>NC_140068.1:96865888-97465888 GCF_964194135.1 Talpa europaea | reverse complement strand
CTGTCCACAGTCTCTGCAGCACCAGTTCGATTCCTCGTCAGCCAGGGAGAAACACACATGGCGCAGCAGACCTCTCCTGCCTCGCCCACTGCTCCACTCAGCAGTGTCTTCGGTCTGTCTGCCTGTTCTGCTCCATGCTCTGTGATTAAAAAAAAAAATAAAATAAATAAAATAAAATGTGGGGCAGAGTAAGAGGCATTTTACCCTTGCCAGCCAGGAAGATATCAGTGGATGCCTAGTGAGGAATCAGAATTCCAGAATTCCCACCCAGCAATAATAATATGAATATTAAGTTGTCGACTTAAAAATGTATGGAGAGAGACAGAGTAGATGTGCTTTTTTTCTTATTCCTTTTGCTATAACATGAGAACAAGACTGAAGAAGGCAGGGTTGGCCAAGAACTTCAGGATTTGAGGAAACCACAGGATGGTGATTCCCTGGGCTTTCTCTTTGCCTTATGTATAGCCAACTAAAAGTTCTAGGACCCAGCAACAGGGAGACACTCAGAGCCACAAGATAGAAAACATTTAGACAACTGCTCTACTCCAGCCAAACACCCCAAAACTCTGACTCCACCCCACCCCAGGAAAGGTCAAGAGAGAAGCCTAGACTCCCACTCCACCAGGTAGTAAGTAAGGAGGTGCCCAACCCTCAACACACACACACACAGTGGTATTGGAGTGAGGAGGAAGCATGGACCGTTCATCCCTTCCCAGTGAAAATGGGTCCCCTTCTCTCAATTCCCTCAGTGTCAGTGTAGACCTAGACACCCCCCAAATACACACACACCAACCCCCATGCTTTATGCAGCCCCCATGCTTTGCGCAGTTGTCAGAATCTAATTGTCCAGGATTTTCATCACCACCCAGAGCTAATCAGGCAACAATCCCACTTCCACTGTCCCCGCCCCCCTCATGATCTCATCCCCATCTTGGAGTCAGAACTACTCCTTTGTGGGGAGTAGTCAGAAGTATTCCTACCCCAGCCAGCCAGGGAGGTATCAGGGGGTGCCTAGCGGGGAGTCAGAATTCTCACCCAGATGTAATGAAGACCTCTCTGAGGTGTCAAGAGGCTGAATGGAGAACCTGAATTTCCATCCTACCTGGCAGATGAAGTTCACCCACCTACCCATGTTGGAGTGGTGTCAGAAATAGTTAGAAAATTTAAATAAGGCTGAAAACCTGTAACATAACTCCCCACATGTCCAGGTTTCAATTAAAAATTATTTATCAAGAACTGATGCCAAAATTGAAATCAAAGAAATACTAGAGAGCAGCTCTCCTGCCCACCTGTCACCATGCCAGGTCTTCTCTTCACCCATCTTCTCCCTTTGCAAAGCCGCAGACGCAGCTCTCCCCCAGGGCGGCCAGCCTGTGACCACGCAAGCTTCTCTTTCAGCAAACCCGTCCCTTTCAGGGCAGCTCTTTCTGCCTGCTTGTGTCTGTGCAAGCGTCCTTTAGTCTTCTCTCCCTTTTATAATAAACTGGCCCTTTTGGATTAAAAAAGAGAGAGAAAGAAACACTACAATTATCTGACAGAGCAGAGGTCCCTCAGTCTATTAAAAATGGATCTATCACATGACCCAGCAATTCCACTCCTAGGGATCTACCCAAAGGAACAAAAACAGTGATTCAAAAGAGCTCCTGTACCCCTATGTTTATTGCAGCACTATTTACAATAGGTAAAACTGGGAAACAACCCAAATGCCCAAAAATAGATGACTGCATCAAGAAGATGTGGTCCATATACACAATGGAATATTATTCAGCAATCAAAAAAGATAAACTCATGCCATCCACAGCAACATGGATGGACCTTGAAGGAATTATGCTCAGTGAAATAAGCCAGAAGGAAAAAGAAAAATATCGGATGGTTTCACTTATAGCAGGAATTTAGGGGAACCCAATAAGACATCAGTGTAAAAAAATACTAACAGTACAAAACACAACAAAGCGAAAATGGGCAATTATGAATCAGAGACATCCTGCAGGGGAGGAGGAGGGAGAGGGATCAGAGGGAGGGAGGGAGGAGCACAGGGCACTGAGGTGATGGTGCAGGGGTGCATTGGGGAAAGAAACTCTATGGGGGCTACTCCTGGGGGATGGAGGGAAGCAAATATTGTTTAAAAATGAACAATGATGTAAAAAATAAATTTAAAAAAAAAAAGAATTATCTGACAGAGATTTTAAAGCCACCATCACAGAAATCCTTCCGCGCAGCAGTCCATCCCCTTTCCTTGCTCACTTCTCCCCCTTCGCCAGCATAACGACAGTCCATTCTATTGAGCAGGAAGCAGAGACAGTTTAGAAACTGCCAGAAAAGTTTTTATGTTGTTCAAAATGTAATATTCTGCAAAAGAGAGACACGTACTCCCTTAGTCCTGCCCTTCATGACCAAAAATACCTGAACTGGGGCAACAGCCATCAGCCAGGACTGGTCCAAATGCCCCGCAGAGCGCAAGGCCCGCAAGGGCTGCCCTCCTGAGCCTGCCGCTCCCAGCCAAGCCCAAAGACAAAAACTGACCCAGACGTCTAGACGCCTTCCCAAATTTATGATTTATGGCATGGGTGTTGACTTCAGATATTTACTAATCTATGCCTTTCTTTCATCTAGACTCTACCGTGGTTTTCAAAAGTGAGATTTTATTTTATTTTTTATTATAAATTTTATTTTTATATTCCCCATACAATTGCGACCCCCTTATTTTGAACCCAATCCCTCCCCTCCTCGGGCCCCACCCCCCATAGAGTGTCTCTGGTTCATAGTTGTTTGTTGATTTTGATTTTTACTTTCTTATAGTTATTCTTTTTCCTGGTTCAAAAGTAAGATTTTAAATTTAAGAGCTCAGTTTCTTGGTCATCGCTGTTTTGCTGTGGTCCTCCGAGGCAGGGAGGGAAAATGCTTTGTCTGCCTCAATGGTAGAAAAACACCAAGGAAAATATCTTCATATCATCTTCCTCGCTGATGTCTCCGGAGATTTCCAGCCGTGTGCAGTGTGTGTAACAGCACTGGGAATGTCTCAGCAGGTGCCCGCCATCTGGGAAGCAGAATGAAATGGGGCACAGGAATACCAGGGCAGACCTTTGCTAACAAAAGTGAAACCAGGTTATTTACTGTGGAATTTTTAAAATAAGAAATAGGACTTTGTAAAAACGCAATGAATTTCCACTAGATGGTAGTAGAGAATCACAATCACTATCAGTCTGAAACTGAAGGGCAAAAGGTCTCCTTAGGCTGAAATTTAAATGAAATTAAATTTAAATTTGTAGCTACAGATATTTATAAACTAGTTCAGCCTAGAGTTTAATTCCTTCATGAGGACCTCCCTCGTGGCACAAGGGCTTAAGACACACCTAAGAAGCTGTGTGCAGCCACTGCAGCAGACCTCCTTCCTGACTCACCCACTGCTCCCCTCAGCAGTGTATTTCAGTCGATCCACCTGTTCTGTTCCCCACTCTGTCTCTGGTGAATCCTCTCACCCCCTACACCTCTGGCCTGTACCCCAGTTCTTGTATGCATAAATAAATAAATATTTAAAAATATATTCCTTCATGAATGTCAGATGGTATTTTGCCTCTTCTTAAATTTGTGCTATTTCATTTTAGAATCAGTTTATTTAAATTCTATGAAACATCCTATATAGATTTTTCTAGGAATTGCATTAAAGCTGTAGATCATTTTGGAGAAAGCTGACATTTTTATACTGTTGAGGATTCCTAACCATGAGTATGGTATATGTTGGATAAATGAAAGTTATCAGGCTTTTTCCGCCCTCCTGCCATTAGCATCTATGATTGGCACCTACGGTCTCATACGCCTGCCTGATGGTAGACTGGAGTATGGTGTGGGCGTGCATAAGCAGGCAACCTGAGCTGAGAGACTGAGGCTATAAGGGTAGTGTCACTGTCACGGAGGATAGCGTGCGGTGGAGGACTACTATGGTGGTGGCAGAACAGTTGCAAGACAAAGAGATCACAAGAGAAGGTCAGAGCAATCCCAGAGAGAGTAAAGATTCACCGGGGCCTGGGAGGCCTTCCAGTCTCCCGACCACCCCACCTGCCCTGTACCTGGTAGCCTCACTGCAAATGGTGTAGAAAGATCATTAAAAGCCTGAAAAGTCTCTAAGGGCTCTAGGACTCTCTTTTACCCATCTGCCTGAATCAATAGAGATGCCTGCGCCAGGCCTTGCTGACACTACAGTAGATCTCCCCATTTATACAGAACTTCTTCAACATCTTTCAATGTTTTTAACTTTCCCCGTGAAGACCTTGCTTATTGTTTCTTTTTGAGAATTTATCCCTGATTTCTACAAGTTTGCTCTCCAATGGGACAAACTTGCTACTCCAATAATTACTACTTTCTTTGTTTTGATAGAAAAATGCAATTGATTTTTCTGTACTTATCCTACCTAACTAAACTCCCTTATTCATCTGTTTTAGAATCTTTTGCATTTTTTTTCTGTAGACAATCATATCACCTACAAATAATGCAAGGTTGCTTTCTTCCTTTCCTATCCTTCTAGCCCTTCCTTCTTTTCTCCCTCCATCTCCCCTACCCTTTTCTCCTTGGCTGTTGTTAAAAGTCCTCTGTTCTCTGCCTAAGTAATTCTACTATGCCATTGTCCTTTTCACAGTACAAAATGTTACTTTCTAAAACTATCTGCTTCTTTCAGTTCTTAGCCTTGAAATGTCGGTGACAAAACTCTCAGCAAGAAAGAAAAAAACGGGGGGGGGGGGCAGGGAAAGGAGGGGTTGGGTTCAAAATAAGGGGGTTGCAATTGTATGGGGAATATAAAAATAAAATATAAAAAATATTTTAAAATATATTTTAAAAAAAGAAAGAAAAAACGTTCTTTCCTGCCCTTCTAGGGAGAACAATTAATGCTTTTTTTTTTTTTTTTTTGTGGGACCCTCGCCAGCAGCGGGGAAAATGAACCGGTGCTGCAGAGGCTGTGGGCAGCCTCACAGCCCAGCACTCAACCACTGTGCCACCAGGGGAGGCCCAATTAATGCATTTTTTAACATAAAACTGTCTTTGTAAATGATACTTCAAACAAAGATAACTTGTCAGACCTCTAGACTTCAAAGACTTTGGACAAGACCTTATAAAAATGACCCTTAACCTGTAAAACATCTGTAATTTTAACCACTCATCTTTCTTCATAATATAGTGCATCGTTATAATGTTGGTAACCATCATTTGTAGAAAGGTAAAATTATTAATACTTGTGAGTTGTTTTTCTGCCAAACAAAACAAAAAATGATTGCTCTTCTCCCACACACAGAATAAAATTATTCTATTGGTCTTTTTCTTAAATAAAGTGAGAAAGACTGTTGAGTGACTGAACCAAAGGGTAGAGATGTAAGGAGGGTGATTTCCATGCTGAGTCTAAAATTGAGTCATCAGTAATACATTTTTTTTTTTTAATTTTAAAAAGTCAGTAAAGATGAATCTCTATTTGGACCTCAGTGGGAGGCTGCCTGTCTCTGTGATCTTTCCCTAGTTAGCTCAAAACTTTGTTGTGAAAGAATGCTTTTTACTGAAAATCCAGAGGTATTAGAAAGTAAGAAATTTATAGGATTCATTTTGCCTAAATGACTTTTGCAGAAGTCCCAGGGTGTATGTCCAGGTGGAGTCTTACCTATGAGTATGCTAACAATGGAGCACAGCAGGCATCCCAAAGTTGTGTGCATCAGAATTGCCATCAGGATTTGTTAAAATGCAGATTATGGGGTCTCACATCCAGAGTTTCTGATTCAGCAGGTCTGGGTTGGACCTGAGAACTTGCACTTTAAATCCTTTTCTAGCTCAGACCATGTTTTACAATAGTTTAGAGAACTAATGTAATTCTGGCATCTCTTCGTTCTCTAAGTTGATCAAGTTATCAATTTTCTCTGATTTGAGGTGTTCTTTGTGGGAAATGAGACTGAGAAGGAGACGGACACAATGCAGAGCATAGTGGTTCCAGTTTGAACTTCAGAGGCTGCTTTTCCTCAATGGCCCCAAGATTAAAAAAGGAAACAGGGAAATTACATGATTTTTTTTCCTCTTCTATGTGTATTTTCTCCTTCCTTCTCCTTGGAAGGCAAATGCTACCATACAATCTTCAGCTGTCCCAAGAAGTTAATTAATTCTTCTTTTATATCATGTAAGATTTATTTTCCGTATGACAGCCCATGTGAACTGTGTTTCAGAGTCTTGTTATCTATGTTCATGGGTAAAGAGTAATTTATAATTTCCCTTTCTTGTAGTGTTTTGTCAAGTTTTTAATAAATGTACTAGCCTTAAAAAATGAGTATGGGATAAATCCTTTTTTTCTCTAAGAAATTATGTAGTTTCAGAATTGGTTTATTTGGGTGGGTTTTTTTGTATGAGTTTAGCACAACTTACTGGTACAGCAATCATGACTTGAGTTTCCCTTGTAGGGAAATACTCAAAATTCAAATTTTTCTGCAGATGATTATTAAAATGAAGAATTCAGTGGGGCCTCCCCAGTGGCGCAGCGGTTGAGCGCTGAGTTGCGAAGCTGCCCGCAGCCTCTGCAGCGCCGGTTCCATCCCAGCCGCTGGGCGAGGGTCCCACACGGCGTGCAGACCTCTCCTGCCGCCCGCTGCTCCCCTCAGCAGTGTACTTCGGTCCTTCTGCCTGCTCTGCTCCCCGCTCTGGCTCTGGTGAATTCTCTCACCCTCCCGCGCTTCTGACTGTACCCAGTGCTTGTGTAAATAAATAAATAAATCTTTAAAAAAAAAATGAAGAATTCAGTGTAAGTGAAAACTGAGGGGTTGATGATTATCCAATACTCCCAAGCAGCAGCTGTTTAAGAAAGAAAGAGCAAAGTCCCTTACCATCACCTGCCATTTCCTGATGGAAGGTAACTCTGGGTTCAGGCCTTTAGTCCTCTGGAAGTAGGCATGGCTCTGAGGAAGAAGTTTGGAGGTTACTTTTTAGGGGGGCAAAGGACCCAAGAGTTCAGTTCTGGAAGAAGGATCTGTGTTCTTCAAACTTTTTTAAAGGTTATATACGTATATATCTGCTAATACACAACACACACACACACACAAATACACTTAACTAAAACCTTTCATGAAACTTACATTTACATCTGTGATGCAGGTTGGTATTTTTCATTTCATGCCACTAAAATATATAACATATTCATATCTTTATTTTATACAATATTTCATGTATGTATATGCAATATATCTTCAGTACAATTGTATTTTTTAATTCTTTTTTTTAAGATTTATTTTTTTATTTATACAAGCACTGGGTAGAGTGAGAAGCGCGGGAGGGTGAGAGAACCCACCAAGACAGAGCGGGGAGCAGAGCAGGCAGAAGGACCTAAACGCACTGCTGAGGGGAGCAGCGGGCATGGCAGGAGAGGTCTGCGCGCCATGTGGGGCCCTTGCCGGCAGCTGGGGATCAAACCGGAGCTGCAGAGGCTGCGGGCAGCTTCGCAGGCCAGCGCTCAACTGCTGCGCCACCGGGGAGCCCCAGTACAATTATATTTTAACATATTTTTTTATTCCATTCCACTAACGCACAATATAACGTCAATTTTATTATATATTAGACGAGTGTCTGCTTCCAGGGTCATGGGTGAAGCGTGGAAGTAGGAGTGGCCAGTGCTGGGGACCTCCGCAGTCCCACATTTCTACACCCACGAGCCTGAGGCGTCAGGTTATTCTGTTCAGTAACAGACGACACACCTGTGGTGTTAGTGGGGCATGGGGGCGAGCCCGGGGTTAGTTAAGATCCGCATTTATCAGGTGATCAGGAGTGGACTTAGATTTTAAATGCCTGTTCCGTGCTGTGGCATCTGAAGAACCCGAAAAAGCTAGCAGCACCCCGCCCCCTGCTCCCTCCGCGCCACCGGCCGCAGGGAGCGCGCGAGCGGGGGAACTGAGGTGAGAGGCCTCGGGAGTTGCGCTCCCCTGGAAGGAAGGGCGCGTGCAGCAGGCACCCCTCACGCGCCCCCATCTCCCCCAGCGCCTCCAGCTCCCCCAAGGCCGCGCCTCTCCTCTCCCCACCCTCTTCCTGCCTGCGGGCGAGCAGCTCGCAGCCCCCCGGGGCAGGCAGGGGCGGGAGCACAGAGGCCAGGGCCCTGGGGGTGGAGCCAGGTGGCGGGGCGCGGCGGCCGCCCGGGACCCCAGGGTCGCCGGGCGCAGGGCGCGGCGCTGGGGCGAGGACAGAGCCGGGGTCCGGCCTTGGGGGTGGGGGTGAGGGGAAGCATCAGTTCACAGCCCTTGACGCAGAAACAGCGCAGGCAGCAGGGGGAACCCGGGGAGGGTGACTGGGTGCGCGCCTCAGGGCACCGCGGGCCCCGGACCGCGCTCGGGCTCCGAGAAGCCCCCACAGACCCGCCCGAGCCGGTGGGTGGAGCTGCGTCCCCCAGCCCGAGAGCGCCGAGCACTGATTGGCCTTCGGCTCGGCCAATCATAGCCTCAGGGCCGAGGTGGGAGGGGGCCGAGGTGGGAGGGGCCTGGGGGCCGGAGGTGGGAGGGGCCGTAGCGCTCCCGGCGCCCGCGAAGGTGCATCCGGAGTACTTCACCTTTCAGGTCCGTGCAGCGGCCCAGCTTCTCCGCGACTCGAAGGCACTCGTTGAAGTGCCTGCACCTGGGCCTGGAGACCTGGAGAGTAGCGGATGCTGCGGCTTGAAACCCCAAACTCAGCGAGAGATACCTATAGTGCAGGTCTGGAACGCTTGCTGGACAAAAAGGGTATCCCGGGGCACTGCAGACACCAAAGGAATGCGCAGGAAACTCCACTGCAGGGTGAGATTTGGGACTGTAATTACCCCGGTGGGGTAGTGAAGAAGGGATACAGATCTCTGGATTCCTCTCTCATTCCATTGTCCACCCCCACCAAGAACCGATGCTTCCCACTCAGTAGTGTCTCCTCAGAACTTAGAACCTCTACACCTAGGTGGAAGCTGATGACTCCATTTCCCATCTTCCATCTCCATCGAACAAGCAAGTGTCCTTTCTCAGATGAGTTCGATGTGTTTTCAGTGAGTAAACCTTACCTCTATTCTGGAGGCTCCAGAATATTTCTCCTGATTGAGTACCTGAGAGTCCCTCTCTCCCTTCCCTCACCTCAATCTCTGTACAAACTCTGTACAAACTGTACAAACTGTACAAACTCTCCTGACACCGTCCCCTAAGTCCTACAACACCCGGTGCCAGAAGTCTGCAGATGGTGAAAAAAAACACAAGGTATAAAATGTGGGGAAGCAGAAGTTAGTGTGCGGGAAATTCTTCTACTCATCCGATGTGTAAAGTTATCACTGGAAACTATCAGAAATATATAAAATTATAAACATTTATTTTTATGAGAAATCAGCAACAGAATTAGCAAAAACCCCTGTGTGTGGAAAGCATGAATTTATAGGACTGTCTTTCACAGTGAGTACATCGGTGTATTATGAAATCACATTTCATACATACCAACAGTCTTAAAGAGAGCCTCCAAATGTGTACAAGATCCAGGCTTCATGTAACCTGGGTTCATCTATTCTCTGACTATGTGAGCTGTTCCCCCCGGCCATGACAAGGTCACTCTGGAAGCCTGGGCTCTTGAGTCTACCTATTGTTGACTTGGGGACAGGAAAGGAGGCCCAAATCCAGAACATGAGCTTATGAAACCAGGTCTGCGGACATGAGACTTCAGAAGTAGGCAGCTGATGGTGGTGCTTCCTGGAAAGGAGCAGAGAGAGGTACCCTGTCATGTTGCAGCCCGAGGGGCAACTTGACCCCTCCCCCACTCCTGAGATGGGTCATGGAAGGGATATGTGGGGAAGGCACTGTCTTCTCAGACCAAGAAATCAGGAGCATCCAGGATGCCTTAAGCACGACCAGGGATCCAACCTAGAGGGAATCATAAAGCATTTCCTCTCCCCATCTCTCTCATCTTCCTGCCTCCTTGTAATCATCATGGACATAGTGGCTGACCTACTTTTCCTTGGTGTTCTGGAGTTGGGATAATGCAGATGAAAAGCCTGAATACCAACCTCTTTAGCTTGACTTGTGGGTTTCCCACTCCAGGTAGGAGTAGTACACACTATCAGCCCACTGTTTTAGGAGCACAGGAGTCAGTGACTCGCAGATGTGCTATAGAGGATGGAGGGAGTCTCACCATCAGGCAGGAAGGCTCAGCCTGGTGGACAGTGTGGTCAAGAAACTCTGATGTAGGAGGCCAGACATTCAGTTCCTGTTGCTGCTTGGGTCTGAGGAGGTAAGGCAGGATGCTGGTGGAAACTCAGCCTAGTGGTGAGTCTGAGAAGCTGTCAGGATGGAGGACTACAGAATCAGCAGTACAGGTTTTCTAGGAGATTCATTGCCCAGTGCCGCGCCTCTACCAGGGATGGCCAAGCCCTGTGGACTGAGCTCCATGTGTCTGCACTGCATTCGGATCTCCCTACATATTCATAGTGGTTGAGGGACTCTGTAACCGAGGGCCTCGAAAGTGACCAAAGGGGTACCTAGGCACCTGAAAAAATGGTCCTCTTATCTCTAAGAAATCCACTCAAAGAACTCTCTTCCGTATTTCCCAAAAATCAAATCCCAGGCTTGATTAAAAACAAACCACAGAAAAAAAACTCTAGATGAACACGTATGTGTGTGGAAATAGATGTGGGTGTGATTGGGTGGTCAAAAGGGATATCTGCCCCAAGTTTATATGAGGAACATGTACACTTCGGAGCCAAAGAAACATGGGGTCTTCCCAGCTAGGGTCCAGAGGAGGGAAGCCACCACTGCAGGACAGACATTTTAGGACAGCCTTGTCTAATGCCGGGGACCTCGCCTCTTCCTCCATTGTTTCAAACCCTGGGTCTGGCATTTACATTTCTTTACTGCTTCAAGTATAAGATGACTTACTCTGGGACCTCAGAACCCCATTTCCACCCTGGCCTCACAGGGGTCATTTTCTTTTCACAGGTAGTGAAAGAGGGTAATAACCCTCATCTACAAGTCAGTAGGGGGCGGAGGAGTCCTAGTTATACAGAAAAGGAAAAATTAGTTCTTTGCTGTGAGTAAATGTCACTGAAAATCAAACAACCTACTGAGCTGAAGGCAGCTTTGGGATTCAATCATTTGGTCTGTGGGGCAGGCCTTCCAGAATGCCAAGGGCTTCCAGACTTTCTCCCTTAAGGCCAGCTTTCTCGGTTTGAAAGGAATTCCCAGCATAGGACTGAAGGAAATGTCCACTCTTTCGTGTCTCTGCTGACACCTAGCAGCTCTTCTCCATTGTAGTAAGGTAACACAGGAAGGGGGCAGAACAGCTCAGTGGTCTTCCTTTCACATCTCCCATAACTGTGAAATATCATATGCCTCATCCCACAGGCTTAGGTTGATCTGAAATTCTCAGCATAAATTAAAATAGCTGCAAAGAATATAGTTTCCATGTTATATATAAATACTGGAATAAAATGGTTAATTACACTGTCACTTGTCCAATGGAATCTACATACCACAGTGTTTGACATCCACCATTAATTTTTTAAATGCATAAACAACCTCTTTCTTAACAGTTGGAAAATTTTCACTGCTCTCTTTTTTTTCTTTGAATTTTTGTTTTCATTTTACTTCCCCTATAGAATATTTTTTAAATTTCTCAAACCTGTCTTCATCCCGGTGTAATATATTTTTGTTCTTAGAAACTTATTCCTGACGCATCTGTTATTCTTTGCAACAGGATGCTCTTAAAATTAATTTATTTTTTCTTGCCCTAAGTGTTTAAAAAGTCATATTACTAACATAATAGCATACACATTTGATAAAAATATATATAAATAATATAGATTTTAATAAAGTATTTTTTAAGTTAACTTTTACTGGAAATATATGTCTTTCCACCCTGGCCTCACATGGGTCATTTTCTTTTCACAGGTAGTGAAAGAGGGTAATAACCCTCATCTACAAGTCAATAGTGGGTGGGGGAGTCCAGTTATACAGAAAAGGAAAAATTAGTTCTTTGCTATGGGTAAATGTCACTGAAAATCAAACAACCTACTGATAGGGGCTTTATGGATAGGGGCTTTATTTCCCCTATTTCATGCCGATGAATGTTACTTATGGTTATTTTAAAGCTGATGCCTATATTATTTACAGTTCCTTAAAAAAAAATCTTTAGCATGAAGAAAAATAATCTCGTTCACATAAATAATTATAGGAACAGAAAAAGTATGGGAATAGAGAGAATTTTTTGTAGTAACTTCACCCAATTTTTAAATTTCTTCCTCTTGTATGTCCCAAATCATGTCATGAGCTATTATTATTAAGTACTATTTTTAAATAATATCACAGTGCAAGTGTAGAGTTCCTCAATTTTGTTGAAGCAAATAATTAGAAACTACCTGCTTTTCATAACTATTTTTACACACACATTATGTTTTCACTTTCTCAGTTCTTAAAAATATACCAAAAAGGCTTTGCAAATTCTTGTAAAACAAGTACACCTGTTAATCTTCTAAGTGAAGTAACTTGCTTGTGAAACCCAAATAAAAGAGGAATTTTTTTTTAAATCCCACAAAATTGGAAATTAAAAATCAATTTGTTCTGAATAGAAATCTTTTTCCCTGTTTTTCTTAATGGCATCTGAAAGTGCTTTTAAAAGTATAACAAAGAGAGGGCCACTTTAATATTTGTATGTGTGTATAATTTCATCTCATTGTAGAAAATGCATTTGACAGATGCAGTACAATGTGTCACCACCCAAAGAGGGAGACGTTAATCCAAAATAACTGAACCTGGATTTTTAAAGTATAGAGTTTTAAATCCAAGGTTGCATTTGGGAACATTCTGTTTTGTATCCACACATAAAGGGATTTCTGCTTTTAAGTACACAATTTAATCTACTTAGTAGAGATCAACAGTAACATGAAGAGGTCATTAATAAGTGTGAGTTTACAGAAATTCTATTACAGATTGCTATGTGCATTAATTACACTAGAATCCACAAAATATTTCCAGCTGCTGAATCTCAATCTAGTGGTTATATGATAAAAATAAAGGCACAGAGAAGACCATACACACGTAGAAAATGTATTTATATGATCCAGAATTATTTGGGAAAGGTTAATGAAAATATTTCTCCTATGAGTCTAAATTAGTTCAAGGAAACATATGTTAAAACCCCCCAATATGTATTTATCTTACTCTGAAATGAGGTATTGATTTGCCAGAAAATAAGTGGAGACTCTGCCTTCACTGCTTTGGAATTGTGCAAAACCAGTAAGTGAGGTAGAGACAAGACACCAGTGAGTGGGACCTTGTTAGTACTCAGTGCTCTGTGAAAGTTAGTATTTCTTTACAAGATTTCTATAAACTTAGAATATTCTAAGACAGATACGAATTGGAACCTCACCCAGAGCTTGTGACCTGAAATGAAACAACTTGGCTGTCAGTTTTTCAACAAAGCTAAAGAGCCGTTCAGTCTTCTCAATTATGATGAAAGAGGCATCAAGGTCATCAGATGCACATATTTCAGCATTCCAGCTTCTCTGCCAAGGAATCCGAATCCAGAATATTGAAACATAGGCCTAAATTCCCTTTGCTAATGCCGCATGTACTCAATCTCGAGCGTTATGACACTTAGAGCGGGCTGATTCTTGGTATCCGGGGCTGTCCTGTATGGTGTAGAGTGTGCAGCAGCATTGCCGCCCTGCCCTCTCCCTGCCAGTAGCACCAATCCCTGTACCCAACCTCTCAGTTGTGACAGTGAAAATGTCTCCACATTTGCCATATGTCATTTGGGGGGTAAAGGGGTAAAATGGCCGAGGATCATTACTCCTAATAGAAATATGCATAGAAGACAAAGAAGACACAAAGCTGTGATTAAAGGGGGTTTCATGGACACACGTTTCCTACTATTCTTTTGTTCAGTACTTAAAATATTTTATTTCCAACATTGTCATTGCTTTCTTGAATTTTCCTATTAATCTCTTATTTTAGGCTGAGATTGCTGAAACTCTGCAGCAAGTACTTGCAGATCTTAAGCAAATAGAATCATATTACCAACAAGCAGAGCATTTAATTGTTCTAATTTTTCTATCCAGTTTTTCCTTTAGTGTGAATGTGAGATTGTTCCTAAACAGACCCCTGGTGACTATTTGAAAAAGATCAACAAGCAAAGTTGAGGTCTAAAGTTCTCTCTCTTGGGGTATCTGCAGTTAAATTGATCCCTTACAGCAACCTCAGCGATCTCATTTTTCACATCTTTCTGCAATAACTAGTGGTAAATGAGTAGATCTGCCAATGAATGTAATTTGCAATTTACTCATAGTACACCCTTACTCCACATTCATTTTTGTCTTGATGTAATTGACTTAACAAGCAAGCATTTATCACACTTATTGCTGGAAAACATTAATTACCTTTGATCCTGCTGAACCTCAAACACTTATTTTAAGAAAATTTGACCAGGTGATCTAATTACTTAAATAATTACCACTCGTATTAGCAATTCATTAGCATTGACAATTGCATCTTAGGAATCCCACTAACAAAAAAATACAGAAATTTGAGGCAAAATAGATTCACTATTTGACAATAAATTACAATACTCCAGAAGAAATTGGGAAATAAAATGAAATAAATTTAATAGTTATGCCTTTTCAAAATCAATGAGGCTAAATTATTCTCAGTACGAACTCATATGCCTGTGTGAGCTGGCCAAGGTCTTGAGGGAGTGGATAACACATCCCTCTTTATTTAAAAAAATAACATAAATAGCAAGAGATCTTTAATTTCTGGGAGAATCTAAATTTTATGTCTCAGCTTCAGGACGCAGACTAAAGATGAAAACTTAAAAGTTGATTTGGATGTTTGAAGTGTTAACACAAATCAAGCAATGGATAGTGTTTAAAAAAAAAAAAAAATGTTTTGGGCCTCCCTGGTGGTGCAGCGGGTTGAGCACAGCGCTATGAAGCTGTCTGTAGCCTCTGCAGCCTCTGCAGCCTGGGTTCAATTCCGGGCCAGCCAGGGAGATTCCCACATGGCGTGCAGACCCCTCCTGTCTTGCCCGCTGCTCCTCTCAGCAGTGGTTTCAGTCCTTCTGCCTGTTCTGCTCTCCTCTCTGGTGAATCCTTTCACCCTCCAGTGTCTCTGGCCTGTACCCCAGTTCTTGTATAAATAAAAATAAATCTTTAAAAAAAAAAAAAAGAAACGTTTTACTCCCAAATTAAAGCACCACATTGTTTTGAGGGTAGGAAGATATGTAGATGTATTGGGATTAGGTAGATGGGGAAAATGAAAGGGGCAGCCAGAAAGGTGCTGTAAGAACAGTCGAAAGGTCATCAATTTTTATTTTTTCACATACTTTACTGAGCAGTCACACACCTGCCCAGGTTCAAAGGGAGGGGAAATGGACTTCATTTTCTGCTGAGGGAGTGGCAAGATCCTAGAAGCATAAGTGCACCTTTATCACAGATACCGTCTGCCACCATAATTTATTTTTTTAGACAGATATCTCATCTGTGGTTTCATATGTACTAATAAATAGTTAGACTATTCTTTATATAATATATGATATATATACATATATATCTCCAAAAGAGCAGATTTATTATAAAGGGAGGGAAGGGTGAAGAATACTTGCACACAATCAGGCAGAAACAGCTACCCCAGAAAGGGACAGGTTTGTTAGAAGAGGGGCATGGTCACAGGGGGCAGCCTTGCGAGGAGAGTTGCTTCTGCTGCTTTCCAAAGGGGGATGGTTATTCTTTCTTTTCTTAATTGCTGTTTGAGTCTGTCCAAGTTGGTATTCTCATTTTGTTTTATTGAAAATATTACCTTTTTTTCACTGCCTGCTAGTCCCAGTGCTCTAGCCCTCATACCCCACATGCCCTTTTTATTTTTTTCTTTTTCTTTTTTTGGTTGTGTCACTCCCTGCCACACAGCATGCAGGCGGTTCTGTTTGCATCTTTTGCACAAAGTGATAATGCCACAAATAAAACACTAACTGGGAAAGATTCAGGAGAGAAAAATACAGAATATTCCAAGCCATTTAAATTTCTGTAGAAAAAGTGGAGGGGACAATTGCAGCAGTGTTATAGTCATATTATATTAGGGCAACATTTCAAAGTGACAAGTTTGTGACAGCAAGTTGTATCTAAATGGAGAAAATATAGCTCTGTTGTAATTTACTACTTAATCAAGATAAGTAAGATAAATAAGCAGTGCTGCACATGACCAGTTAACTATTATGACCTTAATAGAAATAAAACACAGGGTGAGCAAAGATGTCAAGTTTATTGCCCCCCCCACCAGCCCTTGTGTCTCCTTGTCCTTTTCCCGCCTCCCTCCCTCTTAACCTAAAACCCCCTCAGCATGTGCAGTCACATACCAGCAGTTTTTGAAAGTGTTTTATGTTGTCAAATTACCTTATGTGAATAACCAGTATTGTTTTTATTGACTTACTCTGCTGCACATAATTCTTTCAAATTCCCTCCATTTTGTTGAAGATGGCTTCATCCACCTGTTCTTGTGGCTAGATAATACTGCCTGGTATACGTGTACTCCCGTTTCTTGATCTACTAGTCTGTTGAAGATTTAGGCTACTTCCATGTTCTAGCTATTGTAATAATGCTGCTGTGACCATTGTAGAATATATGGGTTTTTTGGCTATGGATATTGCCCATATATTCTTTGGATATTGCCCAAGAATGGGATTGCCAGGTTTTAAGGTATTTCCATTTTTAATTTTTCAAAGTAAATCCAGATTGTCTTCCATAATGGTTTAATTAGTTCACATTCCCAACACACCAACAGTGTGTTAGCGTTCCTTTTTCTCCACATCCTCTTCAGCACTTGTGAAATATGTGCCATCCTCACAAGTGTGAGGTTGTATCTCATTTTAAGTTTAATCTGCATCTCTTTTTAGGAGTGATGATGAACATTTTGTTGTTTTGTTTTTTTGGCCTTCTGGTATCACCTCTATGATGAAATGTCTGTTCATATCTGCTGCCCATTTATTAATTGGCTGTTTTGTTGTTGATGATGGACTGCACCAGTTTTTTTTTTATATATATTTTTTTTTGTATTTTTTTTTTTAATAGAGGCATGTTTTATTTATTTATTTGTTTGTTTGTTTGTTTTGTTTATACATGCACTGGGTACAGTCAGAAGCGCGGGAGGGTGAGAGAATTCACCAGAGCCAGAGCGGGGAGCAGAGCAGGCAGAAGGACCGAAGTACACTGCTGAGGGGAGCAGCGGGCGGCAGGAGAGGTCTGCGCGCCATGTGGGACCCTCCTCCGGTGGCCGGGGAGCAGCCGGGGATCAAACCGGCACCGCAGAGGCCGCGGGCAGCTTCGCAACCCAGCGCTCAACCGCTGCGCCACTGGGGAGGCCCTATATTTTAGATATTAATCCTTTATCAGTTACATATTATGTAAATATTTTCTCCAATTAGTAGGGTAGTTAATCATTTTTCATTTCCTCATGCTGTATAGAAGCTTCTTAACTTTAGGTAGTCACAATTGTTCATTTTTGTTTTTAGGTCCCTTTCCATAGAGATTGAGTCTCCAAAAATATCGTTATTGTTGATGTTGTGGAAGGTATTATCAGTGTTTTTTTCTATGTATTTTATTGTTACAGGTTCTATATCTAAATCTTTCATCTATTTTTAATTTACTTTTGTGTATGGAGTTAGCAAGTAACCCAACTTCACTCTTTTATACTTGGCTTTCTAATTTTCCCAGCACCATTTATTAAAGAGAATTTTTTTCACCAGTTTGTGGTCGTAGATGTTTTACCATAGATTAGGGTCTATATATGTGTGGATTTGTTTCTGGACTTTCATTCTATGAATGAAAAGACATTCTATGTATGTCTGTCTGGTGTTAATTTGCTTGGAACTCTTTGGGCCTCTTGGATCACAATTTCTGGTTCATTTCCCAGAATGAGATGATTTTTAGTGATTATTTCTTTAAGTAGGTTTTCTATGCTATAGTGCCAGCAAGGCACAGGGCAGTTTCTCTACGGATCCTGGCAGACAGGTAAAGGAGAGTCCTGGAGCCCTCAGTGGTTTTTCAGACTTTTAATCATCTTTCTACACCATTTGTAGTGAGGCAGCCAGGCAGGCAAAGGGGCCGGGGTTCAGGAGACTGATAGGCCTCCCAGCCCCTGGCAAATCTTTACTCTCTGGGCTCTATCTGGCATCGTCTTGTGGTCTCTTCCTCTTGTTGCTGTTCTGGCACTCTCTGCCATTCTTATATGCTTAGCCTCCAGGCTCAAGTGTGCCCACTTACCCACATCCATGCCTTACTCCATGTCCACCATAAGGCATGCATACCTGGAGCCCATGCTCCCAAGCGCCTCCTGAATTCAAGGCTGCAGGTGATAACCACAGAAGCCAATGGTGCAAAAGCCTGAGCATCTTCATTTACCCTACATATGCCTTTCTGTTTTTCTTCTCCTCTGGGACCCTTATGATATGGATAGTATTTCTCTTTAAGTTGTCCCAGAAAGCTCTTACACCGGGTTTTCATTTTTATTACTTTTTCTCTACCTTGTTCTTTTCTTATGTTCTCCAACATTGTATTTTCAAGTTCATTAATTCTCTCCATTGCTTCTATTCATCTTCTACTAAGGCTCACAATATATTTTTTAAATGAGTTATAGCACTTAACTTCATTCCTTCATGTTTTCATTATCTTTACCCTGTTGTTGTTTTGTACCCTTTGTTGTTTTTCCCATTCCATCAGCATTGCCAGAACTTTTGTCCTGACTCTCCTTCCATGCTCTACAACTGTACTAAGTCAGGGTCTTCTATCAGGATTTTTTTATTCTGGCATATGTACTGTGATCTGCCACCTCAATTTTGATTTTTTGGGGGTTTTAATAGGGATAGATCTTTTAAATGTATTTTCTTACATCATTGTTAATTTTTGGACAATATTTGATTTCTCCTCCCAGATGTAGTCCCATGTTCTCCCACAATCATAGCCTCTGTGATCCATCACTACAGTGCCTTGTGCTTTTCCCTCTCATTTTGACCTCTCCCCCTTCCCTGCCACATGCTTCAGTCAGCTTGTCAGTTTGTCTTTTTCCTAACCCTTTTTTCAGTTTTCCTATATTCCACCTGTAAGTGAAACCATCTGATATTTCTTTTTCCTTCTGACTTATTTTGCTTGGCATAATTAGTGGGGATAGATTTTTGACTGTTGTTTTTGCACCTGTTGATTTTGACCAGTAGTCAGGGGACTTGTTCTGGTAGTAGGAGTAGTAGGTTTAAAAGAGGACAGGGTCGATAGCATCAAAGGATGACCTCCAGTAGACTCGGGAATTTGAACTACGTGTTGTAGAGCATTTCTTTGGGGATGGGGAGTGGCAGGCATTTTGGTGACCTCACCCCGGAATGGAGTGGACAGGTGTTTTGGATGTCTCATCCTGGGGTAGAGTGTGGCAGGGGTTTCAGATATCCCAGCCTGGACTTCATTAGTGCTCACTTCTATGATGAGGTCCAGGTGCTCTGACCTGGACCAGGTGTTACACCTGCTCTGTGTTACGAACCTCAGATTCAAGTCAGTTGTCCTCACCCTGACACTCTCCAGCAGTGCACCATCTACCCTGGGTGCCTGCTCATGCTCCCCTTTATCCAGTAAAGTCTAGGTCTTTGGAACCCTGATGTTGGCATGTGCCCAAGTCAACACGGGCCTCTGCACTGCAGCCTTCTCCATCTTATGGGTATACTGCCCCTTTATTACTTTGAACAAAGTTCACTTAGAGTTTCTCCATCCCATTATGTTGGGCTGATGCTCCTGATAATAACTTTCCTTAGAGGTGTTTGCTTTTTTTTGCACCATTTTGTTGTGTGGAGTCTGGAGGAGGCAAGCAGGACATTCTGCCACCCTCTTGTCAGACTTCCTTTTCCCTTTAATCACACCACTTTTTTGAAGTGACCTAAGACAAGTATGTGATTAAGCACATCACTTTTTTTAAATGTATGCGCATGGATGTTGGAAGTCTAGATTCCCTTAAATCCTTCCATGCCTGAGTATAAAGTAAGTGATGCTCAGACTTTTGTGCCATTGGCCTCTGTGACTATCACCTGTGGCCTGACTGCAGGAGACCCTTGTGAGTGTGGGCTTGAGGTACACTTGCCTGGTGGTGGAAAACTGGAGTATGGTGTGGGCGTGCGTGAGTGAGCACACCTGAGCCTGGAGGCTGAGCATGTAAGGGCGGCAGAAAATGGCCAGCAGAAAGGCTACAAGAGGAAGAGATCACAAGAGAAAGCCAGAGAGAGCTCCCCCAAAAAGTAAAGATTCGCTATGGGCTGGGAGACTGCCAGCTTCCTGGCCCCAGGCCCCTCTGCCTGCCCTGAACCTGGTTGCCTCACTACAAATGATGTAGAAAGATGATTAATAGCCTGGAAAAGTTCCTGAGGGCTCCAGGACTCTCCTTTATCCATCTCTCCAGATCCATAGAGAATCTGCCCTGTGCTTGCTGGCAATATACTGTGCATCCCCTGGAAAGTTCTCTGACACCCAGAAATACAAGAACCCCAGTTTGAAGTTGGCTAATCTTCAGGACTGGTACAAACACAGGGCCTTGGTAGATAAAGTAGAGCAAAGAAGTTCTACTTCCACACAGAAACTTCTGATTTTTTTTCTCTACAGTGAAACACAGAAGTGTTAGTTTCCTAAAATTAGACCAGTTCTGTATCCTAAACATTTAGGGAAGTTTTTACCTCCAACTGCTGGGTATTGAACATCTACTGTCTAACTCTCACATGCCACAGTGAGTCTTCCCTTGATACTGAATGGAATGTGAAAGCAACCTTTGTATTTAGGAACTTTAAGTCTTTGAATTATGATAATCCAATGAATGTCATTACTGTGTCTTTGACTTCTCATAGAAAAACATTAGCTAATTATTAACCAGATCTAAATATTGTAGAATGGCCTCACCAGAAGGTGACATGGTGAGTTAGAAATGTGAGCAGCCCCTTTACTGTTTTCATAATTGCTTACCCCACCATGAGAGTTGTCAATAACGTTAACAGACTTCTGAGAAGAGGAACACACGCTCAGGTGCAGCAGGGAGGCGGAAGACTCCAGCCAAGGCTCCAGTCACTTGACTAATTAGAGATTTCATGAATTTACATTAAATTAATATTTTAAAATCTAATCACCAGTGATATTAAGAATTCATCAGAGAAATATGACACCTTAACCTTCACCAGTGGAGTAACTTGAGGATTCCACATCTTTTGCAATATTGAATATTCAAGTGATGTTTGTTAGGTTTCTGGACTTAATTCCAACAGGGATATTGAGGGATATTCATCACCAAGCAATTCAGAGATAGTGTCAGATTCCACAGGTTGAGGGCTCAGTCCTACAAGACCACACACACACACACACACACACACACATGCACACATGCACACACTTCAAATGCCAGTTGTGATGAGAAAATATATTATTGAGCAAATGAATATAATAAAGATTCCAGCAGAACTTCCAGCCCAGGTGCAATGAACACTCCAATGCAGGCATCATCAACAAGTTTGCTTACTTACAGCTCCTTCCCTTTCAAGATTCATGGCCAGAGCCTCAGCACTCTTATCTACAAGGTCGGGCAGCCAACCAGCTGGTCTCTCTCTCCAAGGCCATCCCCGAATGCCTGCATCTTTCCTCCCTTGCCTTGCCCCTCTTGTCTGGGGACTTTGCCACAAATGGTTGTGTCTGATGAAAAACGATGCAAGCAATGTAAGAGATATGGACACAGTTGTGTATAAAAAGAACCCTTGGTCTTTAAACCACTGCTCAGACCTTACGGGGCTACCCAGGCCTGGGACCTCATGCATGAGTCATAAAGCTTCTCCTGACCTCACCATTCCTGAAGTACCGCTTGTTCTTCCTCTTCCTGGGTAAAAGGCCAGAATTTATTTCTACAACAGTTGCAAACTCAAGCTTCTGTGTTTCTGACAAACCAAGTACAAATCAGAGGTTCCAGTGAATCCCCCCAGTGAACCCCTCCAACTCAGGATGCCAATCCCAAGTACAGGTTGCTACTTGTCCTGACAGACTGGCTGCAAATCAGCATCCCACCATTTCCACCTCAGACTCAATTTGCTAGAGCAGCTCACAGAACTCAGAGAAACAGTTTCCTTACTAAATAACCTGCTTGTTATAAAAGGATACAGCCCAGAAACAGCCAGACTGAGATGCATAGAGCAAGGTTTGTAGGGAGGGGTGTGGAACTCCCATGCCCCTTCCAGATGCACCACTCTCTCCAAGTCTTCACATGTTCACCAACCCCATCCTCTTGTTTTTTTATGGGGCTTTATTACTTATTCATGATTGATAAAATCATTGACCATCGCTGATTGAGTCATCCTCTCTTGTCCCTGAAAATTAGGTAGTAGGTCTGAAAATGCTACCCCTTTAATCACATTGGCAACCCGCTGCCACCCTCAGTAAGTTTCCAAAAGTCACTTCATTAACACAACAAAAGACACCTTTATCACTCTTGACACTTAGGAAATTCCAAGGCTTTGGGGAGCTGTGAGCCAGGAACTGTGGACAAAGATCAAATAAATACGAAAAATACATTTTGGTCATCTGAATGACCAAGTGTATATTTGTTATAAACTGCAATATTGCAATCTTGATTTATTTGACTACATTTATGTACTCTTATACATTAATTTTTTTTAAATGATAAATTGTCTGCATCTATAAAGTGAGTGAATTAAATTTAGTACAGTCCATTTAATCTAGCATTTCAGTTTTAAAAGATGGGAACTGCCAAAATACACAAGTAACCAAGATGCGTTTTATTAGGAAAATGGACTAACAAACTGGCATATTTATACAGTGGAAGAGAAATCAGTAGCTTTTAAAAACGAGCTATCAAACCATGAAAAGACATGGAAGAAACGTAAATGCAGATGGCTAGGTGAAAGGAGTCATCTGAAAAAGCTGCATACTGTATGATTCCAACTGTGTGACATTCTGAAAAAGGCAAATCCATGGGGACAATGAAAAGATCAGTGGTTATCAGGGTCTTACAGGGACAGAGAGAGGGAGGGATGAATAGATGGAGCACAAGATGTTTTTAGGGCGGTGAAACTGTTATAGGGCAGGGAGAGGGGCAACCCAAACCCCACAAACCTATTCTAAATGGTTTCTGCCCTCCGCCGCATCAACACAAAACATATGAGAATTTAGTGGGAAGGAACTTTAATACAATTTGGAAACAATACAGGAAAGGCAAAGAATCTAATTTCTAAATCAAGCACCCAAAGTTACCCGTCCCCTCGTTGGTAAAACTCCATCCAAATGGGATTGGCCCAGAGCAAGGCCCCAAAGCCTGCCACAAGTCCAAAGCATCTTCCAGTGGGGACCCACAGAAAAGGGTCAGAAACAACCAGACAAGTCCAGAAGGAAAAGAGCAAAATCAAAATCAAGATAAAAGCTGCCATTGTCACCTCCCCACGGGTCTCACCCACATCTGTGTCACCCAGTCCACGACCAAAAGACAAGCGCAGTTTCTTCACGTGTCTCTAGGCTGCATGTGCCTCCTCCAGGTCTCCTGGCTCCATACTGCTTCCTTCCTTCCTCAGTCTCCTCTGCAGCCTCTTCTCTCCCTGCTCAGCTCCACCCTCTCTTGGGTGGGGCAGGGAACCTGGAACTTCCCCCTTTCTGGGGACCACCGTTACAATCCCCCCTTTTAATTTTTATTCCTCCGTATCTATGGTGGCACAGACCTCAGGGTGGAGGGGCCTCTTCATGTGGAGAAGGCCTTTGTCCCGATGTGTTTAAGGTGTTTAGCAAATGATACTCCTCGTCTTCTAACTCCACCCTTCTGCAGTCCTCATGGGAAGGAGAAGGTTTATCTCTTCTCTGTGCCATTAGCCTAGCCTTCGTCTCCGCCATACCCAATTTATGGAGAGCGGCCTGTATCTGGTCCTCCATACTTTTAAAAGCTGACTCAAAAACGTTATGATTTTCATCCCTTATACTCTTAATAGTTAAATCAAAGCCTGATTTTGTTGTTGCACTTGATCCTGCATGCTTTTAAAAGCTGACTCAAAAACGTTACGATTTTCATCCCTTATACTTTTAATAGTTAAATCAAAAGCCTAATTTTGTTGTTGCATAGCTAAGTTAAAAGCTTGAATTTGTTGCAGCACATTCTCAGTATGTGAAGTGTAACCACTACTTCTCATAGAAACAAGAATGTAGCACATGGCGCCTATGCACATTACCAAAAAAACACCCAGAAGCACAGACTGTAAAGGGATGGCTTGTAAACCACCCACATATGTATACGGAAGTAAAATCATGTGCCATACACTAGGTTTAATCCAATTATTTACTCTTATCAAACTGGTGGTAATATTTAACGGAAAAAGGCTACTTAAATTCAAGGCCAGAAAAAAACTAAAAAAAACTCAAGTTAGGGATAAAACCACTTAAGTTCATGGTTGAGACCACGTTTGGGTCAAAACTACACCCACAAGAGCCGTATGCGCGGGGGAAAAAAAAACAGACTTTTCAAGACGTGACACAAAAATTTTCACTGTGAGTTCTGTAGACCTAGTGCACTTTATGGTGATCAACGCAAGAAAAATTACTTTGGGCTGGTCAACCACAGGTGAAGCTTGAAAACCACGTTGGCGCCAAACTGTTATAGGGTAACCCCGATATAAAATAAAACGGGTTGCCTGGCTGTGGGTCCTCACCCGCGTGCTTAAAGGGGACTTATTAATACTCCACTACAGGCACACACAAAAGGTTAATAAAAGGTTTATTTACAAAAAAAAAAAAAAAAGGAAATTAAAATAAATGTACAACTCAGGGAAAAAATAGGAAAATAAAGTCTTCAATGCGTCCTACCTGATCCGCCGACCTGGAAACCCAAAGGCACTCTCAGAGCTGGCCAAACGCTGTGAGCTGGCGGAGAGCCAAAATGGGGGATTCCCCTCCAAAGCCCACGTGTCTGGCTTTATACCACACCTGGCTGCTTAACCCCACCCTCAGGTTCCAGCCACCTTCCCTTTGGTGGTGATGGAATTTGAAGTTCCCAGTGTCTTTTGGCTTTGGCCTGGGGTGGGGGTGGAGTCCACAAAGCCTGTATGGAATTAGCTTTAGGACATCCTTTTCCCCCTAACAAAACCATACTGTATGATACTGTAATAGTGAATGTGTGTCATACATTTGCCAAAATCCATAGAATGTACAGTAAGAGTGAACCTCAGGGCCTCCCTGGTGGCTCAAGGGGTTAAGACGCGACCTATGAAGCTATCCTCAGCCACTGCAGCACAAGTTCAATCCCTGGCCAGGGAGGTGACGCACATGGCGCAGCAGACCTCTCCAGTCTCGCCCGCTGCTCCCCTCAGCAGTGTATTTCAGTAGATGCCTGTTCTGTTCCCCGCTCTGTCTCTGGTGAATCCTCTCACCACCACCCCCACCTCTGACCCGCACCCCAGTTCTTGTATGCATAAATAAATAAATCTTAAAAAAAAAAGAGTGGACCTTAGTGTAAACTATGAACTCTATTTAATAGTAGCATCAATATTGGCTCATAACATGTAACAAATGTACCACACTAACACAAGCTGTTACTAATAGAGGAAACTAGGCAAGAGGAGCTGAAGGGGATAGGAGAACACTGTTACTTTCCCTCACTTTTCCTGTAAACCTTAAACTGCTTTTTTAAAGTCTGTTTTTAAAACTGGGGACATAATTTTACATGGACTGAAAAGTTATGATAGCAACTTTATTGTACACATAGTGGAATCAGACCAGGGACATATTTTAAACTCAAAATGCACAAAGCAAGTTATGAAAGCATTTACCCACCTGTCAAATGAATTCTATGTTTATTGTCATTGTTGATAATTTGAGTTGTTTTTTCACCACCTTACTTTATGCATTTTGTCTCATTTTTTCTATGCTCATATCTCTCAACATATTTTGGACTTATCGAGGGCTTTTGTTTGTTATTCCATTGCTTTTCCCTCTACTATTGGGAAATTGTATTCTCTCTCTCTCTCTCATAGTTACTTCTCAAATATTACTGTGCAAAAGTTCCATTAATATTGCAGCTTGTCAAGTGAACAATTCAAGAGCCACAAATCATTTTGATTATAATCACTCTCAATTTACAGGCTAATTTTGGCCAGTAGTTATTTCCATTTTCATTCTGAAAAAAAACTGGACATTGTCATTATTATTTTGTATAGCATTTGATTGTTGATTTATTTGCCATTTTTGTTTGCTTCTACGGCTTCTATTTAAAATCATTTTCCTTCTTTCTGAAGTATTTGCTTTAGGTGGTCCTTTAATAAAGCTCTGTTAGTGGTGAAAAAAAGCGTTTATTTATATAGATCAGGAATATTAAATAAACAGATTAAAATTAAGTTTTCTTGGGCCTCCCCTGGTGGCGCAGCTGTTGAGCACTGGGTTGTGAGGTTGCCCACAGCCTCTGCAGTGCCAGTTCGATCCCCGGCCACTGGTGAGGGTCCCACAAAAATAAATAAATAAATAAATAAATATTAAAAAATTAAATTAAATTAAGTTTTCTTGAATTTATTTTACTGAGCAATGCTCTAAGTACAGGCTAAAATTTTTTTTTAAATAATAAATTTTATTTTTGTATTCCCCCATACAATTGCAAACGCCCCATTCTGACCCCAATCCTTCCCCTCCCGCCCCCCACCCCCCAAAAAGTGTCTCTGGTTCATAGTTTTTTGTTGATTTTGATTTTCACTTTCTTATATTCATTTTCCTGGTCCCTTATTTAAGTTTTCTAGATTCCTGCTATGAGTGAGACCATCCGGTATTTTTCTTTTTCTTTTTGGCTTATTTCGCTGAGCATGATCCCTTCCAGCGCCATCCATGTTGCTGCAAATTGCATGTGTTTATCTTTTTTGAATGCTGAGTAATATTCCATGGTATATATGTACCACATCTTCTTGATCCAGTCATCTATTTTTGGGCATTTGGGCTGTTTCCAAAGCTTAGCTATTGTAAACAGTGCTGCTATAAACATAGGGGTGCAGGTGTTCTTTGGAATTGATGTTTCTGTGTCCTTTGGGTAAATACCTAGGAGTGGAATTGCTGGATCATATGGAAGCTCTATGTTTAGTAGGTCCAGAAATCTCCACACAGCTCTCCATAGTGGTTGGACCAGTTTGCACTCCCACCAACAGTGCAGAAGAGTTCCTTTTTCTCCACACCCTCGCCAACATTTGTTGTTGCTAGTTTTTTTAATATGTGCCATTCTCACTGGTGTGAGATGGTATCTCATGGTAGTTTTTTTTTTTTTTTTTTATAGAGGCATGCTTTATTTATTTGTTTGCTGGTTTTGTTTGTTTGTTTTTGTTTATACATGCACTGGGTACAGTCAGAAGCGCGGGAGGGTGAGAGAATTCACCAGAGCCAGAGCGGGGAGCAGAGCAGGCAGAAGGACCGAAGTACACTGCTGAGGGGAGCAGCGGGCAGCAGGAGAGGTCTGCGCACCATGTGGGACCCTCCTCCGGTGGCCGGGGAGCAGCCGCGGATCGAACCGGCGCCGCAGAGGCCGCGCGCAGTTTCGCAACCCAGCGCTCAACCGCTGCGCCACCGGGGAGGCCCTCTCATGGTAGTTTTGATTTGCATTTCCCTGATTACAAGTGATGTTGAACATTTTTTCATATGTCTGTTGGCCATTTGCATTTCCTCTTCAGAGAAGTTTCTTTTTAGCTCTTCTGCCCATTTTTTGACTGGATTATTTTCTTTGTTGTTGCTGAGTCTCATCAGCTCTTTGCAGATTTTTGTGATCAGTCCTTTATCATTAGTGTTGTGTGCAAAAATGTTCTCCCAGTTGGTGGGGTTTCTCTTTGTTTTTGTTATTGTCTCTTTTGCTGTGCAGAACAGGCTAAAATTCTTAATATAGAAAGATTTTTCAAGTTTTTTTTAATGACCACTAATTACTGGTTTACACTCAAGTTAAAAACCTTTGATTTTTATTTTATAGCTTAGCAGAGACATAAGGCCATTAAACCAGAATGGTATTATAATGTAAAGAAAATAGATTAGAAAACAAGTTAAGCTATTCACTGTCTAAATAACTTAGTCATTTTTACATGAGTTTGTACTTTTTTCATTGTACGATATACATTGTACATTTCATATTCTCCTGTCAGAGGAGACTATTTACTTGTGAACCAAGATTTTATAATAAGTAAGTTTTTTCACTTAGAAGGAAACTTTTCCAAGTAGAAAATCATTAAAAGATTCAGTCTTCTGAAGGCTAATTCGTTTGATTTACTGAACTTCATTGTGTGAGATACCGACTGGAATTTTCCTTCACGGTCCCTAAAAACAGGTGACGGGGATCCCAAGTTCATAGATGCTGTGATTTCATTTTATCCCAACCTGGAATTTTTTTTTAAATATTATGAACATTCAAAGCATTAGGAATCTTTTTTTACTTTCTTTTTCTTTCCCCTGGGTTGCTTTCAGATTCCTGTCAGATTCATAGTAATCTCTTAAAATAGTAATCTCTTAAAATCATTAAAAACAGGAGCTCCATTGTCAGAGACATTGGTTTTTATTTTCTAATATCCTCCAGGTACAGACCTCATCTTAATTTAGGGAAGCCTTCCAAAGGAGGCGCCTTTCCTTTAATATCCATGGTATACCCATTGCAATCTTTGAAAAACTAGATTTAGGCCTTAAAAGTTCATGCTCTAGAGACATACAAACTGAGCAGTCCCCTCCAGTGAAACTGCTTAACAGTGTCAGAGAGGAAAATTTTCCCTCTACCCTTCAAGATTCTTTCAGCTGAGACAGAGTAACAGGAGGAAAAATAATTTAATTTCTTGTGTGTGGGAACCCTACATACATGACAGGTTCAAAGACAGAAAAGCAAAATGAGGTATATATATATTGCCACCCTGAGCTAAGAGTGAGATAGGGCTGGTGCTTCAGAAGGGAGGAAGCAAATTCACAGGGGGGTTAAAAAAAACAGCCGGGACCTCCCTCGTGGCGCAAGTACTATGAAGCAATCCACAGCATCTGTAGCTTGATTTTGATCCCCAGCCAGCCAGGGGACATGGCACAGCAGACCTCTCCTGTCTCGCCTGCTACTCCCCTAAGCAGTGTATTTCTTTCAGTCTCCCTGCTCTGCTCCCCACTCGGTCTCTGGTGAATCCTCTCACTGCACACACCCCACCCCCACCCCAGCCCCCACCCCACCCCCACCCCAGCCCCCACCCCACCCCCACCCCCAACCCCCACCCCAGCCCCCCCCACCCCCACCCCCTTACCCCCTCCCACCTCTGGCTTGTACCCCAGCTCTTGTATGCATAAATAAATAAACCTTTTTAAAATTTTTTGAAAAGCATCTGGTTGGTAAATAGATGTTTGTTCTGACACAGAGATCGATAGTTCAGATAAAATTTATCTCTTGGAATAATTGTTGGGGTACAATTTCATAGGATTAAGAACTAGCCCCCAAGAGCCTCCCCTGGTGGCGCAGTGGTTGAGCGCTGGGCTGCGAAGCTGCCTGCAGCCTCTGAGCGCCAGTTCAATCCCTGGCCACCCGGTGAGGGTCCCACATGGTGCGTGGCCCTCTCCTGCCATGCCCTCTACTCCCCTCAGCAGTGTATTTCGTGGGTCTGCCTGTACTGTTCCCCATTCTGGCTCTGGTGAATTCTCTCACCCTCCCGCGCTTCTGACTGTACCCAGTGCTTGCATAAGTAAATAAATAAATCTTTAAAAATATATTAAATAAATAAGTAAGAACTAGGCCCCCACTCCTGACCCAGCAGGCAGGTTTGGAAGGCTGAAATAGATGAGGGAATGTTAAGGCTGCCTTGGGGACAAGGCCATAAAACTGACCACCATTACCAGAAAAACCAGCCCAGCTCCAGGAAGTCAGAAGCAGAGGCCAGAACATGCTTCTGTGTCAAAGGCCGGCACCAGAGAACAGACATCCCAGCAGACAACTGGTGCAAACTGGCACCCCAAGTAGAAAGCCTGTGAAAACAGAGTGTAAAAGAGAGCCTCTGACCCTCCTCCCTGTACAGAACACTCCCTACTTGCCAGCTGCTTCTCTTAGCAGTGTATTTCAGTAAATCTGCCTTTTCTGTTCTCCACTCTGTCTCTGAATTCTTTCAGTACCACCACAACCCCCATTCCTGCCCCCCACCTCACCCTGATATTTCTCCCCACTGCAATAACTCCCATTATATAACTCCAATAACTCCCCTCCAACTTCCACCAATGTGAATTCTTCTAGGTAATTAATAGAGGTAAAACTCTGTCCCCGTGTCTTAATTGCCTTCAACTCAAAATAATCCACATGCCAAATGGCATATTTAGAGGAAGCCTGTTCTGAAGCCCTTCATTAGTCATGTCTTTCCAGAGCCCAGTTGTTGCATCTAGAAATGGGCAGTTTCTGCACCAAAATAGCTAGAGTTTGTAGTTCTGGATCCTCTTGATACCTAACTCTGCATCTCCTAGTTAACCCCTGTTTTCACATAGGTAGAAAAAAACTATCACGTTATTAAGCAATGGAAGAAAACGGTTCTTAGGAAAATTGAAAATTACTCAACAGCTTCTTTCCAAACGGAAAACAAGCATATAATAAAGGGGGAAATGCAGTCATATGGCTCCACTGAGCTGCTCAAGCATCACTCACCTACCCGCTTGTTCTCCAGAGGGCAACAGCTGTCCTGTAAATCAGAAAAAATGGCTATGGCCAGCTGCAGTCTCTGCACCTCCACTGCTTACCTGTTCACTATCAGTATGGGAAAACTGGGCCTCCCCTGGTGGCACAGCGGTTGAGCGGCCGCCAGCAAGGGTCCCAAATGGCCCACAGACCTCTTCTGTTACGCCCGCTGCTCCCCTTAGCAGTGTATTTCGTCAGTCTCCCTGTTCTGTTCCCTGCTCTGGCTCTGGTGAATTCTCTCACCTTCCCGCACTTCTGACTGTATCCAGTGCTTGTATAAATAAATAAATAAATCTTTAAAAAAAAAATATGTGAAAACTGACCTCTACCTGACTTCAGTTCTCAGGAAGCAAGATGCCTCACTAGGGTCTAAAACTAGGCTAATTGTGGATCACAGAATCATATGTTTGCTAGGGACAGTGTACAATTTAGTCTTAAAAATTTCCAGCAACTATCTCAAAAAGGTGTTAATAGTGTCTCTTGTAGTTTTAAAAATAAAAAAAAAGCTGATATGATGATAAAACCAGAAATATGTTCTTCCTTTAAGTCCCCACAAAAAGAAAACCTGTAATTAAGTGAATGACCAACCAATAATATTGTTTTAAGAAACCCAGTAGAGAGTTTTACAGGCTTTTTCTTTGGGGTTACTCATTACAAGTAAGCATCATCAGACCAAAAGACAATTTTGTAATAAGAATTCTACAGAGAATTTTCTACAATAGAAAAAAGTATAAAACAACCTAAGAAAATAAAGTGATTGGCTCTTACTGGTATGAGTCAGGTCAAGAAAGGCCTCCTGGGGGAAAGAGACATCGGAATGGAATTTTAATAGACATAACTTGGAATTTTCCAAGTAAGCAAAAAAAGGGGACATTCCAGGCAAAGGAAACCACATAAAGGTAAAGGCGGGGAGTCATGAATCAGCATGTTTTTAATAAGTCGCTATAATCAAATCAACTTACCAGAAAATAAGTGAAGTAGGGAAGGTCAAGATCAAGAAATGCTTCATATGCTAGGCTAGAGATTTGACGGTTATTATAAAAGAAACAAAATCACCAAAGTTCAGAATGATGAAGTTTAGAAAGAGTAATGGAGAAGAAAGAAGATGCTTAAGATTATCAGGGAGGTGGAATCTACACTAAGTATTGAGAAATGAAATGAAAGGGTCAAGGGAGAGGTTAGAATGTAGGGTGAGTCTGAAGTTTTTGATTCCGGGGATAAATGACAGGAATTCACTGAAAAGCTCTTTTACCCATGCATGATTCTAAAACACCATGCATTCATTGGTCAACAGAAAATATTGGGTCACTGAACTCTGCAGATATTTGAAATGTTAACATAGTTTACACAATATCAAAAAAGTCATATTCATTAATATTGCAGCAGATCTCACCAGAAGTTTTTAATTATCCTATAGCAGTATGTACAACTGCCCCAAGTTGCAATTTTCACGTGAAAGTCTCACTTTGTTCATTGTCACTGCCAAATACTCAAGTCTGAATAAAGAATTTTCATTCAGTTGTTTGATTTTACAAGTGAAAAAAAAAATGTGTCCCGTGAAAAAAAAGCAGCTAGTTCCAACTTCCTGTAGATAATCGTGGTATTTCTGCAGGCAGCAAAAGTTCCTCGTGGGTATTTCTCATTTCATTGCATTTCTTAAAATGGACTCAAGAATTGAGATTTAACACAGATAGCCATTTTTACTGCTTCATCTAGGACATTCTCTAGTGAAACTGCTCAAGAATACAATGACTGCTTTACAGATCATGTCACTCCCGAGGTCCGTGCTAAGATCCCACAAGTGTCACCCGCAGTGGTTTTTGTACCACTGGTACAAATGTCAACCAATTGTTGCAGGAGAAACTGAGATTTTAAAAAGGTTATGAGCGCCGTTAATGTTGCAGCAGCCCCTGTATCTACTGCCGGGGATTGACATAATAGAAGAGCATCAATGAGGAGTTGATGCTGATATGAAACAAGGCAAGCAAAACAGCATGCCCAGGCTTGTCTAGAGATCAGTTTTTCAGATGAGTTATTAGCTCAGTCTTTATGTTTGCAGTTAAATCATTAATGTGATAAGTTGTTGGATCACTGGGAAGCGGCACTGCTATGCTGTCTTATACTGACTTTTCATCTAGCTTTTCAACATTTGCAACTGTGACAGACTTTATTAGTGTTTGCTACTGTGAGTCCCTCCAACCACTGCAAAATGGTCACTTATCCAGGAGGACTGACTTTGAGCATTTGGCACAGAAAGATTTAAAAGTTTTGATTCTTTTTACTTTAAACACTGGGATTGGACCAAAATGATGATGCAGTTTAACTGGAGCCACATTGATTTTTGAAAAATGTTCTCTTGCATAGACCTAATAAAATCATTTATTAACAGTTATAAAGCTGAAAGAAAGATATCTTTTGAGAGTTTTTTTTTTTTTTGTATTTGAAATGTTGTCCAATTAATTTGGAATACAATCCTCCTTTCTATAAGCCTAAGAATTTACTATGCTAGTTTCATCTCTTTCATTATCTTCGGATAAAGGCAACAAAGATACAGGCTGTGACGTGTCTCCTGATCTCCCTTTTAATTCATTCTTAAATATAACAAAATGCATTATAAATACATTAATCTGAAAGTAAACCTTCACTCGTCAGCTTATTACAGCACCATTTACGATAGCCAAGATATAAATCAGTCTCTCATCCCATTCACTTCCACTGTATGTGTATTCCTCACTACACCTAGGCATAGGAAGATGTCTAGAATAATAGTCACCTTTTAAAATAATAGTATTTTTTTCTTTCTATGCCAGTTTTTTTTTATTTTTAACAAAGTTATAAGTGAATACATATATATTTTACTCATCTATTGAGAACACAGCAGACTTCTTCCTACGTTGTTGTAATTATTCAAACACTATATGTAACTGAACCACATTGTATGATTATTTCTCTTTTGCTGATAATTTTATTTTCTCAGCATTTACTGCGTTGCTTTTATTTGCTAAATTTTCTACACATTTATAATGACACCAACTAGATAATAGTAGTGATAATAATAATAGTTTTTTCTGAGTGGAGAAATTCAAGGTGATTATTTCTCTTATCTTCATACTTGCCTTATATTGCTTGATTTTTTTTTTTTTTTGGTAACCAGTAAGTAACACTGTTTACAATCAATTGTTTCAAAAACTGAATCCATAAGTTTGAAATTAAATAGTGACTAAGCAGAGCTCCAAAGTGGTGGAAAGAAACAGAGTTGAAAATTTAAAAGGACAGAGAAAAGGTAAGGATTTTCAGCTATTTTCAAATAGCTATATCAAAATGCTTTTGCCATGCCTCTCCAAAAATTCCAGAACAGATAGGAAAATAATCTTAGGAACTCCCAGTAACTGCTCCAGAAGGAAGGCATGAGAATAATTTCTGGAGAACAGAGAGATCCTTGCCACTCTACAAAAACTTGCAATAACTCCTTCTTGAAAGGATAATCACACAGCATTTGCTCTATATTAAAACAACTGTCCACTAAATAGTCATGTGGCCTTGCGCCAGGCTGTTCTAGTTGCACTAAACCTCAACTTTTTCCTTATCATGATAGGAATGTATGACATATGAGGTGTCTCCCAGATAAAAATTCTTATTAATCTATTCAACTCAGATGTCTCCACTGATTTGTTTAAAAGATAATTTTGTCCACACATTTATTCAATTGCTTTTAACTTTATTAAATGGTTTGTCACAAAGTTCTATTAAATACTGGGATTTCAAATATATTTCAACCATTCAGAAGACATTCTTGAATTCCCACCATCAAGGAGACCGAGACACAAAAGTGAAAAATTCAGGTCAATTTCTTTCCCACGAAGCTTATGATTGAATGAAACTTATTTTTTTTTTAAATTAAATTTTTTTTTATTGAAGTAACATTGTATTTTTTTTAAATAAATTTTATTGTTATATTCCCCATACAATTGCAGCCCCCCCATTCTGACCCCAATCCCTCCCCTCCCACCCCCGCCCCCCTAAAAGTGTCTCTGGTTCATAGTTTTTTGTTGATTTTGATTTTCACTTTCTTATAGTTATTCATTTTCCTGGTCCCTTATTTAAGTTTTCTAGATTCCTGCTATGAGTGAGACCATCCGGTATTTTTCTTTTTCTTTTTGGCTTATTTCGCTGAGCATGATCCCTTCCAGCGCCATCCATGTTGCTGCAAATTGCATGTGTTTATCTTTTTTGAATGCTGAGTAATATTCCATGGTATATATGTACCACATCTTCTTGATCCAGTCATCTAGCCCTTTTAGAGCTTTAAATGAAAGCACTAGCAAATTGTAGCCTCTAGATGTCAGCAACAACCCAACCAGGGCAGGAAGGAAGTTGTTTCAATTTCTGCTGTTACTCATTTTTGTCATTGAACACATGACAGTGTACCCAAAACAAATGTTTCCTATTATTTTATCTATTTATTGAATATATAGTGTTTTCTGAATTTTATTCAATTTATTTACGTCCTGCTAGTTTAGGTTTGCTCTTCCTTCTCTCTACCCTAAGGTATTTTCGGCAGTAACATAAAACTTAGTGCCTGATTATATACAGGCACAAATTGTTTTCTAAAGAGCTCGTTTCCCAAGTGGACTGTGCACACTGCAGCGAATGCACAAAAGGTCCTTTAGGGTATGGGAAGGAATGTAGGATTTCTACTTATACTTACTTGGCAACTGCCTTCCATTTGTGTGTGTTATAGTATGTTATAGTGCTACTAGTACATGTGGATAATTTATGATAATTTATAAATTAATAAATGTGTATGTAAGTGCACAAACATTTTTTACTGAGAGGGTTTAGTCCATTCTTACCAGAGACTAGGGAGTTGATCAACAACAGAAGTTCATTTCTCACAATTCTGAGCAGAGCAGCCTAAGACCAAGGTATCTGCAGGACTCATTCCCGTGAAAATGCTCTTCCTGGGTCAGCGCTGACCCCTTTCTATGTCCTAAAGTGGTGGGAGGGGTGAGGGACTTTAGTGGGGTGTCCTTGGTGGAGTGTCTTTTTTAAACACGAATCTGATTCATGAGGACTCCACTCTCATAACCTAACCTCTCCCGGCACCAAAGCCCCAGCTCCTGAACCATCGTATCAGGCAGGATAGTTCCAAAATAAGAATTTGGCAGGGGAGGACCATAGCAAGCTTTATGCTTTTTTATTTTAAGCTTGACCACCAGAGTTCAAATGTATATTTAGTCTTATCTGCATAATTGGGGCACATGATTCCAGAGAATAATTGTGTCTTGTTTTCTTGAACTCGGTCCAAAAGACTTTGTTTGTATAAATGCTAAGATATAATTACTGAACTTCACTGGCATACCATTCATTTCTTCAGACTATCACTCAATCTAGTAGCTGCTTTTTGAACATGTTTTGGAAATATTTTCATTAAAGCTAAGGATACCTAAAAGTTTTTATTTTTGATTTTTTTAAAATAAAGTTTCACTGATTTATCATTGATTTACAATATAATATAAGCTTCTGGAGTCCAGCTTCACACCTCATGTGTGTATGCCTTATCACACACACATATTGGAAATTTTTTATTTAAAATTAAAGTTAAAAGAGAAAAAAAAAAGATTTTCCATTTGCTCCAGCAGAAAAACCCTTAATGAAAAATAAACTTCAATAGTAAATGTAGACGTGAGAGTGAGAGACTGTAGAACAACTACAAAGTGTCAGAGAAAAAGCATCCACAGCATCCTCAAGCCAAAGAAATGTCCAACTGCTTCTAGTTAAATCACATTTGGTATAAATTTTTATCGACCACAATAACTCATAGTTAACCCAACCAGCTAACCCATGCTTTTTAAACCTTAATGTACATAAGAATTACTAAAAGGTAGTAATTACTGAGAAGTAGAAATTCTGATTCAGCAGTTCTAGAGGATCCAGAAATCTGCATTTTCATCAAGTACCTAAGGAGCCTCTGGTGCTGGTTATCTGTGGCACAACTTCAAGGCAAATATCCTAGACAAGCACAATCTATTTGCCACCAGCCATAAGAAATTAATCAAGGAAACATCTATCATTCCATTACAGCAATCATCCCTTGTAGCCAACTGTGATCAGAAGTGTGGAACACGAGTCCATGTTCTTCCTTTGAGGGTGATCACGTTCCCTAAATGGCCCAGACCCCTCAGAGCTGTGCTCCTGATACCCCCCCAAGTGCCAGATGAGCACTTGTAGTTACTGGATATATTGCTGCTCAGTCCAGAACCTCTGGCTTCCTGATTTTGCATGAGGAACTGCTCCTCCATTTACCCACAGGGGTGCCACTATCTGGCCCTCCCATCTTCCCCATCAAATGTGGACATAAGGAACCCTGGAGCCCCAGTGTGAAAACAGGGGGGACTTAACTCTCCTAAGACCTTTAATAAAACATGCTTTTAAAGGCTCCCAAGAATGCCCTTTTCAGGACCTCTCTGGTGGCACAAGGGGTTAAGACGCAACTGATGAAGCTTTCCACAACCACTGCAGCACAAGTTCCATCCCCGGCCAGGGAGCTACCCACATGGTGCAGCAGACCTCTCCTGGCTCACCCGCTGCTCCCCTCAGCAGTGTATCTCAGTCAATCTGCTTTTTCTGTTCCCCACTCTGTCTCTGGTGAATCTTCTCACCTCTGGCTTGTATGCAAAAATAAATAAATCTTTAAAAAAAAAAAAAAGGAATGCCCTTTCCCTACATTTCCTCTTTAAGGGATTAAATCACGATCTGCTCAACTGTCCAAACCAGAAAATTGAGTCTGGTCAGTTTTCAAATCCTATCAGATCTCTTGCTTTGAGTCATTTCACTGATTTTATCTCCTTTGCTTTGAAGTAGGGCCATACGTAAGTACTGAGTATAGTAGTAAATTTAAAACTGGAAAAATGGATTTTGAATGCATCTTTTATAGGTAAATAAAGTCCATGATAAATTAGAGTAAAAATAAAGACGAAAAAACATCAAGTTAAAAAATGTCCATGAAAGCACTTTGAAAAATGCAAAGCACGTTTGTGCATTATACACGTGATGCTTTTTTATTAAACATGACTTCATTTTTGTGCTAATTCTGTCCAGAGAAATTTGAGTGCTGTGATAAAAACTTAAAGATTTTAGTCAAAAAACACTCTGATTTTTTTAGTGTATTTAATTAATTCCTTGTTTAATTATAATAAAATTTCAGCATTGGAGAGAACATTGTTTTATAGGGATAAAAACCCTATAATGCCTACTCTGTACAACTCACTAAGTCTTGGGTCCGGTGAACACAAATACTCAAAAAGCAGTAATGAAGACTGGACCAGACCCTGGAACTGGCTTACTTTGCCTTGTAGGCAACTCCAGGGCATGAAGGGTAGCTTAGCAGCCTGACAGCACTAAACATATCTTCATTGGGAGAAGCTGCTGAGCGCTGCTTCTCAGTCCTCTCGTGTCATGGAAAGATCTTGGTCATATTTCTAGAGATGGATGAGAGAAAAAGAAAGGAAAACCTCACCATGACCGGAACCACATCTTAACAACTGTGAGCGTGAATCCCCAGTGAAGAGGCACATTCCATTTCAAGAAACACATACCCAGAATCCACGGTCTGCATTTCTCAACAGATTTTTATGCATTCCTGTCACACAGGCCCACAAACTCTACAAGTCTTTTCAGTCTACCCTATAAGCATGTAGTTCACCAAAGGGATCATTTCTGCAACTTAAATATTACTTTGTAATACAACTGACATTCCACATTTATCTAAATCCACTACATTCCAGAGAAACAGTAAGAAAAAGGTAGGAGTTTATCTTCCCATGCAAAATAACTGGTTTAAACTACTATTAACCCCAGGGCTCATGCAGAGCTGCTTTTCTCCCCCTCAGAGTTGGTGCCACTGAGGGCACTTCCTGGTAGCAACCTGAGCATGGCAGGGAGAAGAAATTGGGGGTGGGTGCCATCAAGAGAACAGCCCTCTATCACTTTTAGCCTTCAGAGCTAAAGAATATAATTCAGGGCCTCCCTGGTGGCCTAGGGGTTCAGTTTCAGTGCTAACATGCTATCATTGCTATGTCCTCACATCAATCCCCTGCCCAGAAGTTGACCCACATGGCACAGCAGACCTCTCCTGTCTTGCCCGCTGCAGTATATTTCAGTAGATCCACCTGTTCTCCTCCCCACTCTCTCTGATGAATCCTCTCACCACCCCACCCCCCCGAACCTCTGGCCTAGACCCCAGTTCATCCATGCTAAAGTAAATAAATAAATCTCTCTTTTAATTAAAAAAAGAATGTAATTTAACAAGTACTGGTGCTGACCTGGTGCCGACCATTGCCACATATTAATAGAAAGGTTCCTCTGCCAGGAGAGGGATGGGGACAGGGAGAAAGAGGAACCCCTGGAAACGCTGCTGTGAACTGCCTTTTGGATGCTAAATACCCATGCCAGGGCAGCCTAACGAGCTAATATGAAAGAATTCATAGATCATACCTCTAAATTAGAGAAGAAAAAACCACAGGCCTTGAGGTTAGCACCACCCAGCAAGGAATGCAGCCAATCACACAGCTCCCCCAAAGCTAGCCAAAGAAAGGACTTCCTGGAAAGGACTCCCTCAAAGCATTCTTCCTGGCCTCTTTGAAATAAAACACCTCTGTAAGTGCACCCAGTAAAGGCTCTAAGACAGTGTATGCAGTAAGTGCTCAGCACAAGTATATCTCACTGCCACACACTCCCCAACTTCATGAATCTGTTTCCTTTTTCTCCTGTCTGTGGAACACAGGTGGATCAGAATTCCCACCTACCACCCCACTTGACATCAGGAAAGACCTTTGGAACAGGCACGAGCAAGCAAGTCCTGGCCCAAATGTGAGAGTGGGAGCAGGAAACTTCTGAACACAAGCTGCTGGGTGTCACTTGTCACTCTGACCTTTGAGAACCAGAAATGAAGCTGCCAGTTCCCGCTGAGATGGCAAATAGGTAGATTTAGTGGGGGAGGGATAGAATTACAATGATCCCTTTTGAGAAAATCAGTGAATTTTGACTGTGTACAGTGGGTTAGATAATAGTATTATATCAGTTACATTTCCTGAATAATATCATTTTCCTGTTTTCATATAAAAATATCTTTGTTCTTAAGAAATATTTAGCAATAAAGGGGCATGATGTCTGCAACCTTCTCTAAGATGCTTAGGGAGAAACACTAGAAAGACAGAAAGAGAAAAAGCAAACACAGCAAAATGTTAAGTATCATTGAACTTAGATGAAGTGTCATAGGAATTCTTTGTACCATTCTTATAACTCTTCTGTAAGTTTGAAATTACTACAAAATATAAGTTTAACATTTTCATAAACAACAGTCAAGTTAAAATAAAAATTATAAAGAATATTAAAAAAATGAGAACAGAATAGAAATTAAAGCACTACTTATCAAAATTTGTTAGCTATAATTAAAACAGAATTTAGAGGGGAATTTTTTACCTTTAAATACACTTATCAGGAAGCTAAAAAAAATATGTAAATAAAATGAACTAAGCATTCAATTCAAAAGTTAGGTAAAGAGGAACAAAACAAACCTAAAGAAAGAAGTAAGGAAATAATAAATAAACATAAAGACAGAGATCAAGAAAATAGAGCACTTAAATCATAAAACAATTAATAAAAACAAAAGCGGGTTTTATTTTTCTTTCTTTTTTTTATTTTTTACATCATTGTTCATTTTTTAAACAATCTTTCCTTCCCCTCCCCCCCTCAGGTGTAGTCCCCATGGAATTTCCTTCCCCAAGGTACCATGCACCATCACCACAGTCCCCTGTGCTCCTCCCTCCTTCCCTCTGATCCCTCTCCCTCCTCTTCCCCTGCAGGATGTCTCTGGTTTATAATTGTCTGTTTTTGCCTTGTGTTTTGTACTGTTATTATTTTTTTACACTGATGGCTTATTTGGTTCCTCTATAGTCCTGCTATAAGAGAGACCATCCAATATTTTTCTTTTTTCCTTCTGGCTTATTTCACTGAGCATAATTCCTTCTAGCTCCATCCACATTGCTGTGAATGGCATGAGTTTATCTTTTTTGATTGCTGAATAATGTTCCATTCTGTATATAGGCCACATCTTCTTCATCCAGTCATCTATTTTTGGGCATTTGGGTTGTTTCCAGGTTTTGCCTATTGGAAATAGTGCTGCAATAAACATAGGGGTACAGGTGTTCTTTTGAATCAATGTTTTTGTGTCCTTTGGGTTAATACCTAGGAGTGAAATTGCTGGGTCATAAGGTAGCTCCATTTTTAGTAAACTGGGAACCTCCAGACAGCTTTCCATAGTGGTTGGACCAGTTTGCACCAGCAATGTAGGAGAGTTCCTTTTTCACTACATCTTGCCAACATGTGTTGTTGCTAGGTTTTTTGATATGTGCCATTCTTACTGGTGTAAGGTAGTAGCTCAATGTGGTTTTGATTTGCATTTCCCTGATTATAAGGGATGTTGAACATTTTTTCATATGCCTGTTGGCTGTTTGCATTTCCTCTTTGGAGAAATGTCTTTTATGTTCTTCTGCCCATTTCAAAAGATGGTTTTAAAAGAAATATGCATATATATATATATATACACACAAATATATACATATATATATATATATATGTATATATTTGTTCCAGAAATGATGAACAAAATCTGCACAGCTCTTTGTGTGGAGAAATTTTTGCTACAAAAATAAATAAGAAAATACAAGAAAAGTGAGGTTTTTGTCCAAGTAAATATGACCTCTAAGTAAAATAGTAACTGCATAAAACCACCAGAAATATGCAACGACAGGATGATCATCATAGAGGGTACATCCCAGAATTCAAAGATGTTGCACATCAAATAAAAAAAATCTCAATACAATTCACTATGTTAAGAGATTAGGAGGGAAAATACATACAATAAAATAAATCAATACTGGAAAACGTTTTAAAATTTCAACATCAATTTATGAATTTCTATTTTTAAAAATCTCTTAGAAAACTAGAAATAAAGGGAAACCCCTTAGTAAAGATTGTATGTAAAAACCTGTTGCAAAGACTTCTGCTTCTAGGAAGACAGAATTGACATATTTTTCATAATTAACCCCCCTCACTAAGTACAACTATAAACCTTGGACACTATAAACTAAGCAGAGATAAGAAGGCAAACCATCTGGGACACCAGGATGGACTGACACATGGTGAGTTCGCTGGGTTGGTTTCTGTTTTATTGGTTTGTTTGTTTTGTTTTTTGCCTCATATCTCAAACTTGGAGATGAAGAAACTCACAACTTGGAAAGGCTAACTTGGAAAGACACAATAAATAAACAATAACCCCCCAAAGAAGTCTGATATCACTAGCCAAAAGACTAAGACAAGGCACCTATCAAGACAGAAAACTTTTAGAAAATCACTGCTCTATTCCAGGCAAACATCATAGAAATAACTGGGGCCCCATTCATGCTCGCACCAAAAACACCAAATGGAATGGGAGATTTTTACCCTCTTGAGACTGCAACAAGACACCCCAACATCCCCCTGCAGTGGTGTTCAAAGTGGATTAGGATACCAAGAATTTCATTTCTACTGAGAGGTAATGAGGCTCCCTCCCCCAAAAGTGAGTGGAGACAGGGGGTGGGGAGAACTGCCACACCTGCCCAGCAAAGATGAGAATGGCTAAAGGAAGTTCTCTGAACAGAGTAAGAATGACAACTAGGAATCCTGGAACATCAAGAAAGAAGAATGGACAGCATAAGCAAAAAACATGGATAAATACAAATAATCTTTCTTCTTCGTTTTTTAAATATTTGGTGGTTGAAGCAAAAATATTCAAAACTGTCTGATATGGTCCTAAATGTACATAGAGGAAGTATTTAAGACAATTATATGAGGGGAGGAAAAGGGAAATAAGGTTTGTTTATGTCACTCACACTGGCAAAATGACACTAGTAGACTCATAGTTATGTATATATGTATAATGTAATATAGCTGGTCCTCCAATAACATTGTTTCACTCAATGTCATTTCGTTACAGCATTGATGAGGGAAAAAATTCAGGGACATATCTCATGAAACCACATTGCTCAAAAACCACAATTATTTAAAATTGTTTTGCTCAAAATTACAGTTTCCTAGAACCTATTAAGGTTGTTAAGTAGAGACTTACTGTACCTAGAACTAGTTATATAAAGAGATATGCTCAAAACACTATCAATAAATTAAAATGGAATAACAAAAATTGTCCAAGTAAGTTATAGGAAGGCAGAAAAAAAATACAGAAATGAAAAACAAAAAATTAAATGGCAGAATTAAGCTCTATTATATTACTTTGAACTGAGTTGTGTTTCTACAAAATTCATATATTAAACCCTTACCCCCTAATGTATTTGAAGATAGGGCTTTAATGAAACTAATTAAAGTTAAATGAAATCATAATGGGAGGGCCCTAACAGGATTAGTATACTCATGAAGAGAAGAACAGAAACCAGTGTCTTTTTGTCTCTCTGTCTCTGTCTTCTGTCTGTCTGTCTCTCTCTCTCTCTTACACACACACACACACACACACACACACACACACACACACACTTCCGTAAGAAGACAGAACAAGACGGCAACCATACCCAAGCCAGGAAGAAAGCTGTCCTAAGAAACCAGTCATGCTGGCACTCTAATCTCAGACTTCCAGCCTTCTGAACTGTCAGAAAGTAAATTTCCCTCGTTTAAGCCACCACCATCTATGGTATTTTGCTATGGCAGCCCAAGTAGACTAGCACATATATCAATAATTGCATTAAATGTAAACAAAAATTGGTAAAGTGATTTTTTTTGAAGGTGAAACAAAGATAGGCTATCTGCAAGAAACTCAGTTCAAATATATCAATATAGATGGGTAAAAAAACAGGAATAAAATACCATGCAATCATTAATCAAGGGGAAAATGAGTGAATATACTACTATCAGATAAACTTCAGAGTAAATAAAATTATTAGAAACAGATCGGGACATTTTAACGATAAAAAGGGGTCAATCTATCAAGAAGACATAGCAATCCTAAATATGTATACATAAATAACAAAACTATGAAATATGTGAAGCAAAAAGTGATCGAACTAAAAAGGAAAATAGGTAAATTCCCAGTCATAATTGAAGACTTCAACACAGCTCTCTCAAAAATTAATAAATACCAGCAAGGATATAGATCTTGGTAATAACATCAACCAATATGACTTATTAACACTGCACATTTATAAAACACTTTACCCAATAACAGCAAAATTCTCATTTTTTCAAGTGGCCATTGAACAAATATTAAGATGGAATTCTATTTGAGGCCATAAAGCCAATGTTGATAAATTTAAAAGAACTGAAATCATACAGAGTGTGTTCTCTGAACACAATGGAATTAAACTAAAATTCATTAACAGAACAATAACAGGAAAATCTCCAAAAACTTGGAGATTGCTAAGCAATCATTTAAAATAATTCCTGGGTCAAAGAGGGCATCTCAAGGGAGATTTTTAAAAAACATAGAGTTGAATGAAAATGAAGGGACAATATATCAAAATTTATGAGATATAGATAAAGAGTGCTGAGAGGGAAACTTATAGCAACAAATTCATACATTAAAAACAAGGAAAAATCTTAAATCAATAATCTAAGTAAGCTTCTACTTCAAGAACCTAGAAAATAAACCCAACATAAAATAAAGCAAACAGAAAAAAATGAAAGAAAAAAGATGATAAAACAAAAAAAAAGAGAAAATCCATGAAATAAAGATCTGATTCTTTGAAAAGATTGACAAATTGATGAACCTCTAGCAAGAGCAACAAACTAAAAAAAAAAAAAAAAAAAGAGATGGTGAGAGTCACCAATACTGGTAATGAACTGGGAATATCACTACATACCGTGCAGATATCAAAAGAAAATAAGGAACTACTGCAAACAATTCCACAACCATAAATTTGACAATTTAGACCAAAGAACCATTTCCTCTAACAAGACAAATTACAACTCACCCAATATGAAATAAATGATTGGGATACCCTATAACTATTAAGGTATTGAATTTGACATTTAAACCTTGAGATTTGAAATATCTGGACCCACACACAGTTTCACTGGAGAATTCTACCAAACATCTAAAGAAGAACTAATCAATTCTACATAGTCTCTTCCAGAAAATAGGAGACGAGGAAGCACTTCCTAATTCATTTTCTACAAATAGTATTACTCTGATATGAAAGTCAAATGGTAAAGAAAACAACATTAATTAATATAATCACATTATATAACATTGATATAATCACAGAAATCCTTAAAAATTATTAGCACATATAAGTTAGTAACATATAAAAATGTGTACACTATGACCATTTCCAGGCACTGGGGCATTTCTAGGGATGCAAGTTTTTAAAAATTCAAAAACAAATCAATATAATCTATATTATCAGTTTAAGAAGAAAAATCGCATGATCGTATCAATCAATACAGGAAAAGCATCTATTAAATTTAATACCTTCTTATGATAAAAATTCAGAAAAATAGGAACAAAGGGAAGTTTCTCAACTTGAGAAAGAGCCTAAAGCTAACATTATATTTAATGGTAAAAGATTGAATGCTTTTCAATTTCTATCAAAGTTCCAGCAAAATTTTCGTAGACGTAGAAAATTTTGTTCTAAAAATGTATATATGGAAAAGTAAAAGAACTAGAATAGGTAAAACTGTCTTGAGAAAGAAAGATAAAGTGAGAATATTCAGTCTATCGGATTTCAAGACATATTATATAGTTTATAGTAATCAATACTGTATGGCATTGTTGAAGGGACAGGCACACAGATCAATGGAACAGAGTAAAGAACCCAAAAATCGATCCACACAAAAATGTCCACTTTATTTTTGACAAAAGTGAAAAAAAAAAAAAACACAATTCAGTGGCGGGAAGAACAACACTTGCTAGAAATATTGAACATCCAGGCAGCTGAGGAGGAGGAAGTTGGAGGAGGAGGAGGAGACTCAGCAACTCACTAAGATGTATTACAAACTTAAACACAAAACAGCAAACTTTTTTTAAAAATGGAAACAATCTTGAAGATCCAGAGCTAGGCAAATAATTCTCAGAGTTGATACTAAAATCATGATCCATACAAAGAAAAATTGGCAAACTGGACCTCATAAAAATGAAAACTTTTCTTCTGTGAAAGACTTAGGAAAAAACAAGCGACAAATAAAAAACTCAATAGTAAAAAACAAAAAATTACTAATCAGAAAATGGGAAAAAGAAATGATATACATTTCTTGGTGTAGGATACACAGATGGCACATGAGCACATGAAAAGATGTTCAATAATACCCATTAGGAAAAAGCTCATTAAAACGATGGGAGATCACCATAGCCTTATTAGAATGGCTAAAGTTAAAAAATAGTGACAATACCAAATGCTGGAGAAGATTCTAAAAAGTTGGATTCCCCATATTTGCTTGTGCAACTACTCTGGAAAAGTTTGTCAGTTTCTAAAAACTAGACATACAACTACCACAGAATTCAGCAATTATACTACTAAAATTCATCTCAGAGAAATAAAGACGTATGTTTACATAAAAACCTGTATATAAATATTAATAGCAGCTTTATTTCATGGTAGCTAAAAACTGGAAACAGCCCAGGCGTCCTTCAACCAACTGGGCTCTAACCATATCACAGGATAGGGCTCAGCAATCATCAACTGTTGATACCGGCGACAGCCTTGTGTGACCTCCAGCAAAAGGTGCTGAGAAAAAAAAAAAAAAAAAAAAAAACCGCAAAAGGTTATATACTATATGTTTCCATTTACGAAATATTCTTGAAATGACAAAATTTAACAAATGGAGAAAAGATTAGCAACTGCTGGAGATTAAGCGGGGTGTGGGGCCGCAGGGAAGTGGGTGTGGCTACTCAAGGGTCTTCGGGAGGGAAGAAATGTTTTCCACCTTTGACTCTATCAGTGTGTCCTGATTGAGATTTCGTGACATCGTTTTGCAGGATGCCACCATTAAGGGAAACTGGACAAAGGGTACACAGTCTTTGTTTGAACTATTTCTTACAATCACATGTGAATCTACAGTTACTAAAAAAAAAATTTTTAATTTAAGAAACCTGCAGTGAGGGCCTCCCCGGTGGCGCAGCAGTTGAGCGCTGGGCTGCGAAGCTGCCCGCAGTCTCTGTAGTGCCGGTTCGATCCCCGGCCTCCGGAGAGGGTCCCACATGGCTTGCAGACCTCTCCTGCCCCCCGCTGCTCCCCTCAGCAGTGTACTTTGGTCCTTCTGCCTGCTCTGCTCCCTGCTCTGGCTCTGGTGAATTCTCTCACCCTCCCGCGCTTCTGACTGTACCCAGTGCATGTATAAATAAATAAAAAATAACTCTTCAAAAAAAAAACCTGCAGTGAGGGCCTCCCTGGTGGCCTAGAGGTTAAGTCTCAGCACTACCACCCACACAGCCTGAGTTCTGTTCCCCCAACTGACTCCCCCACCCCCATCCCTCCACCCTCACTCATCGCACCCCCAGCCCCACCTTGGCCAGGGAGTTGACCCACATATGGCTCAGCAGACCTCTCCTGTCTCACCAGCTGCTCCCTCAGCAGTGTATTTCAGTAGCTCCACCTGTTCTGCTCCTCACACTGTCTCTGCTGAATCCTCTTACCCCCTGTACCTCTGGCCTACACTCCAGTTCTTCTACACACAAAAAAATAAATAAAATCATAAAATTTAATAATAATAATAAAATAAAAAACCTGCAATGAATGTTGTACTTAATGGAAGATAGTTAGGTTATTTCCTTTAGCAATGAAACTCTTGTCACTGGAGCTGCTGGCCAATGCTAGAAAAAGGAAAAGTTATTAGGAACTGTGAAGACCAGAAGGGAAGAGAGAAAAACCTCAGTGTTTGCTGATGATATTATTCTCTACCTGCAAAGAGAGAGAGAGAGAATCAAAAGCAAACTATTAAAAACAAGAAGAGAATCCAGAACGTTTATACCATATATGATCCACCAACAATTTTGGTAAGAAGTTACTATCCAGAACATATAAAGAACTCTTACAATTCAACAACAACAAATAAAACCACACACAAAAATATTTTTAAATAGGCAAAGGGCTTGAATAGGCATTTCTCAAAAGTTGTTATACAAATGGCCAACACATGTACAAAAGATATTCAACATCACTAGTCATTAGAAAAATCCAATTCAGGGCCTCCCTAGTGGCATAAGGGATAAAGCACCACACTATGAAGCAATCTGCAGCCTCTGCAGCATGAGTTCTATCCCCGGCCAGCCAGGGAGCAACCCACATGGCGCAGCAGACCTCTCCTGACTGGCCTGCTGCTCCCCGCAGCAGTGTATTTCAGCCAGTCTGCCTGTTCTGTTCCCCACCCTTCTGGGGAATCCTCTCACTCCCTGCATCTCTGGCCTGTACCCCAGCTCTTGTATGCATAGATAAGTAAATCTTTAAAAAGAAAAAAGAAAAACCAAATCAAAACCAGCATGAAATATCACCATTAGGATCACTACTACTGAAGGAAAAAAAAAAAACGGGACTTGAACAAACATTTGCATACCCATGTTCATATCAGCACTATTAGCAATAGCCAAGAAGTGGAAGCAACATAAATGCCCATAAATGGATGGCTGGATAATCAAACTGTCATCTGCATATAATGGAATATTATTCCATCTTAAAAAAGGGAAGGAAACCCAGTCATATGCTATAACATGGATAAACTTCAAGAACACTGTGCTGAGGACATTATCATAATGGACAAATACTGTGTGACAAATACTGTATGACTCCACTTATATGAGGTATCTGAAGTAATCAAATTCATAGAAACAGAAAGTAGCATGGAGGGTACCAGGACAGGGGTGAAAGGAAAAAAGTGAGCTGTGGTTTCATGGGTACAGAGGTTCAGCTTTGCAAGATGAAGAAGTTTTTGGGATTCATTGCACATGTGTTGTCTGTGTTAAGTGTACTTAGCACTGTTGAACTACACCTACAGGTGGCTAAGGCCATATGTTTTGTGTTCTATGTTTTTACCCCAGCTTTTAAAAAATGGTTGTATTTCTCTATGCTAGTAACAACTGATTTGAAAATAAAATTATAAGATCCCAACCATAATCACAGCAGAAGTTATACAATGTCTAAGAATAACTGATAATACAAATCACCAAGGAAAGTGAATTTGAAAAACATAATAAAGAACAAGACATTTGAATAAAAGGGGGAATTTGAAACACATGATAAAGAACAAGACATTTGAATAAAAAAGGGAGTGCCTTCTTTTTTTTGCATAGAATGACTTGATATTAAAAAGAAATCAATAACCCCAGATTGCTCCATAAATTCAGTCTAACCTCAATAAAAACCCATGTTTAATATTTTTTATTTTTATTTTTTATTTTAAACAATATTTGCTTCCCCCCACTCCCTCAGGTTGAGTCCCCATAGAATTTCCTTCCCCAAGGCACCCGTGCACCATCACCTCAGTCCCCTGTGCTCCTCCCTCCCTCCCTCTGATCCCTCTCCCTCCTCCTCCCCTGCAGGATGTCTCTGATTTATAATTGTCTGTTTTTGCTTCATTGTGAAAAACCCAAGTTTAATTTTGAGGAACTCAATAAGCTTACTGTAAAATATGTATGAGAAACTAAAGATCCACAAAAAGCTGTATAAGTAAGAGGCCGGTGGAAGGCAAAGGGAAGTGGAGAGAAACTAGAAAGACTATTCTCCTGGTCCCCTGCAGGAAACTACAAATTAGTCTTCTCTTGCCACGGAGGCCTTGTCCCTGTTCAAGGTCAAAGGACGCCCGCTCTGCCTCCTCCTGCCCCCCCCCACACTGACTTTTTCCTTCATATTGTGAATGTGCCAACTGTCCTCATCTGTCCTTCGGAATCCTCGCTTTTCCACCCGATCTCTGCCCACTTGCTGACTGGTACATCATATATTCAGAGTTCCCTAACTTCCTCTTGCTTTTAGCCTTGCCTGGAGCAGAGGGAGGAGGAGAGTCCAGTCAAGGTTTCTATTCCCTTGGCTCCCTCCCTGCAAGGTCATCTTGGGCTGGCTGTGTCCCCTGACTGAATGGTACTGCTGCAAGGGGGTGACTGTAGAGGACTTGCTCTCCCGAGTCCCGATGGCCCACGGGTCCATTGCCTCCAGGCGCCAGGGTAGTGACAGCTCAGGTGCTGCCAGCTGCAAGTCACTGAACTATCCTCCACCTGCTTCTTTGTAAACACTTCCTTGTAAATAGACTGCCCTTGAACTCCCCTCTGTTGAGGAGGCCATGTATTTTCTGCTAAGAACTTGCTACAATGAAAGCCATTTATTTCTTCATTCAAAGCCTCAGACCTGACTGGCCAGGGGTTCTTGGAAACTGCAATGGAAAAGTCGGAGAGGAAGTGACTTAAAGTAGGTGAGCCCCTCTGCCTGGGAGCAATCTTTTGGGGCTTGGGGGCTCCCTGCTCTCTGCAATGCCAAGGGACTGGCCCGGCACAAAGCACCAAGGAGTTTGAGGGCTCTGGGGAATGGTGGGTATTCCAGCCAAAGCCAAGTGGGGATGGGGTTAAAGTCCACGCTCATTCGTCATCTGACTTGCCTGATTTTTCTTTGGAACCAGAATTATTTAAAATGGTGTAAAAATATTTTCCTAAATAAACATTGAGATTAAACATGAATCTTTGTCCTTTCCCTTGGCATGAAAATGTACATGAGGAAGGAAAGGGAGAGGTTGGAACACGGGAGCACGCTCTCCCATAGGAAAAGCACTGAGGGCCCCCCCAGTGTGCATTTACCTTTTATTCCCATGGTCCTTACTGGTGAAAAGAAGACCTCAAACTTGGGGCCTGAAGTATTGGTACCTGTCTGGAGGAATGAAGGGAATTCCTGTGTTGTGCTTGTTCTCAGGACACAGTTACAGAGTTTTTTTTTTAATGCCTGGAGAGTTTGGTTCAATGACCTTTGAAGTCAATTGCAGCTCCAAGGTCAAGGGAGAGAATCATTCCTTGTACCATTTGGATTAGATATGGCCCCAAACTCTCTCTCTCCACTTCCCCCTTTTCTCTTTTCCACCCCTTTCCCCCTCCTCCTTCATTCCCCTTCTCTCCCAGCACCCCCCACACACCTTTTTGGCTTTTCATTGGATTTAGCATTCCACTTTCCTCACACAGTCCTGGAGCTGAGCCACCATTTCCCCTGCCAACCTTTCCCCCCAGACACCTCTGATTTCTTTGTGTGATGCCAGGTATCCCCTCTATTTCTCCTTAATGTATTCTGACTTCCCAGAGTCCAAGAGACCCACAGGTGCTTTCTCCTACTCCCCATCTAGAAGGGCCTGCCTTCCCTCCAAAACAGAAACCTAGGAGGCCAGGGAAGAGAAAGCCCAGAGACCTCCAGTGCTGGTTGCTGCCAGGGAGGTGACTCTCAGGGGGGCTGTGACCAGACTCGGTGCTTTTCCTTCAGAATTGTGCCAGGCAGGCACCAGACCAGCGCCCCACCCAAGACTAGACTAGAATTTCAAAAGGAATTGGTTTTGTCAAACAACAACAGGAATAGCAAGTGGAAAAATGAAATATGACAAGACTTAAAACAGAAACTTTAAAAATGAAACACGCACTGATAAAGTACATAAAGATTTATTTATTTATTTTTTAAGATTTATTTCTTTATGTATGTATACAAGAACTGGGGTACAGGCCAGACGTGTGGGGGTGAGAGGATTCACCAGAGACAGAGCGGGGAACAGAACAGGCAGATTGGCTGAAATACATTGCTGAGGGGAGCAGCGGGGGTGAATCAGGAGAGGTCTGCTGCACCATGTGGGTAGCTCCCTGGCGGGGCTACAGTGGCTGCGGATAGCTTCATAGGTTGCGTCTTAATCCCTTGAGCCACTAGGGAGGCCCTACATAGAGATTTATTTCTGAGTCTACATGTACTAATCAACCCAGCGCACAGTACTTTTCCTCCTTTCTCCACCCAGCTCAGAGAACAGGCTCTTGAACTCAGGAGCATTCTGAGTTCTTCAGTCAACTCCTCCCAGAAAAGATTCCCTGATCACAGGATCCTCCTGGGGAAACCGTGGTGGAGATCGGGTCATCAATTCAACAAACTCTAAGCAGACTTTGGACATCAATTCTGTGTGGACAGCGCTAGCTCTAGCGCCACTTGTCTCTAGATCCATCAGCATAGAAACAGCCTAAAGACAAGGGTTCTCGCCCAGGACTGCGCCTTCCCCTCCCACTCACAGCCCGGGACCGCGGCACCCGCATGATTGCACACAGCCTGTCTCCCTGCTCCGCCCCTCAGCTTGTCAGATTCTCATCTCGTGTGTTCCTGCACAGAAACCCAGACACAAACATGCATCCATAACCCCTTGTTCGCCCCCCCCAAACCCTGTAGACTGAGCTCCTCCAGCTCTTGTCCTCATTCCTGGTTTCTTTCCCTTGCCCAAAAGTCCTGCGTCCAACTCTAATTTCAGAAACAATTCCAAGCCCAGCCTTCTAGTCCAGCAGGTGTCGCCCTTCACTGAAAACAACACACCTCCTCAGCCCGGTGAAATCTAAACAGGCAGGCCGAGCCGCAGGAGGTTGGGGTAGAAGGGGAAAAAGTGGTGTGCTCCCCTGCCTGAGGGTCCTCAGAAAAAAGTAATCTACTTACTTCTTGCTCAGGTGAGCAAACATCCCATAGGAACGTCCTCCCTGTGTTACAGGGCAACCCCCCCCCCATATAAAATGGGGTTGCCTGACTGTGGGTCCTCACCTGCGCCCTTAAAGGGGACTTATTAATGCTAAACTGCAGACATACACAAAGGTTGATAAAAGGCTTATTTACAAGGGAAGGGGAATGAGGAAATGAATCGCTCAGGGAGAAAAAGCAGGAGGTAAGTTCTTAAATGCGTCCTACCCGTTCCGCTGACCTGGAATCCCAATGACCCGCCAAGTTGGCAAAAAAAAAAAAAAAAAAAAAAAAACCTAGCTCGCAACCTTCCCTTTGGTGATCATGGGATTTGTAGTTCCCAGTGTCGTGGGGTTGGAGTCCACAAAGCCTGTATGGAGTTTGCTCAGGACATCCTCTCCCACAACATTTGGACCTTGGATATGTTATTTAGCCTCTAGGAATTCCCCTTCTTTATCGATGGTATGAAGGAAGAAAATCTACTCTTTATGGGGTTTTTATTTATTTTTTATTTTTTTTTTAAGATTTATTTAGTTATTTATACATGCACTGGGTACAGTCAGAAGCGCGGGAGGGTGAGAGAATTCACCAGAGCCAGAGCGGGGAGCAGAGCAGGCAGAAGGACCGAAGTCCACTGCTGAGGGGAGCAGCGGGCAGCAGGAGAGTCTGCGCGCCATGTGGGACCCTCCTCTGGTGGCCGGGGAGCAGCCAGGGATCGAACCAGCCCTGCAGAGGCTGCGGCCAACTTCGCAACCCTGCACTCAACCGTTGCGCCACCGGGGAGGCCCTTTATGGGATTTTTATAAGAAGTGAATGAGGCTCTAGCATAAACCACCTACCCTGGTATCCAGGTCATGGTAAGCGTGGAGCTCGGGGGCCTTCCACACGGAGGACATGGAAGAAATAACTGCCCTGAACTTGGACCTGAACCTCTGTACCCTGAATCCTGATCATCTGTGAGTCTGCATCAGGGTTTTGTTGAAGATCAAATGAAGCTATGGGTGTAAGGAACTTGAGCGACTGATAATTGCTAAGCCATTACTGTGGGTTCCTATGGGCTGGGCAGTGCTCTAAGCCATTTGAAGTGTGAACTCATTTAATCCTCACAAGATTCCTCACGGGGTAAGTGAACTGTTAATCCTTCCTTTCCGTCACTCTGTGACTCCGTCCCAGCAGTTAAATTTTTTTTTTTATGAATTTATAAATCAGAACACTGCCCCAAATTCTGCCATGCCTAAATAGAAAAAATGGGAGGAGGCACTGACACCCCTACTCAAGTAGGACAGAAACAAATCCAGTCCCTAAATGCTCCTCGTTCCTCCAGGGCCCTCAGGAGAAAGCACAGAAAAACAATATTTCCATCAGAGTTTATTCCTCAGAGATGACCACCAGCAACTCATTGCCCTCCATGGCACCATGGTGTCCCCAGAAGGGTCGTTAACCTCCTCTCTGGATTATAATCACCTCAGAAAAATGGCCTTGGACAGTAACTGGGTTACAGAATATTCCCAGGAATGAGTCCTCCCCAAGTCGCGAAAGTTTACATTGGGGCAGCTGGAAAACTCAAAGACTTGGCTGGAGAAACCATAGGATCCAAGATTAATCAGAGGTTTCAGGGCTGTTGTGTGCACAGCAGCAGCATTAAGAGTCTGAATCTCCTTCTCACTGGGAGTGAAAGTTGTCGGTTTCCGGCTCTAGGAAATATGCTCACCTGCAGAAGAAATAAAAAGATATAATAAGGCTTCAACCCCAATTTGACCTCATCACTTGCCTCTCTAACCATTCATGCCAGACCCCTTCATATGGCTATAATGAAATTTCTAGATCCCTAAGGACTAATACAGAAGAGCCATCTTCGGCCTCCTCCCCATAGACACTCCACTGGGCAGAAGCGGAAGCTGAAGGCTCCTCTTTCCTGCTCCAAATCCCAAAATACCATGGCAGCTTAAATCACGCCATTCACCTCTATTGAACCCAGCACTGAACCCTCTACCACCACTCTGCCTCCCAAGGACCAGTAGGCAAACAGACCAACAGAGATATTACCTCCTGGATAACTGGATCCAGGGATGTAAGTGTAGCCTAGAAGAAGAAAATATCAAATTAGAGGACAGTTTTTATGGATAAAAATTTCTGGCATAACTCACAGCAAATAGGACAGCAATGAGATAATCAATCACAAAGAGCAAGTGAGAGAGATCTAGAATGAGAACAGCCACAGGGGCTCAGGAGCCCCACTCACCAGAGGAGCGATGTCTCCGCCAGCTGAAGAAACCAAAAAAGAAGATGATGAAGCCCAGGCCCAGGGTCACTACAGACACAGAAACCTTCACTGTCTGGATCAGGGACAGCCCAGGAGCTGCAAAAAATAGAAACTTACCAGAACCAACCTCTATTGTTCAGTCCCAAAGCAATTGAATGTCGCCTCTCCTAGCAGGTTCAGTGGTGCTTTATCTCATCCTCAGGGTCTAGCTGGCACCACTCTGCTCCCAAGGAAATGGCCTTTCCTCAAAACCATCCTGTGGATAATTTTATTTCCAGAGTAACCTAGGCGGCCGTCTCTCCAGAGCTAGCACTCTTTCAGACTCTGCCCAATATGGTGGGGCCTCTCAAGGTATCTTCTGTTCTTCCTTCACCCCATGAGTTACCAGTGATTCCACCCCATGAGTTACCTGAGTACTTCTGTGTCCCTACCTGTTCACATCCAGACTTGCCCTGTGTCCTTCCAGAACCAGTCTCCATCCCACTCCATAGGCCCCACTTCTCAGAACTAGTCTTATTCTGAATCATGCACCTCAGGACGGCCTTTCTCATGCTAAAATGAACATTCTACCACCAAAGGAAACTCCCTGTGCCGGGTGTGAAGGAGACTTTGCCAGGAGAGTGCAGGTGAGCCCCGGGGTTCTACTCTGCTCCTCTAGCCCTTCTCAGCTGCCCAATGGCCTGAGTCCACTGGGGCAGGAGAGGGGGGTGGGGAGCTGTTCTCAGCAGCCAGCCTAGGATTCAGTTCCTTGACTCTCTGTAGACACCCTTCCTCTTCCTCATTTCTTCCTTTTTTTTTTCCAAGAATCCCCAAATCTATGTGCAACTTCCCTTTTTGCCTTTAACTTCTTCCGGTCCTGGGGCCCAAACAATAGTGATGGCTCCTTGTTAATCAGCCCCCACGCATGCACACCAAATTGGCCCCCAGTCGTGGCTTTTTCCTCCTTCATAGAGCAGGAGATCTGCAAATTCAGTACCACCCCCACAGCAAGAGAAAGACCCCTTCTACAACTTTATGTCTCTAATTCCCTTTCCTAAGGAACTGACAACACAATAGTCAGATTCTGAGGATCTTAGAATATTGCATCATAATTTTTGGCTCCAAAATATGGCACCTAATCATATCCCCTTTTCAGGAAAGGCATTCTCCCCTCCATCCTTAGACAAGCACTTGGCATTAACCACATCACCATAGCAACAATAACTAACTCCTTCATTCTTGTAGCCCATTGCTCTGTCTGTTCATAAATCCTCCCTAAGTTTCTGCAGATTCACACTCTTCTCAGCATCTTTGTCTCTACACATTCCTTGGATCTATCCACCCCTTGCCTCTGCCAAAATACTAGAGTTCTTTTTGAACCACCCCCTGCACTAGCTCCCTATGTAACTCTAATTCCTCCCACCAGCCATGCACTTACTCCAGTACTGAAGGATGGGCTGGGGAGTCCCAATGTGCTCCACTGCACAAATGTAGGTGTCCCCGTAAGAGGGTGTTGTTGCTAAGTAGGAGACGGTCTGGTAGGTCCAGTCTCCATTGGGCTGGGCAATCTTGTGGGCGTTGCTGTGAGGGAGGACAGGCTCCCCGTTCTTCCTCCACATGATGTTCACGTCAGATGGATAGAAGCCCCACACGTAGCAGGCCAGCATCACAGGTTCCTTCGTGTTGAAAGGAGTAGTTTTGGCTACTTGCACAGATGGTGCCCCTGCACAGAGGAGAGCATGTGTGTGAAGAAAGGCAACACTGGGTCTTTTCTCCAGCCTGGTCCCTTGCCTACTTCAATTCTTCATGGATTTTCAAACCTACCTCCCACCCCATCCCATTTCACCATACATCTCTTCAAAACCAGAGGTTAGAATTTACTCCAGTTTCTTTCTTTTATCTCCCATTCCATCACTGTTCCTCCATTTCTTTTCTCCTCCAAAATTATGTTTGACCACAATAAATAGAAGGTGGAACTGCACTGCAGGCTGTTTCAGAAGTCATTGTATTTAATTTCTAGCACAAAAACTAGCAGTTGTCCAGAGTTGTATGTTGGCATTTGCAAAGGTAGAAAAAGATTTCTTTCCTCAAATCTGGGCTGACAAATTAATGTGCTATATCAAGACTTTTTCCTTGGATAGTTTAAGGAAATAAGCCTAACTCACACTATCTCTTAAATTTGGATGAGTATAGTCCAGGTTAATGAGATTGTTCAAGTCACCATCTTTTACTAGTTTACTAGTTTATTCTCCTAGGAACCCTCCTCATTGCTTCTATCTTCATGCTTTTCAAGCAAAATGTTAAATAAAAAATCTAAGAAATTGTGTTAAAATGCAGATTCCCTAGCCTGCATCCCCAGAAATTCTTATTCCACGGACCTGTAGCAATAATTTTTAACAAACACCTTCTCCAAGCAATTCTGAGAAAGAATACTCCGAAATCACATCTTAAGACACACTACTTTGTCCTATGAGGCTCTTCAATTTTTATCTAACCCATCTCAAGTTCTCTCAGTGCAAAGAGTTAAGGGTGGGAGAGCAAAGTAGTCAAAACCCTTCTGGGGGCTTTTCCAAATATTCCCATGCATGGGCCCAACCCAGACCTTGAACATCAGCACCTGAGATAAAGAAACACGAGCAATTCAGGAAAAGCCACTCTGGTTATTCTGACACAGCCCTGGCAGAACCTGGCTGTGCACCCTAGGATAACTGTGTAGGAGGAAAACTGCTTACTGCCCCCTCAAAGCAGCTCCTCACAGCCCCAAGCATCCCCTTCCTAAACATCGCCTCCCCTTTTTTAATTCCTGTTTCACCCCACTCCAACCACTTTGTTTCCCCCATAGGGTCACCCCTTCCTCATTTCACATTGCAGCTCCACATAATTTGGACTTCTTTCCTGCCCAAATCTCAAACCCCTCGCCTGCTGAAGGTAGCACCTGGCTTCCCCTCTCCTATCTATGCTTCCTAATAGGCCCCCTTTACTCCTCTCTCCTTACGTGTCCTACTGGTCAGTGATCCCCAGAAGGCCTGGGTGTGTGTGGCACAGTTACTGAGTCCCCTGGACAAGCGCTGGTGCAGGCCTTCAATTTGGTTGAGCTGCTTTGAGATTATATCAGCCAATGGCCTCAGTGTCCCAAATTCACAAGTGGTCATATTGCCCTTGTCTGGATCCCAGCAGGACAGCAAATCCTTGTTGAAGGAAATACAATACGTGAAATCCAATGGAGTCCCATCATCATCCAACAGACAGGTGCTTTCCACGTGGGCAACAAAGCCACCTAAGGGAAACAGGGGGTAGGGAGGGTCAGAGCCTCTGGCGGGATCCCAGCCAGTGAGCCCACCACAGGCTTCCTTCCTCAGCAGCAGATACTGACCAGGCTCCTGTACCGGACTCTCCGAGAGCTCGGACCAAAGGAAGAAATGTTAGAAACCAAAAAGTGCTAAGAACCTGTTTCCTTTTTATGTGACACTAAGCATGGAGACAGGAGTCATTCAAGATTATTTTCCTGTTTAAATATGATGATTTATCCAGGAAGAGACTTTCATAAGGCAAATTATTGAGTAAGAAAAGGGGTCAAAGGAAAGAATCAGCCTTGTTCTGTGCCAAATATATTATTAAATATTTGCTTCCTTCATATTTATGAAGTACTTGCTATGGGCCCAGCAACTGTGCTTGTAGCTGGGATGCAGAAGTAAACAAGACAGCTGATGCCCTTGCTTCCTCCCAGCAGGAAATACACTTACACAAATAACTGTAGAGCTTCATTACCATTAAAATTGCTACAAAGTGCTATGGGAGTTTATAATGGGGAGATAAACTCATCCGGGTGTGGGTGTTTGAATCCAATAAATAGCATAGACCCCTTCCCCAGAAACAAAACAAGAAGGAATGTTCTTACCTGCTCCGGTGCAGCCCAGGCTGAGGCCCAGCAGTAGGGGCAGGAGTGCAGTCATGCTCTGCTCCGGGGAGACAAGGGGAGTTCAGTCCCCTGAATCAGCTCTTGCAGGGACCTTGGGTCCTCACCTGTCACATAAGCCCCAGCCTGAGTAGATCAGATGAACTCCAGGCACTAAGTGGAATATGGAGTTGCCCAGGTCCCTTGATCCTGACTCAGTGAGTGATTTGCAATTACTCAGCTCCTAGATACTAACCCTGACCCCGACACCCTCCTCTAAGCCAGCCATCCCAACTGAGATGCAGTCAGATTGGCCAGTCGGTGGGAACATGTGTGGAGACAAATCGCTGAGCACCTCCGCCTAGCATCATCAGTTACTAGGTAAATCTCATTCTGCCCTAGGCTTTGCTAGCACTCCTGGTCTTTCTCTGAATTCTTTCCCTGTAAGTGGATTTCCCTAGATCGGTGGAGAAAATTCCCATTATTTGCAGAATATATGCAGCCTGGACAGTCTCTGGTTTAACTGTTTCTTCCCAATGTCCCTAAACGGAGGACAACTCCTCTTGTTCCTTTAGGGGAGGTTACTTAGAAGATACTACATAATGCTTGGTATGATGGGTCCCCTAGGAGACAGGTCCTTCTGGGGCAGGCAGCAGAGGCAGTGCTGCTAAGAAGGAAGGAGGCACAGGAGAAAAACAGTTATTTAGCTTCAAAGCAAGACTTTAGTTTAAGGGAAGCAGTTCTGTCTGTCTCCGCGGTCAGGTCACAGACTTAGAAAATCCCTGTCTGGGCTCCAGTTGCTGCTTCTGTTCTAGCGCAAGGAGCTTCATTTCCTGCTTGCTGCTCTCGGGACCCAAGAACTCCTATCCGCCTACACTATGAGTCATCTGAGGGTAGACCACAGGGCAACTCCTCTTAAACCTCTTGATAAATAGCTGGTGATGGGCCGAGCCCAAAGCACATCAGTCTCCCCCAAATTCAAAACGCCCTTGTGTGTTTCCCTTGCTGGTCCCATCTGTCTGGGATAGGTTCAGGCATTATGAAGCCACTATAAAAATGAGAAAAAGGTCCCTTACATTTTCCCCAAAAAAGACAGATTTTATTTTTTTGTGCTTGCGTCGGCTTTTTTTTTAACTTTCTTTTTTATTAATTTTTTTTATTTTTCACATCATTGTTCTTTTTTAAACAATATTTGCTTCCCCCCACCCAGGTGTAATCCCCAGAGAATTTCCTTCCCCAAGGCACCCGTGCACCATCACCTCAGTGCCCTGTGCTCCTCCCTCCCTCCCTCTCATCCCTCTCCCTCCTCCTCCCCTGCAGCATGTCTTTGATTTATAATTGTCTGTTTTTGTTTTGTTGTGTTTTGTACTGTTACTATTTTTTTACACTGATGGCTTATTTGGTTCCCTTATATTCCTGCTATAAGTGAAACCATCCGATATTTTTCTTTTTCCTTCTGGCTTATTTCACAGAGCATAATTCCTTCCAGCTCCATCCACATTGCTGTGAATGGCATGAGTTTATCTTTTTTGATCACTGAATAATATTCCATTGTGTATATATGCCACATCTTCCTGATCCAGTCATCTATTTTTGGGCATTTGGGTTGTTTCCAGGTTTTGCCTATTGTAAATAGTGCTGCAATAAACATAGGGGTACAGGTGTTCTTTTGGACCAATGTTTTGTGTCCTTTGGGTAGATTCCTAAGAGTGAAATTGCTGGGTCATATGGTAGCTCCATTTTTAGTAGACTGAGGAACCTCCAGACAGCTTTGCATAGTGAATGGAGCAGTTTGCACTCCCACCAGCAATGTAGGAGAGTTCCTTTTTTGCCACATCCTCACCAAGATTTGTTGCTGCTAGTTTTTTTGATATGTGCCATTCTCACTGGTGGAAGTTGGTATCTCAATGTGGTTTTGATTTGCATTTCCATGATTATAAGGGATGTTGAACATTTTTCATATGCCTATTGGCCATTTGCATTTCCTCTTTGGAGAAATGTCTTTTCAGTTCTTCTACCCATTTCTTGACTGGATTGTTTACTTTGTTTTTGTTGAGTCGTGTGAGTTCTTTGTATGTCTTTGTGATCGGTCCCTTATTGGTTGTATGGAGTGCAAAAAATTTTTCCCGGTCACTGAGGTGTCTCTTTGTTTTGGTTAATGTTTCTTCTGCTCTACAGAAGCTTTTCAGTTTCATGTAATCCCAGGTGTTTATCTTTTCTTTGACTTTCTTTGCTTTGGGTGATGAGTCTTTAAAGATGTTACTGAGATGTATGTCAAAAAGACAGATTTTAAAGGCAATACATTTCTCTGTTCTGTTGGGAACTATACAATTGATGGATTTTTTTCATCGCAAATTTAAAGCCCTAAATAGGCGTCTTTCTGCTCAACAAGCTTCAAAAGTGTCTATCCTCATCTGAGTTTTTAAAAGTTGTTGGAACTGATTTAATAATATAAGAGGATTTAGAGGGAGTCCCTTGATAGCACACTAATCTATCCTCCCTCAAAGTCACTGGCTCAAAAGAATCTGATATTTATGAAGAAGAATGTAAAGGAAATGAAGAAAGAACCAAAAGTGAAAGAAGGATGAAATCAGAAATGAAAGATTTGCTATTGTTACTAATTAGATAACCCAGAGCTCCACCATGTTTCTATGCTACCCCCTCTCTTCACTGTGCCTCAGTGATAAGATTGTTCTATATTCTAACTTTGCCAGTGAACTATCAGTGTGTTGGAGTGAGCAGAAGATGGGGTGCAGGATCCAAAAGTTGAGTTGCTTGTGACAGAGCGCATGCTAAGTAAGCCCTTTACATGCTACCTTATTTAATCTTAAAAGGTCTGCTCATTGTCCTCACTTTACAGTTTCAAAAACAGGTCCACAGATTCCTACCCAAAGTCCAGAGACCTTAATGCCTTTTTTGACACAACTCCCACAGGTGCATAAGTGTACACACAGACACACACACGTGCGCACACACTCACAGCTGAGTGTGCCCACATTCACTGCATCCTGGGACTGAGATGATCCACATAAAGGTAGTTAGTGGTGGCCTCTACTAACAAAGGAAACAAGAAAGAGCTACCCAGTCTACCCAAGTCGTATCTTTCTGTTCTCAGAGTTCCTTCTACTGCTCTTAGAACCACTATCTCTTCCACTTTCTCTCTGTATAGTCTCAAAACTGAATTCTCCTACACATACACCCATACACACACTTCCACATACACACACTTCCCCTTTACATCCTCCTCTCCCTCCTGGCAGGAGGCAAGCCTAACAGGAACCAGATCTTGGGAGCCTTTTCAATGTCTGCAAGGCCTGTTCACACACAATTGCTCACCCCATGTCCCTGACCACAGACCCATGTGCTGAGGCTGAGCGCAATGGCCTCTTGTGTTTAGGTCTTTGCTCGGGTAGTCAAAGTAGATGTGAAACCTTCTGTGAGGCAGTAGCAGGAAATGTAGAAGATTTCACTTCTCTATTATTGAGAAGAGTAGGTATTTTTTAGAATAAAGCTGGACAGAAAAACCCAAAGACCTGTGCTTAGTAGAGCGCTGTCTTCCTTCCCCTCTTCCTCCTAACTGGACTTTTTTTTTTTTTTACAGACATAGCTCTGTCCTCCTCCTCGAGTCAACCCAAAAGAATATCTTAATTGCCCCATCCATTGTTGGTGATTTGATAACTATTTAGGTAGCACTAAGACTGAAGAAGTTAGGGATCCCTAGCCAGCTTCCCACCTGCTGTCCCTCTTTTGCTGCCACTGTGCAAGTACCCAAAGAACAAGTCCTCTCCTTACCCTGTGCCTTTTCCCCTAGACCGGCCACCATGTGCCCGAAGTGGACCAACCATGGTGCTCATGCACAAAGCACTCAGGAAACACCCAGGTAGGAAATATGGACTCTGCCCCCACATCTTTCACTCATTGGTCAGTGGGGAGTGAGAACAAACATCTATAAAGAGAAGAGTTTATGATAAAACGAGTAAGCAATAAAGCCGGAGGACTTGTGGGTGTAGTAGACAAGGAGATCTCTCCATGTAAAGGGCCTGGAGGTAAGCCTTGGATTCTGGGCTAGGTTCATGTTGGAGAAGAGGAAGGCAGCTGGCATAGCAGTCCAGGCACACAGCTCTACTCTACAAACTTGACAACTGGATGAGGTGCTGCTGGGGGTCTACCAGGAGCCAGAGCTGGCTAAATAAGAAACTACAAAAATGCCACCAGCATTGCACATTAAAGGAAATGTGGTCTCACGCTTTTCCTGAGAGTTTGGCCATAATAATAAATCGCTTCTGAGTACTTCCTAACTTCTCTGTAAGTTCCCATGTTCCTCTTCTGGGCGGATGGTTTCAACCCATAATCTAAAACCAATAGCATGAGACCACACTCGTGACTTCCTCCATGTCTTCAAAATTACACCCATATGCACCTGCCAGGATTACATCACTCTTAGTCTGTCCAACCTCACCCTCCACACCATCTCTACCTCTCCTCTGGCCTCAACCCCTCTCTTCACTATCAGAATTCACTGCCCTAGATCCTGATTCTTAGGTAATTCCTTCATCATGCTTCCTTTCTGCAGCTAAATTACTTGAACTACTAAGGGACATCCTACCTGATTTGTTACCACAACTCTTGAATGTTATTATCTCTGCCAAGAGAAAGTGGAGGTAGAGGGAAGTTAGTGGTTGCCCAGAGTTACCCAGATATTAAGTAACAGAACCTGAGTCTTGGACTCAGGATTTATGACTCTAGGTTCTACACTCCTAAGAGTCAATTTGCAAATTGCTGATAATTTATGGTGACAATAAAAACCATCACATATGAAAGTATAAGAATTTTATGATAACTATTAAAGTACCTAAATTGAAGTCCTCAAGAAGTGAAAAGGCATACCATATTCATGAATGGAGCATTCTAACATATTAAGAAAGTCCATTTCTCCCATATTGTTAATATAAATGCTGTTCCAACTAAATCATAGGGAGATTTTGGAAGAATTTGATGTACTGACTTCAAAATGTACATAAAATAATGCCCATGAATACATTACACATTTCTAATAAATATGAGTAAAGTGAACTTTTGGGGACAAAGAAATGGAAACTAGCCCTATCAAATATTAAAGTATACTAAAAAGCCATAATAATGTGATACAGACACAGAAACTGACAAACAAAGGAAACTAAATGATTCAGAGATCAGACATGCATATAGAGGAACTTGGCATTAAATCCCTGGGAGTAAGTGAAATATTTGGCTAGCAGTACTAAGAAGATCAATTTACTCTTTGGAAGAAAGGATGTTATATCCTCATTCACACAACATAAAAAAAAAAATTGCAGATCAATAAAGCTCTAAATCTTTAAAAAAAATAATATTAGTAGAAACACAAGTGGGATATAACCTATCACCAGGTAAATATAAGGCAAAGCTTTTTTACCCAGAATGATTCATCAGAAAAGAAGGAATTACCTTATGATAAGCCCTTAGGTTTTTTCCTTCCCAAATTACAGTCAATATCTCAAAACTATTCAGAGAAGATACATCATCCTAGAATGATCTCAACTAATAAATACATTAAAATTAAAATAAAATTATTTTATGGAATGTGAGTGGAAACAGCAATATACCGATATTAATATTCTATGTAATGAAATATGTGATTTTAAATTTATAGGTTAATAACTAAAGAAAGGTTAAAATAATGTGATACAGACACAAGAACTGACAAACCTAGGAAACCAAATGACTATCTCTGTAACTTCTATCACCCTAAAACTTTAAATACTGAAATTGGCCAAAAAACTTTTAAAATATTCTCATTGAAAAAATGGAGTACCACAATGTCACTTTATATTCCAGCAAAAAAATTGCAACTTTGCCTCCTTGGGGTTGGGAGGGATTTCTTAAGATCATAAAAGGATAAGCCATAAAGGTTTGGGCTGTCAAAATTAAGTAATTCTATTCAGAGGAACTGTATACAAATTTAACTGAGAGAAGCAAGCTGGAAGAAGGCATATGCAATCGTTATACTGATAAGAATACAGACTACATAGAATATATAAGAAATCCCCACAAATCTACAAGAAAATGCAATTTTCAAAATAGATAAAAGATGCGAATCAGCAATTCACAGGGAGCAAAATCTATGAAAAGATGTTCAGCTTCACTAGTAATGAGAAAAAGGCAAATCAATTAAAAAAAGATACCACTTTCCCCCCATCACATTGCCAGCATTTGAAAGTAAAATAATGTTAAGTGTTAGTGACATTAAAAGAAAATGAGAACTGGGCCTCCCCGGTGGCGCAGCGGTTGAGCGCTGGGTTGCAAAGCTGCCCGCGGCCTCTTGCGGCGCCGGTTCGATCCCCGGCTGCTCCCCGGCCACCGGAGGAGGATCCCACATGGTGCGCAGACCTCTCCTGCCACCCGCTGCTCCCCTCAGCAGTGTGCTTCAGTCCTTCTGCCTGCTCTGCTCCCCACTCTGGCTCTGGTGAATTCTCTCACCCTCCCGCACCTCTGACTGTACCCAGTGCATGTATAAACAAAACAAACAAACATAATAAATAAATAAATAAAAAAAAACATGCCTCTATTTAAAAAAAAAAAAAAAAAAAAAAGAAAATGAGAACTACCATGCTCTGTTGGTAGGAGTGTAACCTGTTTATGATCCCCGAATTATAAGAAATTATGAACTCACTACGGAAAAAAAATGAACACAGGAATCAAGGCAGCCTATTCTTACTTTATCTTTTGTTTAAAGATTTATTTTATTTATACAAGAACTGGGGTACAGGCCAGAGGCACAGGAGAGTGAGAGGATTCACCAGAGACAGAGTGGGGAGCAGAACAGGCAGACGGACGGAAAACACTGCTGAGGGGAGCAGCAGGCACGACAGGAGAGGTCTGCCACACCACATGGGTATCTCCCTGGCCAGCCAGAAATTGAACTCACACTACAGAGGCTGCAGACAGCTTCACAGTGCTGCATTCAACCTGCTGTGCCACTGGGGAGGCCCATGGCAGCCTATTCTTGAGAGGAAAGTCTTGGTAGGTGTATTTGAGAGGAATGTGCTCTAAGTCTCAGAGGAGCTCAGAGCAGATCAGTGAGGGCTGGAGGATTAAGGATAGGCTCATGGATGTGGTCAACAGGTTGGATTGACAGCAATGGTTACTGTGAAAACAAACTGAGGAGAAAAAAAAAAGGCATTTGGTGAGAGGAAAAAGGCTGGGCAAATGTCCTAAAGTGAAGACAGACATGATATTTTCAAAGAACAATGATGAAAACAGATTCATTCAAAAACTGGATTCCTTCCAGAAAGAGTGGGTAATATTTTTAAGTAGGAAAGAGACATTATACCGGGGAGGGTCTTGAATGCTTCTCAAGTATTACAAGTGACACTTCACAGAATGTGTAATCAGAGGGCATCAGACCTAAGCCCATCATTTCACAAGTGGGGAATTTGAACAAATATGATTTGTTTAAAGTCATACAGCAAAATACAAGCAGCTTTAAGGCTTGACTGATCAGCAATTTATGGATATATTGGATAATAGATAGAAATCAGGAAGAACTAGGGAACACTAGAGAGAGAAGTAGAATGGTAAAGTGAAGAGAAAAAAGAAAGATATGTCAAGGGAGAAAACACAGTCCATGAAGTTTGATTCAAAGTAGGTCCAGGATAGAAAGCAGGTGATGCTTGTAAGTTTCCCTCTGAAAATTCTTACTGTTATTGAGTGCCTTTTCTCTGTCCTAAACATTATCCTAAATTTTTCTATAGATATTAACTTATTTAAGTTTCACAACAACCTTTGAGGTGGGCACCAGTTATCATCATCTTTTTACAGAAAATGGTAAGGAAGCACAGAGAGGTTGAATAACTTACCCAAGGACACACAGCTGAAATTTGACAGTTAAGCAATTGAACTCCCAGCAGTCTGGTTCCAGAGCCCACTTTTTTTTTTTTTTTTTTTTGTAATGGGAAATGAGGTTCCAGAGGTGATGGGCTGGTACAAATCTGATGTGCTTTTATAGAGCATTCTAAAGACTTTAGTTTTTACTCTGATTGACAAGAAAAGCCATTAAAAGGTTTTAAGCTGATGAGTGGTTTAACAAATGATAGTCCTGTCTGACTTTTGAAAAGACCAGTACAAGTTATGGCATATAGAATAGGGCAATAGCAAAAATGCTATAGAATATGGGGAATACTGTAGAGGGCAGGGGTAGAAGCTAGAGGGGTGATTAATAAGCCATTTCTTTCTTTCACTTTCCAGATCCAATTCATGAGCAAATCCTGCCAGTGCTAACTTCACCACTTCTTCCCACATCTATTACCTCAGTCTGATCATCACTGTTATGTAGATAACTGCAGTGGCTCCAGAGCTCACACTCTTAACCAATACACGTGCTGCTCTGAGATGAGATGGTTCAGAGGGGGTGTCAACCTCTGGGAACAACTGGATCTTTTCCCTGGTACAACATGAAGAACAGACTCCCTCACCAATACTAGTGAGATCATTTTACTCTTAACCGTAATGCCACCTCTTCCTCCAAAGCAAACCCCTGAACCTAAGCAAAGCAAGAAAACAAGCCCATGTAAGGCAATTTCCCCCCACAGTCATATGCCCCACCCCCACCCCCCACCCAGGACGGTCACATTTCCTTGGATAGTCCACTCAGGCCAAAACCCAGCTTGTATGAGCAGTTTGCAGGCTGCTCACACCTAAAGAGCTTGATACACTGTTTTCAAGAACTGACATGACTGAGTTGAGTGGCATCTAAAGGCTTTTTCCCTCACTCCTGAGTTTCTGTTTTCCCAGCTATGCAGAGGGTGGAAGGGAATTACACATTTTTCTAGGCAACCTATATTAGGCATAAACATTTTCACAAATTATAAAGTGTGAGAAACACACACAGTTTCCTTCATCATTATGTAAACAGATTATCAGAAAGCAGCTCTGCCTTCATTTCTCACATATTTTGCACAAACTGATAGGAGAAAAAGTAGTCATGTGGTACTGAGACGGGGACAGGAGTCTAGGGAGGAGTTAGGGGTTTTCCCATTTTCCCTCCTGACTGAGGAGCAAGCTGTGTTCAGGTAAAGGCGTGTCAAATTTGGAATGACAACTCACTCAGGCTGAGATATCCAGAAACAAATACCATGAGTTAAGAAAGAAGTCACGGGGCCTCCCCGGTGGCGCAGTGGTTGAGCACTGGGTTGCGAAGCTGCCCGCGGCCTCTGCGGCGCCGGTTCGATCCCCGGCTGCTCCCCGGCCACCGAAGGAGGGTCCCACATGGCGCGCAGACCTCTCCTGCCGCCCGCTGCTCCCCTCAGCAGTGTACTTCGGTCCTTCTGCCTGCTCTGCTCCCTGCTCTGGCTCTGGTGAATTCTCTCACCCTCCCGCGCTTCTGACTGTACCCAGTGCATGTATAAACAAAACAAACAAACAAATAAATAAAACATGCCTCTATTAAAAAAAAAAAAAGAAAGAAGTCACACTTATACTAAGGAATCAGATTTATTGTCTTAAAACAGGAAGGCATGTGATTGTGAGAGGATGGTCACTCTTGGTTCCCCTGAATGCAAGTCCAGGCACAGCAGAGCCCCCAGCTGAGAAACATGTACACACACACACACACACACACACACACACACACACACTGGAGGAGTCCTAGGAACTTCCGCTCTGAGAAGGCAAGATCCTGCATTGACGGGAGAAATCTGAGCACCTCGTGCTTGGATGGTCAGAACTGTTGGCCTCAGATTCTGGTAGGAAGAATCAGCCTAGGAGAGAGAGAGAAGGATGGAGGGAGTTCCTAGGGGGACCACCCTCCTTCCCAAAGGCCCCCCTGCTGCCTGCAGCACACCTACAGAAGTTGATCTCTCCTTGTTCCCCAATCATCTGTATGCACCCTTCCTTCCCTAGATCCCAGAGTCTCTCCTCTCCCCTTCAAAGCCATTCCTGTGACCTGTGTGTGTGTGTGTGTAACCAGAACCCCATGATGTCCGACACAAGCTTCCCCTCCCAAAGCCTGAGGATCTTCCATGTCCTCTTCATGCCACAGGAGAATCCTGGCATGCCCCCATGTATCTGGCCTGGACACTGGACCTGGCACACACAGCTTGCCCAATCCTCCAGGTCCCCAACATACCACCAGAGCAAGGCCTTTGGGAGTAGGTGATGAGGATTAAGCCGACCATGATGCCAAGCACACCCAAGGCAAAGGCTATCCCACACAGCACATTCTCCAGAAGATCTGAGGGCAATGCATTTCCAGGTACTGGAAAAAAAGAAGAGCCAGTCAGCCTGGAGACTGGGTTGGGCAACCACCCACCCAAGGGAATGATGTGGGTATCTGGGATGACAGAGGAGAAACTAAGGCATGGAAAATTGAGGTTGTCTCCAAGTGAGAATGAACTACACAAGGTCCAAGTGGAGAGAGAAAGCCCTCCCTTGGGTCTGTTGTTTCTCCACCCTTCCCTAAATCCACCCCCCCAACCCCTGCAAGAACCAGGTTTCCAGGGAGAAGGGTCTCACCCCAATAGGCAATTGCTGTGTAGCCATCAATCTCATGAGTCACAAAGCAGGCATAGAGGTCAGAGGCTTCTGGTGTAAAGTTTAAGTAAGAAAAGGCCTGGAAGCTGAGTCCATCAACAGCTGAGATGAAAGTGGGCCCTGTTCCCTCCACAGGGCCCAAGTTATGCTGCCAGTTCACCGTCAGCGTGGGTGGGAAGAGATTACTGACATAACAGACCAGCGTGTTGGGCTTGCCAAACTCCAGGGGCTTCAGCGTGAACAACTCAGCAACAGGGATCCCTGGAGGAGAGGGGGTTGAGGGATGAGAGAAGACAGAGGGAAAGGAACCTCTAGTTAAGCTGGTACCCCCTGTTTCAAAGGGACATAGCATTTGGAAGGAAGCCAGAGAGAGACAGAGTCAATGGGGATGGGCTATGGGAGAAGAGATGAGGGAGGAATTGGAGCTCTGAGGGAGGTCTTGTTCCAGGCAAGACCCAGAGGTGGAGTCAGAGGCTGAGCCCCATCCAGGCCACTAGGACCCATCTGCCCTGACTGCCTGCAGCACTTCCTGTCTAGACCTCACCACAGAATCAAATCACATGCATCTCATCAAAACAAGCACATTGAGGCCTCCCTGGTGGCACAAGGGGTTATGTCTCAGCACTATGAAGCAATCTGCAGTCACTCCAGCACAAGTTTGATCCCCTGGCCAGAGAGGTAACCCACATGGCACAGCAGACCTCTCCTGTCTCGCTGGCTGCTCCCCTCAGCAGTATTTCAGTAGATCCGCCTGTTCTCCCCACTCTGTCTCTGGTGAATCCTTTCGCCCCCCGCACCCCTGACCTACACCCCAGCTCTTATATGCATAGATAAATAAATCTTTTTTTTAAAGATTTGTTTATTTATACAAGAACCAGGGTACAGGCCAGATGCACGGGAGGGTGAGAGGATTCACCAGAGACAGAGCGGGGAACGGAACAGGTAGACTGACAAAATACACTGCTGAGGGGAGCAGAGGGCGAGACAGGAGAGTTTTGCTTCACCATGTGGGATTCTCGCCAGCCAGCCAGGATCGAACCCGCACTGCAGAGGCTGCAGACAGCTTCACTGTGTGGTGCTCAACCACCTGGGCTACCAGGGAGGCCCAATAAATAAATCTTAAAAAAAACCCACACAAGTACATCATCAGATATTCCCATTACCCCTTGCATATTGCTGAGTAGCACAAGTGCTAATAATCAAGACATCATTTGGTCGCTGTTGAAGTCATCACATTTTCCATCAATAGTTTTGAATACTTTTTGAAGGCACTTTTTTTCTGCCTCACAAAAAAACAAAAACAAAAACAAACAAATGAAAAAACCAGAGTACAGACCATGAGTGGTAGAAAATATAAAAGGTAGAATGAGTGGTAGAAAAATAAAGGTGCAGGATCAGAAGCCATCAGAGACAGGGAGCTGGTGTGGAGGGAATAATTCAATGTACAGTGTAATGAGGTTAAGAATGTAGCCCCCTCCCTTTGCCCCCAGAAAGCCCCCTGACCTCTAGACACTGGGATTTGTCCTTCAAAGTATGGGCCTACTTTCTTTGTCAAAAATGAGCAGAACTCTTTGTCAAATAAAATGTTGGAAATATCATCAGACTCCTGAGCCCAGGCAGCGAATTCAGGCAGGCGAGGCACTCGAGTTTTCTGGGAAAAGTCGAAGGAGAAGAGATAGTCCCCATCGTAGGTCTCGGAGAGCCCAAACATGGGAGTCGCGTTCTGGCAGAACATCGTGTGCATGAACGTGTGGTTTTGCAGCTCATGCCGCCACACTGGAGTCAGAGCTGCAAAGGAGACAAGGCAGGGTTCAGAGGGTGGGTGACTCCTCCTCCTCAGTTTAGAAAACATCAAGGGCTGCTTCAGGGAGGAGTCATCAGGCATAACCCCCTCCAGTGTCTGTTATTTAACTCTTCCCTCCTTTGAGGGTGCAGCAGAAATTACAATGGGACCTCTCCAAACTTCCTCTGCCCATATTAAGGCCAACTGCCTAATGTAACTTGGAAGAGGGGCACAATCGAAAGTGACAGATTCAGAATCACAAAGTTAGGGGAGGAGGTGTGCACTGCACAAAAGCAGGCATCCAGACAAGGAGGTGAGAAACTGAAGTTGACCCCACGCGCTGCTCTCCAAGCAATGCATCTTCCCAAAGGGGAGACCTGTGCCTCATTCACAGAAGGTACTGAGAGTGAAAGAATGGACCCTGCCCCATGCCACCCCCAGACACACACAGCAGACTGAAAACCAATTTCCCATCTTCTCATCAGCTTTTCCCTGGCACCCAGGCCTCACTTTCACTCCCTCAGTGCTCCAGATCTTGCAATGACAAGGTTGGGGGAAATAATCCCACAACTCCAGGAAATAATCCCTATTCTTAGAAACTCCTGGCAGGAATCCCCCCCAACCAAAAAGGAAACCCACCAAATACCCAGCACACACTACCCAGACTGGCAATTAAAGTAAGAGGGATCATCTAGATTATTCTTCCATTCTGCACCAGCCCTTACAGAGAAGGAAACTAAAGGCTAATAAAATTAAAAGTTTCAAGAACCGCAAAGTGAGATGAGTAATCTCCTAAGTAGAATAGTGGAAATAACATTCACTCAGTTCAAATATCAGTTCTACCACTTTCCAGCTGCGAAAACTTACACAAGTTACTTCGTCTCATTTCCTTCATCTATAAAATGGACATAATTAACCTCTGCTTGGAGGGATGTGGAAAATGGACTTTTCAAAGCACCTCTGACACCCACCCATCCCTAGAAGCCCTCTTTTCTCATCCTTCTCTAGTTCCTACTATCCCATAATACTTTCACCACTTGCAAAGCCCAAGGCTCTTCTCCATATGCTCTGGATTGGCCCCCCAGACCACGCCTGTGGGGACTGCAGTAAAGAGGAGGCGCTGTCATACCTCCAGATGCGGTCCAGGAGAGGGGTAGCAGCCACAGTAGGTGGAGCAGCAGCGGTGGCAGCGCAGTTCCTAGCCTCCGCTCTAGAACCATCTCTTCGCACCACCATCTACTAACAACAATCTGGCCCGGCTTCCTAAACTCCCCGCCCAGAGTATGTTGCGCCTGCTCACTTCCAATAGGTGGCTTTTTCATTTTGGCTCGACCAATCACAGAAGGGTCGGGTGTAACATCATCAGTCGCTAGGGAGAGACCTGAGACCAGCCACCTCCCGAAGACGTGGCTCTTTTAGCAGGCATGGTAGGGTGGGTACCTGCACTGGGGAGACTGGAGCAATGTCTGCCTCCTGGTGGGGATATCGCGTTAGTGAGACTGTCAGCCTCAACCTGTAACCCAACCAACGGGCTCTTTAGAGCAGCGCCGCCCCGCGGCAGAACACCACGGTGAAGAAGCTCATCTTCCCACGGCAAACCCCAGGGCTCTTCAGACTCCACCTTCTTCTTTCCTATCTCTTCCCTTTCTCAGAAAGGTATTCTCCTTCAGGAGTTAGTTCTATTCCTCCTGCGGAAACACACGATTTTTTTTTTAAGATTTCTTTATTTATTCATACAAGCACTGGGTACAGTCAGAAGCGCGGGAGGGTGAGAGAATTCACCAGAGCCAGAGCAGGGAGCAGAGCAGGCAGAAGGACCGAAGTACACTGCTGAGGGGAGCAGCGGGCGGCAGGAGAGGTCTGCGCGCCATGTGGGACCCTCGCCGGTGGCCGGGGATGGAACCGGCACTGCAGAGGCTGCCGACAGCTTCACAGCCCAGCGCACAACCGCTGCGCCACCAGAGGAGGCCCAACACACGGATATTTTAGTAAGTGTTAGGTACTGGACCTAGTGATATAAATACAAGCTAACCGAGGCATAGTCCTGCTGTCAAAGAGTTTAAAGTCTAGATGGGGAAGGGGTGTCAATAGATGAATAATTACAACGTAATGTATTTGAATAAGAATGTGCCAGGTGTTTGGGAAGTAGTAGTTCTTTGAGGATAGGAGAGTAATAGGTGGGGCATAATCAAGAAGGGTTCTAAGAATCTTGAAGGAGAAACAATTTGACCAGCAGAACGTGAGGTCGAGAAAAGCATTCTTGGCCATGGGTAAGCAAAGGTGCCAAGGTCAGAGGTGAGAGGTGATCAGAGCTCCTGAGGCTGAGGGTGGGCGTGTCCCTGTTTGTTAATGGGGAGGGGAAGGAAGGTGTCAGGATGGGCTAGAAATTTTGGCAAGAGCAGCTCACATAGGTTAGGTTATGCCACAAGGAGGTTTCGGGTTTTACTTAGCAGGTGATAGAGACATTAAAACGGAATGATGACATGATCAGTTTAACACTTTAAGAAAATTGTTCTGACATTTCAAACAATGTAATGGAGCTTGGAAAGAACTGAGGCAAATCTGTTGGTCAAGTGTGTATAGTATATAACATCAAACTCTTAAATGTTGCCCCCCCACACACACACACATACAGAGTCCTCCTGTAGCAATGTAATAGGTAAGAGATGACAAGAGCCTGAATTAAGTCATGAACAGAGAAGATGGTAGAAATTGAATATTGAGATAATTCAGACTTGAGTATAAAGGGCTTAGCTACTGAATAGAGGTGAATGGGTCAAGGATAACACCCAGGTTTCTAGATTGTGTGACTGGGTGGGTGGTCAGTGAAACGGAGTGAGTTGAAATAGAAAACTATAGAAATAGGTTTGAGGAAGAAGAGAGTGAGTTCCGTTTTGCATATGTGCAGTTTAAGAGGTATATGGGTATGGATCTCAGGCATGGTGAAACTTAAGTTGGGCGACATCAGGACATGCTGAAACAGAAGCAGTGGACAAGATCACCTCAGTAGATTGCAGAGGACATAAATCTGCACAGGTTCAAACTCCATGCCTGATCCAGTATCATGCAGGACCCAGTCAGGAACATAAAAATCACTCTAGGTATTTCAGATTGAAAGAACTTAATACAGAGAATTGGTTGCAAAGGTGTTTAAAAAAACAAGAAGTGCAAAAGGGAAAAAGAGAGTGATGGGAGGTACAGATAAGAAAAAGGAATACCTGGAAATCAGGTGCTGCTATTGCCCCTGAGCTGAAACCCAGCTCTGCATTCATTTCTCACATATTTTGCACAAACTGATAGAAATAAAAGCCATCACATGGTCTACACCTGCTGTGGTCTGCAGGAAACACTACCATAGCCAGTTCTGGGTCCACTGCAAAGTTGCCATCTCCATGATGGCTTGATCACTGAAAACGTTCTTCCTCTGCTCAGGAGGCTGGAGTCCAAAATCACCTGTTCTTGCTGCAGTTACGTCTACCAGCAACTGCCATTCTATTTGAAGCTAAAGCAGTAAGCGTTCTGGTTTCATCTGCCTTCTGATACCCTGGCAGTGCCTCCCATTGAGAGACTCTAACAGAAGCTAACTGGCCAGGAATGATGGAGTATGCACCTTGAAGACTCCCAGGCTAAGTAGTCCAGAACACAGTACAAGAGGGTGGGCGTGGTGCTGACACCAGTTAATAATCCAGGACACTGAAATGCAATAATTTCTAAGAATCTGGTGGCACCAGGAGCACCCAGAGAATTGAGAGAACAATGAAGATGCTGGTTCAGAGAAATAGAGGTGTTCATGAAGGGCAAAGTCAGCATTATCAAATGCTACTCAGAAGTCAAGGAAGGACTGAAAGTGTCCTTAGATTTGGTAGTTATGAGATGGTTGACAAATTTATTGAGAGCAGTTTCAGTGTTGCCGTGGGAGTCGACTCCAGATTGTGGTGGGCTGAGAAAAAAGTGGGAGGTGAGGAAGAAACTGTCAGTGTATATGCTGCAAGTCTGATAGAGAAGAAAAAGGGAGAAAGACAGAAGGGGTGGGGGAAGAGACAGTGAGAAAGATCTAATGTGGCAATTAGTAATCTTAGAAAATAATCTCTGACTATCAGCCATCAGTGTTTCTGAGACTCTCAAAATCCATAGTCATTTGAGAAAAAAAATAACAGCCGAAATACGGCCCTGCACAAAAACAACCACATGACCTCCCGGATATTCTGAAACACTAATGTGTATGTGTGTATGGGGGTGGGGGGAATGGTTGGGATAGGATTGGGAAATCATGGTGTTACACTCAAGAAAAGAAAATCACAGAAGATCACTTTCCCAATGCTCCACCCTTGCGGACCAACCCATTAGTAGTTCCTGCAGTGGAAAGAGCCCAGCCCTTGGGAAAGGGGAGAGGAAATTGATGACATCCCCAGATGCCTAGAGTTCCAAACCAGGGGTGGGCAAATTTTTTCCATACACGACCAGGTAATAAATTTTAGCCTCTGTGGGCTGCTCATCTGTCACGAGCCCTCAGCTGCCACATGAAAACAGACACAGGCAACACGTAAATGAGAGGACATGCCTGTGCTCCTAGCCTCTCTGCTTCTCAGACATCCCCTCAGCTCCCTTGTGGACTTTCTTCCAGTTGCTTAAATATTGGTGTTCTCTGGAGTTTTGTTCTTTATTTTTTTTACTGTGGACACTGAAATTTAAATTTCATTTAATTTTCATGAGTCACAAAATAGAATTCTGCTTTTTTCAACCATTTAAAAATGTAAAAATCATTCTCAGTTCTCAGGTCATATAAAAAAACAGATGGTGGGTTGGATTTTGCTCTGCTGAACACTATCTTACATGTGTGGACAGAATTGCAACAGGAGACCCAAAATAAACCCACCCTCCACAGAAGAGCTTGGGTATGGCAAGCTCTTGGGAATGGCAACTAGCTAATGAATACATTGTGCCCCAAGACACAACAGGTTATCTGGAAGGAGGACTGGAGAAAACACAGAAGACTGACTGGAAAGTCTGGGAACAGGTCTAGCCAACACCAGTTTTGGGTGGAATAAAGAGGTAAAAGGATCCAGATTCTCTGGAGTGGTGTGGCAAGAACCAGTGTGAGGAGAAACATAGCCACCCACTTCAAGACTAGGCGAGGTATGGGTTAACTCTGTTCTCTCCCCAAATAACATTTATGACTACCCTTCCCCTAAGTAATTCTTCCTTCAGGACCCTCCAACCTCCGTTAATAGGTATCTCAAAAACAGTCTCTAATTCCTTTGGAGAAATGACAATTGTGGGCAAGAGAGGAGCAAGGCAGCCAGTCTTGCCACCCAGGAACATATTGTCTGTTTTGGTTATTAGGTAAGTTGTCTCTGAATAGAACAGCCCAACACCTCCAAGTCCAGTGGACCTGGCTTTCTAACACTTTCTCCTTCCCTCTCTAGCACTGCCTCATGTATTTTTTCTTGGCAGTCAAATTTTCTGGGGAAAAAAAAAGTGGGCAACCACATCCATATTCACACTTGCCATTTAGTACACCCTGAACAATGGAGTTGTTCATCAATAATTTTGTGTCACTAAATCAAATGCACTCTGCAGTCTGCAACATTTGACACTGTTGGCCAAGTCCTCCTTCTTAAATTGGTCTGGATTTTTGGCATCCCTGGCAGCACTCTCTCCTAGTCCCCTCCGGCCCTGTCTTCTTCCCCAGTCTCCTTGGTGGACTCCTTCCTTCTAGCTACTCGTTACATGTTGGTGTTCCCTGGAGTTTTGTCCTTAAAACGCCTTTTCTTTTCTTACACTAGATATTTGCCCTGAATGGCAATGCCCTGGATGGCATTTACTCCCACATGCCTTCTGTCGTCACCTATTTGCTGGCGTCTTCCAAATTTACCCCTTCAGCTCTGATCTTGCTGATCATGCCCCCAGGCCCCTTTAGGCATCTCCACTGGGATATTGTGCAACTGTAGTTCTCAAATTGAGTGCTCCACAAAAGTGCCCTTCAAGATTATTTTTAATGTGATAGTGGCAATTTTTATTTTTAAATTTATTTCAACATGGATATAATACAACACCAAACACATTTACATAATGATTTTATTATGCAAAAATGTATTATATATAATAAGATTATTTTAGTGGTAAGCAAAAGAAATCCATTCTGGCTAACTTAATTTTTCAAATGCAATTTATAAGGATACTGAGCTAGCTCAGGGAAGCAAGAGGAGTGGAATACGGTAGCCTCAGCAAGGAGAACCACAGGGGCCTTAGCAGCAGGAGCTGAATTGCCATTAATATGTCTCACCTTCAAGGTCTCCAGCCTTGATCTTTCAAGCTTCCCATTGCCGGGGACATCTGGCTGGCTTATATTAGGTGTGTACTTCCGATCAATTAGCTGTGGCCAAGCAGTGTCATCTCGATGTATAAGAGCTAATTCCAGGGAAGGTTTGTACCAAGCAACCACCTCAACTGAACCATCTTCAACATTTGGCATCCCAAATAACAGGGGATCTGAGGCAAAAAGGTGAGGTAAGATCCATTCATTAATGCTCAGATACCATTTTCCAACTTATCACTTGAGTGGTATGTCATCTACTTGATGATCTCTGGTCCGTTATAGTCTTACCACAAATTCAAATGTACTTATATAATTGTGTTTTTATTAGTAAAAATATTTATATCCCACTAACTAAAAGAGGCTTTTTAAAAATTTTACTAAGAAAAGTTTCAGACATACACAAAAGAAACTAATAAATCCCCTTGTACACTCATGAGTTTCAACAACTGCCAATTCTGTCTTTCATTCTTGCTTCATCTATTTTCCTATTTCATACTTTTTGGGGCTGGAGTATTTAAAATAAATTTTGTGATGATACTGGACTAGTAGATATTTCTAAGGGTTATCTGTTAATGGGTAATAACTACGATGTTATCATCTTGACAAACAGAATTTAAAACAATTGCTTAACTTCATTTAACCCAATCTGTGCTAATTTTCCCCATAATTTCAAAAACTAAAACATCCTAAATGAAAAAATAGTGTCTTACAGCTTTCAAACTGTGCATCCATTTTTCAAAAACATCATTTATTTATTTATTCATTGCTTCTGTAGAAGAATTGGGGTGTTGGCCAGAGGTTCGAGGGGTGAGAGGATTCACCAGAGAGAATGGGGAGCAGAACAGGTGGATCTACTGAAATGCACTGCTGAGGGGAGCAGCGGGTGAGGCAGGTCTGCTGCGCCATATGTGCATTAGCTCCCTGGCCGCAGATCAACTCAGGCCGTAGGGGTGATAGTGCTGAGACTTAACCCATAGATTAACCCATTGACTTAACCCAGAGACCTGTGCTTCCATTTTTTTTAAAAATTAGTTTTTTACTCATAAACCCCTGTTGAGGATTCAATAATGAATTCTAATAGGCAAAGTTTAGGAATTACTATCCTGAATGCAAGTCCATCTCAAAATTTATAAAACCTAAACTCATCACCTTCCCTTCCCCAACATGTTCCAACTTCTGTATTCAAAACCTCAATAAATAAGGACTGTCCACCCTTGTTTGTAGTCATCTGTGCTACAAACAAGGGAGTCAACCTTGAAACTTATCTTCCTCAGACCTTCTCATGCAATTGTTTACCAAGTCCTATCAACCCTACCTCTTCATCTCTTCAAGCTATCCTATTTTCTTTCTATTCCCACTGGTTCAGGTCTATATTGGTTTGTTTTTCTTATATTACTACAACTTTCTTATACTTGGTTTCTGTCTCTAATATTATTTTCCAGTGCCACCAAAGAGGTTTTTTTATTAAGTATTTGATCACATCATATTTTCGTATGTACACCTTTAATGGTTCTCTGTAGTCTGCTTTCATTGGTGTGATACTTAACGATCTGAAACATACTTTACCTACCTCCAAAAGTCCTTTGAGAAGATTTCTTGTCTGCTCAGGACAGCTTGTTACCCAGTGCCATTACCATCATTTCTAATGTATTAGTCTCTTCTGTTTACCTGTGTGCTTCATAGTCAACTCACCCCCAGGGCAAGGCACCTAAGTGATTGTGTCCTCTTTTTTGAGCGCCTCAGCATCAACCAAGGAGGTTCATCAACAAGTGACCACTCATTGAATGAAAAAATGGACTGTTAGTTACTGGAGATTGAAGCTGAGTCTAGAAGAGACTTCATTGGATAAACGATAGACCATCCTTTCAAAAAGATATTTCAACAGTAAACTTACCAAGCATGTCTATAGGCTACTCTACACTTTCACCCCCACTACCTTTCCTGTGCCCCCCACCACTTATTTCATTCCATTTTAAGTCCCACCCAACCTCCTTCCAATTGCCCCTTTCTATGCCTTGACACCTCCTAATTCACAGCAAACCTGGCCTCTTCATTCCCACATTTACTCTCATCCCCACCTCAGCATATCTCTTCTTACCCATATTCACCCTTTCCTTTTAGCTGCACTACTGGGATGCACACTACAGCATTCCTCTCAACTGCTACACTACCCTGTTAGATTTACCATCCTTATTACAAAAACAAACAAACAAAAAATGGCTCAAAGAGATTCATTCACTTATTTATTCAGCAAATATTTATTGTGCACCCTCTATGGGCCTGGCACCAGGACACATACCATCATCAAATTTCTAATCTAATGAAAATAAAGAGCTATTAAAAAAATAAGCATACAAACCTATAAAAGCAAACTTTAAAAGCACTATGGAGGAAAAGAACTGAGATACACAAAGACTTACTGTAGGGGGAACTTACTGACACTGAGTACAGTAGGCAGAGCTGGGAAGAATGGGCCAGCAGAGGAACAGCATGTAGAAGGCCCGAAGGCTGGTCAAGGGCTGACTCCTTCAAAGAAGTGAAGGAAGACCATGTGGCTGCAGCAAAATCACTAAATGGGAGAGGACAGCAGATGAGACCTGAGATAGGCAAAAGCAAGACCACGTGGGACCTTGCGCACCACAGCGGAGATGGGTTCTAAGTGCAACTGGTTCTGATGCTGCAACTACTTTATTCTTTCTCATCTCATACGTGAATGTGCGTGCGAAGGTTCCTAGCCAACCTACCAGTCTCTCCAGAGCCCATTTAGGGTGCACAGTATTATCAAATAAATATTCCTACAAAGGTAGCTCTCATTTTCTCTCTCAAAAAAAGTAAACGGCTCCCTCATTTCTACTACCTGGCCTGGGTTTTCTCAGACCAAAGAAATTGCTCTCCAATATTAGTAATGATCCCCAATTACCAACCCAGTGAATTTCCCCCCTTTCTTCATTCTTTCACAGATATCTGCAGGATCTCATTTCCTCATTCAACCAGGGGCTTTAAACTGCGGTCTACATGCCATAAAATTTGGAGGTCCAAGAAGCTGGATGAAATTTTAAGTCACTTGTATTTTCAATATTATCTACCTAACATGCTGACATTTAATTTTATGTGAAGGAATCTTTGGAATATTAGCAGTACCTGTAAAGTTATCCTCACCAGATATTATGTTAATATTTTCGTATCATATACACAGTCATCTCAAAATATCTCTACATCTATGAAAATTATTTTTTTATTTAATATATTAGTTAAGAGTACATGTATTATATTAATAAGTAAACACATACTACAAGATCATTACATTTCTTTAAGTATGTCTATAATTGTATGTATTTACAAATATATCAGACAAGATGAAAAGGCTCTACCATTTGGCTTCTATTACTTTGTTCTGTTTTTCCTTCTTGGTTGATGCTCTTCCATTGGTTCCATTTCCTATTTTGACAAAGATCAATCCTTGGCATACAAGCAAAGTGTATTCTACTCCCTTCCTTATAAACCTCACCTACCTACAAGACTGATTCAAATATCAACTCAAAGATGACTTCCAAATCTACCTCTCCTAATCTTTTTTCTCCAAATTCAACCCTAGATCTTAAATTATCTGCTGTGCCTACCAATCAGGCAGACTGCCTGGATTCCAGACCCACCTTTGGTCACAGTGTGACCATGGGTAAATTAACATCTCTTGCTTCCACTGAAAAACGGGGGTACTGGCAATAGTATTTACTACATAGTATTAACACATCTAAAGCACTAATAGTATTAACATCTAATAGTATTAACACATCTAAAGCACTTATAACAGTGTAAGACGTTTCACATACTCAAGCATATTAGCTATTGCCAATCTCATCTCCTGCAGCCCCCTGACATTTTTATTTGACACTAACAAGTATAATGCTGGCCATTTAGGGATAAATAGATTTCCTAAACTAATGGCATAATTCTGATGAAGTCATTGCTCAAAAATTCATCTCTACTGGATCCAAACTGAGTGGTGCTGAAACCCTTCACAAGATCGACGCCCTCCCCCCCTCCAAATTTACTTTCATCTTCTTATATTCTATTTTGGCCAGAATGGACTGCACTGCAGTCTGTGAAAATGACCTGTGCTGTTCTGCTTCTGCCTTTCCGTTCCAGTATATACCCAACAGCAATGATTTTTGTCTTACTATGATTATTTCCCCAATATTAGGCATGGAGCTCCATAACACATAATTTCAGTCTCAGCTAAGTCACAGTTACTTAAACATCACTTCCTTCAACATTTGCTCACTTTGTCTCATACTGACCAGTACTATGTCAGAAGATGGGGGTATTTAGAGAAAGAAAAAAAAAAGCGCAACATTGTCGGGCTCAGGTCTCAAATTAAAGTCTAATTAAGGGAGAGTAATAATCTTATATAGGGGCTCCCCAGTGGCACAGTGGTTGAGCGTTGGGTTGCAAAGCTGCCCGCAGCCTCTGCAGCGCCGGTTCGATCCCTGGCTGCTCCCCGGCCACCGGAGGAGGGTCCCACATGGCACGCAGACCTCTCCTGCCTCCCACTGCTCCCCTCAGCAGTGTGCTTTGGTCCTTCTGCCTGCTCTGCTCCCCGCTCTGGCTCTGGTGAATTCTCTCACCCTCCCGCACTTCTGACTGACCCAGTGCTTGTATAAATAAATAAATAAATAAATCTTTAAAAAAGAAATCTTATATATGCCACACGCAATGAAAAGTCCAACCATTAAGAGGAAGGGATACCAAAAAATGAACAGTCAGTTAAATTTGAGAGGCAAAAGTAGGTTTTTTTGGATGATGGTATTTGGATTTAGATGGGGGAAAGCCTGTTCCATGGATAGAGAGCAGTATGTGTAAAATACAGTCATAAAACAATATAGTGTGTCTGGGGAATGGTTTGTTATGGCTGGAGTACAGGGTCCAAGAAGAAATAGCCAAACATGAGGCTGGCAAATCCAGGAGAGTGGATTTTATCACATAGGCAATGATGAACTAATATAGGGCTTTAAACAGCATCATGTGGCCAACGTTATATTTTGGAAACTTCACTTCTGGCAGTATTGTGGCAGAGACAAGAGAGGAAAATCTAGAGCAGTACTGGTCAATGGAACTTTCTGTGATGATGGAAATGTTCATTAATTTGTGTTGTCCAATACGACAGCAACTAGCCACATGTGGTTAATGAAAACTTCAAGTGTGGCTAATACAACTGAGAAGCGAAATTAAAAATTGCATCTAAACAGGAAGTCTAATGGATGTAAAGAGAAAAAAAAAATCAAGAATGGACTCTCAGATTCCAGTCTTCATGACTGAATAGCTGCCATCAGCCAGGGAAATAAGGAATAAGAACTACAATGCACACAGATTGCATCAATTTGGAGCCTGTTGAAGTAGCTGAGGATCAGCCACGTGATAATATTTAGTAGCAAGTTCAGGTCAAGAAATTTGTTTTAACTAAAAATAGATTTCAGAGGCTTAGAGTCCTTGAATGATATCAAAGATAAACAGACCTAGATCAAACTGAAAAAAAGTTCTGGTAAACATCCAGGCATAGAATCGAGCTTAGGAGGAAAAGTCCACAAAACTGGCTGGAGAGAAACAGTTGGACAGGAAGGGAAAGAAAGAAGTGAGAGTAGTCACAAAAAATCAAGGGTGTAGAGAATTTCAGGAAGAAAGCATGATCAAATGTCAAATGCTTCAGAGAGGTCAAATGAGGTGAGAACTGAAATGTGCTTCCCCACTTTGCCAATTAGGAGGTCCTTGGTGACATATGACAGAACAGTTTCGGTAGTGGAATAAATGGGGTGAAAAGAGGGGATAAGGCAGAGTAAATAGAGTCTACGAAGTGATGCAATACCTATTTTCTTTCCTGCGGGGAGGAGTAGGCCTGGAGGGAGGGGCTGTTAATAAAGGGACAAGTTAAGAAACCCCATGGGTAGAAAATGGCTATCCGCTCCAGGCAGATCAAAGAAAAGGAATTACCTTAAACCCAAAAGGACTTCTAGTAAGATGGTAAAGGGATACAAACATACCCCAATTTACAGGCGGGATGGAAAACCACCTTTCTGCAAGGTGGCCTTTCTGATCTATTGATGGGGAGTGGGGGTTAGGGATTACAGAATGAAAATCTGGGCCACACTCTGAAGATCAAGGGACAGACTACTGACTATAAACAAGCTACAGGCTAAAACATATATCTATATATCTTGCTCTTGAGAGTATATAAATTTATATATATATATATATATACTTCAATGACAACTGAATGATCGTAACATACCTGGATTTTATGGGATTCAAGATTCAGAGAGCAGAGAGCAAAGCTTCAATAAAAAGTAGAAGAGTGTTACCTTAAATAGTCAAGTATGAGGTAAGAAGCAAGCGATCAGAAGGCTAAAGCCGACAAGGCAGAGGGATCCAGAGACTGATAGGTCTCAAAGTTTCGGCAGATTCAGAGGATATCAGATTGCAAAGCTGCCTAAAACAAAAAGCCAAACAAAACGCCTACACCTAACGCCCACGCCTCACCTCCCCACAGCACCACGAGGGAGAAAAACTCCCTTTCTCGTGGTCGAACCTCACTTCACCCGGGGAGGGGCCCACCCTGTCAACCCTCACATCTCCGGGCTCAGGCTGCATTCTCCTTCACTGACAACGGCTTGGCAGCGCGCGTCTTCCCTGGACTCCAGCCAAGACGTGGCAGCCAGCGCCTTCCACTTGGGGAAAAGGAACCCAGTCAGGCCGCCCGGGGACGCGCCGCGAGGCCGCCGCCAGCGGAAGAGGCCGCCGAAGCAGGAGGTCGGCGCGGCGCACCGCGCCCGCCCCACCCACTGCGCGCGCCCCGAGCCCCGCCGCAGGAGCTGCGGTACCGGCCCGACGCCTGCGCGCTGCGGCTCTCCCCGCGGCCACCGGCGCGGCTTTCCCCTCCCCCAAGCCTGTCGCACCCTTGCGCCTGCGCACTGCACGTTCTCGGGGTGCGGCAGCCATGCTGAACCCGTACGGAGACGCGCGTGGGGGGGACGGGGTCGACGACAGCGGGATAGCAAGCCGGGGATATGGAGAAGCAGCGGCCTTACTGCGTTCTGGGTCTCCGGACAGAGGCCCGGGCCACGTGGGCCCTTTGGCCTTTTGCGCGACCCCCGGAATCTTTGGAAAACTGGCCCCTCGGGCGGGGGGGTGGGGGTGAACAGGGACGGTCCCACGTGACCCGGCCCGGCCAATCTGCGTGCTGCTGACGTGGCCGCGCGGCCCCGATGCTCTCCCCACCCCCCAGCTTGGTCGGGAAGGGAGGGGCTGGGGGCTACGCCCCCTCCCCCAACACAGCTCCAGTTTCCGGGGGGGTGACACCCCAGATTACATCCTCCCCCCGCACGAAGCCGAGGGGAACATTGGAGCCCCTTTGGAAGGTCCCAGGATCCAGGTGAGAAGGGGCCCTCGGGGGGAGGGGGTCTTGTTAGTCATTTAAGTGTTTAACCAATGGTGGGGAGTCCGGGAGGGAGATTCTTGGGGTTCGGAAAAAGAATCCTGAGGGTGGGAGGATTTGTCCTTCAAACAGTTTACAGCCAATGAGAGAGTGGAGGGGGGCGAGGGGAGAGGGCCCCTCGGATGGGGGAGGGGAATGGCCAACCTCGTGCCTCTATACCAATTGGAGGGCAAAGGGGCGTGGGGGCCGTGTCCCCCCCCCCCCAGTCCACTCGTTCCCTGGGGGTCCTGGAGCCGGGAGCCAGGTGAGGTTTCCCTTTGGCGGCCGGAGGGAGGGGTGACCTGGCGGGCCGGGGAGTGGGAGTGGTGTCTGAAGGTCCTACTCGTGCCTGCGAATGCTTGGAGTTGGCAGCCGGGTTGCCAAGCGCGCTGGCTCCCGGGCGCCCACTCCCCCTCTCCCCAGAGGCTGTGGCAGGAGCGCCTCTGCGCCTCCTTTGTGTCGGGGCGGCGAGCCCGCGGCCGTCACATGGCGCGCTGGAGGCTACGCTTCGAATCGCGCGTCCCGATTGTGTGCGTTCACGTGGACGCGGCCTGCGGGGCCCCTGCGCGGGCCTCGTGGCCCCGGCGGGGTCTCGCGGGCGGGTCCGCCCCGGGCCGGGAGGGCTGACGGGCCGAGAGCGGACCCCACAGTGGGGTCCGCTCGGAAGCAGACGCCCGGCCCGAGGTGGGTGCTGGGAGGGCGGTAGGAGCGCGGGCTGAGCCAGGAGGGCGCGAGCTCTCGGACCTGGAACGGTGACAGCTCACGAGGCTTCGGGTTTCTCCGGGTGGCGTCTCCGGCCGCTCCCCTCCCCCACCCCTGAACAGTTCTCCCCTTGTGCCCCGCGGGGGAGGGAGCGGAAAGCGGGGAAGAGTTACTTTTCCAAATTACTGAGTAGCAGTGGCCTCCCCGGTGACTCATGTGGGGGGAGGGAGGACGGGGAGGCAGCGGGAGCCGTGATTTTCCGGAATGCGGGGAAATAAGCCCGGGTACTGTCTGGCTGCCCTTTCGCCTTCCAAGGCCCACTATTTTCTGGGCCGGAGTGTGCCCCCGGAGGGGCCCTCGGTGCAGACCGGCCAGGCCGCGGGTGGGGAAGCGCCGACTTGGGCGGCCGGGCCACGAGGGGGGGGAGGGGAGGAGGCCTCCACAAAGTTGCTGTGTCATTGTCCTCCCCGCGGCGGCCACCCCGGCGGCCCGCTAGTGCTTTGGGGGCCGAGGCCGGGATCCCTGGCGGGGGCGGGGGGAGGGGGAAGATAGGGGGCGAGTCAGTTTTCCCGATGCGCACTTCCCCCCGCTGGGTTTGCCAGACTCGGGTGGTCGAGAAGACAGGAGATTGACGGCCATTTTAGACGCAGTGACCGAGGTTAGGCCGGAGAGCTGCTGCGAACAGAGGGAGGGTGACGTGGTTGGGGCCCAGGGACCTAGACCTCATGAGCCCTTCCCGGGGTGGGGGGGTCTTGGATCGTTGACTTAGATTTTAATAGGCAGAGTCTACTTCCTTGGTAGTCAGATAAGGGGAAGTGGAGGGGGAGACCTGCCGCTAAAGCCCAAGTGGGGGAAATTCTTTCACTCTCCTTTAGGGGTGGGGCGGGAGAGCCCCGGAGAGGGCCTCCTGGATCCTGACCTTGTGCTCCGGCGCTCTATTCAAAGCCAGCCCAACCCTATTCAGATAACCGGATAGTGGGGAGGACTTAGGTGAGCGGGTTGGGGGGAGGGGGAGCAGCAGCTCCCAAAATGGCTCCTGCCCCTCCTCGGAGGCGGACGGCCCGGGGGGAGGGGAGGAGGGGAGAGAAGGGGGGAGGGCTAGTCTGAGCCGCAGCCGCCGCCTCCTCCGCTCGCCCTCCTCCCTGGCGCTGACCGATGGACCAGCCGCTCCGTGGGGAGGACTCCGGACCCCGGTGGGGGGATGGGGGGCTCTGCTGTCCCCCCTGGGGCAGAGGGCGCCTAAGGAGGGGGGTGCGGGCCTGCCCTGGGGGTGGGGAGGGCGGGGAGCGTGGGGAAAGGTCTGAGCTCGCCGGGAGGGGGAGGATTCGCCCCTCGCAGGACTTGTTTTTTCCGCTCTGAGCCAGATACCGGAATGAAGTGTGGGGAGGAGGTGGGTTTCATTTTCTAGAGGAGAGGGGTGCGTTTGGAGATTTTGCTCCACTTTGGGGCCGCCGAGGTTGCGTCGAGCAGGCAGGCATTTGTAGGGTAAGTGAAGGTATGCGCGAGAACTGCAGAGGTAGCTGGGCGTAAGTTTTGGGAACGTAAATTGGTTGCCTTGTGGATAAGAAGCCTTCGGGAGTTTCGATAGGACGTTGAGTTTTGTCATATCCTTTCGATTGTTTGACCTGGGGAAGGTTGGGACGGATTTTAAGACGCGGGCACGCCTGTGTGTTTTCTTGTGGGGCATGGTTAGACGTGTTCGATTCCTTTATTGCTTTCGGGCCCCTTTAGCGCTTACGCGGAGTAGCAGGCCGCGGCTTCTAAGATGGCGTCTTCTTCCTCGTTTCAGATGCTTCGCTGCAGCGGCCTCCCTGACGAGAACGAGCCGCCCGGCGTCCTGTGGCCACACCCTGGCGGCCTCGACAGCTACGCCCCCGCGGCCCCTCCATTTCTCCGGGTCTGGCCAATGGAGGATCTACGAATGGCACGACCTGCCCGGGCCTGGCGGTCGCTTGTCGTACCGGGCTTGGATGCCTGGGAACACTTTGTTGGAAGGGGAGGCGGGGAGAAGGTGCTGCACCCCTGCCACCCTCCCTCTTCCCCTGAAGTCGCCGAACCACCGCGCGGCCAATTGGCTGGGAGATGTGGCGGGTTGCCGCTTCCCTATGGGTCTATGCGGCACTCTTCTGCCTGGTGACCGAAGCTCTGGAAATGGAGGTTGTGACGTCATCGCTCCAGCTGACCAATAGAAGACGCTCCCGCGGAGAGGCGTTCCTCCCCCTCCGACTCTGCTTCTTCACGCGCGTGAGCGAGCGCGAGCGCGCGGAGGGGGTGGGGGAAGTTTCGAGCACGGTGGCGCGCATGAGCAGCGAAGCTCCGCCCCCCTGCCTATATATAAAGGGCTGGCGCGGGGCTCGGCGGCGCCATTTCGCGCTGGAGTGGAGCAGCCTCTAGAAGGAGCTGGAGGATTCTGCCTACCGATAGAGAGCCTTCGAGTCGTCGGGGGCCGCCATTACAATCCACGTCCATCCGCTTGGAAATGGCTTTCGTCTCGGCCTATAGCCGGACCCGGCGGACAGTACAGACCCCATAGAAGCCCCCGAAGCTCCCCTTTTTCGGGCCCCGCCCAGTCCTCGGAGTCTGTCCACCCCCTCTACTCCGCCCTCAAGAGGATTTCAAAGATGGAGGCGGCGGCTCCCTAAACCACTTTTCGTGTTCATCCGCCTCCATCCGAGATCGAAACGGGACATCGTCCGCTCCGGACGGTCCCAGCAGGAAGAGGGGATCCTTGCAGACCAACAGCGGGCAATATTGACGACGGTGTCTGGGATCGGGGGCCGTCCTGGGGTTTGAAGAGTTCGTCCCCCCCTTGCTCACCCGCCTCAGCTGAGGCCGCCGCCATTTTCTTGCTGTCCGCCGCCTGCAGAGCGCGCCAAGCTGCCGGGAGCTCGCCGAGAACCAGAGGAGGAGACTGTTTTCGTGCCGGCGCGGCGGGGGGGGTTGTCGCCTGGAGGGCCAAGGGCAGCGGCCCCCCCTACTTCTCAGGTTATGCTGAGCCGGGCGGTAAGGGGAACTGAGGCCACTAGGACTTCCCGCGCCTGAGGGCAGCGCCGGTTCCCCGCGGTCAAGATGCTGCAAAACGTGACTCCCCACAACAAGTACGTGCACCCCGCGAGCCGCGTGTGGGAGGGGGCCGTGGGGAGGACTGCGGCACGGGCCTGCGGGGCGGCGGGTTCGGAAGGGTGTGCGGGGCCGGCTCCGGCGCGTTGCTCTTTCGTTGCGCGACTGTTGGTTCCCCGGGGCTCGCGGAGGGGGTTGTGCGACGGTTTTGAACGGTGGCGGCGGCCCAGATACTGCGTATGGAGGGAGTGCAGGTTGTCCATTTGTATACGTTACTTTTCCCGCCGTCCTCCGATCTTGACTGAGACGGGCTGGGGCTAGGGGCTAGGTCGGCACCGAAATGTAATGGGGACAGGGCGGACATGGATCGGGGAGCAGGTCGGGCTGGTAGTGGGTCTGGTGTCTAGCGACAGTTTGTCATAGACCTGGCGGGGGAGGAGTCCGTGGCCCCGTCTAGTGCTTTGTGGGGTTGCCATGGTGAACAGAGCTTGGGGACTGGCAACAGGATTTCCAGAGTAGTGTTAGAGGGACCCTTCTCTGAGTCTCTGCGTTCCAGATGTTGAGGGCAGGTCATCAAGTTCTTGGTAGTTAAAGCGCTGAATAGATTTTTGTTTGGGGGTATGTATTTTTTTGGGGGGGGGGAGGGCAGCATTGAGAAGTTTCTTTCAGGGCAGGAGGGAGGAGCTAAAGATCTATAATCCACCTCTGCAGATGTAAACAATGAGATTTAGGTGTACTGTCTTCTTCAGTCGTGGCCTTCGGAAGCACCTGGTCCTGTGGCGCACCAGGGAGGGCGTAAACTTGGACCATTTAGCCTTTGATCTCGAGTTGATGCTACAGTGGGAACTGTTAATGGAACCTGTATTTTTTGACTGGGTTGGGAATGGTCTCTGAGGGAACGTGCTGACCTTGCCTGGTGTATGTCTTTTTGCGGTTTTTTGTGGGGAGGAGCCTGGATTTGTGAATAACTTCTAGGATTTGGCAGCTGGGTTATTCCAGGCTGTGTGAAATATGACAAATGCTCTAAATTTGCTTAATTGGTGGTTTTCCATTAGATATGCTTTGAAACTATGCATTTTGTGCTTTGAAACTATGCAAAGCTTTTAGAGGATACTGGTGTCTCCTGCCCAGATTGAGTTAGGTGTTTTCTTGGCATTTTACAAAATTTTTTTTCCCTGTTTCCCTTTTTCACCGGCTTCCCTCAGGCTCAACCACCATGGCAACCACATAGCCCCTAGTGAGGGGGGAAGCTTGGGCCAGAGTTTCTAGGCTCCACCCATTTGCTTAAGTTTTTTTATCCTTAAGCCTGCTTTTAGATAATATGTTTTATCTGAAACAATCTTTTATGTAAAAAATAAGAAAAAAATATGTGGTAACTATCAGAAAGTAGTTGTATGAAAAATTGGGAACCCTAAACTGTGTTGGGAGGGTACACGATAAAAGCACCAGATTGTAGGCTGCATGTGGTTAAGATCCACTGTCTGTAAGGTTGAGTCCCTAGGATGGATTTACCACGTATTGTAGTTTGCAGACATTTCCTGATTTGTAAGAGATTACCACATCTAATGTTTCCCTTCTCCACAGGCTCCCTGGGGAGGGGAATGCAGGGTTACTGGGGCTGGGCCCAGAGGCAGCAGCCCCAGGGAAAAGGATTCGAAAGCCCTCCCTGTTGTATGAGGGATTTGAGAGTCCCACAATGGCTTCAGTGCCAGCTTTACAACTGACCCCTGCCAACCCACCACCTCCGGAGGTGTCCAATCCCAAAAAGCCAGGACGGGTTACCAACCAGCTGCAATATCTGCACAAGGTGGTGATGAAGGCTTTGTGGAAGCATCAGTTTGCGTGGCCTTTCCGGCAGCCTGTGGATGCTGTCAAACTAGGTCTGCCGGTGAGTAGACAGATTGGGAATATGGGGGGAGGTGTGGCAATGAAGAAGAATGTGTGTGAATGGAGGTGGGCTGCCTTAGTATAGGTGCTGCGGCCCCTAGAGAGTTCCCTCTCCCCTATAGAGCAGATAGCCACCGATTTCTGGATTCTTGGCCCTTTGTAATGATCCATCTGCTTGCTATCTTGGCATCTCTCATTGTGCCCTCCATGTGTCCTTCCTTAACTTTTGTGCCCTGGCTCCATTTTACAGATTCCCACCCCGGGTTGGGAGAGGACCTCGGTGGCCAAAATTCTTAGCTTCTTCCTCTCCCTCATGCAGCCCATGGATAGCCAGCCCCAGAGGTAATGTCACAGGATGGGAAACATTCCAGAGTGGTTGGGAGGTGGGTGGTTAGAGAAAGACAGTAGGTGTCTCCCAGAGGGTGTTAAGAATCTTGTCCCCCCTTTCTTATTTCTCCCATCCTGCAGTTTAATTGGGGCCGCAGTTTAGGGGATTAAGTACTTTTTGACCCAGGGGTTGTGTGTGTGAGAGAGAGTGTTTGTTGGGGTCAGTAGTTTGCCTAGGAGAACAGGTTTTTATATTTTCAGTGCTTCTGACATAGCATTTTTTTTCTCCAGGATTATCACAAAATTATCAAGCAGCCTATGGATATGGGTACTATTAAGCGGAGGCTTGAAAACAACTATTATTGGGCTGCCTCAGAGTGTATGCAGGATTTTAATACCATGTTCACCAACTGTTATATTTACAACAAGGTGAGGGATTTTTCTGTACTTAATTGGTGGGGAAAAGAGAATTCTGTTGATGTTTTGTCTATGTAATGTCAATTGTATACTCAGAATAGACCAGTTGTAGAAAATCTGAGCTTTAAGGGGTACCAATGCATTGTAACATGGTTTCTGAGACCCAGAGTTAAAGGTTATTCAAGTAGAGTATGTTTCAGACTGGGGATGGTTGATCCTGTTTCTCAGACATGTTCAGAGACTTGATCAGGATCTGTTCTCTCTCCAGCTCTCCTTTCCCTTATTTTGCAACTTGCTTGCTTTCTTGTATTTTGAGGGGACAGTTAGGAGAGAAAATGGAAATTCGTGGCCAAGGGTTGTAGATAATTTTCAGCCCTTGTTTGGCAATGTTTTCTAAACACGGTATTAGTACCTAGGACTAGGAATTTCTTTGAGGGAAAATACATTTGTTTTTGCTGGTATTTGAATTTATTCATTTGTTTTTTGTGTAGCCCACAGATGATATTGTCCTGATGGCACAAACGCTGGAAAAGATCTTTCTGCAGAAAGTGGCATCAATGCCACAAGAGGAACAAGAACTTGTGGTGACAATCCCTAAGAACAGCCACAAGAAGGGGGCCAAATTAGCAGGTACGAAGAATTGGAATTTTGCTTGTGGCCACGAAAAGATAGAAGGGATGATCAAACTAATCAACTTTTTTTCTTTTTTTAAGCACTCCAGGGCAGTGTCACCAGTGCCCATCAGGTGCCTGCTGTCTCTTCCGTGTCTCACACAGCCCTGTATACTCCACCACCTGAGATACCTACCACTGTCCTCAACATTCCCCACCCGTCTGTCATCTCTTCTCCTCTTCTCAAGTCCTTGCACTCCGCTGGACCCCCGCTCCTTGCTGTGTCTGCAGCTCCCCCAGCCCAGCCCCTTGCCAAGGTATAGTTCTGCAGACTGTTTTTGGGCAGTGGGGAGGGAAATACAGTGGACCTCTGAGGTAAAAGGCTGCCCTCTTGGTTTTTTTCTGCAGAAAAAAGGGGTAAAGCGGAAAGCAGATACGACCACCCCTACACCTACAGCCATCCTGGCTCCCGGTTCTCCAGCCAGCCCCCCTGGGGGTCTTGAACCTAAGGCAGCACGGCTTCCTCCTATGCGAAGAGAAAGTGGCCGCCCTATCAAGCCCCCACGCAAAGACTTGCCTGATTCTCAGCAACAACACCAGAGCTCAAAAAAAGGAAAGCTATCAGAACAGTTAAAACATTGCAATGGCATTTTGAAGGAGTTACTTTCTAAGAAGCATGCTGCCTATGCCTGGCCTTTCTATAAACCAGTGGACGCTTCTGCTCTTGGCCTGCATGACTACCATGACATCATTAAGCACCCCATGGACCTCAGCACTGTCAAGGTACCCACTGCATGGGGCAGATGGGATGCTCAGGCAGTGATTGGAGCCTAGGGATCAATAAAACAGTCTCTTGGGCATACGGCCATCTTTGATTCTTGGTATTTTACTTTTTCAAAATTAGTAATGGGGGCAGAAGGTCAAGTCTGTAATAAGAGTTCATGTTGCCTGGAGCTTGAAAACATCTGTTGGTTTTTTTTTCTTGTGAGCAACACTATTCGTCTACAGTTAAATCCTGCTTGTTGGGAGTGTTGGCTTAGGGAGTACAGAGGCTGGAAGGGATAGTCAGATCTCCCACCCTCCCCTATCACCTAGAAATGATTTTCTTCTCTAGACATAGATATTTCTTCAACCCACCCAAATGTCAAATGTCTTTGGCTTCAAACTTGAATCCAGGGCATAAATCCTTAAGGTCATCCCTACTGTGCCCTCGAGAGGGGCTACCCTTGCAGTGTCGGGTTGGCAGGGAAAGGTGAGTCTCCCTGCCTGTGCAGCTTCTGATGCTGCCTCCTTCTGCAGCGGAAGATGGAGAATCGTGATTACCGGGATGCACAGGAGTTTGCTGCTGATGTGCGGCTTATGTTCTCCAACTGCTATAAGTACAATCCCCCAGACCACGATGTGGTGGCTATGGCACGAAAGCTACAGGTGAGTGTCAAGGTTGGAGTTTAATGGGTCTTGGGAGAGATTGTCACCTGTGCTGTACACCTTCAGTGGGAGGATCTTCCAGTCTCATAGTTGGTAGATTGGAGCAGTACCACCAGGTGATTACACATAGGGCTCTGTCCATCAGCATGGTTTTTTAGTCCAACTCTCTTTCTAGGATGTATTTGAGTTCCGTTACGCCAAGATGCCAGATGAACCTTTGGAGCCAGGGCCTTTACCAGTCTCTACTGCCCTGCCCCCTGGATTGGCCAAGTCATCTTCTGAGTCCTCTAGTGAAGAAAGTAGCAGTGAAAGCTCTTCTGAAGAAGAGGAGGAAGAAGATGAAGAGGATGAGGAGGAAGAGGAAGAGAGTGAAAGCTCTGACTCTGAGGAAGAAAGGGCTCATCGCCTAGCTGAACTACAGGAACAGGTATTTTGTCAGAATTGAGTTAGCTGGGTAAGACATTTAGGCCTTGGCTGTACACAACTTCCCACTGGTTTATTCTTCCCTTCGTTTTACATCTGATTCTTTTCCTAGCTGCGGGCGGTACATGAACAACTGGCTGCTTTGTCACAAGGCCCGATATCCAAGCCAAAGCGGAAGAGAGAAAAGAAAGAGAAAAAGAAGAAACGGAAGGCAGAGAAACATCGAGGTCGAGCTGGGATAGATGAAGATGACAAGGGGCCTCGGGCACCCCGCCCATCTCAGCCCAAAAAGTCCAAGAAAGCCAGTGGCAGTGGGGCTGGCAGTGCTGCTACACTAGGTCCACCTGGCTTTGGATCTTCTGGAGGAAGTGGTGCCAAGTAAGTTGGAGTGGCAGGGAGGATGCTTTTGCTAAAGTTTCGTATAAACAGCCAGGTATTAAAGGTTGTGAGCACTGGTAATACTCCAAGCTGTCAGCTTTGACAGGGCAATGTCAAAGGAAACCTAGGCAACATGTAAACATAAGTGTAGCTATTGAAATAAAATTTGATTTACAGAAGGAAGTGGCAGGTCAGATTTGTCCTGCTTTTCTAAACTAGTCAGTCCATGAGATTTTTTTCTTGTTTATCATGTGGAATGGGTAATAGTGCTTTAAGAAGCAAAAAGATGCATCCGTGTCAGTATTAACCTATATCTTGTTTAAAGGCAAAAATAAAAATAGGACTGATATGACACTCTGTTTCCTTAATGTTGTGTAGCTCATCTCTGAATTAATGGAAAAGCTTCTTGCAACTCCTGTTAGGAAATCCAAGTTACTATCACTAGGTTGAACAGTGACAGTGAGAACATGTTTGGAGAGACTGTCTCCCCAAATGATAGTTTTCTTTTTTTCATAGGCTACCCAAAAAGACCACAAAGACAGCCCCACCTGCCCTGCCTACAGGCTACGATTCAGAGGAGGAGGAAGAAAGCAGGCCCATGAGTTATGATGAGAAGCGGCAGTTGAGCTTAGACATCAACAAATTACCTGGGGAGAAACTGGGTCGAGTTGTGCACATAATCCAGGCCAGGGAGCCCTCATTACGTGACTCAAACCCAGAAGAAATTGAAATTGATTTTGAAACACTCAAGCCATCTACACTTAGAGAGCTTGAGCGCTATGTCCTTTCCTGCCTACGGAAGAAACCTCGGAAGCCCTACAGTGAGTATGAGATACAGTCCACTAGTTACTACAGCAATTCTCATGCGGTTCTAAGGATAATTTAGAAAATGGTAAGGAGTATGCTTGATGCATTCCTGCTTGGTCAGCTCCTGGGATTGTGAGGTATAACAGTTGACAGCAAATGTTCAAGAAAGGAATTTGGCACTGCTGGGGTGCAATAAAACTAGAGTTCCTGCAGCGGTTTTAGTCCTGATGTTCTCATTTTGTAGCCATTAAGAAGCCCGTGGGAAAGACAAAGGAGGAACTGGCTTTGGAGAAGAAGCGGGAACTAGAAAAGCGGTTACAAGATGTTAGTGGGCAGCTTAATTCCACCAAGAAGCCCCCCAAGAAAGGTGAGTATATTTAAGCCACTGCACATTTACTACATCCGTCCTAATGACTGTTGGAGACAAATGAAGATCCTTTACCTTTGTTCTGCAGCGAGTGAGAAAACAGAGTCATCATCAGCACAGCAAGTAGCAGTGTCACGCCTCAGCGCTTCCAGCTCCAGCTCAGATTCCAGTTCCTCCTCCTCCTCATCATCCTCTTCGGACACCAGTGATTCAGACTCAGGCTAAGGGGCCAAGCCAGATGGGGCAGGAGGCTCCGCAGGACCGGACCCCTAGACCACCCTGCCCCACCCTTCCCCCCCCTTGCTGTGACACTTCGTCATCTCACTCCCCTCCCCCCCACTGTAGGAGAGCTGGCTCTGCAGGGGGAGGGGTACAGGGACATTTCCTGAAGGAAGGACATAAATGGACAAAAATGATTTTTGAGTTCCCAGCCCCATTGAGAGTGACCTCTTGGGCATAGAGCCCCCATTCAAAATGACGGGCGGGGCAGGCGCGCAGGGTGGGAATATTGGGTAAAGTCCCTGATACAGGGTTACCTGAGGCCATAGCTGCCCTGTTCACTTGTAAAGGCCCTGTTTTGAGGTTGTTTGTTCTAATTTATTTTAAGCTAGTTTAGGCTGAGGGGTATGGGGCTATGGTCCCTCAGCCTCCATGGGGAGGGAAAAAGGGGAGCTCTTTTTTTACGTTAACTTTTTTTTTCTACTCTGTTTCCCCTTTTCCTTCTGCTCCATTTGGGGCCCCTGGGGGTTTCAGTCATCACCCCATTTGGTTCCCTGGATTGTCTTTGTCTGTTGATTCTAACTTGTAAATAAAGAAAATATTATTCAAGTTTTGAGTTATGAACATGATTTGTGTCTGTAGTCCTTGAAAAGGAACATGATAGAATTGTCTGAGAATTTGGAGGAATGTATTCCAAAGGTGGGAAAAACTATCTTCTAGGTGTCCTTAAGTTTTTAAACAAGCCAGTAGGCTATTGATGTGACGGATGGAAGGGGCCAACACTGGGTAGTTTGTGCATGGAGTGTCTGCCTGTGGGTGGGTGTGTCTTACTGCTTTCAACTAGGATTGCAGATGTACAGAATCCTGCATGGTTTAATAGAATGCTGATTCTTACAGCTCAGTGAATTGAACAATTTAAAATCACAAGAAGAGGGCCTTGTATGTAGTTCAGGAAACATGAGTTTGGGTTGTGGGGTTTGCAACTTTATAAACAAGTATAAGGCATTGAGTTCGGTTAAATGGATCATAGGAAAACTAAGTTTTGAGAGAAAAGCTGGGACTTGGAAACGCAAAAAGCAGGTGGGTTTCCCTGTAATTTGGCAAGCAGGTATAGGGGGGAATCTGGTAGAGATGGTAGTGAAGACTTTGGAAGCAACACATTGGTTTTTAACCCTTGAGATGAGTTTAAAAACTTGCAGTGTTTTCCTGAATTGTGTGGATTTTTAAATTGAGGCCTGAGCAACAGTTTTCCACATCTTGGGAGTGGCTAATACACAGCTAGGGGTGAGAACCACTTCGTAGTTGTTTTGCAAGCTCTTAGCATTGAAGCAGGAGAGGTTAGGTTTCTGGTGGGGGATCTCTGAACTAAACTTACTGAGCTCTGATCCTTGAGAAGAGTGATGGAAAAGGTCTTGAAAACTCAGGTTCCTAGAGTTAACACTGGGGGGATGGGACTAGAATTACTAAATCTAAAAAGTAAATATTGGGGTGAAATTAGATGTCTATCTAGAGATCTGTCTCATTTCAGAAGGAATATAAGGTATTGGGTTAGCTTGTGGATGAGACTGGTTACAAATCTCTTTTTCTTTTTAAAGATTTATACATACAAGAACTGGGATACAGGCCAGAGTTGGGGTGGTGAGAGGATTCACCGGAGACAGAGTGGGGAACAGAACAGGCAGATGGACTGAAGTGCGCTACTGAGGGGAGCAGCGGGCAAGACAGGAGAGGTCTGCGCCATGTGGGTTGCTCCCTGGCCGGGGATCGAACTCCTGCTGCAGTGGCTGTGGCAAACTTCATAGGTTGCCTCTTAAGCCTTGCACCACCAGGGAGACCCTGGTTACAAATCTTAACTGTAGAATCTACAGTCCAGTTACATCCCATATTTTCACATAGTTTTACGATATATTTATGTAATTGAAGCAATCAAAATATGTTTCTGACTACATTTGGAGGCACCTTAGTTTAGTCCTCTAGAAACTGAACCAAGAACCTTTGTAAAGGCTTCAAGGGATCTGCTCATCTCCTTGACTGCAAAACACACAACTGGGAAAGACAACTTGGTTATAACTCCCACCCTGCCACAGTTGGCTATTTTACACATGGTCATGGATTTCCTGATGAATTGAGTTAGTTTAAAAAAAAAAAGTACTGACAACACAATACATAGACCTGAACAAAAATCTTAAAGAAAAGCTTCTGATGTGAGGTCTTATCTGAGATGTGTCAGATCTCAGGATGCAGTGTGTTTATATCAGGGAGGCAGGGGAATGAACACCAGCAGAAGAACCAGTAAACAACCTGAATACGGTGGTGCTGGAACAGAACAGAAGGGCTAGTACTACCAGATAAAGCCCACAAGTCAGCAGAGCTATGTTAAGTAGGGCATTTAGCCTGCAATATGGATTTGAATATTTGTCCTACAGACCTTAACAATAGCTCACACTTATGAGCCCTTACTATTCCAACCACTATCCTTAAAACAACCTGTAATCTCGCTTGGTTTGTTGATTGGATCAAGAAGATAGGCAGTATATCCCCACTGGACTATTATTCAGCTGTAAAAAAGGATAAAAATGCCACCATTTTTGACAGAATGGAAGGAATTTGAGAGAACTACTTGTAGTGAAGTTCGAATGATAACAATTACTGTAAATTTACATAGCAGACGATTCAATGACGTAAATATTTTTAAAACCCAGTGGACATCAATAAGCACTGAGGAATCTGAAATTAAGTGCGTGTGTGTGGTGGTGGGGTGGGGGTGGAGAACAGGATATAAGGAATGGTGGGAAAACATAAAGGAAGGCAAAGGGAAGCCACACGAGCAAAATGTATGACGACAGTTGCATAAGAGAAGCCAAAAACACGAAAACACTTAAAATACTCTTGATATTAGTAAGTTATTATCTAGTATTTATAGTTTTCTTCAATATTTATTATCTTGATTTTCAAAAAGGGTAGGATTGGTTTTAAGGTGTAGGGAGGCAGGAAGAAGAGTTGATGACAGGGATGATGACCATGTGAAGGCAAGGAGCACATGCTGTTTCCGGAGGCTGGAGAGGCAAGGGTACATGCTAACAGGCGTTGGCAGGAACCTGGTCCTGACAAAACCTTGATTTCCTATATCTAACCTCTGCAAAATCTGTTGTATTTCTAGCCTCCAAATTTTTGTTGTTTTAAACCTCCCTCCCCCCCAAAAAAAACACATCATTTGGTCCTTGGTAAAGTCCCTGTCAGTCTTATTTATCCCACTTAACCTGTGAAGAAATGCTGCAGAGAGATTAAGAACTTGCCAAAAGTGGCAACACAGCCAGGGAGTGCTGGATGTAGAGTTTGAACTAGCAATCTGACAGCAAGGTCAGTACACTAGAATTCCCAAACTATGGGCTGCTGGAAGCCGGGAGACAGTAGGAGACTCATGCTGGATCTGTGAGCCATTGAGAATGTAGGCAGGAATGATCATTTATTTTTTTTAAGATTGATTTATTTATGCATACAGGAGCTGGGACACGGGCCAGAGATGCTGGAGGGTGAGAGGATTCACCAGAGACAGAGTGGGGAGCAGAACAGGCAGACTGACTGAAATACACTGCTGAGGGGAGCAGCGGGTGAGACAGGAAAGGTCTGCATCGCCATGTGGGTAGCTCCCTGGCCCACGGGGGATCGAACTCATGCTGCAGAGGCTGTGGATTGCTTCATAGTGCGGTGCTTAACCCCTTGCGCCACCAGGGAGGCCCAGGGATGATCATTAGAAAACAGTTCTAAGTTATCCCCGGCAGTGGTCGATGCCAGCGTGCGAGGTGAGTGGTTGCAGAAAGGAGATGCAGCAGTGCGGGTGAGGATGCTGAAGAGATGTGAAAGCGGTGTGGAGATGAAATGGATGGGACTATTCGCTGAAAGTTCTTATTTTATCTCCACACCCCACAGTAGGGGCAGAGGTTATTAACCTGTGTATCACTCCGGGTCCCCGCACTTTCCACTGGTGGAAGTTTGATAGTTTGACGACTAACGTGCAGGCACCCGGCCCGTGGCGCTGAACGCAACTCGGTCGAGGCTTCCCTACAGGCGACGGCGCGCCCAGGCTCGTTGGCGCCCCCTGGTGAGCATGTCACCCTGCACCAGCTCTTCAATCGCTGATCGGGATGTTTTTGTGCCGACCTGCCCATCGGTGAGTGCTTTCCTTTTCACTTTCCTATGCTTCAACTCTTGAAACGTGAGCCTTTGTTGTGATGGCGCAGAGGTCCTAACCTCAACCTCTGAAGTGTCTTCTATGGCTACGCCTGGCTCGTTTGACACCATCAGTCCCTAGCTCTCCTGCTCCTCAGACAGCTTCTCACTGCTTGATTCATGTCTCTGCTTCTGCCTGGTGAGATTTTCTCCATGTTTCCATCTGCTGTCCTCTAATTTTTTTGTAAAGATTTATTTATTTATGCATACAAAAACTGGGGTACAGGCCAGAGGTGCGGGGGGTGATAGGAATCACCAGAGACAGAGTGGGGAACAGAACAGGCAGATCTACTGAAATGCACTGCTGAGGGGAGCAGCGCAGCGGGCAAGTCAAGAGAGTCTGCTGTGCCATGTGGGTTGCTCCCTGGCCGGGGATGGAACTCATGCTGCAGTGGCTACAGATAGCTTCATAGGTTGCATCTTACCGTTGCGCCACCAGGGAGGACCTGCCGTCCTCTCCTTGTTTGCACAGTATTTCTAAGCAAGTGTATCTATTCCTCTGGAGGCAACTCCCACCCATAAAATCTGTCCCCGTCCAGATCTTTTTTTTTTTTTTAAAAGATTTATTTATTTATACAAGCACAGTCAGAAGCACGAAAGGGTGAGAGAATTCACCAGAGCCAGAGCAGGGAGCAGAACAGGCAGAGGGACTGAGGTACACTGCTGAGGGGGGCAGCAGGCGGCAGGAGGGGTCTGCGTGCCATGTGGGACCCTCCTCTGGTGGCCGGGGAGCAGCCGGGGATCGAACACGTGCTGCAGAGGCTGCGGGTAGCTTCGCAACCCAGCGCCCAATTGCTGCGCCACCGGGGAGGCCCCCCGTCCAGATCGTGCTGCGAAGTCTCAAGTCTGTTTTTCACCTGCCTGATGGTAGTGCCCCATAGTCTCCTGGCACTCAGCACAGGTCTAGAAAACAACCTATCTCTTTCCCCCAAACATGTCCCTCTGTCAGTAACGTGTTTCTGTAACAAGCACTCATGCAGAACTCACTAATGTGCACAAGCACCTTTACAATGAAGTCCTTGTGATAACAACATGAAAACATCCTTTCAAAGGTGAGGAAATTGAGGCCCAGACCCTTTAGCAACAGTTGTGAAGTAACTACGCAGCAGCATCAGGACTATTAATATGTCATATTGTTGCCAGTTATTTGAGCCAAATGCTGGTGATCCACCATTTCTCACCTTAGCTATCCTATCCCTCCCACTCTCTGTTCCGCCATCGAAGGCTGTTAGGCTTTTCTCTGTCTCCTCTCACCTATCAGTGCCTCCTGAGGCTGGACTGTCACCACGCTCTTAGAATCTTCTCTCCACAGTCTCATTTCCATCTGATCCATCCCCCACGCTGTAGCTGCTGGTGAGACTCTTTAGAAATCTCATCATGTTGCTTATTACCCTACAGGTTTACATTGTTTTGCAAGGCCCACAAAGGTTGTAGCCCTTAGTCTACAAGAGAGTTACCTATAGAAGGCTACCCTTCATTTACCTTTCCTTGAACTTTGGGCTCAACACAGAGCAAAAGATAGGTCCTCCCAGATTCCCCCATGCTGCTTATTGCTGCTGGGCTTTGACACATGCTATTCCTTTCTGGAATAAATATCCTCCTTCATCAACAAATTGCAATAATGGCTAACAATAACTTGTTACTTACACTGTAAATATGTTTCTGACTGTCCTTCTAGCCCCACTCCCCAAATCTCTCTCTCTCTCTCTCTCTCACACACACACACACACACACACACACACACACATACACACACACATACACATCTTCACTACCAACGAACTTCATACTACACACTAGGCCCTCTCCATTCAACCACGCTCCTGTCTCCAGACACCAGCAGGAGTGTCCGACAGTGACTTAAACTGATCTTTGTTGTGGTTGTTCTGCTCACCAAACCTGGAGGACTTTCCAGGGAATAATTAGCCTGAAAACTTCCATTTTCAGTTCACACTTAAGCACTCCCTTCCTCCTTTACTTCCCCTCTTGTGCATACACGTCTCCTACAGCTCCTTTGTAAAGTAGGAACTGTGTCTTATTCTTTATAGCCTTGACCTGCCCAGTACCTGTGAAAACAGCTTATATGTCAGCATACATGAGGTTAAACCACCTCTTAGCATTTGCATCCATTGGGTACCCCAGCACAGGTCCCACCAAGAGGCTATCAGCCCGGCCTATGGACTGGCAGGCCCAGAGCAGAAAGGAGGTATCATCCAGTGTCCCTGGCTTGCCCAGGGTTGAGTTTTCCAGGACATGAGACTTTTAGCAATAACATTGGGGAAAATCTCAGGCAAACTGGGACAAATGGTCACCTCAAAAATAGGGGTTATTTATCACCACTTCAGCCATATAGGGAGATGGTGAGCACTAACATATATCAGGCATTTGTTATTTTCCAGACAGACCCTATGCTTGTCACCTTATCTACACCATCTCACGGTTCTCACTACATTCAACTCCAGATCATCAGATTCTATTGTGCCTACTTAACAGAAGAAAATAAAAGCCTACCAGAAGAATATATTTGTGAATGAACCTGTCTATGTTATGTCAACAATGTGAATGTGTAAATTGCTTATATTTCTTATTTCTTCCCTGCCACCATCCCTCATACCCTTCTTTTTTTTTTTTTTTTAAATAGAGGCATGTTTTTATTTATTTATTTATTTATTTTATTTGTTTGTTTGTTTTTGTTTATACATGCACTGGGTACAGTCAGAAGCGCGGGAGGGTGAGAGAATTCACCAGAGCCAGAGCGGGGAGCAGAGCAGGCAGAAGGACCGAAGTACACTGCTGAGGGGAGCAGCGGGTGGCAGGAGAGGTCTGCGCTCCATGTGGGACCCTCCTCTGGTGGCCGGGGAGCAGCCGGGGATCGAACCGGTGCCGCAGAGGCCGCGGGCAGCTTCGCAACCCAGCGCTCAACCGCTGCGCCACCGGGGAGGCACCCCTCATACCCTTCTGACCCTTTATCCCTCCTTCTTCCCTCTTAACCTCAGAGACATCACTTTATTAGTGTCCACTAGTTTCTAAAAGTATTTTGTGTTGTCAAATCATTTGCTATGTAAATATCCAATGTTTGTCTTTGTCATTCTGACTTGCTTTGCAACACACAATTCCCTTGAACTTCTTCCATTTTGCTATAAGTAGTATTGTAGCCTTTCGTCTTTCCTTATGTCTAAATAGTACTCCTCTGTGTGCATATGCACCTTCTTAATCCAGTCCTCTGTCAGTGGGCACTTAGGTTGCTCCCATGTCCTAGGTTTTATAAACAATTCTGCAATAAACATTGTAGAGTATATAGTATTTGGGTAGATGATCTCATGTGCTTTATTATTTTTTTTTCATGAGCTTTAGAGAGATGCCCAAGAGTGGGATTGCTGGGTCCTATGGTATAAACAGAGGTACATTTAAGTGTTCTAAATCATTGGTTCCAGGGGCCTCTCAGGTGGCACAGCAGTTGAGCGCTGGGTTGCGAAGCTGCCCACAGCCTCTGCGCAGGTTCGATCCCCGGCTGCCGGGCAAGGGTCCCACATGGCGCGCAGACCTCTCCTGCCGCCCGCTGCTCCCCTCAGCAGTGTACTTCTCCTGCTGCTCCCCTCAGCAGTGTACTTCGGTCCTTCTGCCTGCTCTGCTCCCCTCTCTGGCTCTGGTGAATTCTCTCACCCTCCCGCGCCTCTGACTGTACCCAGTGCTTATATAAATAAATAAATAAATCTTTAAAATAAATAAATAAATCATTGGTTCCAAGGGCTATGTATTTCCACTGTACCATCTTGTCTTGGGGGGCCATCAACCAACTCTTCCCTCATGCCCACCCTCCCCCACCATGCCAATAACACTCCCTCTTTGTGGGTACCAGGCCTATCATTTCCAGTGAGGCTTCCCATCAACCAAAGTTGGCCAAGATAAGAATAGCTCCTTGTGCAATAGGAACCAATCATCCTTGCCAAATGTCAGGTATTTTTGTGTACTTGTATAATGAGTAAATATTTATACATATTTATCATGTGTGTTTGCCAAATTAGGACATTGCTAATCTTGTCAGGTAAGCTAATGCTTGATTTTAAGTTGGAGAGAAAGGGATTTATTCTTCAGGGATAAAAATTTTTGCCAGGTGTTCATTTGGAAAAAAAAAAAAAGCGTGTTACAAAGATCTCTTCCATTACCTGTAACTGTCAGAGCTCAGAGTCAGTTGCTATTATAATTTCTTAGACCATGAGAAGTCAGCATTGGCCAATCCATTAATCCTTTCTCCTCTGCCCCTGCGGTATATATATATATATATATATATATATATATATATATATATATATATGTATATCGGAACTGGCTTCCCCATGAAGGCAGGGTGTGGGGGCAGAGATGGTTACCTGTTCTCCCAATTTGCCTTCGTTTCCCATCCCTTTTCATCTCTCTCTCAATGAAGAGCACTTCGAAGGTTTTCTAAGTTTGCTTGTCAACTTTAGCTCTGAGTAACCCCAGGGAAATGAAAACTGAAAAATAGAAATGCTTCTGACATAAGCAGAAAAGGGATCCATTGCAAGGCTGCTAGCCTTGAGAGTTACAAAAGACCAGGCAGTCCTGCATCTCTCTCAGAGTGAGTCTTAGTGCGCTTTGATGGGAAATGAATGACAGTTGTCCTTCCAGGGTCCTGGTTACCATGACATAATGGTCTGATTCTGAGAAAAACAAACCCTGCCCAAACCGTCTACACCCTTTGGTTTCTGCGTCCTTTTTCTGGTTGACCTGCCTCCTTCCACAGACGCTCTCCTGACCTGTCCTCGGCTCCCTGGGGTCCGGTCAATGACCTGATGCGGAGACTGGCCGAGATCCTCTGCTTAGACATCCCCCTAAAACTCCACATCCTGTTCTGGAGTCAGTTCCAACCACAGGGGGCCAACTCACTGACGTGCTGTCCTCAAATCCATCTCCCGCCCCTCTGGCTCATCCCCAGTACTTTCCTCGTGCTCTCCCATCTCTGCCCGCAGAGCTCTTGGCCAGGAGAGGAAAAAAAATGAGTGCAAGAGAGAAAGAGGAGCAACTGAGGGAGCTGTTTGGGGTTGGAAGGCTATTTCAGAGAGTTCTGTGAGTGTGACGTGAAGGCTCACTCAGCATAAGATAGAAAACAAAACAGAAAGGACCTTCTTTTCTCAGAGCTTGGGGAAGCTGAGGGAAGGAGAAAATCAGGGAGTGGGAACTGACTCTTACTGAGTTCTTGATACAGGGCAGGCAGGTTAGAGGGCACTTTTGATAGTTACCTCTTTCAGTGTACATGGCATCACGATTACATGCGCATTATTATTCCCAACTTAGAGATGAAGAAACTCTAACTTAATGTGTATAAGAGCACAGAGCCAGTGAGACAAGATAAAACTGATTTCAGAGTTTATATTCTTGCTTCTATCCCAAAAGTTTCTGATTATAGTTTAGTTATAATCAAAAAAGAATTCAGAAGTGAAATTTAGAAAATACATCCAAATATTGTTAACTCCACCAATCTGAAGTGAAAAATAACGGTGGACACACACACACCTGCCTTTCCATCTACCTATCTGTTATCTATTCAACTAGCTAATCTTTCTAGATGTATAGATTCTATTCAAGAGTCCTCCATGCTGTAGATAATTCCCCCCCCCCCCCACAAATCCTACTAATCGACCTTAGTGAAGGAACTATCAGGAAGTGTGAAGATACAAAGAAGAAATGAAACTATTTCATTCCACAAATATAGGTTAGGGAATTCCCAACAATGACTTTTTGTTCTGTGAAGAGGAACCAGAGGACTTGGGGTTAGGGGGAGGGACATGTATGAGGATGAAAGAAAACCTATATCCTCCTCTTCCAAAATGGGAAGTAAAGAGAGAAATCTGTACACTGAAAAATCAAGATGTAGCAACACAACATATTACCTAGAGGTGAGGTAAGAGTGAGATCAGTGCAATAAAACTGGTTTTAACAATTGAAAGTTATCACTTCTGGGAACAAAGACATGATAGGACAGGGAGTTGGAGACAGGACATTAATTTTAGCAAATCTTGTAGTACTATTTGACTTTTAAAACTATTTGCATAATATAACTTTGTTAAAAATTAAAATCATTCAGCATTATCCAAAGAGAACAAAAACACTAACTTGAAAAGATACATATATGCCCATATGCATTGCAGTGTTATTTACAACAGCCAAGATAAGGCAACTACCTAAATGCCTGTCAATGGATGAAAGGATAAAGAAAATGTGGTGTGTGTGTGTGTGTGTATATATATATATATATATATATATATATATATATATATACACAGTGGAATATTATTCAGCCATTAAAAAGAGTGAAACCGTGCCATTTGCAACAACATGAATGGAACTTGAGGGCATTATGTTAAGTGAAATAAGCTATATAGAGAAAGACAAATACCATATGATCTCACTTACCTGTGGAATCAAAAAGAAAAAAATTTAAGCTCATAGATTTAAAGAAAATATTGGTGCTTGCCAGCGGTGGGGGATGGGGCAGTGGGGGGAGATAGAAATCGGTAAAAGGAATCAAAAGGTTTTTTAAAAAGAAAAATAAAACCAGTAAAGAAATGAATAATGTGCTTAGCGAGAAAGAACAAGCATGCAGTCATGTGGAAAAGAAGGAACATTAAGTTCTGGGTAAGTGGCATTCCTTAACTGTCCCCTGTGAGCCCAGGACCATTGTGCTTCTGTTCTTTCTTACTGGAACATTCGTTCCTCGGATTCCTGCTGTCAGTCTTCATAAGCAAAGTTTCAGTTCAGATGTGTCCTCGAGCAGGCCTCTAGCCCTCCCCTCTGGTCACTCTCCATCAGATCACTCAGGTTTTCTCCACAACTTACATCACAATTTGCAGACTTCATATTTATCATTAAATATCCTTTTTGCTTGAGGTTTATATGTTTCCTTCACTAAGTACAGTTTTGGGGGTGGAGGCTACAGCTGTTTTTTTTCACTCCTGCACCTCTCACCTCTTCCTAGAGAAACAAGAGGTGCTCACTCAGCAGTTGATTGATGAAAGGGTGCATAAATGAGAGAAAGGTGCCCCATCCCCTGGGCTACAATGGGCCTGTTCCATGAAACATCAGCTGGAGATACTAGTATGTTCTCCAGTTTCCTTTTGGAACACTACACAGACATTCCTCCTGTTAGTCAAAACGAGTAACTACATTCAGTTAGTCTTTTTTTTTAACTGTAAAGGAAATGTAATTTTTATTTTTTTAATTAATTTTTTTAACAGAGGTCAGAATATTCATAGTCTGCCACTTCCCAGTCCAGGCACTGGGCCATTTCTCTATTGGCGAAGGAGGGTGGGCTCTGGGGTGAAACAGACCTAAATTCTCCTCCAGCTTTGAGACTTACAATTGTGCTGCTTTGAATAAATTACCAAATTTATTTAAGCCTCAGTTGCTACCTTGTTAAAAATGGAATATGAGTATCCACCAGATGAAATGATTTGGGGATTAAATGCAGTATGTGATACACAGTGTATACCCAGGGGAAAAAAAGTAAAAAGAGAGGCTGGGAAGAGAGGATCTGGAGGCAGCCTGTTCAGCACGCTTTGCAAGAGAACTATGGGGAGGAGATTATGGGGTGGGAAGGTTGGGTTACAGGTCAGAGGGAATTGGATGTCCTTTATATATAAGCGAGATGATATGTAGGGGAAACTCTGCAAAGAGGGAAAGTTTGAAAATACAGGAGACGGGGGAATTGTTGAATGTCTATTCTAACAGAAACTGAAGAAATCAGATCAAATTAAAAAACCTTTTTAAATGCGAGACTATTTACTTTGCAACTAGAAGGGGGAAATGGGTGGGGGAAGTTACATAAATCTGAAGGATCTAGAACTTTTCCTAGAAGTTTCAGTGACTCCTGGATAATGCACACATAATGGAAAAAAGCAGACTTCTGGTCAAAAGAAGACACTTTCAAAGACTTTATTAAACATTAGGAAAGAGCTCTGAGAAATCTCTTTTCAAGGATGCATCAAGTTAACTTTTAAGCAGATCAGCACAGCTGGAGACAGACATATCTATGGTGCCTTCTGAGAACCAACCCATTTTTCTTTCTCTGAAAATAACCCACCCCTCACCTCAAAGGTGGCATCTTGTCCCGCTGGTCACAGACCACTGGGCTGGGATGGACACCTGCCCCAAGTTCAGGCAGTCATTTGTTTTTCCAAAAATTGTAAATTGTGACTAGGAGTCAGCCTGTGGGTGGTTAAAGCTCAGGTGCCATAGGAAGAGCACGGTAGTTGAAAAGGACAGTCAGAAGAATGTGGCCAACAGCAGAGGGTCTAGAGAACACAGACCACGTGGCCCAGAGAGAAAGAGAGACAGAGCAAGGGCAGGAGGGGCTGCTCCCCGTTCTGCTGGTTTCTCAGTTCTGAGTTCTGTTCCCTGTGAGGCCTGGCTAACGCCCATCCTCAGGGGCTGGGCACCACTCCTGTGTAAATATCCTCCCCTTTTGTCAGTGATCACAGTAAGAGGGTTTCTGTTACTGGCCAACACAGTCCTGGACCAAGCCAAAGCTCCTCCACTTCCATCAGTCTTCTGTTGACCCTGCCTTTCTCCCAACTTTTTCTCTCTTGGGAATCCCAGAGGATGCCCATTATCTCTTTAACAGGACTAAATGTTTGCAATTCAAACCCCCAGCTTGTCCCTACTCCTTTTATATGGCTGTGTGTCTTTTAAATTTTGTTCACAGTAACGAAAATCTTTCAGGCCACATAACCAGAGACCATTCAGGGGGAGCCCTCTTAGACTTCCCTCTTATCATATACTCTGCAGATCTGCTCTGCAACTCGCCTGCCTGATGCGGCCGACCCCAGGTTGAGGAAGTAACCACCTTATCCAAGCCTTGAACTCCGTCATGCTTGGGACTCTAGGGAATGTAGAAAAAAGGAAATGATATCGTGACTGGATGCCAATGTCCTCTTCCTACTGAGTCAATTCAGACAAGAGTGGAATTCCAATGAAGGTTCATCTTGCGGCACACTTCTGAAACCTGGTTGGTTGAGGGGAGCTGCAATGAATCAGCTACTCTACATCCCTTTCAGGGAATGGAGTCAAATGGAATGAGGCAGTTGGGCCAGCCTGAGGACAATAGCCAATCCCCAGCACCAAGTGGTCATGCTCAGTGGTCACCACCCAGAATCCCCTCTTCCAGGCCCAGCCTCCCTCATACCCTGGGAGAACTGGCCAAGACCTGGTGAAGAGGAACCAGAACAAGCACCACTAAAGACTTAATTGCTGCCAGCCAGAGCTCAGAGAAGGGGAGAGAGAAAGAGACAGGAGAGAAAGCATTTGTGTCTGCGTGTGTGTCGGGGGTGGGAAGCGGAGTTAGCTGGTGCCCACAAGTACTGAGGCAAAAGGAAGAAACACAGGGCGTTGGTTGATCCACTCAGAGACAGCATGGTGGGGATGTACTTAACAGACCCGCACTGAGCCTGGCACTGAGAGCTGTCAGAAGTCTGGAGGAATCCATAAGGCATCTCCCATAATCCATTTTTCTTAGACGGGTCATTACCTAAAGTAGCAAAAACCCTATGACTGAGTTGTTCAAGTTCACATTTATGGGATCCTATGTCTGAGCACCCACTCCCCAATCCTCACGCCCCACCTCACCTCTGTTTTCTCTTCCCTGCCCACTACTTGTCTCTATCAACCTTCCGACCCAATTCCCCCTGACAGAATCTCTGATTCTCCATCCCCATTCTGTTCAGTCACCCCTTCCCTCCCCTCAGGCCCCTGGGGCTCCACACCTGGGGGCACTGGACAAACATGTGCCTTTGATGATGAGTATGGTGCCCACGAGGAAGCCCAGCAGGCCGAGGGCCAGACCCAGGGCACAGACCAGGGTCTCTGTGGTGTCAGGCCGTGGAGCAGGCACCTGAAGCTCTGAGGGAGAAAGGAAGTGTCAGGGAGTAGGCAAAGGGATTTTAGAGGACAGGAGAGACAGGTTTGTGGAGGATGGGCTAGGAGGGCCTCTGTACCCCAGTGTGTGAAGAGGGGCTCTTCCAGTCCCCAGTGCTCCACTTTGCAGTCATAGAAGTCATCTGTGGAGGGCACGAAGGTCAGGTAGTGGAACTTGCGGAACGTATGATCAGGCTGGGAATAGAAGCTGGTCTGGATCACCCCCTTGGTGATCGTGTGACCATTGCGCAGCCAGGTGATGTTGATCACAGGGGGGAAGATGTTGTCCACAATGCAGACGAGGACATTGGGCTGGCCCAGCAACACTCGAGACTTGGGGACCACGGTCACCCTTGGAGGCACTAGAAGAAAGAGGGTCTGAATCCCAAAGGCTCACCCCTGCAGCAGGCCTCAGTAGGGCCAGCACTGGGAACAGTTGCTCTTATTTAGTCACCAGTGTGCAGGGGATGCTCTGGGATGGTAGGGATGGAGGGCTGGGGGAGCAGAGCAGGCAGAGGCTCCTATGTCTGACATGCCCCTAAGGGGGGTGATCCAGGTGACAAGGGTTATTCCTAAAGAAGAAAGAGGGTGATGGGGACTGAGCACAGGATTCTTGGGTTCTGGAGCTGTGCACCAGAGTGCATAGAGGCCGTGAAGTGGGGAAGAGACTTCCCTGGGCCTCCTCTGCCTGATGGGGTGGAGTGGCAGGGGAAGGGCCAGGTACCGGTGGTGGCTCTGGTGCGGTTGGAACGTTCCACCAAGATGTCCAGATGGGCTTTGATCATGGCGATGCTGTTCAACCCATTCAGCGGGTCAAAGTAGGTGAAGTCGCCAAACTCGGGCAGACGCCACACAGCCTCCTTCTCCTTCAGCTCCACTGAGAACAGCTGTTCCCCATCAAATTCATGGGCAAACTGACCTGAGGCATCAAAAGACTGGTAGAAGGCTGGTCCATAGGAGCCTTTGTGGTCAGCTGTATCGGGTGAGTTCAGGGTCAGGGAAAGAGAGGAAAGTGTGTCAATCTCATTCACAGCATGAGCTCTGTGGTCTCTGAGCCATCCCCCATCCTGGTGCTGTGTGGGTCAGAGCCTAGTTCTGACACTGAGCTGGACCTTGGAGGGTGGAAGAGTTGCCAGGGAGGAAGGAAGTGATGGTGGGTGAAGGCATGTGCCCGACACCCTGGCTCTCAGAGACACTGCTGGGAAGAGGAGAGGCTTGGGATTCCCCAAATTAAAACCTGGCTGTGGTTATCTGCTCCTGCTGTGCTATGAGGTCCTGTGTGTGAGATGAGGGCTGTATGGGGGTGGGATGTGGAGAAAAGGATTCAGGAAAAGTGCTTAGAGGGAGCACGGAGCTATGGCATGGGTGGGAGCAAGGGAGAATAGGCCACAGCTGGCAGGAGTAGACATTAAGATACGCAACACAGAGACCACAGGGTTAGAAAAAGGCAGGCCCAGGTGTTGCGGGGAGCACTAGAAAGGAGTCAGAAGTGTGTCCTAATCCTTCCATCTTTGAGCATTATGGTTCAAAGTGTTTATTCCCATAACTAAAGCTTGGCTTTCTGCAGTTAGGGGGTAGGTTTTAATTGGTGAGATTCCTTTAGAAAGCTAAGAAATGACTTATTCAGGGCCTCCCTGGTGGCGCAAAGGGTTGAGACGCAACCTATGAGGCCATCTGCAGCCACTGCAGCAACAGTTCGATCCCCGGCCAGAGGGCTGACCACATGGCACAGCAGACCTCTCCTGTCTCACCCACTGCTCCCCTCAGCAGTGTATTTCAGTAGATCTGACTGTTCTGCTTCCCCGCTCTGTCTGTGGTGAGTCCTCTCACACACACACCCTCACTTCTGGCTTGTGCCCCAGTTCTTGGGGGGGAGGGGAGGGGAGGGGAGGGGAGGAGAGGAGAGGAGAGGAGAGGAGAGGAGAGGAGAGGAGAGGAGAGGAGAGGAGAGGAGAGGAGGGGAGACACTTGTTCAGTGGGAACTTCATGTGCCCAGCACGATGCCAGGTCCCAAGAAAACACAGACCAAGCAGCTGAGGACCCACTCTCAGGACGCTCATGTCCAGAGCAGGGTAAAGACAGCTACACAGTTAACTACCGACCCGGTGATCAGTGCGTCACCAGAGCTGGACTTCAAAGTGCACGCTCAGGACAGGAAGTGGTAGAGAAGTCAGGGCGCTGGACGCAGTAGAATGGAGATTCAGGCCAGGTGCAGGAGGAATGCGGGGCACCGAGCCTGAAAAAGCCTCAGCGGGACGCTGGCCCGACTGGCCTGAGCGCTGCTTGCATTTTAGGCAGAACAGACATGACAAAGCGAGAGGGACCAGGGCTCCCTTGGAAGTTACCCAGCCTGGGAGGGAAGGGGTGTAGAGGAGGGGGGGGATGGAGAGAAAGAAACAACTCATGTTCGGTTCCTCTGTCTCCCGTAAATCCTGCTCCCCAAACCACCTCTCCTCACCCAGTGTCCCCCGCACTCACCCCTGATGGCCCCGACTTCCTGGGGGCTCAGGAGGGTCATCAAGATGTGGAGGCCCAGGACCAGCCCCCCGCAGAGGATCATTGCCCTCGGGTGCTTTAACTAAGTAAGCCTTTGTCAATATGGGGGTAACAGAACGCGGATGTAAAGAAGTGAACAATCTAGCTTGGGGGAGACCCCTGCCGTAGTTAGCCAATCGGAAAAACTCTTTGACTGACGCAACTGTTGCTAGGTGAAGAATTAGAGTGCCTGGGTGAGAAGTGAAGATTCCTTTGTGGGACCCACCTGCTTGAGGGGTTCGTTCTCAGGGAGGGAGGGCGTGGGCATGGGGGCGGGTGCAAGACGAAGTTTCTGTTTGCGGAGATGGGAGGGGCTTAAATCAACCATTTTTTTCTTTTTATTTATGTATTTTTTACTTCATTGTTCATTTTTAAACACTGTTTCTCCCCACACACCCTCAGGTGTAGTCTCCATAGAATTTGAATCAACTTTTACTACATCCTGCAAAAAGGGACTTTGAAGGGAGAGAAAAGCCCTTCAGAGCTCTCAGCTGAACTCAAACAAAAGCTGAAAATCCTACACCCCCTCTGAAGTTCCTGCAGGCAAATTTGGAATTAAAGAATGTAATGTTACTAAGGGACATTAAAAGGGAAACATTGGCGACATGGTAGAATAAAAATCCTTTAAATCTTTCAATGACTTTAGAAAAGCATTGCTTTGTTGCATTGAGTGAGGAAAAAACGTGTACTTGTTGATGTTTAGTCTAACGAAGAGCTGCCTCCTGGACTGTTCTGGACAGGGAAGAAGGTGCTGGGTAACCTCCATATGTCTCTCTATGTCCTCTGGGTGTACTTCTCCACCTGGGTGGCCTGAGTGGACTGTGTCACCCTTGCTTTTGGCTTCTGGTTGGGCTCCAGCTAATGGGAAACTTTGGCAGAATTTAGAGACACACACAGATATAAAGATAACTGTCTAGTGTCTCACCAAATATGTCATTTATCAAAGATAATGAAATAAATTGTTTTAACTTGGGAGGGATGAAAGAAATCATCTGAGTCTATGGTTTCAAGTCAGGCTACACCAGAGAATCATCTGCTTAAAAATCAGCTTGTTAAAAATACTCCAGAGCTCCATCCTGACCCAATGAGGGACAGACCAGGGCCTGTGTCCTCCCTGGGTGACTCTTAGGCAGCCAGCCAGTGGACTGCCTTTGGGCAAAAACTGCTCTGGTGTTCAATTAAAGGGTCCCTACAGGGAATGAAGCAGATCAAAGCTTCTAACTTCCAGATAACCAAATGACAACTAGCAATGGCCTGGGTGGCACCGTTTTCTTTCTTTTTTTTTTTTTTAAAGATTTATTTATTTATGTATACAAGCACTGGGTACAGTCAGAAGCGCGGGAGGGTGAGAGAATTCACCAGAGCCAGAGCAGGGAACAGAGCAGGCAGAGGGACCGAGGTACACTGCTGAAGGTGGCAGCGGGCAGCGGGCAGCAGGAGAGGTCTGCGCGCCATGTGGGACCCTCCTCTGGTGGCCGGGGAGCAGCCGGGGATCGAACCGGCTCTGCAGAGGCTGAGGGCAGCTTCGCAACCCAGCGCTCAACCGCTGCGCCACCGGGGAGGCCCCTCTTTCTTTTTTTTTTTTTAAGATTTATTTATTTATACAAGCATTGGGTACAGTCAGAAGCACGGAAGGGTGAGAGAATTCACCAGAGCCAGAGTGGGGAACAGAACAGGCAGACCGATGAAATACACTGCTGAGGGGAGCAGTGGGCAGCAGGAGAGGTCTGCTCGCCATGTGGGACCCTCACCAGTGGCTGGGGATCGAACTGGCGCCGCAAAGGCTGCAGACAGCTTCACAGCCCAGAGCTCAACTGCTGCGCCACCAGGGGAGGCCCTCAGTTTTATTTCTATAACTCTTTTACTATATATATTTTTTTCTAGAACTCATCCATTTGGGGGCACCTTTCTCCTCCCTATCTCTAGTTTTTCTTCTCTATTTTCAATTTCTTTATACTTCCATCTTTTATCCTAGGAGAGTTCTTAAATAAGGTCCTCCATTTACTAATTTATATTACAGTCCTCTCTCTCCCTCAATCTATTCCATTAATGTGGATCTGATTTCAACTATTTTATGTTTTCACATTTAGGACTTATGTATAGTTCCCCCTGTATTTGTTATGTTTTTCATATATTAATAGCTTGTCTTTTTTTTTCTTCTTAACCCTTTGCGCCACCAGGGAGGCCCTTTTATAGACTTTAAAAAGCAAATAATCCAAGAACATTTTGTCATTTAGCAGATAAAATGAAGTCTTCATTTTGCATCAGTTTAGTATTTGATATTAAAGCTCTTTTAAAGAAAATTCACAAATAAGCCAATATTAATGATAACAAAATTCTCTTCCTGTGAGCCTTCTACCACTTTCTAAACCCATTTAGATTTTGTCCTACACAATCCTCTTCCTCAGTCTAACAATGAGGATCCAATTATTGTACTTTAAGACAAAACTATTCTCCTTTCCCTTTATAAAAGTACATCCTGTATTCCTTGAATACAGTTATTTTTCTCTGTGATTATTTCTTCCAGCATCTCATTCATATATACTGGTCATAACTATTTTTTTTTAAAGATTTATTTATTTATTTATACAAGCACTGGGTACAGTCAGAGCGCAGGAGGGTGAGGGAATTCACCAGAGCCAGAGCGGGGAGCAGAGCAGGCAGAAGGACCGAAGCACACTGCTGAGGGGAGCAGCGGGTGGCAGGAGAGGTCTGCGCGCCATGTGGGACCCTCCTCTGGTGGCCGGGGAGCAGCCGGGGATCGAACAGGCATCGCAGAGGTTGCGGGCAGCTTCGCAACCCAGTGCTCAACCGCTGCGCCACCGGGGACGCCCTGCTGGTCATAACTTTTAACCACAATATTGAAGCAGATAATAGTGAACTGTCATACACCAATATTTTGTATATAAGCTTATGAATATGATGGGGTTTTTGGAGTGTGGGGTCCTTGGGTTCACTCTGGCAAAGATTTCACTAGAGCTCCCATTTTAGCAGTACAAGGCTAATTTCCCAGGCGAGTTTCTCCACGAGACAAGGACGGTAGTTAAGGGATAGGACAGTAGAAAACGCTTGCATAGACGCAGCGGGCAGGAAGAGCTGCCCAGAAAGGGACAGGTTCGCTCAGAGAGGCCTGCATGGTTGCAGGCGGGCGGCCTTGAGGAGCGCTGCCTCCGCTGAGGGAGGTCAGTGAGGAGAAGTCCCAGCAGGTCAGGTCACGGGCAGGCAGGAAGCTGCTGCCCTGCGAAGGGAGAGAGTTGGTGAAAAGAGGCACCTGCATAGACACAGGTGGGCAAAAAGAGTGCTGCTGCTTGTCTTATTTTTTTTAATGTGTTTTGTTTTTTGTTTTTTTTGTTTTTTTGTTTTGTTTTTTTTTTTGCAGTTAGTGACTATTTTCTAATACTTCTTTTAAGGACAGTTTTTCTTTTGAGATGGTACTGCTTCCTAGGGGGAAGGGTTATCTTTTGATTTTGGCTCATCCATGTCAATATCGTAAATACAAAGGAAGGAAGGACCATAATCCCAGGACGGCATAAAATCACAGTCACCACCCTGTTGGTGCCCCACTGCTGAGTGACACTTCAGGAAAGGGTGTAGGATGAGGCGCATTGGGAAGGCTGGTCAAGCCCACCCCAAGCATAGTTGGTGCAGTGCTGAGGAGTCGGCAGTAATTTGACTGTTCCCATGCCCTCCCCACTCAGGCAGGGCTTTAGCCCAAGTTTCCTCCTGAACCCTAACAGCTGTGTGGCCATCTGAATCCTCCACTGCCCTTAGCAGGAAGAGCAGGCGATAGTTGTTCAGGCCAACACTGTGGAGCAGAATGAAGCTTCTCACAACCACCACAGCGAGCCCTCTACCCCACTAGTTGATGACACCTCTCAGTCTCACCAGCAGTCCCCTACTATTTTCCCTCTGTGGTTTCTCCAGGACTGATTTTTAAGAGTGGGAACCAATAACATAAGCTAATTAATCCTGGCAGGAAGCAGGTCTCTCCATTATTTTCTTGTAACATTTATGTATTAACTAAATTGCCTCCTAGATAGAAAGGGTAGGGGCCATGGTTTACTGAATCTTTGTTACACAATCTCCCCTCTGGCTAACACAGTATTAAATTTAATGCTAGAATAGTATCAAATAAATGCTTGCCAAACAAGCAGATGACAACAAATAAAAGTAAATAAAGTGACTACCCAGTGGTTCTCAGGGGAGATTTTCCAAAACTGGGAACAAAGAAAGACTCAAAAAAAAAAAAAATAGAGTGAAGTGTCTTCTCTTTGAATATGACATTAATTCAATTACTTTAAATTGTCTAAAATGCTAATTTTGACGTAATTGTAGTTGTGTCCATCATGTTCTCTGGAGGACAAGCTGAGGTAGGTGTTAAGAGGTACTATTCATTAATAAGTATTTATGGAAAGCCTACTATGTGCTGGGCACTGTGTCCTGCAGTGGGCACACAACCCTTCCCTCTAGGTCCACGCTGTCCTGTGCAGTAGCTACCAGCCATCCATGTAATATGGCCAGTCTGAATTGAGATATAAAACATAAACGCAGTAAAGTCAAATGCTTTGTAATAATATGTAATGTATAATTACAAATATATGTATATAATCGCATTGATGATTTTTACATGAATTTTTAATTCATTGACAATACTTTGGATATGTTGGGTTTTAAATAAATATTATTATTTTAAAGATTTCTTTATGCATACAAGAACTGGGGTACAGACCAGAGGTATGGGGGTGAGAGGATTCACCAGAGACAGAGTGGGGAACAGAACAGGCAGACTGACTGAAATACACTGCTGAGGGGAGCAGTGGGCAAGTCAGGAGAGGTCTGCTGCTCCATGTGGGTAGCCCCCTGGCCGGGGATCGAACTTGAGCTGCAGTGGCTGCAGATAGCTTCACAGGTTGCATCTTAACCCCTCGTGCCACCAGAAAGGCCCTAAATAAATATTATTTTCACCTGTTTCTTGCAACTTTCTTAAGGCGGCAATTAGATAGTCCAGTTGAGTATGTGAGTCTCATATTTCTAGTGGGCAGTGCTGCTCTGGTTGCTCCTGACTGGCCACCAGTTAGCCATTCACTTCTTTCCCTAGAGTCTTCAATGTATGCAGCCTGATTACAGGGGGACACAGCCATTTCCTGTTACCTAGAGAGTCCATCAGACTATTTCCATTCTGAATTTTAAATCTATTTTGTGTGTATATATACCCTATATATTTACCTACTTTTAATCTGTTTTTACTTCACTGTGCTAGCCTAGCACTGTACTAGGCTCTGGAACCACAATAAAGGTTCTTGCCATCAAAGATCTTTCAATCTGCCACGGAAAGCTGTACACAGAACTGAAAATGATGTGTGTGTGTGGGGGAGAAAATATATTAATATGCAGTATAAATGTTCACATGGTCTTCGACCTTCTGGAGTGATCCCTTCCTTAGTAATTAAAAAGTTTCAAGCACCCAACTGGCATACTAGGAAAGAACTAAGTCTAGTTCTCTCTCCGAATTTCCTGGACAGAGAAGCTATGCAAGCGTGTGCTCACACATGCTGGGTGGCAGATGCCATCTCTCGTCCACCCCCTGGTCTGGGCACGCCGTTTAGTCACTTGACCATCTCTCTACCTTCCTACCTGCCATCGCTTTCCAGGCTCTGGAGTTCTGCTGTGTTGCTGGGAGTTCTGTCTTTGCTTCACCTACAACTCCCCACCCCATCTTCTGACTTCTCTAAAGCCCAGAGCCCCAACCTTTGTCGGATGGGGAAAAACTGAAAACTTTAAGCTAAAATCACTCATCCTTTGTATCTTCAGGTAGTTTGAAATTTACACATTAAAACTCATATATGAAACAAACCTTTAAGAATATGTAACTGGGCTCAATACACTCTGGAGCAACAATTCCAAATGATGGCAGGAAAACCCCAGTGTCGGCCATTTAAAGGTTCAGATGCAGCTCTTCCTGTTTTCAAAAATAGTTTTGAAAAAAATCCCTTTTTTGAGAAAGGTCAAGTGCTTCAGGGTTTCTCATCCTTTCCTCTTTTTGGAATGACATCCCAGGACAGAGGGTAAACATGTTATTATGACCGTGGGAAGCTGCCTCCGGGTGGTATTTTTCTTTATTCTGATGGTTCTCTGCTCCCATGTCACCATGGTCATTGGCCTCCACCCTCTCTCCCTCTGTTGCAGACATTTTTGTGGTTGGTCCAGTGTGTGAGCAGAGCTCCCCACTTTCCACACTGACACCGCAGTATAGCACTGTTCCCACTGTACACAATCTTTAGGTCTCTGTCAGATGCCCCTAGATCCTGGGCCTGCATGGCCGGGAGGTGGCCCTTGGCTCCAGGTCAATTATACCCTCTCCATGGTCACCTGAAAATCAACTTGCTAAAAATCATCTCATCAAATAGTCAACTAATCGGGAATTAATTCATCAAAACATCAATTTTTCAATTTACCAAAAACTTGATTCTTCTCTTTGTAACATTTTAACTTATTTTAGTAACTCACTAAGTGTGTTCAAATGTACAGTCTTTTTTGTAACCACCTTGGTATTTAATCTAAAACAATAAAAACTATTATAAACAATTAGGATTACCTCAAGTTAAAAAGATTTTAATCAGCAAAAATATGTAAGATTAAAAAGACATCCTCAGGCCTCCCTAGTGGCCTAGGGGTTAAGTCTTAGCATTATCACCACCACTGCCTGAGTTTGATCCCCGGCCAAGGAGCTCACCCACATATGGGCAGCAGACCTCTTCTATCTCGCCCACTGCTCCCCTCAGCAGTGTATTTCAGTAGATTTGCCTGTTCTACTCCCAGTCTGTCTCTAGTGAATCCTCTCACCATCACCCCCACACCTCTGGCCTATACCCCAGTTCTTTTTTTAAAAAAATATTTATTTTTTATTCATGCATACAAGAACCGGGGTACAGGCCAGATGTGCGGGAGGGCGAGAGGATTCACCAAAGACAGAGTGGGGAACAGAACAGGCAGACTGGCTGAAATACACTGCTGAGGGTAGCAGTGGGCGAGACAGGAGAGGTTTGCTGCGTCATGTGGGAATCTTGCCAGCAGGCTGGGATCGAGCTTGTACTGTAGAGGCTGTGGACAGCTTTACAGCGCTGCGCTCAACTGCCTGTGCCACCAGAGGAGGCCCACCCCAGTTCTTCTATAAAAAATAAAATAATAAAAAGACATCCTATTAAATGGGAGAAAATATTCATGCAAAATTTATACATCATCCAAGATATATAAAAAATTCATACAAGTCAACAGTTAAAAAAAAACCCAATTAATAAATTGGCATCGGATGTGAACAGACAGTACATCAAAAAGAATGTCCAAAAGGCCAAAGACATGAAAAAATGTTCTTCATCACTTCCAATAAGAAAGATATAGGTCAGGGGCCTCCCTGGTGGCACAGCAGTTGAGTGCTGGGTTGTGAAGCTGCCCGCAGCTTTTGCAGCACCGGTTCAATTCCCGGCTGCTCCCCGGCCACCAGAGGAGGGTCCCGCATGGCGCACAGACCTCTCCTGCCTCCCGCTGCTCCCCTCAGCAGTGTACTTCGGTCCTTCTGCCTGCTCTGCTCCCCGCTCTGGCTCTGGTGAATTCTCTCACCCTCCCGTGCTTCTGACTGTACCCAGTGCTTGTATAAATAAATAAATAAATCTTTAAAAATAAAAAAAAAAGAAAGAAAGATATAGGTCAAAACTGCAATGAAATACCATCTTATGCCCATGAGAACGGCACATATTAAAAAGACCCCCAACAAGTGCTGGAGAGGATGCAGAGAAAGTAGCAGCCTGTTACACTGTAATATACTATAAACTGGTGCAATAACCATGGAAAGCAATCTAGGTTTACCTTAAAAAACTAAAAATAGAAATACCGTACTACCCAGCAATCCCATTCTTGGGCGTCTATCCAAAGGATAAGGAACAGTTAATTAAAAAACTATATGTTTAATGTTCATAACAGCATTATTTACAACAGTTAGGACATAGAGGCAGCCTGAATGTCCACTGATGGACAAGTGGGACAAGAAAATATAGCATAGCCATGCTATGGAATACTATTCAGGCATAAAGAAAGATGAAATGCAACCATTTTGGGCAAAATGGAGGAAGTTTGAGAGGATTATGTCTACTCAAGCAAATCAGAATGATGAAAACAATACTAGGATTTACATAGTAGATATTTTGATAAAGCAAAACACTTACCAAAATTAGTGGACATTAATAAATACTGCGAAGTCTCAAATAACAATACAAGATTAATCAAGGGAATATAATAATTATTATTGCATTGGAAATCAAAGATACCAAGGTTTAATAATTGCCAGCTAACAATTGTTTCATTTCCTGATTCTTTACAAAGTTTTAGTCATTTTATATTGAATTGATGGTTTTATAGCTTGTGAAGATTATTAAAATGATTTACTTAATTTGGCCTTTTGTCTTCCTTTAAATTAATATTCAGTTTACCAAATGTTAAGAATACAAGATGATAATGATTGTGGCAGAGCTTTTTTAATCTCCCAAGTGTCCTCACAAAAACTAAGAGAGTAGGGCCTCCCCGGTGGTGCAGCAGGTTGAGCGCAGCGCTGTGAAGCTGTCCGCAGCCTCTGCAGTGCCAGGTTTGATCCTGGCCTGCCGGCGAGAATCCCATATGGCGCAACAGCAGACCTCTCCCGTGTCGCCCGCTGCTCCCCTCAGCAGTGTATTTCTGTCGTCTGCCTGTTCTGCTCCCCGCTCTATCTTTGGTGAATCCTCTCACCCTCCCGTACCTCTGGCCTGTACCCCATCTCGTGTATAAAAAATAAATAAATCTTTAAAAAAAAAAAAAACTAGGAGAGTCATCAAATGGCGATGGAAAATACCTGCAGAGTCTTTAACAAACAAGGAGCCAGGCACCCCTGAAACTCTAGAATATGAGCAGGTAAGTCCAAACAACCACACAGGAGCTCTAGAGTTGTGTTACGGTATGAGAGGAATGAAAAGGAGTGTCCTGATGTTTTCAGAAACACAGAAATGGCCTATGAATATCCATCACCAAAGGCAGATGATCCCATCTGACATGAATCCACAGCAAAGAACTCTAAGACCCCAGCCTTTTGGTTTTCTCTGACCAACACCTGACTTTTAAGACCCTCACTTTGCTATAGCTACCAAGGTTTTGAAACCTTACTTTCATTTGCAATTCTGTGATTAATATGCTAATTTTCTCGATGACAACAAGTATTTCTGAGTGAATAGGTATAAAACCTCACCCAAAGAAGTGTGAAAAAGAAAGACCTTTAGTAAATTAATATTTTTGTTAAAAAAAATACTATCCCCATACATTTAACAGGGGTTTGTTGACTTCTGTTTCATCCACTAACTTTGGGTTTTTCATTCTTAATGAAAAATCACAGTAATGTGTTTTTCCAAATCAACAGTCTATTTTCTCCTTGAGATTAATTATATCTCTTGAACATAAAAGCAGCATCCAGCACTATGTATTGGAAATGTCCTTGTTATAAACAGTATCAATTATTATGCCACACATCACATGTAATTATTAATTCTGCCCTAGGTAGGAGAGGTACAGAGACAAGACGACGTTTGAGCTGTGCCTTGGAAGATAAAGAAGCGGATGAAGAGGATGAGAGCCATGAGGAGAGCAAACCCACAGGGACAAGGCACAGAGGCATCAAAGTGAGTGCGAGGCATGGAACTTTCTGGTGGTTAAAGTAAATGCAGAAGAGTGGAAAAGACAAGCCTTGAAAACCAGTTTGGTGTCAACCTCAAATGTCAAGTTGTGAAAAACCTCAAATGTCAAGTTAAGAGTAACCGTGTGACTCTATAGTCAATGGGAGGTTGGCACAGGTTTTGCAGTGGAGTCTGGTCAGCCATCTTACTGGTCACGGGATGGACAGTTGAACTGTGGAAAGAGAAGAGGAATAGTAGACGGTTTGGTTGGTTGATTGATCAGTTAATGAATTCTCCCAGGCCCCTTGTGGCTATTCTAGATTTTATCCTCCTCAGACTTCACACTCAACCACCTTTGCCCCCTACTTCACAGAGATAATTAGTTAAGTGGACACCACCAGCGACAGCCTGCTCCAGCCCATGACTTCTCCCAGCTTTTTCTCCAGTCTAGGATGGGGCTGGTCCTGCCCAGCGACCTGAACCCAGCCCTCCATCTGCACCTTCGAGTCCTTCCCTCCTGTCTCCTCCAGGCATTGTCTCAAATATCTTTTCTTCCCTGCCCATTATCTCTAATCAATACTACTTTGCTGGGCCCACCCCGTTTCAAATGTGCACTCAAATCTTCCTTTTCCTAAACACTCATCTCCACTCACCACCTTTCACCCTGTCAACTCTTCTGTGCTCCTCAAAGAAACTCTACACTTAAAAGTCCCATGTCTCACCTCCACACACTCTCAGCCCCACTGCATCAATTATAGGGGGACAGATATTAATCTCTAAGGCCACTCAATCTTCACATGAGTGGATTTCTCTGTTGTTTTCTTCATAGTTGACCTCTCCCACCTTCTAGAAATTCTCCGTATCTGAATTTTGAGACATCCAATTTCCCAGGTCTCTTCATTTCAATCAGATAATATATTCAGGGGCTTATATTCCTCTAACTTCTCATTCTACTCCTCTAACCCATAAGTGCTGGTTTTCTCCAGGCATCTGTTCCCAGTTTAATAAATTCTGCTCAGTCAAGTATCCACTCTTAGAGCTTCAATTTTCAGTCACCTAATTACATCTAAATAGTACAGCACAATCCTTGGTGCCCAGTAGGTGCTTAATCGCTGCCACCTTCCTTCTTTTCTCCAACCCAGCACAAAACCTTTTAATACAGTGGCCTGGTTTCCAACTACTAATGGGAAGCAAAGTCCAACCACACTCCTCCGCTTAGGTTCTTACCCTCATCTTCTGGCCACCTCTTCTCTATCTAATTTTCTTTTCCTTTTTCCACACACTCACTTTCCTGCTTTAGTTCTCCTCATCTGGTCATAATTTAAAATTGAAGAGCATTTCAACATATTTGAGTACCACCTAATCTATTACAACATATTTGTAAGCTTAGCCATATAGTTTTGCTATGCAATCACAAATTTTATAATTTTGTCATCTCTCAAAATCAAAAATCAGTTCATGTTCAACAACTTTTTATGTCCATGTGGTGCTCACTTGATGGAAACTAGCAGCAGGAACTGTCCAGTGCACTGCCTGCCAACCAGCTGCCTCCACTGGGCCTGCCCTGTGGCCCCTCCTGGGTGCTCAGTTGGCCAAAACCAATGGCTATGCAGATCCACACTGCTCACTGGCACATTAGGAAGTAGAGAAAGTTCTCCAGAGAAATAGTTTATCCCAGAAAACAGCTTTTCACTTTCCTGTCACATGCAATGTAGCCCAGAAAATAGCAGCTTCTCAGTGAAACACTTCCTCCCTTCCTCAAAGAACTGCTTCCTGAAGAGTTTTGTGAGGAAAGGGAGCGCCTCCTTTCTTGGTACAGCATATATATATTATTATTTCTAAGTTTTTTAACTTTTTTGTTTCTGTAGCCCTCATTTTATTTTATTTTTTTTAAAGATTTATTTATTTATGCATACAAGAGCTGGGCCAGAGGTGTGGGGGGTGAGAGGATTCACCAGAGACAGAGTCGGGGAACAGAACAGTCAGGTTGATGGAAACACACTGCTGAGGGGAGCAGCAGGCAAGTCAGGAGAGGTCTGCTGTGCCATGTGGGTAGCTCCCTGGCCAGCCGGGGGATCAAACTCGTGCTGCAGTGGTTGCAGACAGCTTCATAGGTTGTGTCTTAACTCCTTGCGCCACCAGGAAGGCCCTGTAGCTCTCATTTTAAATGATGACCTCTCTGAGAGGGTTAGGAAGTCATCTTTGAGAAGGGACAGCAGCAGCCATTAAAGGATCAGCTCCTAAAGGGGAGAACTGGCCACTGAGCAAGAGGGGTTGTAGCTGATACACTCCTCAGCAATCCATTACTGTCTTTTGTAAAGCAAATGTGACCCAGAGGTGACCTCAGAAATGCAGAAAAGAAGAATTATGAAGGGGACCCATGAGGCAACACATTCTGTTTAATTGGATGGGACTACATTTCCTTCCTCGCAGTTTTTGCCTCAGCATGAGGCGAGCAGACTCCCTGGAAGCCATTAGCCATGAGGTCCCTGGAGACACACAAACAAACTTCACCCAAGGATTGGGCCAATCTCCGCAACTGAGGCGGAAAAGTTTCTGCCAACAATCTGAACAGGAATGAACAACGTAGGCCAGGAGGGGAGGCCAGCTTCACCGTCCAGGTAGGTGATGGCGAGGACCAGCAGAATCCAGAGAGGACAGAAATGATATCCAGAGATGGCCCAAGGATAAGGCAGGACCTCAGGACCAGAGCCACCAGGAAGGAAGTGCACACATGGTTTGTGTGGCTCATGCCTTCTTCACATAGGGAACCCTGAGGCCAGCCTGGGCAGCCACTCTTCACGCTTTCTCATGCACACAAAAAAATGAAGAATACAAATCGCCCAAACAACCTACTTTCATTTTTGTCTGCGTTGCTGGTAACATGCCCTTTGAAAATCAACACAGAATAAGAAATAAATGTTGCAAGAAAGAAATTTCAAGATTACTTTCTAAACTGGCCAATGGTCCCTGACTGGTAAATGTGCAGGAGAAACAAGGACCAGCCCATTAAAATCACAGGGGACACTTTGAAGACTGGGAGGTGTGGAGGGTGTAGGGAGAGGCACGTGGCTGCAGGAGAAAACCACTTCTGCCCTAGAAGGGGCAGGGCTCAGGGTTCTGGGGCACAGGCACCAGCACAGGAGGCAGGTCAGAGCGTCTGAGCCAACTAGTGGGATGTTGCCTTAGCCAGGACACTGCAGACTGAGGCTCTTGTGGTGCCCCTGAGGCCTGCCCCACCCCCTTCCCCTGTCCTCCACCACCCGCTGTGCAGGAGCAGGTGAGCTGTGAGGGAAGCAGAACCCACCAGGTGAACCAAGTCATTCAGGCCACACTGCAGGGACAGAGGGGAGACCAGACCCTGTCTACCACCACCCCCTTGCTCCTGAAATCTCCATTCTCTCTTCGACCCTCAGCAAAGTGCCCCAGTATTTAGGGCTAGAGCTGAGACAGCAGCTTCTTCGGGGTTATGTGCTTCTCATGTTCTGCATCCGTCCTTCCAGTTTTTCTTAGTCTTGCTGTTGTTTGTTTCCCAGGTTGTCTCTGTGGCCAGCATCAGCCCGAGGCGTAAACTTAAAGAGCTTCTCAGGTTTTTGCTGTGTCTGTGCCTTTCCACATATCCTCATAAAAGCAGGACATTTAAATGCAAAGTGAAGGATTAAAGCAGGGGGGCATGGCTGTTAGTTCCCTGGGCACCTCTCCCGCTAGAGGAGGCTGCAGCATGGAACCCACAAGCCTGAGATAACTTCAGAGTTCCAGAATAGTCTCACAGACAGGTTCTGCCAGTCCAATTGTTATCTCGGTGGACTACACGCCTGGCCTTTCCTACTTAGCCTTGTTCTGATGTTTCCTTATTATCCTTTTAAATATCCATGGATTTTAAAGTGAAGACTCCTTCATTCTTGATCTGGGTAATTTAGCTAGAAGTTTATGAATGTATGAATTTTTCGTTAAACCAGGTTTTGGTTTCATGGATTTCCTCTGCTTTCCATTCTCTATTTTGGTGATTTCTGCTCTTATCTATTTTTCCTTTTTTCTACTCATTCTGGGTTTACTTTGTGGGTTTTTTTTTTTTCTTTTTCAGTTAAAGCATTTATAGCTGTAAAAAATTCCCCTGAGTACTGATTTAGTTACATTTCACCAATTTGTATGCAATTTTGTCTTCTTTTGCATTCAGTTCAAAATATTTCTAATTTCCCTTTTTGGTCCACAGGTTATTTGGTGGTATGTTGTTTAATTTTCAAATATTTGGGATTTTTCAGATATTATTTCTATTGTTGGTTTCTCATTTAATTCCACCGTGGTCAGAGAACGCACAGTTAAGTCCTCACTAACATGACCCAGTGAGTTCTTGGAACTGTGGCTATAGCAAAACGATGTACAAAGCAGGGCTTCCATTTAGTTCAGTGCCAGCCTGGAATTTTTTTTTTTTTTTTTACTCATCAATGTTATAACAAACAATGTTGAGCAAAACAACCTTATTTGAGGACTTGCTGTACTCTGTAGGATTCAATCTTTTAAATTAATTGGGACTTCGTATGACTCAGCATTTTGTGACTATCTGTTATGCACTTTAGAAGAATGTGTATTCTGCTGGGAGGGAGGTATCCTTTTATAAGAGTCAGTTGGGTCAAAACAATTGATAATGTTCAGGTCATCTGAATACTGCTTTTCTGTCTCCTGTCAATTATGGAAAGAGAATTACTAATGTCACAATTGTGGCTTAAACGATTTTCCTTTAACTCTGGTCAGTTTTTGCTCCGTGCATTTCTGCTGTTCAGTGTGTACACATTTCCTGTTGTTATCTTCTAGATGAATTAAGCTTTCTATCACCATGAGACGCCCTTCTTTATCCTGCGAATCTTCCTTTCTCAAGACTACAATTAATGTGGCCTTCCCAGCTTTTTTTGTGATTCGTATTTGCGTGGTATATATTTTTCTATCCATTAAATTTTACTGTTTTTTTTACTTTTTTTTTCTAGTCTGGGTTTATGTCAGTTTTGGGTTTTCTTTTTCTTTTTTCTTACATTGTTGTCCCCATAGTTCTCCCGCTATCATATCACCCCCGTGAATCATTACCATATTCTCTTGTGTTCCTCCCTCCCCTGTTTTGACTCCCCTTGTTCCCCCTTCTGTCCTGTATGCCTCAGATCTGTGGTCAGCTTGCTAATCTTAACTGTTTCTTTTTTTTTTTTTTTTTTAAATAGTTATTTTTTTTTAACTTTTTTTTTTTTATAGAGGCATGCTTTATTTATTTGTTTGTTGGTTTGTTTGTTTGTTTTTGTTTATACATGCACTGGGCACAGTCAGAAGCGCGGGAGGGTGAGAGAATTCACCAGAGCCAGAGCGGGGAGCAGAGCAGGCAGAAGGACCGAAGTACACTGCTGAGGGGAGCAGCGGGCGGCAGGAGAGGTCTGCACACCATGTGGGACCCTCCTCCGGTGGCCCGGGAGCAGCCGGGGATCGAACCGGCGCCGCAGAGGCCGCGGGCAGCTGCGCAACCCAGCGCTCAACCGCTGCACCACCGGGGAGGCCCCTTAACTGTTTCTTGATCTTTTGTTTGATTTCTCTTATTCTACATATAAACCATTGACATTTATCCTTTCCCTGTGGCTTATTTCACCTAGCATAATCCCTTCCAGCTCCATCCATGTTGCAGCAAACGGCATGCGTTTGTCTTTTTTGATCACTGAGCAATATTCCATTGTGTAAATATATCACATCTTTTTGATCCTTTTAAACTGAGTTTCTTATACATAACTGAATCTTGCTTTACTGCCCAGTCTAAAGAATCTTCCTTTTAGTTGGAATATTTGGACCACTTAATTTTAATGTAGTTATTGATATCGTTAGTTTAGGTCTATCTTGAAATTTTTCCATTTTTCCGTCTAAAATTTGGTATATACCACATTCTTCAGATCTAATCACCCATCAATGGACATTTAAGTTGCTTCCATGTCCTATCTATTGTAAGTAATACTGTTGTGAACACTATGGAACATATGGGCTTTTGTGTTGATGGCTTCATATTGTGTGAATGTGTGCCCAAGAGTGGGATTGCTGGATCATATGGTATTTCCATTTTTAGTTTTTTAAGGTAAATTCAGATTTTTTCCCATAATGGCTATACCAGCTTACATTCCCACCAATAGTATACTATGTTTTCTTTTTCTCTGTATACTCCCCAACACTGTTGGGTGTCTTTAATATGTGCCATTCTCACAGGTATGAATTGGCATCTCATTGTAATTTTAATCTGCATCTCTCTTATTAGAAATGAAAATGAACACTTTTTCATATGTCTTTTGACCTTCTGAATATCTTCTTTGATACATTGTCTGTTCATATCTGCTGCCCATTTACTAATTGGATTGTTTCTTTTATTATTGACTTGCATGAGTTTTTTTTTTAATATATCTAGGTTATTAATCCCTATTCAATTATATATTGTGTGAATATTTTCTACCGTTCAATAGGATGTCTATTTAATCATCTTGTATTTTCTTTCACTCTATAGAAACTTTTTAACTTGAGGTAATCCCAATTGTTTTTTTTTTATTTCCCCGCCATAGGGATGGAGTCACCAAAAATATCTTTATTGCTAATATCCTGCACTGTATCACCAAAGTTTCTTCTATGTATTTTATTGTTGCTACTCTTATATCTAAATCTTTTATCTATTTGGTGTTTATTTTTGTGTACGGTATTAGCAAGTAACCCAACTTCATTCTTCTATGTATGGCTTTCCAATTTTCCCAACATCATTTATTAGAGACTGCCTTCTTCCCATTTTATAGTCATAGCTGCTTGATCATAAATGAGGTATGGCATATATGTGGATTTATTTCTGGGCATTTGATTCTGGGCATTTGATTTATTTCTGGGCATTTGATTTATGTATTTATTTTTGTGCCAGTACCATATTATTTTAATACTATTGCTTCCCAGAAAAAGTTTGAAATTGGGTAACATGATACCTCCATTTTTCTCTTTTTTTTTTTTCTCAGAGTTGTCTTTGCAATTCAAGACTGTTTGTGGTCCCATAGAAATATTAATATTTTTTTCAGTTTCTTTGAAAACAATTGCTGGTATTTCTATGGGGATTGTGTTAAATTTGTAAATCATATAGGCAAGGATAGTCATTTTGATTATGTTGATTCTTTCCATCCATGAGCATGGGATATCCTTCTATCTCCTTATGATGCTATCGAAGTCCTCTAGTTCTATCTTATGTTCTTGCTGTATAGATCTATTACCTCCTTTATTAGGTTGATTCTGAGGTATTCTTTTTAAAGCAATTATAATTGGAGTTACTTTTTAAATTTCTTTTGCTTCTTGTTCATTATTGGTATATAACAAGGCTATGGATTTTTGTATATTGATTTTGTAACCTGCCACTTTGCTGTATCCATTTAATTATTCCTAATAACTTTTTGATGGCATCGCTAGGACTTTCTATATATAAAATATCATAACATCTGCAAATAGTGGTAGTTTCACATCTTCTTTTCTGCATTGGATTCCCCTTATTTCCTGTGTTTGTCTAATAACTCTAACCAAAACCAGAGTACTAAGTTAAACGTAAGTGGTGACAATGGACATCATTGTCTTGTTTTCAGACTTAATGAGAAAGCTTTCCATTTTTCACCATAGAGTGTTATGCTCGCTATTGGTTTATAATATATGGCCTTTACCATATTGAGGTAAATTTCTTCTATTCCCATCTTGTCTAGAGTTTTTATCAAAAATGGATGCTGAATTTTTCAAATACTTTCTCTGCATCTATTGATATCATAATTTTTATCTTTACTTTTGTTGATGATGTTACATTAATTTATGTATACTTACCCACCTAACCATGCTTGAATCCTTGTGATAAATCCCACCTGATCATAGTATATAATTATATACATATAATATAGTGTATAATTATATATATCATATATATAATATAGTGTATAATTATATATATATATCATTTTCTTTTTATCCAGGTTGGAGTCCGTAAACTACTTGATCTATGGATTTAAGTATAGCAGTTCCATTCTGCTTTTGGTTCTTTTTATATATCTTCCATTTCTCTCTTCATTGTGTTCATGTTTCCCTTTAATTACATGTACATAGGTATAGTAATTGTTTTAGCGGCTTTGTCAACTAGTTCTGTGATCTCTGTCATACTGAAGCAGGGGCGGAGAGGACCACAAAAGGGCAACAAGGCCAGAGGCAGGATGGAAGAATGGAACGGCCACCCACCTGCCCAGGCTCTGAGATCAGAGAGCCACAAAAAGCCCCAAAAAGCCCAAAGGTCAAAAACCAAGGGCTATGGCAATACGATACCCACACAATAGGGGCCTACTGGGCTGTAGCCTAGCAAAGGACAGTGCCCAATAAGAGGACAGGTCACTGTCTGTGGGTTCTCACCCACGCACACGATTGCTAGAGACCTTAGGCTCCAGGAACAACAACCATGGGGTTTATTTTACAAACAGGGGAAACAAAGAGCTTACTGTATCCACAAGTGGCAGCTGTCTCACCCAAGTACCATCAGTGATGGTCGCCACCAGTCACCAGGAATGCTGGGCAGAACTAGCCAGTAGTGATGGACACCACTGGTCCCGCAAAGGCGGTGCAGAGAACCAGTGTTCACAGCTCTTTGTGAGTTGCTGGGTTACACCAACAACAAACATCTCTCTGAGACACTAGGCCCAGGGCCTTTGGTGCTCCTTCCAGGCAATGTCAGAGACAGGACCAGGGCTCAGTCTGTGACAGAGTCCTTCGGCTTCTCTCCCCTCCTCAGAGGTTGGCTGCTTGATGCTTCCTTTCTTCTTTCTTTGGAGGCTGGAACCACTTCTTTTTTTCAGGGGCTAGCGGCAGCGTCTCTGGGCTGATGTCATCTTCCTCCTCTTCCAGGGCTGGCGTTGGCTCCCTTCTCCACGGTCTAGCTAGCATCATCTCTTTCACTGGGGGCGGGCGTTGCCTCTCCTTCAGCTCCCTTCTGACCCTGACTTATATCCTCTTTCTGGGTGTCTCACCCACAAGTCTGATTGGACCATTTTTCAATCCTGTGGCTGATTGGATCATTTATCAATCAGCCCATAGCACCTGATTGGTCCATTCCACAATCCAGGAAGTGCGCTTGGGGTGTACTTGTGTGACTTGTAGTGACTCATGGTGAGAGGCTGGGTCCTGGTAACAAAAGTCTGATTGGACCATTTAGCACCAATCAGCTCCCAGCTCACAATCTGATTGGTCCACTGTTACAGTTGCTTTGAGGAGCAACTGCCATAACTGACAAAAAGGCAGTTACTGAGCCCTGAGGAGCAACTGCCACAACCAACTCGTGGTGGAGTAGCGGGTTGAAAGATCACCACTACTCCTGCTGGCTCCCACTGCTGAGGTGGCAGGAGGTTGGAGGGAAGGTTGGAACAGCCACCCACCTGCCTGGGCTCTGAGACCAGAGAGCCAACAAAAAGCCCCAAAAGGCCAAAAGGCCAAAAACCAAACCCAAGGGCTATGGCAATACAATACCCACGCAACAGGGACCTGTGAGCTGTAGCCTAATGAAGGACAGTGCCTGATAAGAGGACAGGGCACTGTCTGTGGGTTCACCTGCACACAATTGCAAGAGACCTCAGACTCCAGGAACAACCATGGGGTTTACTTTACAAACAGGGGAAACAAAGTCCTTACTGTATCCACAAGTGGCTGCTGCCTCACCCAGACAGTGTCAGCGATGGTCACCACCGGTCACCAGGGGTGCTAGACAGCACTGGCCAGTAGGGATTTTCACTACTGTCACGCAGAGGTGGTGTCAGAGACACCCTGTGTTAATGGCTCTTTGTGAGCGGTTGGGTTACCCCAACAACAACAGCTCTTTGAGACACCAGGCCCAGGGCCTTTGGTGCTCCTTCCAGTCGATGTCAGAGACAGGACCGAGGCCCAGTCCGTGACAAAGTCTTTCTTCCTTCCTCGGAGGGCTTCTCTTCCTTCCTCAGAGGGCAGCTGCTGGATGCTTCTTTTCCTTTTTCTTCAGAGGCCAAGACCAGAGTCTTCCTCTTCTTTCTTTTTCCTTGGGGGGCTGCCGGCTCCCACCACTGAGGCAGCTGGATTTGGTAACAATATTATGGTTACATAAATATTTTCCAATGTTGACCCTGACAGATTATCATGATTACATTTCTTTTATATCTGTCAGGAACAACTTTTCTTTTTGCTCTTAAGTTTAATGACTGGAAACCTGTGAATTAAACTAACAAAAGATTATTACCAAGAAAAAAAGCATCAATTTCTATTGATATTTACATATGTGTTGTTCACAGAAAAGGAGTGGTACTCAAAGAAATAGCTTATATACCATTTTATCAAAGAAAATGGGGGTTGGACTTCAAGCAGTGATAAACCACAGGGAGCTGCCTGGGACATATAAGGGGAACTAACAGAAAATAAAGGTTATTTTAGCAAAGTCTATTCATGCAAACTCCTCTCAAAATGGCCTCACCTTCTCCCAGGCAGGAGGCACCTTCACAGAGGGCAGGGAATGTGTGCCTTGCTTAGGCAGGTAGGGAAAGGTAGAGAAGAACTTTTCCTTGAATCAGTTGATTCTCATTTATCTTCAGCTCAAAATAATCCTTACACCACTGTGACATATTTGGAGACAACACATCTAGATCCCCTTCCACATTTTAAATTGAGTTAATAAATTATCTAATATTTCCTTGCCATTGTTTCTCTTTTCCCTCTGTACTTCATTCTTAAATCTCTATCAGAATTCTAAATCTCCTCTGACATCAGTAAGCCTGTAGTTTCATTTTCTTTTCTGAGACACCCATCATGTTCCCTGACTAGCTGCTCCCACCTGGGACAGCTGCACAATTGTTCTCTCACTCAGTTATTGCTGCATAACAAAGATTCCCAAAACCTCAGTGACACAAACAATAAACCTTTATTTTTTCACATTTCTGTGGGTTGGCTATGGCTTGGCTGGAGATCTCAAAACTGCATTATATCTGTCCTGTATCTGTCCTTGCAGTGGACAAGTCAGAACAAGTTCTCCTGGTGATGGCAGAGGTGCAGGAAGGCAAGTAGAAACTCGTGATCCTGCTTAAAGCCTAATTCTGGACCAGGCACCATGTCACTTCCTCCCACATCCACTGACACAAGTAAGTCATGGCTGAGCCAAGCCCAAGTAAAGAGGTAGAAGATATATTCTACATCTTTTGGGAAAAACTAAAAGACAACATGGCAAAAGTAACTGATACAGGGGAAGTTGAGGAATTGGGGCTGACATTGACTACCTCTGTTTTCTTTTTGAAGTGAAATCTGCACTGTGTGAATTCTCTTTCCTGCTTTCCAGTATTGGATCTTCTGTCTTCCTGATCCCATGAATTTCTCTTTCTTAGATTACTTCCTAATTTTGGTGAAGTACATCTCCACTTCTTTGGACACCTTTCTTTCTAAGTAGACTGGAATTTCATGATTGGGTACCTGTGTAGGCCTTTTCTTTTAATTTTCATTGTTGATGGACCATTTCAATCTGAAATCCTATGTCATTCAGTTTGGACAGTTCTCTTGGATGATATCTTTGATAATTCCCCTCTTCTCTGACTTTTATTCTTGGACACATCAATATTTGTAGTCTGGACCTTCTGGATTAGTTCTCTGATTTTCTTATCTCTTCTTTGTTCTAAAGTATGACAGATTTTTTTCAGCTTTGTCTCAGAAAACTTCTATATTTTTAATTTCTGCTTTCATTTTTTTTTCAAAGAACTTTTCTAACTCTGATTATTCCCACTCTAAGCCTCATGTTCTGATTAGACTGATTAGTCTGTGTAGAAAGGTATTTTTTCCTTAAATGTTTGATAGAATTCATCAGTGAAGCCATCAGTGGACTTTGAATATTCTGTGAGAAGTTTTTCAATTCACAAACTTAAATTCTTTAATTGACTCAAGTTTGCTTTTGAGTCAGTTTTGTTAATTTGTGTCCTTCAAGATATGTTTCTATTTCATATTAGTTGGCCAATTTATTAGGATAAAAATGTTCATAATTACCCTTTACTATCTTTTTAATGTCTCACACCTGTTGTGATATACCCACTTACATTACTAATACTGTTATTAGGTTGGTCTCTCTTTTCCTTGGTCCATTTAGCAAGAGGTTTTTCAATGTTTTGAAGAACCAGTATGTGGTGCATTGATTTTCTCTATTTATCCATGTTCCAGAGCCATGACCCCCACTCTCATTACTAATCTTGGGTTTAATTTCCTTTTTCTATATACTTTTTTAAAAGATTTTATTTATTTATGCATACAAAAACTGGGGTGTAGGCCAGCAGTGCAGTGGGGTGAGAAGATTCACCAGAGACAGAGTAGAGAACAGAACAGGCAGATCTCCTGAAATGCACTGCTGAGGTGAGCATTGAGCTCAGGCCAAGTGGCAAGCAATAGCTTGGTAGTGCTGAGACTTCAACCCCTGCACCACAAGAGAGGCCTCTTTTTTCTAGATTCTTACGGTTGAGATCATTGACTTAGAGTTCTTTTCCAATGTATTTAAAGCTATAGGTCATCATCTTAATTACTGCACCACACAGATTTCAATTGTGTGTTTACATATTCATTCAGTTCAAAATATCCCTGTGACTCTTCTTCAATTCCAGTGCATTGAGTAGTGTGTTATTCTCCAAGCATGTGAGATTTTCCAGATTTTTTTGTTAATGGTTTCTAATTTAATTCTGTTGTAGTCTAAGAGTGTATTCTACATGAATTCAACTCTTCTTTTTTTTTTAAATAATAAATTTTATTTTTATATTCCCCATACAATTGCAGCCCCCCCCATTCTGACCCCAATCCCTCCCCTCCCGCCCCCGCCCCCCTAAAAGTGTCTCTGGTTCATAGTTTTTTGTTGATTTTGATTTTCACTTTCTTATAGTTATTCATTTTCCTGGTCCCTTATTTAAGTTTTCTAGATTCCTGCTATGAGTGAGACCATCCGGCATTTTTCTTTTTCTTTCTGGCTTATTTCGCTGAGCATGATCCCTTCCAGCGCCATCCATGTTGCTGCAAATTGCATGTGTTTATCTTTTTTGAATGCTGAGTAATATTCCATGGTATATATGTACCACATCTTCTTGATCCAGTCATCTATTTTGGGGCATTTGGGTTGTTTCCAAAGCTTAGCTATTGTAAACAGTGCTGCTATAAACATAGGGGTGCAGGTGTTCTTTGGAATTGATGTTTCTGTGGCCTTTGGGTAAATACCTAGGAGTGGAATTGCTGGATCATATGGAAGCTCTATGAATTCAACTCTTCTAAGTTTATTGAGACATGTTTGTGAACTAGTACATCTTCTATCAAGTGGAATATTCTATGTGTACTTGAAAACAGTATCAATTTTGCTGTTTTAGGTAGAGTATTCTATAGATGTCAGTTAGGTCAAATTAGTTAGTTCACACTGTTATTCAATGTCTTCTCTATGCTCACTGATTTTTTTTTCTGTCTAATTGTTCTATCAATTACTGAGAGAAGTGCTGAAATATATTCCATTATCACTGTTTATCTATTTTGGCTTTTTTTTTTTTACATGAACCATAAAATTTTTTATTGGATCAAGAATTGCTAAGTCTTGGGCCTCCCTGGTGGCACAAGTGGTTAAGCACAGAACTATGAAGCTATCAGCAGCCACTACAGCACGAGTTTGATCCCCGGCCAGGGAGCTACCCACATGGCGCAGCAGACCTCTCCTGTCTCACCCACCACACCTCTGTTCTGTACCCCAGTTCTTATATGCATAAAAAATAAATCTTTATAAAAAAAGAATTTGCTAAGTCTTAATTAAGAATTGTTCTATATTTTTGCTGATATGATCCATTTATCATTATGAATTAACATTATATTGATTATATTTCTTGTTTTGAAGTCCTATGTATCTAATTTTATATAGCCACCAGTTTTGCCACAGTTAGATTTCTTCCCCATCCTTTTCTCTTTTTTATCTATCTTTGTCTTTAAATTAAAGTAGGTATCTCACATGGTGTGGGATGGACGGAGGGAGAGGGACAGTAGGATAGTAATTAGAACTTTGCTGGTGGCCATGGTATGGTATCATACACGCTAAGAGGTGTGAAAAGTTACACTAAAACTTATACAGTGTTGTAAACCAATGTTACCTCAATAAAAACTAATCAGACATTTAAAAATAAAGTGGGTATCATGTAGACAGCATATAGTTGCCTTGCACTTTTATGTATTCCATAATTTTTTCCTTTTAATTGGAGTGTTTAGACTATATACATTTAATTCAGTTATTGATATGTTTTAAGTCTTCCATTTTATGATTTTTTTCTCTTTGTTCCATCAGGGTTTTGTCCTTTATTCCATCTTTATATCTTAAATAAATTATGTTTAGAAATTCATTTTATATTCTCCATTGGCAAGACACCGGTATCCAGATCTGCCTGAAGTCTCAAACTTTTATCTATATACTTATTTTTGACTGATTGCTGTGATATTCAAAGTATTCCTCTTTAATACATTCTACCTTCAAACAATAAAGCATCACTCCTCTTTACATATATAAGAAACTTACAACATGGTATTTCCTCTCCAATTCTTTGTAATATTGTCACATATTTTAATTCTAGGTATGTTATAAATCCCCAAATATATATTTGTTTTAAACATTATTTTTTATTTTAAAAATTAAGGAAAAAGATAAATTAAATTTTGTATTTATCTGTATACTTGCCATCTCATGCTGTTTTCATTTTAACATCTAGAGAACTTTCATAAAGGACTAAAGTCCTTGCTCAAATGATATGCTTTCCTCCCTGATTAAAACTGTTCTTCTCAAATCCCTGATTAAAAGTTTTCCTGATGATAATTTTAGCTCTCACATGGAGTGATTATAACAGGTACAAATTGGAATGAATGAAGATGGATTTTCTTTCTTATCACATGAAAAAAAAATCCCATGCAAAGTCACTAAGGTTAAGGGAATTGTAACCAACCTTGGGAAGGAGTCTCAGGGGATATGAGTGCTTTAATAAGATCTTGGGAGCCACAAAACAAGGGTGGTGGGAATTGTATAGGGGCTGTAACCTAGATGAGAATGCATACATTGTGCAAAACTGAAAAATGATGTAAAAAAATAAAAAATTAAAAAAAAAAATCTTGGGATCCAGATCTGTCTGAAATCTCTCTTCACACAGACCAGATCTTTCCCCTCAGAGACTCCAACCACTCAGAGACTCCAACCACTGCAGTGTTCAAATCATACACAACCACAGCTCCATCCATGGCAAATTTCCTTCAATATTCTCACCCCATCCCTCCCTACTCTGTATTTAGGGAAGAACCCTGGAATGAGTTAATTTTCTCAGATCCTACTGTCCAGGTGGTGTCAGAACCTTCAGTATCTATACCTAGAATCCATCTTGAAAATAAGCTTTCACAACCCAAATGCCCAGAAATAGATGACTGGACCAAGAAGATGTGGTACATATACACAATAGAATATTACTCAAAAATATCAATCAAAAAAGATAAACTCATGCAATTTGCAACAACATGGATGGAGCTGGAAGGGATAATGCTCAGGGAAATAAGCCAGAAATAAAAAGAAAAATACCAGATGGTCTCACTCATAGCAGGAATTTGGAAAACCTAAATAAGGGACCAGGAAACAGACTAATTATAATAAAGTAAAAATCAAAATCAACAAGTAACTATAAACCAGAGACACACTATGGAGGTGGGGAGAAATTAGGATCAAAATAAGGGGGGTGGAAATTTTATGGGGATTATAACCAAGTTGAAAATGGCATATATTGTGCAAAAATGAAAAATGATGTAAAAAATATATAAAATAAAAAAATTAAAATTAAAAAATTAATAAATTCAGGCTTCAGATACTGCAAAAAAAGAAAGAAAATAAGCCTTCATAAAATATTGCACATATGTGACCTGACCTGACACTTTCAGCAAGAACTAAAGAGCTTCCCAGCTCTGATATACTGACAAACTCATTGGTCTGAAGGATATCTCAAGAAGGACAGGAAGACCAGAGAATGAAGAACCCAGTGATGAAGCTGTCACCACATCAATGCTACAAAAATTTTGAAATTTAATAGTTATCTTTTACATGTTGGGAGCTTTGCTAAGGGAAAGGTGCTGTAGGTGACAAAAAAGAGAGGACTTGGGCCTCCCCGGTGGCACAGCGGTTGAGCGCTGGGTTGCAAAGCCTCTGCGGCCTCTGCGGCGCCGGTTCAATCCCTGGCTGCTCCCCAGCCACCGCAGGAGGGTCCCGCATGGCGCACAGACCTCTCCTGCCGCCCGCTGCTCCCCTCAGCAGTGTACTTCGGTCCTTCTGCCTGCTCTGCTCCCCGCTCTGGCTCTGGTGAATTCTCTCACCCTCCCGCACTTCTGACTGTACCCAGTGCATGTATAAACAAACAAACAAACAAATAAATAAATAAATAAAAATTCATGCCTCTTTAAAAAAAAAAAAAAAAGAGAGGACTTGAAGGGGACCGAAGAGGAAGGAAGATGAGACTGGAGTTTGTAGAGCAGGTGGAATCCAGGTCTTTTCTAAGTTCTCTTCGTTGACAGAGATTTTGCTACCTACAGCAAGACACACACAGTTACTGTCATCCTTGGGTTCAGGACCCGCAGCTCAGGTCCACCCTGCCCCATACCTTCTATACCCGATCCCTCCTTTCCCTGCTCTCTGTGGGCCAGAGACAGGTTTTTCTCTGCAAATGTCCTAGTCTTCTAGGTTAACAACATGAGGAACCAAGGAGTATTCCAAGGTGGTAAAATTTCCCCACAACCTCCAGCTGATTTTAGGGTCAATGCGCATGCTCCAAGTCATGCACTCTCCTGAGAAGTGGAGGTGCTCTTTATTGGGGCCAGAGAAGACGCTCAACTCCAGGATGATGTCAATAAAAGGACAATTGGTTGCACTCTTTGAAGGGATTCCAAAACCAGTGTATATTTTCTCAGCTGACCACCTGACAACTCACTCAGTGCTTCTTCCTTCCTGAAAGTCTTGACTCCCTTGACTTACAATAATTTCTCCTAATTCTTCTGCTGCTCTTTCTTCTCTCCGTTTTCTTTGAGTACTTCATTTTTAGTATTTTAATTATAATTTTTGTATTATTTTTGATTTTTATATAGGTTATTAATTTTTTTAAATGTGTTACACGGCAATAGCTATTCAGATCTTTGCCCATTTCTAAATTGGGTTATTTGTCTTTTATTATTGACTTTTTAAAAAAGTTTTTTTTATGCATACAAGAGCTGGGGTACAAGCTAGAGGTGTGGGGGGTAAAAGGATACCAGCCAGAGATGCTGGAGGGTGAGAGAATTCACCAGAGGCAGAGCCGGGAACAGAACAGGCAGATTGACTGAAACACACTGCTGAGGGGAGAAGCGGGCGAGTCAGGAGAGGTCTGCTGCACTATGTGGATTGCTTCCTGGCCAGTGGGGAATGGAACTTATGCTGCAGAGTCTGTGGATAGTTTCATAGTGCAGTGCTTAACCCCCTGTGCCACCAGGGAGACCCTAAAATTGGTTATTAAAATATAATTTATCTTAGAATTTTTTTGTGCCCCTAAAGTTTGCACCCAAGACCATTGCCTCATCTCTTCATCCTAGTTTCTATACCTCCTCTTAAAGTCTGGCATTCTCTAGGGTTGCCTTCATTCTAAACAGTCCCCTTGGAAAATATCATGGTCTCCCATGCCATCAACAATTACCTACATATGTCTGAACTACTGACAAAATGAATGGTAATCTCAAATGAGAGGTACAACACCAAAGGTATGATCCATGAATCAACTAATTAATAAGGTGAACTCATTAACAGATTTCTGCCTTGAGAAAAACAATATCAAGGAATGAGAAGACAAACCACAGACTGAGAAAATATTTCCAAGAGACACATCCGATAAAAAGAATTATACAAACTATTGGATAAATCTCAAATCTCAAGAGAAAAGAAATAAACAACCCAATTTAAAAACAGGCAAAAGACCTGGACACTCACTTCACCAGAGAAGAAGCACAGATGGCAGATAAGCATGTGAAAAGATGTTCAATGTCACATGTCACTGGAGAATTGCAAATTAAAATAACAATGAGACACCACTACACATCTATGAGAGTGGACAAAAATCAAAACACTGACCACACTAAATGCTTGTGAGGCTGGGGAGCAACAGGAGGTCTCATTCATAGCTAGTGGGAAGGTAAAACAGTGCAGACACTTTGGAAAACAGTTTCTCACAAAACTAAACATACTCTTACCAAATGAGCCGACAATCATGCTAGTTGGTATTTATTCAAAGGAATTGAAAACCTATGCCCACAACCCCTGCACGCTGATATTTATAAGAACTTTATTGACAAAAGATGGAAGCACCCAAGTTTTGTCCTTTAATAGGTGAATGGATGAGTGAACTGTGGTATATCAGGCAATAGAATATTATTCAGCACAAAAAGTAATAAGCTATCAAGCCACAAAAAGACAGGGGGCCTCCCTGGTGGCCCAAGAGGTTAAGCACAGCACCGTGAAGCTATCCACAGTCTCTGCAGCACAAGTTCGAGTTCAATCCCCCCGCAGCCAGGGAGCTACACACATGGCACAACAGACCTCTCCTGTCTTGCCCGCTGCTCCCCTCAGCAGTGTATTTCAGTCAGTCTACCTGTTCTGTTCCTTACTCTGTCTCTGGTGAGTCTTCTCAGCCCCCACACCTCTGGCCTGTACCCCAGCTCTTGTATGCATAAATAAATAAATCCAAAAAAAAAAAAAAGAAATGTAGGAAACTTTGCTCCTATGTGAGAGACATCAATCTGCAAAGGCTAAGTACTAGATAATTCCTACTATATGACATTCTGGGATTGCCAAGGGTTGGGGAGGAGGAGAGGGTGAAAGGCAGAGCGCAGAGGATTTTTAGGGCAATGAGACTATTCTGTATGATACTACAATCGTAAAATGTCATTTAAAATGTGATTGAAAGGCATAAGTAAAATTCTGAATAAATCAAAAAAGATTACATGCTTCAGGATGGAGTGATTTAATATTAAGATGTCAATTACTCCCAAAAGTATGTGATCCCAATAAAATTTCCACATGGAAATATTGAGAAACTTGATAATTTTAACTTAAAATTTATTAAGAATAGTAAGTATGTTTGATTAGCCATGTCAAAAATGAAGAAGAAAAGCTGAGAGAGAAATTATCTTACCAGGTATTTACCGAATACAAGGTAGCGTAATCAAAATACTGTAAGAGTGGGACAAGGAGAGATGTGTAGATCAACGGAACAAAACAGAGCTCAGAGGCAGACTCGTCTATAATGGAAACTTTATATATAAAGGGGGCACCGCAAACCTGTGGAGAAAAGATGAGCCATTTAGAATTTCTTGGGAAAACAGGTGTACTAGGCAGTTAAAAATAAAATAAAACTTGATTCCCATTTAATACCAAACACAAAGATGGTTTAGGGGCAGGATGGGCACAGGGCGGGATCTCTGATTCTATGCAGACAGGTAAAGGAGTAGTCCTGGAGCCCTTGGTGGCTTTTGCAGGCGTTTATTTTACATTTTACCAGGTACACGGCAGGTAAGGGTGCCAGGGGGGTCGGGAGGTTGGCAGGCCTCCCAACCCCCAACAATTCTTCACTCTTTCTGGTTTCCCCGGCGTGACCTCTGTTACTGTGGTGGTGGTTCTCTTCCGCTCTCTGTTCCTGTGCTGTTCCGTTCTCTGCTGGCGTCCCTATAACGACACCCTTATAAGCCCAGTCTTAGCCCAGGTGTACCCACCTACCTATGCCCACATCCCACTCCAGGTGGCCGCCATCAGGCATGCATTCAGGACCGCAGGGATCCATCATCAGTCCTAATGGCGGGAGGGCAGAAAAGCCTGATACCTTTTATTTACCCTATAAATGGATCCTACATAAATTAAAGACCTATATGTTAATTCTAAAACTACAAAAGATACTGTAAGAGAGCATCTTTGACACTTCAGCATGAGGAAAACTTCTTAAATCACAAAAGCAGAACATAAAAATATTGACTAATGGGACTAATTACAAAACCCTATTTATGTTAAAAGAGAGAATTAGGAAGGAGCTGCTAGAAATCTAATTAGGAGAAAAACGATTGTAATGCTTAAAACCAACAAATGACTACTGAAAGACTACTACAACTTCATAAAACAAAGACAGTAGCACAGAGATACATTTTTAAAAGGATTTGAGCCAGCAATTTGTAACAAGCAGCTTACATAGAAAATGAACCAACTGTGAGTAATTAAGAAGCTCATTAAATTAAAACAGCAGAATGATATTATTCTATCACTTGAAATTGGCAAAACTTAGAAACACCGGTGTTGATGCAGATTGAGGAGCTGCAGAAAATTTCAGGAGCTCCTAGAGGGAATTAAGATTAGTGCAGCCATTTTGGCGAGCAGTTAGGCAGTATTTAGTCAGAAAAGGAGTTACATCTTCAATGACCCTGCAAACCCTTTCTAGGGTATATACATTCCAGAGATGTAGGTCCATATGGAGCACAGGAAATATTTGCAATTTGGGAGAACCAAAGGCAATCCAGGTGTCCCAGGGAGTATGTGGATAAGTGGGTACGCACAGTAGAATATTTTGGAACAACTGGAATCAAGAGGTTAGATGCACAGAAATAATCTATCACAAAATACCACTTTGGTTAATTTAAAATATTATATACTGAGTACTAATATATATTATATAGGGTATAAAAAAATAAAAAGAAACTTATCAAATCCATCAGAATGCTTACCTAGGGGATTGAATAGGAGGTTAGATATGGGAGTGGAAACTGGGAATAGAAGAGAATAAATCACAGAGAAAACTAGGAGGTGCCAATGATGACAGCATGATTGACTAAACACTCTGCACCTGAGGTCCAGCATAAATTCATCATCACCATCATCAATTAGATGTAATCACCATCTAATGATCACTATCTTAGCAGGAACAGAAATACAAAAACAGATAAACATAAAAATATGTTACGTGCCATGATAAATAGAAAACTATGGAAACCCAGCAATTTCACTCCTAGGTATCTACTCAAAGAACACAAATACACTAATTTGAAGGGAAACTTGCCCTCCCAGGTTCATCACAGCGCTATTTATAATAGCCAAACTATGAAAGCAACCTAAGTGCCCAAAACAGACATGTGGGTCAATGAGATGTGGTGTGGATACACAAGGGAATACTACATAATAATCAAAATACTACAACATAATCAAAAAAGATACACTACAGCAATCAAAAACGATAGACTCATGCCATGAGTGTGGAAACATGTGGGAACATGGATGAAACTGGAAGGGATTATGTTAAGTAAAATAAATAAGGATAAGACAAAAACCAAATGGTGTCACTTACATGTGGAATCTAGAGAAACCACACACAAGGAGAGAGAAAGCCAAACTCAAAAAATAGCTCTTGAAAACTGACTGTAGAACTGAGATATTTAGAGAGGGCAGGGGAGAGGGAGGGACAAGCACTAAGTGGGAGGGAGCACAATGGACTATGGTACTTTGGTGATGGGAGCACCACCAGTACCAGATGGTACTGGTACCAGATGGTACCAGTACAGGGAGCCATCCTATACTTCCAAATACAAACAACAATGTAAACCAACATTACCTCAATTGGAAAAAAAAAATCAACTATGGAACACCAGGAGGGCCTGTGTGTGAATTTTGCCACTCATTGAGGCACCCATGACACTATGTATACATACATACTATGTGTTTCTATACATATTGTAATCGTGTATAGAAATATGCATGCATCTGGTTTTTGTTTGTTTGTTTGTTTTGCCAGCCCTCAGAATGCTATTGGGATTTCTGCTCAGCAGAACTGATGGAGCTTCTGAGGAAGGAAGCCTCATGGCCATAGGAGGTCTTCAGTACCCTCCACCTATGGCAGAAGGAGCTCCTGACCTCTGCAGCACAGGCCTTTGCTGCACCTGCTACCCTACTGGTGGCAGGACTCTGGCATTTCCCCAGCTTTCGTCCCCTGCCCCCCTCCCCCATATGTAGAAGACACCTGCCTGAGCAGCAAGCAGGAGGGAAACCACAGTCAGTAACCACAGGTGGTAGTGAAAACAAGCTGGTGTCCACCAAAACCAGCCACTCCCCCTTTACCTCCTTGTAACTCTGGATAAATAGCCTTGCCCTCTGCCAAAGAGCGGAACTGTCATCTTTCAGACACCAGTCTGCTGCCCTCGTCAATTTATTGGCAAATTAAACTATTTTCCTTCTCTTCAAAAAAAAAAAAAAGAAAGATGCATGTGGTTCCACTATTACACTATGGGCTCTCTGAGAGTTTGAGCTTGGTCTTTTTCTTCATAATATAGACAATTTTGAGGGAGCCTCCCTAGTGACAAAGGGGTTAAGTCTCAGCGCTATCAGGGAACGACCCGACATGGTGCAGCAGACCTCTCCTGTCTTGCTGCTCCCCTCAGCAGTGTATTTCAGTAGATCCATCTGTTCTGCTCTCCACTCTGTCTCTGGTGAATCCTCTCCCCACCATACCTCTGGCCTACACTCCAGCTCTTCTATGCATAAATGAATAAAAATAAATCTTAAAAAAATAAACAATTAGAATAGTGTCTTGAATCCAAATTTCCTGGATTTGAAGGCAAGCACCACTATTTCTTATCTGTGTGACATTGGCCCCAATGCTTAATGTCTCTGTATAAAATGGTAACAATAATAGTACCTACTTCATAGAGTACCTGTGAGGACAGAATGAGTTAATAAAATGCAAATTCTCAAGCAAATGCCTGGGCAAGTTAAGTACTCAAGAAATTATCAAAACTGCTGCTTTGTTATTATGCAAAGGTCAGCATGCCTTACCAAGCTGAATTCATCCTCCCATCCTTACAAACTACAGATCCCAGTATACAGATTTCTTATGTACTCCAGATCTTTCCCTCTGACTGTGTCCTAAGATCCCAACTCTCAGAAGAACTCATGGGAGCCACAGGTCTTGGCATCACCAATCAAATGCTGAGATTTTGGGATGAGGTGAAGCCAATGTAGAAGCACACCAGGCCCACTGTCAGGTCCACAACACAGATCAAATTCTCTGTTGACTCAGACAATTGTTTTAGATTCAGGGCCTCTAAGGGGGAAAAGGAAGAAATGGAGTCAGAAAGAACAGGGAGGGTTGGGACTAGGACATGTGTTGGTATTTAAGGTCACAGACAATTTGATAGCATGTTAGGATAAGAGAGAGACTGAACTGGCAATTGGGGAAAGCAAGTACAGAGGGTAGCAGGTTCTGAGAGTAGAGGGTGCCAGGGGGGTCATGCAGAGGAAAAGAGTCTCCATATCCCAGTGCTCCACTTTGCAATGGTCGACGTCCTTGACTACCGGCTTGAAGGTCAGGTAGTGGAACTTATGGAACATGTAATCTTTTCTGGGCTGGAAGAGGCTCTCAGAAGCACCTTCTGTGACTGTCTTCCCGTTGTGAACCCACGTGACATTGATCAACTTGTCGACATGGCAGATGAGGGTGTTGGGCTGGCCCAGCTCCACAGGATTCATGGAAAATACAGTCACCTTGGGAGGCCCTGGAAGGAGATGGGATTTGGTAGGTCCCCTGTTATGGAATGAATCCAAAAGTTTCTTCTTTGGAGTGTCACCTACCTCAGACTTTGTGATACCCCTAGGTTACTGGATCAGAGCATGCGTCTTATTCCACTGATCAGCCTCACTCAGCGCAGCCTCTCTCTTGAGTGAGAAGAGACGCTGCAAGCCCTCAGCTGTACTGGACTAAGTCCGTGGCCACCTGGGAAAGAGGATCACTCAGCAGAGGGCATCTGGGTGTCTAATTCTGTGTGTGGCAAAGACGCCTGCCCCTCCCGTCCCAGAAGCAGCAGCAAAGATGTGGGTACCATTTTTGGCCTGAGCGTGGCTGGAATATTTGATTATGTTGTTCAGCTTTTCCGTCATTCTAGCCATGTTGTTCATGCCACACTGAGTCTCAAAAGTCAGGGCCTCAGCAAACTCCTACAGATTCCAGACAGCACCCCTCTTGTGCATGTCCATGTAGAACATCTCATCCTCATCAAACTCAAACAAATTCTCCCGAGTGTTGATATGTCTATACAAATATGGCATAAATTGACACATGATCCTGGCTGGCTGCATAAAAAAGCAGAGGAAGACATGAGAGCTGTAGGTATGAATATGTAAGTGGTAGAGGCCAGAAAAATTAGTAACAACTTACTAATTATAAAAAAGGCAGAAGGAAAAAGGTCAAAGAAAGATGTAGTGAGGAAATCGGGTTAACGCCAAAAGGGAGTTAATACCAAGAAGAGAATAGTTATAAAAAGAAACGAGGGAGGAAGAAATGCAAAAAAGTATCATTGAGAAGTGAAGCTACTTCTGGTATTTGAAAATCTGGGCATCCCAACCTTCCTCAAACACTAATAACAATAATGATAAGTGGTCTTTGTCAAGCACTTGCTATGTATCAAGCCCCGTTCTAAATGCTTTATACATGTGTGCTCTTTTAATTGTCATATTAACCCTATGAAGTAAATACATCACATACTATTTGCAGAAAAGTCAAATAATTTACTGTAGGTTCCACAGTCATTGATGAAACTAACAGAGAATTTTTTCTCCCCATATGTTAAAATATTTCTGACCCATGTGTAAAATTCTTTTTAGAGATGGGGGGGAGGGAATTAATTTATTTTCTATTTAATGAAAAGGGAGAATAAATAGAACATTGAGGACAGAAGAAAATGTCCTTTCCAATTTGAATGCTTTTTACAGTCTGTAGGCTTCTATTTTAGTTTATGAAAATGCAACTTTAGGATGTAGTGTTTGTTTATGATATTTTTCATTTTAGGCACATTCAATTCAAAACAGTGAGTAAAGTTATTTGGGCAATGGTTTCAAACTTTCCTCTTGAATGCATGCTTTTAATTTTCATTTTAAATAAATTGTTGATGAGTTTGAAATATCCATGGGACTTAATTTACCTTGTTACTTAATATTAATTAGTTTATAAGAAGTAGTGATAGGGGCTAGGAAGGTGGAGGAGATCAGGGGAGACACTAAGCTGATATGGTAGGAAATCTCACACACATATTGTTTATGATCTGTCTGCTCTGAGTTAATTTTGCATCTGGAGCAGCGTGGGGAGCTAGCGCTATCTGAAGACCAGCCTCAGCACAGGGGGACAAGCAAGAGGCCTGGTGTCCAGGAGGGTGATAAGGAGCTCGGGGGGCTGTACATCACAGATTCCTGGCAGCGGTGAAGGTCTGCTCACTGCCGAACTGTGTTCATCTCACTATAAAAAGGCAGGTGGAAATGAGATGTTGAGGTGGTTTCTTTAGGGTGCTAACCGCCCCCCAACATCCAGATTGCCAGCTATCTGATTAAAGCGCACTTTAAAAATTCAATTCCTGTCTCTACTTTATTGGCATTTGGTAGTAACAGGTGGCCCAAACTCTGGTCTTCCAGTTACAGTAGTAGAAATAAAAGAAACTGGTCTCACTCACAGCAGGAATTTAGAAAACTTAAATAAGAGACCAGGAAAAAGACTAATCAATACAAAGTAAAAATCAAATTCAACAAGCAACTATAAGCCAGAGACACACTACAAGGGGTGAGGGAAGGACGGGGAGAGGAAGGACTAGAGTCAAAATAAGGGAGGGGTGCAATTGTATGGGGAATATAACCATAATGAAAATGCATACATTGTGCAAAGATGAAAAATGATGTAAAAATTATATAAAATAAAATATTAAAACAAGAAAGAAAAGAAACTATCATAAAATAAATCTGAAAATTTGAAGTTTTCTGGGTTTAGAGTGACAGATGAAGGAGTGAAAGGGGGGCGGCTTATGTGGCCCACCCTCCTAACTCATTGATTTCCTTCACCGTAGCCTGGAATGAGGGTTCCCATTCTGTGCTTGGGCTCTTAGAGCCAGAGGGAAAGTGCTTTTCACAGGAGACTTAGGATCCTCCTGACTCTTAAAATTATGGCAGAATCACCTTCAGAACAAAGGATAAATTAAAAGGGACAAATCATCTAAGAGTTATAGTGAACAAAACTAGATGAATTTAGTTTGTACTTTTTCGATGGTTCGCAAAAAGTTCACAGGGATTTAAAGACCTGCCAGGCTGAGACAAATTATTTTCTTCAACTGTCATTTCATTTACACACCAAAAATGGGTTATAAGTTTACTATATGTCAAGAACATTTAGACACTACTCAAATAAAAATAAGACATAGCTGTGTCCCCAAAGCACTTGCAATCTACTGAAAGAGACAGACAATGGTAGGTAGAGTTCGCATGAATATGAATAAGTGATGTGCACAGCATGCCATCAGATAAAATATGAGGGAAAGTTTCCTGGAAAACATATTACTTGAGTTCAGGCAGTCAAAAAATAGGGGGACACCATTAGTCACACAGGAGAAGAATGCTCAGAAACCTAAGTCCTGAAGTGACATCAGCAAGACGGAGGAGGAGGAAGCTCAGCAGAATAAAGCACAGGAACCAGGAAGAAACCCCCTAGACAAAGGCTACCCCCTTGGAATGGACACACACAAAGAGTGAACCACATCCTGGCTTGTCTAGGGACTGTCCAGGGGAGGGGACGAGTTTCTGTTTTGCCTGACTCAGAATGCTGGTGGGACTAGTGCCAGAGTTTAGAAGCTGCTGAAAACAGAGGCAAAGAAGCCAATTAGAGCTGCAAGTTACAGGCAAATGGGGGGGATGGAAAAGACCTGAACATTTTTTAGCATTCCTAATAGCTCCGGCAAGGTAGATTAGTGTGCATCCTTCCAAAGCACAAAGCTTCCAATGCAAAGACTGGGGGAGCTTCCACTGTGGAATGGCAGCAGAGGAGAAGAGAGAGACCAGAAGGGTCAGATCACAATGGGCTTTACATGCAAAGCTCAGAAATTTGAATGCTATCCTGAAAACTCACAAGAAATCATTAAAGGAATTTAAATAAGAAAATGAAGAGCAGATTTGCAATTCAGGAAGGTGGCAGTGTCACCCAGGAGGAATGGCAGAGGGATTCTTCCCTTCCCAAGGAAGGCAGAGAGCCAGTTAAGAGAAAAGATTAGTTGCCTTTGAAGCAATGAGAAAAGTAAAAAACAAGCACAAAAGAGAAAGAAGTGAGAAGAGAAATGCAATAAACAACATTAGAACTGCTGAGTGATGCAGGGGTAAGAGAGGTGGAGAATTCCCAGGTGACTTGCTTGTTACTATATCGGCCAATATAATCCACTTGATTCCATTGAATGAAGAGATGTCAAAGAATGAGGATGAGGATGAGGCCTCCCTGGGGGTACAGGGCTATCAAGCTATTGCCAGCCATTGTGGCATGAGTTTGATCCCTAGCCAGGGAGCTACCCACATGGCGCAGCAGACCTCTCCTGTCTCGCCCGCTGCTCCCCTCAGCAGTGTATTTCAGTCAGTCTGCCTGTTCTGCTCCCCACTCTCTCTGGTGAATCCTCTCACCCCCTGCACTTCTGGCCTACACCCCAGTTCTTGTATACATAAATAAATAAAATAAATCTTTGGAAAAAATGAAAGAGGATGGGAGTAGATGTTGAGATCAATTTGGAGCATTTGAGTTTGACGCTCCCTAGTATCAGCACAGCAGAAAGGAGCAGTGAACATGAGTCACTCTCCCTGGCTGGGTCCTTAGGGTTCTCCAAAGTCTAGTCTTCGAAGTTCAATAGTTACCTCAAGACATAACCATAGGGGGCCTCCCTGGTGGCGCAGCGGTTGAGCGCTGGGTTGCGAAGCTGCCCGCAGCCTCTGCAGCGCCAGTTCGATCCCTGGCTGCTCCCCGGCCACCGGGGAGGGTCCCACATGGCGCGCAGACCTCTCCTGCCGCCCCGCTGCTCCCCTCAGCAGTGTACTTCGGTCCTTCTGCCTGCTCTGCTCCCCGCTCTGGCTCTGGTGAGTTCTCTCACCCTCCCGCGCTTCTGACTGTACCCAGTGCTTGTATAAATAAATAAATAAATCTTAAAAAAAAAAAAAGACAAAACCATAGGGCCGCCCCTGGTGGCGCAGCAGTTGAGCGCTGGGCTGCGAGGCTGCCTGCAGCCTCTGCAGCGCCGGTTCCATCCGGGGCTGCCAGCGAGGGTCCCACATGGCACGACAGACCTCTCCTGTCTTGCCCGCTGCTCCCCTCAACAGTGTATTTTGTCAGTCTGCCTGTTCTGTTCCCCGCTCTGGCTCTGGTGAATCCTCTCACCCTCCCACGCTTCTGACTGTACCCAGTGCTTGTATAAATAAATAAATAAATAAATCTTAAAAAAAAAAAAAGACATAACCATAGATCTTGAGACAAGAAAGCTTGTGAACCACCCACAAATATCCTGGGAGGGTCCTAGACGCCTGGGAGAAAGGGAGAACACAGGATAGCTCTACCTGCATTTGCTCCCAGGTTCTAACACAAAGAACGCAAATCTCTGAGTTTCTCCAAAGCAGCTACACAAATCAGGGTCTAGGGATGCAGGCGAGACAGGGAGGGATGCAGGCATCAGCTACAGAGTTGCTGTGAGCAGATGTCTAGGGTGCAGAGCATAATCCCCAGAACTGGGTCTGAGTTGAAATTCTGGCTCTTTGGCTTGGTGTGTAGTCGTGGCAAATGTATTGCTCTTGTAGAGCTTGCAGTTTTTTCTCCTCTAAAATGGGGGAAATTTTATCTTCACTGAAAGCTCTTCCAAGGAATAAGTGAGGAGAGATACTCAGTAGGGGTCTGGTGAGCTGTGGCTGCTATTGCTATGATTATCATGAGTGGGAAGGACAAATGAGTCTCCTAAAGCTACAAGTCACAGCAGCCTGCCCCGGCTCTCATCTGCTCCTCTTTGGGGGATTCTCTTGCATCCTCCTGACCACTCACCTCTGAAGACCTCAGCTCCTTGGAGACTCAGCAGGGAAGCCCTGGAGAAGGGTTGTTGTGAGTTCTGGCAGCTCTGAGCCCAGAAACAGAGATGAGGAACTGGGGTGGGGTGGAAGCAGACAAGAGCTCCAAATTGGTAGGCATAGAAAGGAATCAATATACCTAAACTCAAGCAATTCAGCAATAATAGCACTTGAAGCAGGACGTTTCCCAAGCCTGCTGCTTGGGGGAGTCTGCTCCTTAGATTCTGCTGCTTGCTGGAGCGGAGAAGGTGCTGGGTGTACTGCACTGCTTGTCCACAGAGGTAGCCATGGGTACCCTGACCCCCTTCCCAAACAATAAAGAATGTTTATGCTATGATGGATGGGATAGAAATTTCCCCATACAAACTGTATAAAACCCTGCCATTTTTACTCCGGTGTTCAGCCTTTTGATAGTGCTCCCACTGAGCCCGCCAGTGTGACAAATAAATCTCTCTCTCCGCCTCTGAGTGCCCTCTGATTTCTCTGGGAAATTGCCGTAACACACTGACATTCTCCATTGCTATGTAAAGGAAACAGTGCAAGGGGCTGGAAAGGATATGGGAGAATTTCATAGACAGCATAACCAACGGAACAACTGAGACTTGAAATTGTAAGTAACCGAACATTCTTCCCACAACAAATGTTCTATATTATGTGATAGGATGGGTGTTCCCTCATTCATTCCTCCCTCCCACGCCCACCCCAACATTCAGCTTACCTTTGATGGTTATGTACATTATTTTTCTCCAAATGACTTTTATATTTCATTTTTTTAAAGATTTATTTATATTTATACAAGCACTGGGTACAGTCAGAAGCGCGGGAGGGTGAGAGAATTCACCAGAGCCAGAGGGGAGAGCAGAGCAGGCAGACTGACGAAGTACACTGCTGAGGGGAGCAGCAGGCGTGGCAGGAGAGGTCTGCGCGCCATGTGGGACCCTCGTTGGTGGCCAGGGATTGAACCGGCGCTGCAGAGGCTGTGGCAGCTTCGCAACCCAGCGCTCAACCACTGTGCCACCAGGGAGGCCCTATAGTTCATTTTTGTGATTATATACATACATATGTGTGCATGTGTATATGTGTGTATATGTATATCTATATATGTATATGATTAATATACCAATTTTTTTTATCCATTTATACATCAGTGGACACTTGCTTCTACCTTTTTGGCTATTGTAAATAATGCTGCTATGAACATGGGATTACAAATAGTTCTTCAAGACTGTGCTTTCAATTTTTTGACAAAATACCAAGAAATGGACTTGCTGCATCATATGGTGATTATAATCTTAATTTTTCAGGAACTGTTATACTGTTTTCCATAGCAGCTACAAGATTTTATGTTCCCACCAATATTGCACAAGTGTTCCCATTTCTTCACACCCAAGTTAACACATTATTTTCAGACTTTTTGATAGTAGACAGCCTTGTGAGTGTGAGGTGGGGTTACACAGTAGCTTTGAGTCCTTCCAGTGAATTTTAGGACTGCTATCAGGGTGACTATGGCTCATTTTTTTTCAGAGACCTGATTGTTTTCTTTTCTCTGAAGCAGACCTCAAAGATTGTGTTGGCTCGTCTAGAGAGATTATTATCCTCTGACTGTGCCACCTCTCACATCCCTACAGGCAGAATTCTGCTTTGTTTCATTTTTATGTTTTTTATTTCTTTGTTGATATTCCCATTTTATTCAGAGTCCACATCTTCCTTTAGTTCTTGAGCATCTTTAAGACACTTGTTTTACATTCTTTTTTTTTTAAAGATTTATTTATTTATGTATTTTATTTATACAAGCACTGGGTACAGTCAGAAGCACGGGAGGGTGAGAGAATTCACCAGAGCCAGAGCGGGGAGCAGAGCAGGCAGAAGGACCAAAGTACACTGCTGAGGGGAGCAGCGGGCGGCAGGAGAGGTCTGTGCGCCATGCGGGACCCTCCTCCGGTGGCCGGGGAGCAGCCGGGGATCGAACTGGCGCTGCAGAGGCTGTGGGCAGCTTTGCAACCCAGCACTCAACCACTGCGCCACCAGGGAGGCCCTTGTTTTACATTCTTTGCCAAATAAATCCACTGGTCTTTCCCTGAGACATTTTCTGATGGTTTATGTTTTTTTCCTTTGAGTTTTTTTGGCTGAAAATTAGACATTTGAATATTATAATGTGGACACTCAAAATCAGATTCTCCCCCTTTCACAGGTTCTGCTATTCCATCTTTGTTTTGATTTTATTATTTAATTATTGCAGGCTATCTCTATGCCAGGAAGCAGTCTATAAACTTAAGATGTCATCAAACCTTTTGTGAGTCTGTGTCTTTCCCTGGGCATGTGCGGGCGGTGACTTTCTAAGTTACCCTGTATATGCTGTTGCTGTTGAATATCTTAGTCCTTAAATGTCTTTTTCTCAAAAGAGGAAAAGTGAAAGGACAAAAGGTGTTGGTCCTATAAGCCCACTGGAAGCAGCTTAGCAGGCATATGTGACAATGAGGGGTATGTGGAGCATCTGTGTCTGCACCAATATCAGAAGTAGGTCTCTGAATTGAGACATAATGACCCTGATAGCAGTGTTATAAAAGAACCTTGGGTCCCCTATATTTCTCAAAACTAGCAGACTTCTAGGAGGAAGATTACATGGGCAAATGCAAGTTGTAAACATGCCCACCAACAAAGGCAAGTTAGGGATTCCAGAACTCATTCTGAATTCTGGGATGGGTAGCCTAATCTCTCTGTATTATGCCTCTGAATGAATTTTTACACACTAGAATAGCACTTCCTTCACCCAACTGTCCTGTGGGTGTGTGAGGGGTGGCACAGTCGGAGGGGATAACAATCGCCGGTTCCATCCCTGGCTGCTCCCCGGCCACTGGAGGAGGGTCCCACATGGCACGCAGAACTCTCCTGCTGCCCGCTGCTCCCCTCAGCAGTGTACTTCTGTCCTTCTGCCTGCTCTGCTCCCCGCTCTGGCTCTGGTGAATTCTCTCACCCTCCCATGCTTCTGACTGTACCCAGTGCTTGTATGCATGTATGTATAAATCAATCAATCAATCAATCTTTAAAAAAAAATTTTCAAGCTAAGCTTCTGCACAATGAGTGATATCTAATATCAAGCTCACCACCCATGGGTGCCTTTTTTCAGCATCTGTCCAATCCCAGAGATCACAGAAGACTCCTTTGGGCCCTCCGATATTTCAAATAAAAGCTCCACTTAATGAGTTCTCTTTCTCTGACCCCAACTCTCTCCATCTCATCACCCTTCTTCCAGCTCCATAATGGTCCTACAGGTTCCTGAGGCCCTCTGGATGGTGGCCCTCATGGTGCTATGGACAGTGCTGAGTAATCCTGTGGTCCAAGGCGAGGCTAGTCCAGGTAAGGTCAGAGTAGCTATTCCTGGAGGACTCGTTCATAGAAAAATCCCTCTAAGGGACCAGACTCTGGAGACTATAGGGGCTCCTGCCACAGATCAGTTTCCTCAACTGTGAGGGCTGGGCCTTCAGAAGCCTGAATTGTAGAGGGAGGAGATGGGGAAAGAGGAAGCTGGAGAAGCATCTAGATGATACTGAATAATGTCCAGCAGGAGGCAAGGCGAGGCATTACAAGGAGCTGTTCTGTGAGATAATGGACAGTGGGGGTAGTTGTCAAGGAATGCTAACATAGGGTAAACAGAGGCAAAGTGTACATGTGATGGTGGAGACTGAGGAGTGGAGAGGCAAAGGGTGGGTTAGAAGAATGAGAATGTGTAGGCACGTGAAAGAGACATCCTGCCCAAAACATATGCTCCATAATAACTCACTGGTGGAGGAGCTGGAGTCTGGGGAAATGTGGGAGGAGTGGGCAGGGCGGATTCTATAATCTCTCTCTTCTAATCTACAATTCTTCCAACTCCAATAGATTCCCCAACCTCAAACTGCAGAAAAGACCTGAGAGAGGCAGACTTTGGAGGAAGAGGTTGGTTGAATAACCCCTAAAGAGCAGGAGGAGGCAGCAGATGGGCCCCCCAAAACCCAGACTCACAGAGGCAACATCCTTATAGCTCTGACACTTTTTAAATGAGCTCTCCTGACAGGGGTTCCCCCCTTCACACACTCTGTACCCCAGCACTTTACAGCACATTCCATCTGGGCAGTTGCAGGAATATTGTGGAGTGGGGTCTTTGTGCACTTACTCGTCATTTTCATGCCCCAAAAGGAAAGAAAACCAATAGGAAAAATGGGAGGAAATTGGCAGTCAGCAAATCCTCAACAAAAACTTTTCAGTCATTAAGACCTGGTCCAAATGGCTACTCCTACGGAGATTTTCCAGTAGCCAGTGGGCTGCACTAGCCCTTCTCTCCTCTGAGTTTCTTGAGGACTTTGCACGTTAAAACAGGTCACACACTGAAGGTGAAGGGGCCTGACATGCACTGAGCAGAGCCAGACACAGCGTTACATGTTTTTCTCTTGTCAGCTTACTCAGTTCATATAGCAGTTCTTCAGGGTAAATGGTGTTCCTGCCATTTTACATTTCAAGAAATGGAGATATAGCTAATGAGTGGTAGAACTGGGACTTGAGCACGTACCTGTAACATCTCTGTCATATCTTTCAGCAATTACACATTTTAATAGAGCCTACAATGAATGAGAGATACTTCACTTAAATCAGTAGTTTTCTAACTGTGTTCTAGGTAATTCAGAGTTGCTTCAAGGGTCCCACAAACAGTACAGAATTCCTCATATACAAAAAATGAAGAATTCAAATCGCCCAAAACAACCTACTCCCATTTTTGTCTGTGTTGCAAGTAAAATGCCCTTTAAAAATCAACCACAAATAAGCAATAAATGTTTCAAGAAAGAAATTTCAAGATTACTTTCCTAGACTGGCCAATGGTCCCTGACTGATAAATGTGCAGAAGAAAAAGGACCAGCCCATTAAAATCACAGGGGACACATTGAGGACTGGGAGGTGGGGAGGGTGGGGGGAGAGGCACGTGGCTGCAGGAGAAAACCACTTCTGCCCTAGAAGGGGCAGGGCTCAGGGTTCTGGGGCACAGGCACCAGCACAGGAGGCAGGTCAGAGCGTCTGAGCCAACTAGTGGGATGTTGACTTAGCCAGGACACTGCAGACTGAGGCTCTTGTGGTGCCCCTGAGGCCTGCCCCACCCACCTCCCCTGTCCTCCACCACCTGCTGTGCAGGAGCAGGTAAGCTGTGAAGGAAGCAGAACCCACCAGGTGAACCAAGTTATTCAGGCCACACTGCAGGGACAGAGGGGCGACCAGACCCTGTCTACCACCACCCCCTTGCTCGTGAAATCTCCATTCTCTCTTCGATCCTCAGCAAAGCGCCCCAGTATTTAGGGCTAGAGCTGAGACAGCAGCTTCTTCCGGGTTATGTGCTTCTCATGTTCTGCATCCGTCCTTCCAGTTTTTCTTAGTCTTGCTGTTGTTTGTTTCCCAGGTTGTTTCTGTGGCCTGCATCAGCCCAAGGCATAAACTTAAAGAGCTTCTCAGATTTTTGCTGTGTCTGTGCCTTTCCACATATCCTCATAAAAGCAGGACATTTAAATGCAAAGTGAAGGATTAAAGCAGGGGGGCATGGCTGTTAGTTCCCTGGGCGCCTCTCCCCCTAGAGGAGGCTACAGCATGGAACCCACAGCCTGAGATAACTTCAGAGTTCCAGAATAGTCTCGCAGACAGGTTCTGCCAGTCCAATTGTTACCTCGGTGGGCGACACGCCTGGCCTTTCCTACTTAGCCTCATTTTGATGTTCCCTTATTATCCTTTTAAATATCCATGGATTCTGTAGTGATGACTCCTTCTGAGGGCAGAACTCACCAGGTGAACCAAGTTATTTCAGCCACACTTCAGGGACAGAGGCAGCGGCCCCACCCTGTCTACCACCACCTCCTCTTTTCTCCCATGACCTCCATCCTATTTTCTTCCACCCTCAGGGAGGACCCCCAATATTTAGGATAATGCAACGTCACCCAACTTCAACCTCATTTGTATTCTTTTTCTGATCTCTCCTTAGTCACCCCTTGACATGGTAAAAAAAATAGGGGAACATTCTATTTAAAAACAAACTTGCAGGCCAGTTGTAATTAAATTCCTCTCAGCAGTAATTTGATCCTATTACTGGGTCTCAGCCCCGTCAGCAGTGGGAGCGGCAGGAGCAGTGATCTCTCACCCTGCTGCTCCCCCATAATTCAGGTGTGTCAGTTGCTCCTCAGAGCCCAGTAACTGCCATTTTGTAATGGGCCAATCAGGTGTGAGTTGTGAGCTGATTAGTGCTAAGTGATCCAATCAGACATGTGGGTGGGGCACCCTGAAAGAGGATATAAGCCAAGATCAGAGGGCGCTGAAAGAGCCCCTGAAGAAGAGAGGATGCCAGCCTCCCCCCCACCCCGCAAAGAGGAAGAAAAAAGGGGAAGGCTCTGTTCCTGGCCCCTGAAGAAAGAGGAAAAGAAGCATCCAGCAGCTGCTCTCTGAGGAGGGAAGAGAAGCCAAAGGATTCTGTCACAGACTGGGCCTCAGTCCTGTCTCTGACATCGTCTGGAAGGAGCACCAAGGCCCTGGGCCTGGTGTCTCAGAGAGCTGTTTGTTGTTGGTGTAACCCAGCAACTCACAAAGAGCTGTAACACTGGGTGTCTCTGACGCTGCCTCTGCAGGACCAGTAGTGACCATCACTACTGGCCAGTGCCATCCATCACTCCAGGTGACCGGTGGTGACCACCACTGTTGCTAGCTGGATGAGAGAGCCGCCACTTGTTTCCCCTGTTTATAAAATAAACCCCATGGTTGTTCCTGGAGCCTGAGGCCTCTTGCAATTGTGTGCAGGTGAGAACCCACAGACAGTGCCCTGTCCTCTCATTGGGCACTGTCCTTTGCTAGGCTATACCCCACAGGCCCCTGTTGCATGGGTGTCATATTGCCATAGTCCTTGGTTTTGGTTTTTGGCTTTTGGGACTTTTTTGTGGCTCTCTGGTCTCAGAGCCTGGGCAGGTGAGTGGCTGTTCCATCCTTCCATCTGGCCTCCTGTCTTGCTGCCCTTTTGTAGCCCTCTCTGCCCCTGTTTCAGTGTTAGATTTAGTATTTAAATTTCAGGTACCCTTTTTGATGAGGCAGCAGAGGTGACTTTAAAAAACACATTTAAACATTTCAAGTTCCTGCTTATGTTCCTGGCAAGTAGATAATTTTGTTCACTCATCCCCTAATACACAAATATTTCCTATGTGCTATGTTAGATACGCAGAAAGAAATGAAAAAGACAATAGGCATTTGCCTTGAGAAGTTAACCTGTAGAGGATGAAACAGATATCACACCACCCACCTGAATTTGCCCAGTGTGACCAAGAACAGGGTAGTTTCAAAGGGACTCAGACAGAAGCACACAGGTGGTCAGCAATGGGTCTGTACCTGCAAGAACTCTGCTGGTGGCCACCTAGGAAGATGGGCAGGTAATAAAGGCTGCCACATTTTTTAATGTTAAAAACTGCATCACTGGGCCTCCCCGGGTGGCCCAGCAGTTGAGCGCTGGGCTGCAAAGCTGCCCGCAGCCTTGGCAGTACCGGTTCAATGGCGAGGGTCCCACATGGCACGCAGACCTCTCCTGCCACCCGCTGCTCCCCTCAGCAGTCTGTTTCGTTAGTCTGTCGGGTTCTGTTCCCCGCTCTGGCTCTGGTGAATCCTCTCATCCTCCTGCGCTTCTGACTGTACCAGTGCTTGTATAAATAAAAAAAAAAAAATCTTTAAAAAAAAAAAAAAGAAACTGCATCACTAATGCCTCTAGGAAGATGGTGCCCACCCTCACAGTGCTCTGGAGGATATGAAGATTTTCACTGACAAAGGTACATTCCGCACCAATTTTTGCCCCGTTCAATCATATTGAGATAAAATTGACACACAGCACAGTAGTTTAAGGTGTACAGAGTAATGTCTTCATTCATGTGGACACCTTTTGAGGTAAAGTCTCTCTATGACATGTTTGAAAAGTGAAAAGAGACATTCATTTTCAAACTAGGAAGGCCTTCTGACAACAAGCTATAAGAAAACTTCAAGAAAATTTCTGTGCATTCCCAGCATACAACACAACAAAATGGAAGCATATTCTGGAAGTAATACTGGTCCAGAAGGGAGAACACCTAACTGGAAAAGAGAGATAAGGGAAGGCTTGTGGAGGAGGTGACAACTGAGCCATAACTGTCACTGGATGACTCCACTGTCCATGTCCCCAGCTCCTTTGTCCCTGCTGCTCCCCTACCTGAGGCTTTTCCTCCCTGCTGAGATCCTGCTCCTCCCTGGCTCCTCCATCAACTATCACCTCCCCCAGGTCTTCATCACCCCCTTTTCCTGCCCCTGGTGCAGAACTGATTACTTCCTCCTCAGTGACCCCTCCTTTCTGAAGATCACAGAATCACCCCCTGGCACTGAGAGACACTATATATTTGTGTATATATTCCCATGTTTGTTTGCTTACTAACTTCTTTTCCCTTTTAGCCTTGAGTTTCCCTGAGAAGGGTGTTTTTTCTATTATTCAATGCTAAAATGCACTCCAAAAAATCATTTTGTTAGATCCTCATTTCATCGATGAGAAAATTAAATTAAGACTTAGAAAAGTTTTATGATTTGCCTAAGGTCACCCAACTCACTGCTAGAAAGTATTTTAACATCCAGCCCCCAGGTGGAAAACTTAGGGAGGACAGCTAGAACCTTGTACATTAAATAAAGGGTGCATATACCTTTGTGGGAGACACGTGTCCCCAGTGATGCTGGGTTCCAAGATGCGCTAGGATCTGGGGGGCCTCAGAGCTCCCCGGCCTTTGGGCAGGCCAGGAGCAGGGGACTCGGCGGGAGGTCGCGGGAACCGTCCAGGCTGCTTGGCTCAGCCAGTACAGGCTGCTCCGGGAGCTCAGAGGGTGTGCAGGTCGTGAGGTCGCTGCGGCCCAGGCTGAGCGCCGCCTGGCTCCCGGCTGAGCATTACCTGTTGCAGAGACGTTTGGAAAGCTCGGGGTCCAGCGGCAGGCAGCGCCTGGCGGACAGATGCGCCTGTAACCGCGAGGGTCCGCGCGCCTCGACAGCGACGTGGGGCAGTACCTGGCGGTGACCGAGCCGGGGCGGCGGGACGCCCGGGACTGGAACCAGCGGAGGCAGGTGCTGCAGCGGGCGCGGGAAGAGGTGCACGGCGCGTGCAGACGATCTGGACCAAGACGTACCCCCGACGCGCGGAGGGCATGTGCGGGCGGGGCTCACCCGCAGGCCAGGGAGCCCCGGCGCCGCGCAAACCCAAACGACAGCAGGTTGTGGCGAGGGGTGGGAGGGGACTTTGTAGCTGGGCGTCCCTGGGGCAGGGGAGCTAGTCCCAGGCTAGACCAGGCGAGTGAGGAGGGCAAGGAACGAAGAAATGAGGCGAGCTCGCCAGGAGCCCGTCGAACCTGGCAACTGGGTGGCGGCGCGGGCTGGGGTGAGAGGATAACCTCCTGGTGGTGCGGGAGATGGCCGGCAGATGTGTTGTCTTTGCCTTGCTTTCATATCGGGGTGATATATATTAGAGAATATTCCACATGTGCTCGAGAAGAATGTGTAGTCTTATGCTGTTAGATGTAAAGTGCTGTTTATGTCTGTTAGGCCCATTGTCTATGCTATTGTTTAAAACCACAATGTTTTATTGATTTTCTGTTGGGTGTTCTATCCATTATTGCAAGGGGGGTATTGCAGTCTCCTACTATTATTATGTTACTTCTAATTTCTACTCAAATTTGTCAATATTTGCTCTATACACTTAGGTGTCCTGATGTTGTGCACAGTATATTTATAACTCTCACATCTTATTGGATTAATCTTTTTATCATTATCTCATGATCTTCTCTGTCTCTAAAGACAGGTTTTTTTTTAAAGTCTGTTTTTCTGATATAAGTAAAACTAACCTTGCTTTCTTTTGGTCTATATTTGCATGGATTACATTTTTCCATTCCTTTATTTTCAATCTCTGTGTGTCCTTAAAGTTTCTTATAAACAGTATATACTTGGATCTTGGGATTTTATCCGTTCAGCCACTCTATGTCTTTGATTGGAGAGTTTAATCCATTTATATTAAAGTAATTTACTGGGAAGGATTTAAGATTGCGTTTTGTTAACAGTTTTCTGTTTGTCTTTCAGTTCTTTGTCTCTCTTTGTCTTCCTTTGTGTTCTGTTTATTTGTTTGTTTGTTTTTGCATAATAGGCCTAATTCTTTCCTTTTTATTTTGTGTGCCTTGTATAGGTATTTTCTTTATGGTTGCCGTAGGGCTTACACATATATATAGTTATAACAGTCTGTTTTATGCTGATAACAACTTAAGTTCACATGCATAGAAGAATTCTACACTTTGATCTCTCTTCCCATTCGTTATATTTTATGGCTTCACAATTTGCATCTAGTTATATTGTGTATCCATTAGTATAATTGTTGTTGTCATTTTAATGCTTTTGTTTTTTAACTTTTATAGAAGAATTAAAATTGATTTACCTACTTCTGTTATAGGAAATAGTATTCTGTAATGTCTATATATCTGCTTTACCAATGTGTTTAATGCTTTCTTATACTATAATTTAACAATAACTTGAAGAATTCTCCCTAGCATTTCTTATTAGGCAGGTCTAGTGGTGATGGACCACCTTAGAATTTGTTTTTTAGAGAAAATCTTTATCTCCCTTTCATTTTTGAAGAGAGTTTTGCCAGCTATAGTATTTTTTGTTGCAAATTGTTTCTTTTGGCACTTTGAATATGTTCCTTTTAGCCCTTTAGCACCCCATTCTGATCTACAAAATGTTTGCTGAATAATCTACTGATAGTCTTATTGGAATTCCATATATGTGGCAAGTTGCCTTTTTTCTTGTTGCTTTCAAAATTCTTTGTCTTTAACTTTTGACAATTTAACTATGTGTCTCAGCATTGGTTTCTTTGGAGTCATCTTCTTAGTATTCTTTATTTTTTTTTTAAAGATTTATTTATTTATCTATACAAGCACTGAGTATAGTAGAAGAGCGGAAGGGTGAGAGAATTCACCAGAGCCAAAGCAGGGAGCAGAACAGGCAGACAAAGTACACTGCTGAGGGGAGCAGCGGGCGGCAGGAGAGGTCTTCCCGCATGTGGGACCCTCGCCAGGTGGCCGGGGATCAAACTGGCACTGCAGAGGCTGCAGGCAGCTTCACAACCCAGCGCTCAACCGCTCAACCGCTGCGCCACCGGGGAGGCCCCTTCTTAGTATTCTTTAAACTTACTGGATCTGCATGCATATTTCCTTTCCAGATTTGGGGTGTTTTCAGAATTTTTTTCTTCTAATAAGCTCTCTCTCTTCTTCTTCTGAGACTTTGAAAATGTATACATTGATTCATTTGATTTTGTTTGAATCCCATAAGTTTTCTGTGCTCTTCATTCATTTTTCTCTAATTTATTTGTTTGTTTTATTATCCTTTTAATTGTGGTAACATTAGAATTCTCTCCATCAGGGATTACAACAGTAAGGTATCTGCCACCAAATCATCCATAATCCACCACTATAGCTAAGTGCTTCCTCCTTCATTTTTTTTTTTTTTGGCATCTCTAACTAGATGATTTCCAATGAATTGTTTGTGAGTTCACTGATCCTTTCTTCTACTAGACCTAGTCTAATGTTAAATCTCTCTTTTGAAGTTTTCAGTCCATTGTTCTTCAACTCTATGATTTCTGTTAAGTGTTTTTAAAATATTTTCTATCTCTCAGCTGTAAGTCTCACTTTGTTCATACATTGCTCTCCTGGCCTCAGTGAGCATTTTAAATTCTCTGTTGCAATTCAAACATCTTGAATGCTCTGTTGGGTAAGTCACATATCTTCATTTCATTAAAGTTGGTTTCAGAAGATTTGTCTTGTTCTTTTGTTTGTAATGTATTTCCCTGTTTATTCATTTTCTTTGACTCTCTATTGGTGTCTGTGCATTAGACGAAACAGCCACCTCTTCTGCTTTTCACTGACTGACTTCATATAGAAGACTCTAACCAATTAGCCCAGTCAAAGATTCTTGGTGCCTCTGAAATCTGTGTGCATATTCAAATTGCTGTCTTTGCTTTTAGCAACCCTCAGAAGACTAGAGTATGAAAAATTTTATCCATGCCCCAAGAGAAGGTAAAAGTCAGTCCCTTGAGTAGCAACTGTAAAAGTTAGGGTGCTACATAGTCCAGTTTCTTCTCTTCTCATAAAGAAGCTAGGAGCTTGAGTTTATTACCCACTCACTCTGCCCTAAGTCAACAAGAGGAGCTGTGGAAAATGTCTACATTCTTATTCAAAAACACACACTCTTTTAAACCATTGTTTTCCCCATTGTAACCCCAGAATAGCAGGCCCTGTCAGCTCTCAGAGACCAATGAGTTAGAAGCCACTTCACCAGCAGCAGCCGGACAAGTTGAAAAGCTAGGAGTTGAATGTAATAGTCCAACTCCTTCCAAGGTGAAACTGGGAGCTTTATTTTTTTGATGGAGCAAGACAGGAGAGGAGGCACAGAAAATGCTGACATGCCTATTCAAGCTCCTGGGAGAGTAATGATTGCTTGTCTCACCAGATCCCAGAGGAAGGGGAGAAAAAGTCAGACCCTCGGGTAGCTGCAGTAAAAGTCCCTGATAGCTTTCAGAGACAGATAAATTAGAAACAAAACCCTCTTGTTTCAGCTAGAAAAGATGGATGCTAGATGTGTAGTTGAAACTCTTTGTTCCTCAAAAAAATGTTGATAGACTTCCCTCCCAATTAATCGGTATTGTGTTGGGGGAGGGGTATATGAGAAGAGTATGTCTCAGTTTTCATGCCATTTTCATTGGGGATATTTTCTCAACTGATGTACAAGATTCTCTCAATCAGATTCTCTGGATTTCTCACAGAAGGAATGGATCCATGCATAATTGTTAATTTACCATGTCCATGGGGGGAAAGAGAGTCCATAGCTCCCTCTACTACCATCTTGTTGACATCACTCCTAAGGATTTTTTTTTCATAAATAATAAAATGACAGCATCCAAACTGTGTTTTCAGAAAAATGTAAAGTAGTTCGAGGAGAGTAGAAACTGGAATCAGGGAAATAGGATAAGAAAATGCTATTATTATCTAGAGAGATGTAATGAGAGCATTAATTAGAATGAGGAAAAAACAGGGGAGAGGAAAAGAGGAAACTGTAGAAATTATAATGAAAATGCCCAACAGAATTCTAAAACTAATTTAGCAGATGTTTTGTGAACATTCAATAAGGAAGCCTTGGAATACATAGTAATCTCTTGCCTTTGTGAACAGTATTCCACATTTCAGAGATGTAACCATTTGCCTCTAGACATAGCTTCAGTACCTCTTGAAGGCCATTGTGTTGTCTGGGCAAAGCACCTAATGAGCAAATGTTTTGTTTACTGCCCAGGTGCTCTGTGGAAAGAAAAAAAACGTGAGTTGAACTGGCAGATGGGCTATAAGCCTATGGTCACATAGGGGTTTAGTCTCAGTGTTTTCAGGCTGTCACCACTGCAGCACGGGTTCAATCCCCAGCTAGGGAGCTACCCACATGGTGCAGCAGACCTCTCCTGACTCACCTACCACTCCCCTTAGCAGTATATTTCAGTGGCTCTCACTTTTCTGTTCCCCACTCTGTCTCCTGTGAATCCTCACACCCCTGCACCTCTGGCGTACACCCCAGTTCTTCTATGCACAAATAAATTATTTTTTTTTTAAAAAGTGGTTGAAGTAGGGTGAGACTATAAAAGTGATACATCTGCGCACAAGACAAAAATGTCACAAGGAACAATAAATACGGGTATAGGTCAAGACTATTCTTTTTCCTGAGCCAGCCCCACTATAGTCTATTTGTGTACAGAGAAAGTAGAAAGGAAAGAACTAAATTATTAAGAACCTGGAAGCACTGCTTTGGGAAATTACTAGGTACACATGGACATACTCTGCTCTCTGGAGGAAAGAAGGATACTGGTGGCAAGAGAAACTGCACAAGGTTTCTGGAGGTCACAAGAAGTAGGCAGCAGCTTAGAAATTAGTCTACAAGCAGCACAGACGACGAACAAGGAGAAGAGAGGACATCAAATAAAGAAATGCAGTGGTATAGACAAAACCTGATAATTTGTGAATTCTTTCAAAGAACTGAGAAGACATACTGCAGAGGGAAACTTGAGAAAGGACTAGAATTCCTACTGATCAGCATGTAGCAGCTCAGAATATTGGTTTCAAAAATGTCACTGTAAATGTGAATATTTAAGGGGCTTGCAGGGGAGACGGGGGGGGGGGAAATGTTACTTAAAGACTAAAACATATAAAATTTGCTTACTTTTCTGGCGCCTCCCCAGTGGCGCAGCGGTTGAGCGCTGGGTTGCGAAGTTGCCCGCAGCCTCTGCAGAGCCAGCTCTCCCCGTCCACCGGAGGAGGGTCCCACATGGTGCACAGACCTCTCCTGCCGCCCGCTGCTCCCCTCAGCAGTGTACTTCGGTTCTTCTGCCTGCTCTGCTCCCCACTCTGGCTCTGGTGAATTCTCTCACCCTCCCGCGCTTCTGACTGTACCCAGTGCTTGTATAAATAAATAAATAAATAAATAAATAAATAAATAAATAAATAAATAAATCTTTTTTAAAAAATTGCTTACTTTTCTTATTTTTTTATAAAATAAGGTTATTGGGTTAATATCAGAGAATACTGTTACTGATATATTCAATTTTAAGAAAGCATTCAAGAATATTTCACCTCCTCTTAATCAAGGTAGGGCATTGAAAAGATCATTTTGCATCTGGTTGGACAGTCTTTGTCTAAGGACTATCAATGACTTATTATTAAAATTTCTGCTAAATGTGCCACAAAGTGCTGCCTCTTCTAAATCCTTATTTTGTCATTCAAAAATCATTCATATTCCATTTGAAGGCCTATTTCCATCTTTTCAGTACCATTATTATCTACTAGTGTAATTATATCATTTACATTTTAAACATCTAGAAATCAATTCTCTCATGAAAAGCCTCTAAGAAACAATTATCTCAATTGTCACAACTTTTTTCTTTCCAAATCCTAGTCCAGCCTAAAGTGAACATCTCCCCCTCCAGCACTGGAGGCCTGTGCTCACCCCAACCTGCTCATCTGCCATGTGACAGATTTCTATCCAGGCAACATTCAAGTCCACTGGTTCTGGAATGGACAGGAGGCAACAGCTAGGGTTGTGTCCACCAACCTGATTCATAGTGGAGATTGGACCTTCCAGATCCTGGTGATGTTGAGAATAACCCCCATAAGGGAGATGTTTACACCTGCCAGGTAGAGCACATCAGCCTGGACAGCACTGTCTCAGTGGACCGCAGTGAGTTGCTCCCTGACGACGACATAATGTCCACATTCTGAAAAGCGGGGGACACTCTGGCTCTGGGGTCCATTCACCTTTTTTTAATGTGTCTAGATACTCGGGTCACATTTATCTTTGCCCTATACAAGCCCCTGAGATAGTGCAGATCTGGTGGTGATTGAGACTTGCCCATTCCTGGCTTACAGGATGTTAAGGATTCATAAATCTACACCCTTTCAGAAAATCTAGGAAACTCAGACACCTTCCTGAATTGCCCTGACACACAGTAGTGTTCTCTTCCTTGAGCCTTTTAGCTTATTCTGAATCATTTGGAGAGGTAACTGCCAGAATAGCAGTGACTTTCTGAAGTCACACCCTAAATTCCAACCCTCAGGATTTCTTTTCAAGTTTACTCTTTCTCCAAACTGTCTCTTCCTCCCGGTCCTCAAGCTGGTATTCCACATCAGGATCCAGAATCTCCGAGGGAACCCCAGGGTGCAGTAGGAGGTGAGACTGACACTGGGTCTGTTCTTTCCAGGGGCACCATTTAATTCTTCCCAGGAAAAGGTGCTACCTGGAACCATAATCTTTGTGGTGGGACTAGTCTTCCTTACCATGAGCATCTCCCTGTCTATGAGGAGCATGAAAGGTAAGAAAGGCTGAGAGGTGGTTGAAGATTTTTGCCTTTCTGTTGACTTACTCACACCCTTCTTCTCAGAAAAGATGGACACCAAAAGCCATGCCAGAGAATTCTGGAGCTTATTGAAATCAGATGGTCAGGAAGCAACTAAGACCTGTAGGGAGAGAGGAATCCCCAGGGTGGAATATTATCCCAACCAGCTACACGAAGTCTCCCAGTGCTCAGGCCCATGCAGGGAGGTCATTTAGTGGTGGATCAGTCTCCAAGCAGCATCTGCCTTGGAGATGGGATGAAAAACTTTAATGTCTCAGGTGTTTTTATAATTTTTTTTTAATTTTAATTTATTCAAGCACTGGGTACAGTCATAAGCACGGGAGGGTGAGAGAATTCACCAGAGCGGGGAACAGAACAGGCAGATTGATGAATACACTGCTGAGGGGAGCAGCAGGCACGGCAGGAGAGGTCTGTCGCACCTTGTGGGACCCTCGACCCTTGCCGGCGGCTGGGGATCGAACTGGCGCTGCAGAGGCTGTGGGCAGCTTCGCAGCCCAACGCTCAAATGTCTCAGGTGTTTTTATTTTTTATTTATTTTTTTTTTAAAGATTTTTTTTTTTTAAATAGAGGCATGTTTTATTTATTTATTTATTTGTTTGTTTGTTTGTTTATACATGCACTGGGTACAGTCAGAAGCGCGGGAGGGTGAGAGAATTCACCAGAGGCAGAGCGGGGAGCAGAGCAGGCAGAAGGACCGAAGTACACTGCTGAGGGGAGCAGCGGGTGGCAGGAGAGGTCTGCCCGCCATGTGGGACCCTCCTCTGGTGGCCGGGGAGCAGCCGGGGATCGAACCTGCATCGCAGAGGCCGCGGGCAGCTTCGCAACCCAGCGCTCAACCGCTGCGCCACCGGGGAGGCCCTGTCTCAGGTGTTTTTAATGGCTGAATGTGTTCCCTTTCCTCCTCTCACTTTAGGTCAAGGAGGCTCTTGATGAACAGGTAATGCTCTGGCTTTGTTTTCCTCACGGGGGTGGTAGCAGACAGACAAAGTCCTTTCATTGCATTGTGAGTCCAAGGCACCTACTGAGAAGAAAGTCTGAGGCCTGAACTTCACTTTCAACCTCAGTCCTTGGAAGAGTGAGGGAAAGAAGCACTACTTTGTGCCTTGATAAAGAAAGCCCAGAAAAGCTCTAGTTTTCATCAGCTAATGTTCACTCTTCCACCATAATTTTTTCCCCTGGGACTTAGAGAAAAAGGGGTCAACAACCTGGGCTAACTTTCTCATATGCCTCCACAGCACTCCTGATCAACTCCATGTGCCTTGAAACCAGGATTCTTATGTGCTTCTTCAGGTCCCAGGGGCTGGTTCTGGGACACACCCCCAACTCCCCAAGAGGATGTTACAGCCAAATAATTGTAGTGCTGAAACTAGTTTCCATGGTCCTTCTCTTTGAAGTTTCTTTCTTTCATGGAGACTCCAACCATGTTCCTGTCTCCATAGCTCCATAAATAATAAAAACCCAATGTTACTGGAGCCTATATTACAGTAATAATGTGCACCAACAAGCAAAGACAAACTTTAAAACCAACCCTTGAAAACTGACCATAGAGCTGAGGCATCTAAGGTGGGGGAGGGGAGAGCACAATGGACTGTGGTGAGGACTGTGGGTCTTTGGTGGTGGGGGAGCCCCGAAGGCTGTACCTAAGGGGACAGATCCTACATTGTCAAAATATTAACAAAGATGTAAAACAATGGTACTTTATTAATTAGAATACATAATATGCACCGAGCCATCTCTCCCACTGCTTTTGTTGGAGAGTTTTGATGAACAGTAGGAGTTAATGAAGTTCATTGTTGTTTATACATAGGCAAGAAGAAAAACAGGAAGATAGCAATACCCCAACTAGCGGGTAAGGTGGCAAACTGGGCGTGCACCTCCTCTGAGTTTGTTGTCTGTTTCCTGCCCCATATTCGTGTTTGCTCTCTTCATCCCTGTCGATCTGAAACTATGATTCTTAGTTATTCAAGAATGAGAATTGTGTGGATTCCAGGTTCCCTGCCTCACATTCACACAGCACTGATTCAACATGTATCTTATTAAGAACATGTTTGACATTAAGAAATTAAATTGAGGTCAGAATTTAAAATTAGAACTATAATGTAATAAACCCTTTTCTTTGTACACCATGATAATCTAGGCCAACAAGGCTTAGCCTTTTTTTTTTTTTTTAAAGATTTATTTATTTATGCATGCAAGAGCTGGGGTATAGGCCAGAGGTGCAGGGGGTGGAGGTGAGAAGATTCACCAGAGACAGAGTTCACCAGGGGAACAGAACAGGTAGATTGACTGAAGTACACTGCTGAGGAGAGCAGCAGGAGAGACAGGAGAGGTCTCCTGCACCATGTGGGTTACTCCCTGGCCGGTTGGGGAATTGAACTCTTGCTGCAGTGACTGGTGATAACTTGATAGCACTGTCTTTAACCCCTGCATCACCAGGGAGGCCCTGCTTAGCCTTTTTAATGCATCAACTTATAGAAGATATAGACTCATCCTTTAAGTCTGTATGTATCAGACCACCCAACCCTCCTGTTTTAGTAATTCACACAGTGGGAAATACATCCCCATTGTTTAAAAAGACTCAAGCACTCTTTTTAAAATATAGGCTGCTTTTACAATCCAAAATGATTATGAATTGTGTTTTATATTAAGTGATTATAGGTTTTATGTTTAATATTAAATTATTTTTAGAGTTAAGAGAGGGAACACATGTGGTCTAAGTATCCCTTTTTGCACAGAGCACTACCTCCTGATGCACATACCAAGCACTCAGCAAATTGGTGCCCTGGCCTCTCACAAGCAGCCCCTGCGTCTTGCTTGCCCTGGCTCCCATCCCTGGTCAGTTCCCACTGCCATGTTCCCTTCACCCATCTCCCCTCCCAAATCATGCCTTGCATCTGGGACCAACTCACCCCATTTCCAAGAGAGCTCAAAGCAATTGCTAGAATAAGGTAGAAATAAGCTAGAATCCACTGAAAGAATGCAATCAATAACTGATGAAGTCCAGAAAAAGAAACCCAGGCATGGCAAATCAATCATTACTCATGTTAGAGCGAGCACACGGTGCTCCATTTAATCCTCACAATTCAGGGCACAAGGGACAAGGGCACAGTGCTGCTTTTTTTTCCTTTACTCATTCAAGGTGACTGTGAATCAGAAGTGGAGAAAATGAGGCAGGGCAGGAGGGAGCTGGATCCAGGACTTAATTTCCTACCCTAAGAAGGGAGAAGGATTGGAGGTGAAACAGGTTGATGAGACTCAGCCAGACAGAAATGTCAGAAGGGCTATATATATGACTGGGAAAGAAGATGCTAGAAATGCCGTCATGAGAAAATTGTCAGGACCAAGATGGCCAAGAGTCCCAAACTATGTGGCACTTGGGAATAAGAGGAAGGAAAGTAAAATGGGAAAGATAATCACTTTCCTCTTAATGGGATTGTTTGAAAATATGTCCTTTAAGTTGATCATTGAGTATTTTATATTTGTAGTGACAGTGGTGAATGGATAAATATTCTTCAAAATTTCATATTGATTCCTAGTGAAATTAGGAATTTATTTACTTGTTATCAAGTGATATTATTATATTGACCCTTTTATGCCTTTGATCATTTGATAATTTGATAATAATTTGATGAATTTGATAATGATTTGATGTTTCCAGATATTTATCACAATGCAAAAAATATTTAATTATTTCATTTCTAATTCTTTTTGTCTTCTTGAAATTTTTAACTTCTTTATAAGAGATTTCTCTAATGTTTTTTCCACTGTTATTTTCTAAAACTAACTCTTTGCCTTATAACTTCTTTGTTTTATTATAAATTTGTGTAACATTATAATATAAGGGACTTCCCCGGTGGCGCAGCGGTTGAGCGCTGGGTTGCAAAACTGCCCACAGCCTGTGCAGTGCCGGTTCGATCCCTGGCTGCTCCCCGGCCACCGGAGGAGGGTCCCACATGGCGCGCAGACCTCTCCTGCTGCCCGCTGCTCCCCTCAGCAGTGTGCTTCGGTCCTTCTGTCTGCTCTGCTCCCCGCTCTGGCTCTGGTGAATTCTCTCACCCTCCCGCGCTTCTGACTGTACCCAGTGCTTGTATAAATAAATAAATAAATCTTTAAAAATAAATAAATAAACAAACATTATAATATAAGCCCTTAGTATTTACTAATAAAATGATGGAACTGGGGGCCCTCCCCGGTGGCCCAAGGGGTTAAGCACAGCACTGTGAAGCTATCCGCAGCCTCTGCAGCATGAATTTGATCCCCGGCCGTCCAGGGAGCAACCCACATGGCACAACAGACCTCTCCTGTCTCACCCGCTTCTCCCCTCAGCAGTGTATTTCAGTCCGTCTGCCTGTTCTGTTCCCCACTCTGTCTCTGGTGAATCCTCTCAGCCCCCACACCTCTGGCCTGTACCCCAGCTCTTGTATGCATAAATAAATATTTAAAAAAAATAAAATTATGGAACTGATAATATTAAAATTGTGTGTCATATTTACTTGTCATTTTTGTTTTGAATTAGCCATACTTTGTGATAATTAACATTTCTTGATTCCTTACTGTGTGAAAGGCTCTACTTTACATGAGTCACTAGTACTGTTAGTCACAAATGCTGTTATCCCAGTTAGATCTCCCAATAAACCAATCCCAATAAATTATCCTCCATAATAGCTACCTGAAAGAAAGCTAAGTCATGACAGGTTAAATATCTTGTCCATGGTCAGAAAACCAAGAAGTAGCAGAAAAGCACATTTTATTCTAAACTGGTGCCTGACCACTTTACCAGACTTTATCTTCATTCAAAGAGAAATTTCAAGTTAAATAATTTTTATGCTTTAAATTAATTTACCCTTATTTTATTTAATGTGTTACAAACATATATTATGTGTTAGAAACCTATATTCAATTTGTCACTTTGTCACTTTGGTTTTCTGTTTAAGCAAGAGTGTATTTGCCGCATATCAGGGACCAACTATAAATTCTAGGGAATAATTTGATGCTAAATATGACTTAAATCCACAGTTGGAATTCAGATATGAGTAAACCATCTAATGAACAGGGGATCTCCAAAGGGGGTTGCAGATGTCCCTGAAGGACAATAAGGGAAATAAGGCCTGGTAGGATGGCGGGGGAGAGCAGAAGGCCCAGTGGGACCACTACAATAGGATGCTAAGGGAACTTCTCCTGAAGTCACCTCCACCTTAATGATTTCTGCACTCTGGGACAAAGAGGGTCGTGGTGTAAAAGAAGACAATGACTTGCTAAAGGCTCAACCACTTTCTTTTGGGAAACTTGCAAAACAGAGCATCTGCTGCTCTGTGGGGCAGATGGGGGGTGTGGAGAGGGGGCCTCCTGGAGTTTAGAGTCCAGAGGGTTAAAATTCTGGGTGAAATAAGAGGGAGGATTGTCAAAGGAGGTAACAGCTCACAGAGACAATGTGAGGAATAGTTCAGAGTAATCATCCCTTTAGTGAGCACCAAACGCCCTTTTCCCTGTACTTCAGGGAAAGGACGCCAGGCAGAGTGGACAATCTCTAGACCTGCCTCCTGGAAGGATCAGAAGCTGCAGTATTGCCTCATGTTACAGCCCAGGATATGTACTTCAAGGAGATGAAGATACAAAGAGACCAGGGAAGACCCTGGAGTGTCAAAGAAGCATGAGACAGATCTAGCTCTGACCCACAGCAGCACTTATTGATGTCTGGGATTGCTCAGAAAGGATGTAGCATAGGGAAAGTCACAGAGGAGACAGGGTGATATGGCCCACCATATCACCATACTTCAAATTTCAACATGTATTGAGTTCTTCCTATGTGCCAGGCCCTTTCCAGGGTGCTAAGTATGAGGACAGCAAACAGACTGCAATCAGGGGTCTTTGAGGACATCAATCAGTGGTGTTGAGCACAGAGATCAAAGGAACTGAAGCTTTAAAGAAGAGCTGATGCTGGGGACTCCCCTCCATGCTCTTCCGTCACAGAAAGGTCATCACCTGCAGCAGGACAAACAGTGGGGTTTGAGCTCCCAGCTTAGCATTGCATCCTCCAGCCCTGTGCACCTGCTCCCCTCATTTCCTTCCCTCAGAGGCCCTGAGGTGGTCTCTCCAGCAAATGTCACTGCCCCCGATGAGGATTTGCGAGAAAGTGGGCACTCAAATGAGATGTCATTTCCCTCCCTCCAGCTCTGCACAGCCCACGCTGAAACTCTGAAACTCTGAAACTCCAGAGAAAGCGAGGCCCAGCAAACAGATGCTGAAAGTTGAAGGAAGGAAACTAATAGTTTATGCTTGTTACATGAACAATGTGAAACTGGGCACAGTGTGAGAAGTTGCTCTTTAATAGGGCTACAAAATCACTTAATTCAGGCCTCCCTGGTGGCGCAGGTGGTTGAGTGCTGCACTGTGAAGCTGTCTGCAGCCTCTGCAGCGTGACTTCGATCCAGGTCAGCTGGCGAGAATCCCACATGGCACAGCAGACCTCTCCTGTCTCGCCTGCTGCTCCCCTCAGCAGTGTATTTCGTCAGTCTGCCTGTTCTCTTCCCTGCTCTGTCTCCGGTGAATCTTTTCACCCTCCTGTGCATCTGGCCTCTACCCTGGTTCTTGTACAAAAATAAATAAATCTTTAAAAAAAAATCACTTAATTCCATGCCCAGTGGACACTTATTGTAGTTGACAGCTTAGGAACCTCTAATACTGTTAACTATTTTCTCCTTCCTGAGACTTCTACTCTCTTCATTTATGCAATACAACTTTTCTAATTCTCCTGCCTCTCTGCTTTGTTGAAGTCTTTGAGCACTACCTTTCTATCCCTTTAGTATATAGTAAGAATAAGACAGGTAGCATTGATGTAACAAATGCTCTGATAGTTTTTGCTCAGGCTACTTGTGTAACATGAGTCAGCAGGTAGCTCTGCTGACCACAGGTACTCAGGAGCCAGGCTGACACACCTCCATCTTCACAAGGGCTCCCGTCATCACCCCAGCTGAGTGAAGAGAACCTGGTTCTTCACTGGCCCTCAGTGACCCTTCTAGAAGTAGTCAAGTAGCTGCTTGACTGCATCTAACTTGAAGTGGGTTGGACTCTTTAGAGATGGAAAATATTCTATAAATATTAAATAATGAATAAATTTACTCACTTACACCAGATACATGTATTTATAGAACCTACTATGAACCAGGAACTATGCTGGGTAAAACCAGGTAAAAAGGAGCTTCTGATCCCTGAACGGTTTACACCCCAGTCTAAGTGCTAACCAGACCCAAAGCTACTTATTTTCCAATATCAGATAGACACACTGAAGTTGGTATGGCCATAGATGTGTGTACAATCTTCTCCTGGCCTAAGGAAGGCCTCGGGATGCTGGCACAGTTCTATATCTTGACTGAAGCACTAGTTACATGGGTATTTGCCTGGTAGTCATTGCTTGTACATGTTGTTTTGTGTATTACATATGTTTTCTGGTTTACAATAAAAAGATATAAAAAGTGAAGTAAAGAAGGATGTTGGCAATTTGAAGCTAAAACAAGAAAACAACAAATCGGGACTCCCCGGTGGCGCAGCGGTTGAGCGCTGGGTTGCAAGCTGCCCGCAGCCTCTGCGGCGCCGGTTCGATCCCCGGCTGCTCCCCGGCCACCAGAGGAGGGTCCCACATGGAGCGCAGACCTCTCCTGCCGCCCGCTGCTCCCCTCAGCAGTGTGCTTCGGTCCTTCTGCCTGCTCTGCTCCCCGCTCTGGCTCTGGTGAATTCTCTCACCCTCCCATTCTTCTGACTGTACCCAGTGCTTGTATAAATAAATAAATAAAAATAAATCTTGAAAAAAAAAAAAGAAACCAACGAATCAAGCATAAATAGTGAGTTTTAATAATGGTTGTAATAAAGAACATTTAAGTAAGATAATTAGTGAGGCTTTTAGAAGTGAAAATAATGAGATAAGACTAAGAACCTCTCTTAAGGGCAGTATGAAAGATTAAACAATAGGATGTATAAAAGAAAAAACAAAGAGACATAGAGGATAGAAACAGGTGTTCTGACATCTTGATAAAAAGACATGTAGAAAGTGGGGGAAATATCAAAGGGAGACAAAATATCTGCAAAAAGAATAGATTTCTAGACTTTGAAGAAACATGAAATAGTTTGAAATGGTACAGAGTGACAAATAGATTTTTAAACCATTATATTAAAAAACGTACATATCTTGATGTATTGTAAGAACTGTAATTCTAAATACTTGAGGAGAGAGCAGTGCACCTATAAGAAAATAAGAGCAGACCCATCCGTGAAAGAACAAGAATCAGAGAGACAGACAGTAATCACCAGTAACACTTAATGCCAGAATACAATTGGATGTTACTTTCATGGACTTGAAGAAAAAAAATCTTTCAATCCTGAAATTATATCCCAACTAATGTTCACCCCCAACTAATGTTCAAACATTTCAACATTAGATGTTTTGCTTTTTCTAAAGCACCCAAATAAGAAGAACACATCCAAGAGAATGCTACAGAAGTGGAAAGTAAGAAAGATCAAATAATTTAACAAAGTTTATTATTATCTTTATTTTAAAATTATTTTTTAAATATTTTATTTATTTATTTTTGCATAGAAGAATTAAGGTGTAGGCCAGAGATCCCCAGGGTGGTGAGAGGACTCATCAGAGACAGAGTGGGGAACAAAACAGGCAGATTTACTGAAATACACTGCTGAGGGGAGCAGCAGGTGAGACAGGAAAGGTCTGCTGCACTATGTGGGTTAGCTCCCTGGTTAGGGATTGAACTCAGGCAGTGAAGGTTACAGCATAGAGACTCAACCCCAAGGTCACCAGGGAGACCCTATTGTTATCTTAACAGTAGCACTAAATTTTTTAAAAGGTAAGAAAAAAGTGTATTTAAAGCAAACTAAAACTAAAAATGTAGTTAATATCACCATAGAGGAGATATCAGTGTTGATAACAGAGAAACAAAAATACTTCTTTTGTGGGGCAAGGAGAATGTAGGAATTCATCAGGTTTTTTTTAATCAGTAGAGTAAATAAATGTAATTAAGTGTATTATGTTAAACCATCTTGTGAGTATAATTAGAATACATAACTTTTATAACAGCAAAATTTGGCCTAGCTTTTATGAAATAAGAAATGAGAAAAATGAATACAAATAAAGGATATTAAATAAACCATTTTAATAATGTGATAGTGAAGTTTTAATATAATACTAATTGTAATAAATTGAATGGGTTAAACAATGAATTAAAAAGAAGAGACTCTCAGATTGTATTTTCAACAAAATCTAACAAAGTCAAACAGAATAAAAGAATATAGAAAGGTTGAAAATTTAATAATGGAAAAGGGCACTTCAGGCGGATATGAAACAAAGATAGTTGACATAAATTTAATATCTGCCAAAAGAGAATTAAAATTATAAAAAAAACTAGATGAGGGAACAATAATAATCATGAACACATATGTCCCTGAAAATAAAACCACAAAATATAAGAGCAACAAATAACAGAAACACATGGAGAAAGACACTAAAAATTAAAAATTAAGCCATAGGTTTTAACATATGCTCAAAAACTAAGAGCTGAAACCAAGAGAAAACAGAGATATAGACCAAAGTAAAATGATTAAATATTAGGATCAAAGAATTGGTTATATAGAGATTTCTGGAACCAACAAAAAGAATATACACATGAATTCCAAAAACACATGGAATATTTCTGAAAACTTAACACTTATTAAGCCACAAAGGAAGCATCAATATATTCAAATTAATCAGTATCATATAAGCTTTATTCTTTGGCCATAATGTAATTGAATTCTAAATCAATTAAAAAGGACAAATCAATTAATTCCATATACCTAAAACATGCAATTAAAATAACCATGGAAATTAAAATATAAGTGATGGAAAACTTCATATTCAAAGAGAACCTGCCTACCAAAAATGAGCTAATCATTTCCATAAAGAGAATGAAAAAATAAGAATACAGCAAAAGTTTAAAAAAATATGTAAATAATAAAGACAAGGGCAGAATTCAGTGAAATAGAAAACAAAACACAGGGAAGATAAGCAAAATCAAATTCTGATTCAATAGAAAGTTTAAAGAGGTCAATAGACCTCTGGCAAGACTGTCCAAGGAGATAAATGTGATTCAGAATGAAAAAGGACTGATCGCTGTACACACCAAGACTTCTACATGAAAATAACTTGTTATGATCAACTCTTGTCAATAAATCTGAAATTTTAATAAGATGGATACATTTCTGGAAAGATATAAAGGTCAAACTACAGGAAAAAATAAAATGCTAAAATAGAGGATAAATACTGGATGTTGAGTTGGGAGCAAAGAATACCTTCCCAAGGCCTCTGTCCTGAGAACTTTACAGTTGGCGAGTCCCCAATCACATCTCAAGGAACAAGCCCTTCGTCTCTTACACGTGTTGTTCTAGAACATCAAAAGGAACATAAGCTTTCCAAATCATTTCATGAAGTTGTTACACCTTTACTTCCAGATAGCACAGGTAAGGATAGCACAAATGAAGAAAATTATGGAATAATTTCACCAATGCCATTGAATTCAATAGTTTATTATAGAAATAATTCATTTGCTCAAATAAGACTTATCCTAAGAATTCAATGTTGGCTTAGTGTCTAACAAGCTATATATAATATGGCCAACATATCAGATAAAAAAGAAAATTCAGTTAATATGAGCTGAATTCAATTCAATAAATATATGAACAGAATTCAATAAATCTCACCACATTGTAAAGATTATAAACAAAAAATCTGTAGGCAATGTATTTATGGAAAAACCAGATGCATTCCCTTTGAGATGATACAAATAGTAGGATGTCTTTTATTATCATAAATGTCTAACAGTATGAGAAGTTCAAGACACTGATTTGAGGACAGAGGAAATCATGGCTATGAAGATTGTAAGGAAAGAGATAATTGTGGCTGCCAGTGATGTGATCTACACATTGGACAAGACTGCAGCCTCTGGGGTGCAATGCCTGGGTTCCTTCCCACCCAAATTCTGCACCACCCAAGCTGTGTGACCTCAAACAGATTCCTTCACCTCCCTTTTGTAACCCCCTCTCTAACATAGGGAAAGTAACAGTACCAACCTCCAAGTTTAAATAATTGAATACAAAAGAAGCATGGAGAACAGTGTTGGGTGCACAGTAAGCAGCTCATCTGATGTTATCAGATGTTATCATTTTGTTTTTGGCATCTAGTTTAATGACTCCAAATCATGAGGTGCTCCAAGCACCCCGCTGAGGTGTTTCTCCTTCCCATCCACCACCTGGAACATCTACTTGCCCTTAGCACTGTGTCCCCAGCACCCCCACCCCAGGATGACTCACAGTGGCTCCTGCCCCAGCATGTAGAAAGGCCCGCTGGTTCTTTCCACAGGACAATGGTGGCTGTAATGATGCCCGCCAGGTCCACCAGCAGGCCCAGGGCACAGACCACAGTCTCTATTGTCTCAGGCACCTGGATGGGCTCCCGGGCCTCTGGGGCACAGAGGAAAGACAGTCAGAAGAACAGGAGCTTAGCATAGGTGTCAGGGGTATTACCACAAGAGAACCATAAGATGTCAAAGTCTGGATAAAATGACCATAAAACATGAGATTAAGGAAAGCAGGTGCTGAGGGATGGACCATAGAAATACAGCTGGTGTTGGGATGGTGACTGTAGAGGGGGTCCATACCCCAGTACTTCAGGAGCAGCTCGTCCAGACCCCAGTGCTCCACCCTGCAGTCGTAGACATTCTCAGTTGTGGGGAGGAAGGTCAGGTAGTGGAAGCTGTGGAATGTGAATTCTGTGTTGGACAGAAAGATGCCCTCAGCCACACGCATGGCGACACTCTGGTGCAGCCACGTTACATTGAGCACTGGCGGGAAGAACTTGTCTGCATGGCAGATGAGGGCTGGCCCAGCTCCATGGGTTCCTTGGGAAACACGGTCACCTCAGGGGGCTCTGAGGAGAAACAGGACCTGCTGAGTCTACTGCCTTCGGCTGAGTCTCAAAGTTTCTACCAGCCCAGCCCTTATATTCTCTAAATTCTGGGCCACCACTCTCAGGCCCACCCTTCTCTCCCCCCACTCCCACCCCTGGGACTCCCAGGTCAGAGCCATATTGCCTCACATTCCTGGCCTAGGGCCCTCAGCCCCATCTTTTTCTGAAATAGTAAAATGTCTCCTCTGATGACCTAAGTGCCTGACTTTGGGGACCAAATACGGCACACTCCATGGTGGGGCGTCATTCACGAAGGGGCATCTGGGTCTCCCATTGTGTGTGGCAAGGGACTCTCCCACCCTGAAGCTGGACTGCAGAGAAACAAGCAAGGGCAGGTACCATTAGTGGCTCTGGTGTGGTTGGAGCGTTCAATCATTTTCTTCAAGTTCTTCCTTGCCATGATGATGGCAGCAATTCCCCTCCAAGGATCATAGTCAAAGGCATGAATAAACTCCGGCAGGTGCCAGATGGTCTCCATCTTATCCAGGTCCACGTAGAACTCCTCATCCTCATCAAATTCAAACATGTGCTCCCCAGAAGTTCTGTGTGTCTGGACAAACACGGCATACGCTGAGGTATGGTCCACAGCATTGGGAGAAGGGGGGGGTGGTTAGAGGATGGGTAGGAAAATAAAGCAAATTAATAAAGAGAAGTTTATTAGAGACATGGAGGACTAACACAAATCGAGAAGTATAAAACAAAGGGGATGGAAGAAACAGAAATGACTTACTGAAAAATCAAGCTGCTGGGGCCTCCCTGGTGGCACAAGGGGTTAAGCACCATACTGTGAAGCAATCTGAAGCCTCGGCAGCACGAGTTTGATCCCCAGCTGGCCAGGGAGCTACCCACACGGTGCAGCTGACCTCTCCTGTCTTGCCCGCTGCTCCCCTCAGCAGTGTATTTCACTCAGTCTGCTTGTTCTGCTCCCCACTCTGTCTCTGGTGAATCCTCTCATCCTCCTGCATCTCTGGCCTGTACCCCAGCTCTTGTATGCATAAATAAATAAATCTTAAAAAAAAAAAAAGAAAAGAAAATTCAAGCTGCTTCCCTTGTTCCTGAAGTCTTCAGCATCTCTCTCTCCAGTACAATAATAATAGCACTGAGTACAGTAATAAGATACTATTCATTGAGGACTTACTATGTGCTCAATTTGTTCACCACTCTTCATGCCCCCAAGTAGAGCATTATTTTGTGCTTTAGGGAACTGACCACAGGCGTTAAGGCTCCTCTCCAAGGCCACACAGCTCCTGGTAGAAGCAGTATTGAGCCATCACCTGCCCGCCCCCACCCCTCAAGATCTTGGCATCCTTTTGGTCCAGACACATAAAATCAGTGATACAAACACAGAGTTGGTGAGGGGAGAGTAAAATTCAAATCTTTCCGAGTGGAAAATATTTTAAATAGTGAGGGAAATGAAAAGACCTCCAGAGTTAAGGTGCTATTTATAGACTTCAAGTTACTTTCTTAGTTTTAGAATAAAATCTGCAGGTTATATAATTCTATTCATAAAGTTATCATTTTAGGCACATTAAATCTAAAAGTATTATCGTCTACACAACATTTCCAAATTTTCTTGCTGAATATATGCTGGCAAGTGGAGTTCTCATTAGAAATAAAGTTGCTGCATTTAACTGCAACCTGAGATGTTACTGGGATTAGTTCTTCGTTTTAACTGATGTGTAAGAAGCAGCAAGAGGTTGACACCAATAAAAACTATTATTATTACAGTGAAATAACAGAAATGAGAGAGTTTGATGTTGACCGAGACAGAGGATCTAAGGAAAAATCACACTAGGGGGTTCTCTGTCTCCCTAAGTAGTGATTCACCCTTGCAGCCCCAACACACAGAGACTAATCCTCGCCTGAGACTTTTAATGACAAGATTCATAGTCACTCACAAGTGCTTGGGATCCCTGACTGGATTTTGTGGCTAGAGAATCACAGGAAAAAAGTTGAAAGGGAAAAATTGGCTCTGTGGGTATAGTTTATTCACTTCCAATATTTCATTTTTATCATTTTCATAAACTCTTAAAACTAAATATCTGTGCATCCTGAAGCAAACTATACTACAAATACTAATTTTTATTCAGTAAAAAATCTTATTGTGTAGCAACTGTAGACCAGAGACACACTACTGGGGGGAGGGGTGGAGGAGAGGAGGGATTAGGGTCAAAATAAGGGGGGGTGGGAATTCTATGGGGAATATAACCAAAATGAAAATGCACACATTGTGCAAAAATGAAAAATGATGTAAGAACTACATAAAATAAAATAAAATAAATTAAAATGAAAAAAATTAAACAATGATGTAAAACATTTCTAAATAAAAATTTTAAAATAAAGATGACATAAAAAAAATAAAAAAATCGTGTTGTGAATGTTCACTCTCTAGCACTAAAGATTTAACTCAGAAGATCTCCTCCCGATTCTCAAGTTGCTAGAAAATCCAAAGAATGAGACAAAGAAAAGACAATGCTACATGTGTGGTTTATTGTTGCTAAATTATCCCAAGGTGTACACAAGGTGCTACTTAGGAGCAAAAACAGAGTTAAAATCCAAGTGAGCTTGGAGCGAGGCTTCCCAGGAAGCGCAGAGCCAAGAAAGGGGAAAATGGCATTTCCAGCAGGAGCAGCAGGCTCGAAAGCAGCCAGACATGAAACCCGCATGAAGAAGCGTCTGTTCTTCACTATGACTGGAGCTGAGGGGCGATGTTGCAAGGGGCTAATCGTGACCCACCAGTCCCTAACAATGGGGTTTGCATTTTATCCCACCGCCCACAGGAAAATCGTCACAGGACCTTAATAAAGCGAGTAGCAGGACCAGACTGCGCTTGGCAGTGGCACAGGGGGATACTGGATTGGAGGAAGCTAGTTTGGAAAGAAGACCAATAGGACCCCACAGCAGTGAAGGTGGAGATGGGGCGGTAACACAGGGCTGGAGAAGAGCAGAGGGCTTTGAATGGCATTAAGAGATGAGAAGCCACAGAATCTGTAGATGGTGTGGTGGAGTCAGGACACTGGAGTTCACAACGACCACTCCAGATGTGAGGAACTGGGGCGTCAGTGACTAAAAAGACAACGGAGGAAAAGGGTGAGAGGAGACAGAGTGTTCTGTTTGGGACATGCTCAGTTACCTTCCTGGGGAACAACATGGAGTTGGTTTGAGGGCAGCTGAAATAAATGGGTGGGCTGCAGGCTGGTGCCAAGGCTGAGGGTCATGACGGCAAGTTCGGATGAGCTCACCGGAGAGTGTCGGGAGTGCGTAGTCTTGCGTCCTGGCAAACACAGACAATTTTCAAAAGACTGAAAGACAAAAGGCTAAAGAATCGGAAAAAGCAAGGAGGAAGCATACTCATAAAAACTAGGAACAGGGCCTCCCTGGTGGCGCAGCGGTTGAGCGCTGGGCTGCGAAGCTGCCCGCAGCCTCAATAGTGCCGGTTTGATCCCCCGCCCCTGGCGAGGGTCCCACATGGCGCGCAGACCTCTCCTGCCGCCCGCTGCTCCCCTCAGCAGTGTACTTCGGTCCTTCTGCCTGTTCTTCTCCCTGCTCTGGCTCTGGTGAATTCTCTCACCCTCCCGCGCTTCTGACTGTACCCAGTGCTTGCATAAATAAATAAATAAATCTTTTTAAAAAAGTAGGAACAGAAAAATTCCAGAAAGGAGGAAGTGGTCACGTCACGGTATCAGTAATGACGCTGCCATCCACACAGAAGGGATGTGGGTTCTGCTGGTGTGGAGACAGGTAACAGCCTCCCTAGAGAGCACCAAGACGGAGAGGCAAAGGGAGGATGCGGTGGGTTGAGGATTGAATGAAACAAAAGAGGCCAAAGCCACACACTGCAGACGCCTGTGACAGGGACTCTGCAGACGCCTGTGTCAGGGACTCTGCGCTGAAATTTAGGAGACCCACAGAACACATCCAGAGGAGGCCGGGCTCTCCCTCGTCAGCACTGTGCACGGGGCTGGTGAGACATGGGCCAATATCCTTAAGTCTCAGTCTTTTCATTTCTAAACTTAGAATAATAAATGCCTTCCTGAAAGGCTGTTGTGAAATTTAAATGAGGTTTGGCACCATCTAGGGTGGCTGTTACTGTTAGAATGACAGCGAGCAAAAGATTACCTCACAAGAGAGGAAACGGGGGAGAGAAACAGGACACAAAGCAGCACCTGAGGGCCCCCAAATCTCTGCTAGCTCCCCTCTCCCCTCCCCCAGCACTCACCCCTGATGGCCCAGGTCCCTGGGGACTCAGCGGGGCGGCCAGGGTGATGGCCTGCAGGATCATGGGACTGGCCTGGCTCCTGTGTCTTCCAAGTGGCCACTGCGAGGCAGACAGAGGGGAGATGCGGCAGGGCAGGGGGCGCTGGGTCCAGGCTTTATTTCCCTAGAAGGCTTGGAGGTCAAACTAGTTGATGAGACTTAGCCAACGAGAAATGTCAGAAGGAGCATCTCTGTGGCTGAAAAAGAAGATGCTAAAACTGCCAGGAGAGGAAATGAGAAAACTGTCAGAACCAACGTGGCCCAGAGAATCCCAGGCTATGTGGGATTTGGAGGTAAGATGAGGAAAAGTAAAATGAGAAGGGTAATCACCTGCCTCTTACTTGGGTTGTTTGGAAAAAGTCATTTAAGTTGATCCGTTTTATTTGTATTGACATTAGAACTGGACAATTGTTCTTCAAAATTTCATATTGGTTCTTAGTTCCATTTATGAATTCATTGGATTATTATCAAATGACATTTACCATTTTATACCTTTACAATTTTATTTTTTTAAATAATAAAGTTTATTTTTATATTCCCCCATACAATTGCAACCCCCCATTCTGACCCCAATCCCTCCCCTCCCGTCCCCACCCCCCAAAAAGTGTCTCTGGTTCATAGTTGTTTGTTGATTTTGATTTTCACTTTCTTATAGTTATTCATTTTCCTGGTCCCTTATTTAAGTTTTCTAGATTCCTGCTATGAGTGAGACCATCCGGTATTTTTCTTTTTCTTTCTGGCTTATTTCGCTGAGCATGATCCCTTCCAGCGCCATCCATGTTGCTGCAAATTGCATGTGTTTATCTTTTTTGAATGCTGAGTAATATTCCATGAATACCTTTGCAATTTTAGAGAAATCCTTTGATCTTTCTAGACAAATAAGCAGAAGACAAATATGTTTAATTGTTTCATTGCTAATTATCACTCCCTTTATTTCTTCTTCATATAGTGATATGACACCTTTATTTAAATCTTATTTTTAAAATCAATTTTTCTAATCATTTTGCATTAAGTCTAATGGCAGAACCTTCTTTAAATACTCAGTTTCTTTACAGGGTGGTTTGGAACTGTATTTCTCTGGTAGTTCTTGTTAAAATGATAAAACTTCTATTATTGGATTAAATAATATGTTGTATTGCATGAAGAGGTTTTTGGTGTTCTGAGCTAGCCTTGCGTTGTAATAATGAACATTTCTTAATTCCTTACTATAAAAGACTCTGTTTTAAGAGATTTACAAATGCTGCATATTAGCCCATCCAGATTCCCCAATAAACCAGTGACAGACTCTATGGTAGTCTCCATTCTACATGAGGGAAAACTAAGTCACAACAGGTTAAATAACTTGTCCATGGCCACAAAGTATCAGGAAAGAGAATTTCACTCTAGGAAGTCTGTATCTGACCACTTTACTATAAGCATCCTTTTTCCTAATAGAAAACCTAAGTTAAATAATTTTATATTCTCTTATTCAGTTCATCAACATTTTATTTACATATCTAGGAAATCTGTTGGAATATATTCATTTTGTCATTTTCTCTTTTAGATTTTGTAATCAGAGGGAATATATTTACATCATTTGAAGATTTAGCTGTAAATTTGTTTGTTGGGGATAATTTGATATTTCAAAACTAGAAAACATGCATATTAAATTGCAGAAAGAAAGGATGGCCTTTGATAATTTCATTGGTCTATTCAAAAACTCCAAAACATGTGTAAGGCATTTATAAGTAAGCTCTCGTTGGACCTTCACAGAGCCACTAAGAAGGCAAATGCCACCCTCCACACTTCAAAAATGAAGAAACTGTGACCCAATAAAAAGAAATGGGCTTGAAGTTGTAAGCATCCATGCCTTACCTGATAGTAAAACCCAGATGCCTCATTCCACATCCTTCATACCTCAAAGGGCTAAGGAAGCCCCGAGAGAGCAATGCTGCCCGGACACTGCGGACACCTGCTAGAGCCCCCAGGACTAACTCAGAACTTGGGCAGGTGGTGTATCCCCCTGATCTTCATTACCATGCTTACGACTCACTCCATCCCAGAAAACATCCACCAGGGGTGCAGGCAGCCACCATCGAGGACGAATGCCATGCCTGGGGAGATTTTCCTAAGGAAGCAAAACAAAATAATCAAGCCTTATGACTCACCCAGTTGCTCAAAATGAGGATCCTTTTCCTTATTCTGTCTTCAGTGACTCTTACACCTTGAAGAATGACATGATTTGCACCAAATCTCTGCCTGGAGAAGGATGATTCCCACTTATTGGTTCATTTTTGGAATCTGGCCATACCCAAGGGGGTGCAGAAGCCTGGCCTGGCTTATCAGCGTTGACATCTTAGCAGTGGGGCCCACGGCGGTGAGCTGCTCTGACTGCAATTCCTCAGTCCCTGTCCTTGCCCAGCGCCCAGGATGGTGGTCCTGCAGGTCATTGGGCCCCCTGGATGACAGCTCTGACTATGACCCTGGCAATGCTGAGCTCCTGTTTGGCTCAGGGCAGAGACATCCCAGGTTAGTGCAGAGTTGCTGCTCTTGGAGGGCCTGCCTCAGGGGAGTGCCCCGGGGCTTCCTCATGTGGGCCCACTCCCTGAGAAAGGCTTTGGGGCTCCAACATTATCCAGGGGCCTCAACTCCCTCCAGAGAAGAGTTCCAGGTGTGCCTCTGGTCCCAGTGGTTTCTGATGGTCTAGAATGATTTAGGAGGACAACATTCTCACAGAGGGGTCATCAAGATGACATGTTTGGGCCTCCCTGGTGGCACAAGGGATTAAGCACTGCACTATTAAGCAATCCACAGCCTCTGCAGCACAAGTTCGGTCTCCTGCCACCCAGGGAGCAACCCAGCATGGTGCAGCAGACCTCTCCTGACTTGCCCACTGCTCCCCTCAGCAGTGTGTTTCAGTCAGTCTGCCTGTTCTGTTCCCCACTCTGTGTCTGGTGAATCCTCTCACCACCCACACCTCTGGTCTGTACCCCAGCTCTTGTGTGCATAAATAAATAAATAAATAATTTATTTAAAGTAAAAATATTTACTTTTTTTTAATTAAAAAAAAAGATGACATGTCAATATCAAAGATCAGAAAGGGGAAATTATGGTTGGTCTGCACTGTTTCAGGACCCCAAGATCATGTTGTAGAATCTGTGCTCCAGGTCAGGTTCTTCCACAGAACCAGGCAGGACCCCTTCCCTAGAATAGTGCTGGTCAATGTGAGGTGCCAAGGTGAGTAGTGAGGACAAGCCGTGGCCCACCCATCCTGACATTCATTTTTTCTGACATTCATCATTTAAATGGAGAATTTGACAAGGGCAGCTCAGCTGTGGGAATCGTGCCTACAGATGAGAGAAGAAAGTGAGTCTTAGAGAGCAGGTGAGAGTTGTGGGAGTAGCTGAGAAGGAGGTGAAAGGAGAGGTAGCACAGGAAAATGCTCTGGGAACAGGGACACTGCTGTATGCTGATACAAATACATTGGAAATCAGGATTTGGGGCTTCTTTGAGGTGAATAGTGAGCAGAGTGGTGTGCGGTTGTAGAAGTTGTGGGTGAGGTGGAAAAGCCAATGGGTTCAGATCAGTAAGGAATGAGATGGAGTCTAGTCACCATGTGAAAGAAACTGCTGGGGGAATGGGAGAGGAAGGGTAGGCCCAGAGTCCTCTGCAATTTTGGTGCTGAGAGAAATGTGGAGTCCAGGGTAAGTCTCCAAGGACTGAGCAGATGCCCCCAGTTCCTTTTTATGCCCCCAACTCATCACAGTTTCCTCAACTTCCAACAGAGCAGAAATGAGAAGGGACAAAAAGAGGGTGTGGGTTATGGTGAAATTGTTGAGAAAACACAATGACTACTGGGTCATGAAGAAAATTGTGGAGAAAGAGAATATCCAACTCATGGGTGCAAATATTATTTATTTTTGCATTTTTATTTCATTTGATAATATGCAATTATTATACAAGATGAAATATGCAACACAGGGCCTCCCCAGTGGCGCAGCGGTTGAGCTCTGGGTTGTGAAGCTGTCCGCGGCCTCTGCGGTGCAGGTTCGATCCCCGGCTGCTCCCCGGCCACCAGAGGAGGGTCCCGCATGGTGCGCAGACCTCTCCTGCTGCCCGCTGCTCCCCTCAGCAGTGTACTTCGGTCCTTCTGCCTGCTCTGCTCCCTGCTCTGGCTCTGGTGAATTCTCTCACCCTCCCGCACTTCTGACTGTACCCAGTGCTTGTATAAATAAACTAATAAATCTTAAAAAAAAAAAAAAAGAACTATGCAACACAAAAAGGCAATGAAATCACCACGATAAAAGCCATGAGTGGCTCAAGAGAACAGCACTATGAAGTAAACCGCAGCCTCTGAAGCACGAGTTTGATACCCGGCCGGCCAGGGAGCTACCTACACGGCACAGCAGACCTCCCCTGACTCTCCTGCTGCTCCCCTCAGCAGTGTATTTCAGTCAGTCTGCCTGTTCTGCTCCCCACTCTGTCTCTGGTGAATCCTCTCACCCCCCGCATCTCTGGCCTGTACCCCAGCTCTTGTATGCATAAATAAATAAATATTTTTTAAAAAGAAATAAGGAAGGAAGGAAGGAAGGAAGGAAGGAAGGAAGGAAGGAAGGAAGGAAGGAAGGAAGGAAGGAAGGAAGGAAGGAAGGAAGGAAGGAAGGAAGGAAGGAAGGAAGGAAGGAAGGAAGGAAAGAGGAATTAGAACTTCTGGGTTTAAGCTATATTTTAAAAAGAGAGACAGAGAGAGAGAGAGAGAGAAGGGGCCTGAGAGGAAACTGCTTAGGAAAGCAGGGGTCACATCTTAACAAGCCTCACATAACAAGTTAGGAAGACAGGACGTCATCCTGTGACCTTGTAAGTTTCAGGCTTAGGCAAGGGATGAATGAAAGGAGGCAAAACTGAGGCTGGAGAAACGTTAGGGGCCACCGCATTCACCCAGGCTAGGAAAGAGCGACCTGACTTACCTATTATAGTGGACAGGAGGACAAAGTGGGAACAGGGAGAGATTCAAGAGGCAAAGTATCAGGTCCTGCTCACTGATCAGAAATAATAAGAGAATGAGTTCTGTGACTGAGCTCTCAGCTAGAGGAGGGGGTGAGTAAGATTCCCTTTCACCAAGAACCGGGGGCAGAGCGGGTGTGCAGGAGGAAGTCGTGAGTTTTATTTGGACCAGCTGATGATGAGGCTCCTGTGGGATGTGCAACTGGAGGTGTCCGGGGACAGATGTAGAATTTAAAAAAGAGCATAGGGCTGGAGCAACACATAATTGGCTGGTACGTGTGGAATAATGTGAGTGAAATAATCCCAGTGGAGAATGGCCAGAGTGTCAGGAACACAGCAGAGGGCACGCAGACACTTGAGGGATGTGAGCAGGTAATTAGATGCAGCAGACACTGGTCTTTGTCAGGGCAGCTTGGGGGGGGATGGGGGAGGGGGGTCAGTGTTCACTTTAAAGTGCATGGGTTTGGAGCCAACCTGGTGGCGCAAGGGGTAAAGCACCACACTGTGAAGCAATCCGTAGCCTATGCAGCACGAGTTCAATTCCTAGCCAGCCAGGGAGCAACCCACATGGTGCAGCAGATCTCTCCTGCCTTGCCCGCTGCTCCCCCTCAGCAGTGTATTTCAGTCAGTCTGCCTGTTCTGCTACCCACTCTGTCTCTGGTGAATGCTCTCACCTCCCGCATCTCTGGCCTGTACCCCAGCTCTTGTATGCATAAATAAAAAATCTTTTAAAAAAAGGAAAAAAGAGAAATACATAAAAAAAAAAATAAAGTGCATGGGTTTGGGCCTCCCTGGTGGTGCAAGGGGTTAAGATGCAACCTATGAAGCTATCCACAGCCACTGCAACACGAGTTCGATCCCTGGCCAGGGAGCTACCCACATGACACAGTGGACCTCTCCTGACTCGCCCACTGCTCCCCTCAGCAGTGTATTTCAGTCAATCTGCCTGTTCTGTTCCCCTCTCTGTCTCTGGTGAGTCCTCTCACCCCCCACACCTCTAGCCTACATCTCCATTCTTGTACGCAGGGATGGATAGATCTTTGAAAAATAAAAAAATAAAGTGCATGGGTTTGAGGAGGAATGGTCAGGAGAGGAGAGAGTGGAACTGGCAAATGTCCAACACTCTTAAGGCACTTGAAACTGAATTCACCTGAGAGATGGGGTGCAGCCAGGCAAGAGCAGAGCGCAGAAAGAACACGCACTGGGTGTTATCACTGCGGCTTTATGAACAAAAATCTGCATGTGATCACAACTGCTGTTAACTGGGCCAGTACTGCGTTCCAGAGTTGCATGTAACCTTCTTGATCCCAGTTAATCCACACAGCGTTGTCAGGGAAACGGCCTTGTTCCCATTTCACTGCTGAGGGCACTATGCCTCCTCGAAGTTACACAGTTAATAAGTCATTAAGGTAGAAAAGCAAGCCTGCTCTCCCCAGCATCCATGTCCTTCAGCATTACACTTACTGCCTCTTGATGCCGTGTCAGGAACGTGGAAGCCCCTCCTAGCCCTAAATCCTATACACAGACTTTGCTTCATAGGCTCCCTCATATTCTTTTTTAAGATTTATTTTTATTTATGCATACAAGAACTGGGGTGTAGGCCAGAGGTGGGGGTAGGGCTGTGAGAGGATTCACCAGAGACAGAGTGGGGAACAGAACAGGCAGACTGACTGAAATACACTGCTGAGGGGAGCAGTGGGCGAGACAGGAGAGGTCTGCTGTGCCATGCGGGTCAGCTCCCTGGCTGGGGATCAAACTCATGCTGCGGTGGCTGGTGATAGCTTGATAGCACTGAGACTTTAACCCTTGCACCACCAGGGGTTAACTCTCATCCATGTCCTTATCATCTCCTGTCTATTGTAAAAACATCTAACCTACCCTTACACTCCCCACGGATGGCCTTCTTCGTGTGCAGGTCAGCTAAAATCTCTCACTGGCTTATAATAATCTGTTCCCTGTAGGAAAAATCCCCAAACTCCTAACTCTGCACAGTGAACAGACAGCACCACCCTCCTGTTCTCATCTCCTGCCACCGCAGCCACTCCCTTGCCACTTTCCTGCTGCTCCTTCTGGTCCCTGGCACCTCTGCCCTGAGCGCCTTCCCCAAAGCTCCCTCTGTAGGATCCTGCCCTCCACCTCCCCAGAGGTACTGTCAGCTCCCTCCGAAGCCCTCATAAGTCCCCTTGCCTCTGACTCTCAGCAAATTTAAGCTGCTCTTCATGTGCTCCCTGCCCCTGCAGTCACACCTCTGTGAACCCATGGTCACTGTGTCCACATTGTGTCCACACTTCCAGATCTTAAGGTTCTCTCAGGTGGGCCTCTGTGCGATTAGTGCCCAGAAGGACGTCAGAGATTGTTAAACCCCCCTGTGACTGGGTAGGAAAACTTTGGACCGGGAGTTTCTATGAGTTGTACAAGATCACACAATTGGATATAAGAAAAATGCATATTTTATAATTTCACCCTGGAAGGTGACAGGTTTAGATGTAGTTAGAAAAATACCTTTACAGGGCCTCGGTGGTGGAGCAAGAGGTTAAGACGCTTCACTATGAAGTTTTCCACAGCCTCTGCAGCACAAGTTCGATCCCTGGCCAGGGAGGTGACCCACATGGTACAGCAGAACTCTCCTGTCTCACCTGCTGCTCCCCTCAGCAGTGTATTTCAGTCAGTCTGCCTGTTCTGCTCCCCACTCTATCTCTAGTAAACTCTCTCACCCCCCACACCTCTGGGCTGTACCCCAGTTCTTGTATGCATAAATAAATCTTTAAAAAGAAAAATACCTTTACATCAACAGTGATAAATAATATTGTACTGAGTTATTCACTTGCCAAGAAAGAATAACAAAAAGAAGCAAAGAGAAAGAGACAGAAAATGCTGAGAAGAGAGTGACCGCAAAGCTTTTATGTTGGCAACGACCTGGTCAGCGCCCCTCAGGCCAAGAGAAGAGTGAGTCCTCGGCCTGGACACTCTGCAGGAAAGAAGAGGGAGAGTCAGGAGAATAGAGGCAAAAGTTCAGGACTATGTGGCCCTGCACACAGCCCCTCGACATCAAAGGACCTAGAGGGAAGTAGGCCTGGCGTTGGGGCATCAGGGGTCAGAGGGTCCGAGCAGGCCCGGCCTGAGGCGGCACCGCTCTCACTCTCCACAGAGCTGTACGTGTACCAGAGGAGGGTCAACTGCTACGAGTTTAATGGGAACCACGACTTCCTGGAGCAATATGTGTACAATAGAGACATGTACGTCCAATTTGACAGTGCCGTGGGGATTTTTGTGGCTGTAAATGAATTAGGACGGGAAACTGTCAAGAATTGGAACCACCAGAAGAAGTTCCTGGAAATGAGACAGCGCTGTGGACACGGTCTGCAAACACACTTACGAGCTGGTCTGGACAAGGGCTTCATGCTGAAGCGCAGAGGTGAGGGCGCAGCTGGGAGAGAAGGTCCCGGAAGGGTGGGCTTGGCAGCAGGGCCAGCAGGTTCTGTCAACTCCAGGCCCCATGTGCCCCAGGCTGGCAGACCTGAACCCAGAGGGCTTCCTGGTGTGTCCCGCACAGACAAGCGTGGGAAAAGCCAGCCTTCTGCTAATCCAACACTATGGAACTAAGAACACTGGGTTTGTGGGTCTTGCTACAAACTTTTTTTTCTTTTGGCAGAGAAGGCAGGAGACATTTAAGTTAAATGAAGAACAAATCAGGCTGCTTTATTTCTTCTCTTTTTTTTAATGAAGATGTCAGACTGATGGATCAGAAGGATGCTATTGGCTGAATATATTCTGATTCCAAGATAATATTTGGCAGGATTATACATCCTTTGTACAAGCTAGGAAAGTGTAAAATTAGGTAGTTTCACAGCTGAATCAACATTTCTGTTCAAAGACTATTAATCACCCGTTTATACATTTCTGGCAAAAGTTTCTAAAGTGCCAGCTTCCACCCTCTTCTATTCCTCTCTGCTCTTTCTTATGCATAAAAAGGTTGTTCTTGGAACATTTGCATATTTTATTCTGTTTTTCCTACTTTGTTCCCCATCTTCTGCCTCCAGATAGCTTTCTAGATGACATCATCATCTTTAATATCTACAAGTCAACTTTGCAAGAAAACAGTTAAATGCACTGCTTGAGCTGTCTCAGTTGTCATAATAAGATTCTTCTCCCCACTCTTAGTCCAACATAAAGTGAACATCTCCCCCTCCAAAGGGGGGCTCCTGAAACACCCCAACCCACTCATCTGACACGTGACTGATTTCTATCCATGCAACATTCAAGTCCGCTGGTTCCTGAATGGACAGGAGGAAACAACTGGGGTTGTGTCCACCAACCTGATCCATATGGGGACTGGACCTTCCAGATCCTGGTGATGCTGGAAATACTCCCCAGCAGGGAGACATCTACACCTGCCAAGTGGAGCACCCCAGCCTGGGCAGTGCTGTCATTGTGGAGTAGAGTGAGTTACTTCCTGATGGCCCTCTCGCCCCTGGGCTCTGGGTGCATTGCACATTGGGGGTCACAACAACCTGTGTTTTTCCTACTGACTGTGGCCTGGGTTGTGTGCAGTGGGGATCCAGTGATTCTAGGATGCAGTTATCCCCGCCCTGGTGGGTCCTAAAGAACCTCTCCTTGTCAGAAAATTTCAGAAAGGAGAACACACATGGCAACTGGCTTCTTCCTTCAGCTCTGGAGCTTGGACTTCAAGGCTGATGTAAAACCAGATTTGCCTCCTGTGGAAGTCTCCACTCTGTAACCCAGAATTTGGGTGCTTTCCATATCATTCCTTCTTCATCCTCTCTCCAAGCTTGGTTTTTCCCTGTCCTTTTTCTTTCTGTGGTATATACCAGATCAGGCTCCAGGGTCAGATGGACACAGGTCTGTCCCTGTGGCAGGTAGAGGTAAGACTGACCCTGGCTCTGCTCTTCCCAGAGGCATAGTCAGATTCTGCCCAGAGCAAGATGCTGGTTGGAGTTGGGGGCTTTGTTTTGGGGTTCATCACCTTTGTGTTGAGCATCATTCTCCATTTTCGAAACCAGCAAGGTAAGAAACTTCTGGAAAGTGGGTTGGCATTGCCTTTCCACTGTCTCATTCTCCTATTCTTCATTGATGAAGTTGAGACAGAAGAGCAAAGGTGGCCATTGAACTCAGATTCTGATAAGGCCAAGACATCCTGTAGGGAGCAAGCTGCCTGGCCCAGTAGGACACCCGAGACCACTAGTAACTTATTCTGCAGGCTGGTCTTTCAAGCTTACATCTACCAGTTGGGCCTGCTCTAGTTGTCACTGACATGGGGCATGGGGTGCAAATGTTTGTATAATTTTCTAAAATGTTCTTGATCTTTACTTTCAAAATTACTGAATTCATCTTCCTTTTCACTTTCATTTCAGGATGATGAGGACCTCAGCCAGCAGGTAGTATTTCCATTCCCTTCGTCCTTGTTAGGCTGTAACTCATGTCATTGCCACACAAGTTGGGAGCATTTAATGAGTGCCCTGTGTTCAGGACCGATCACAGGCAGTGCTCTGAGGATGAGGGTGGGAGGGGATGCTCAGAGGCTGGCCCCTTTTCAAGTTGAGCGAAACTGCCCCAAATTCTTGGGCCTCCCTGGTGGCACAAGGGGTTAAGCACAGCACTATGAAGATATTGCAGCCTCTGCAGCACGAGTTCCATCCCCAACCAGCCAGGGAGCTACCCACATGGCACAGCAGACCTCCCCTGTCTTGCCCACTGCTCCCCTCAGCACTGTTTTCACTCAATCTGCCTGTTCTGCTCCCCACTCTGTCTCTGGTGAATCCTCTCACCCTCCACACCTCTGGCCTGTACCCCAGTTCTTGTATGCATAAATAAATAAATCTTTAAAAAAAAAACTGCCCCCAATTCTTAGTCCCATATTCATCTTTGGGTAGGTACAAGCAATGAGCACTATTTTGCTCCATTTCTGAAGGAAACACCAGAAACTCTCCTCCATTTCTCATCAGGCCAACACCCAGCCTCTCTCTATACTTTTTTTTCCCCTCTCTCCCGGGACTCTCCAGGGAAAGGAAATGCAGCCTCTGAGTTGGGTGGTTTCAATTCTTCTTCACAGGACTCCTGAGCTGATCAAACGTCACCTGTAGCTGTGAAACAGTGTTCCTGACACTTATGTTGTCCAGCACCCCCACATCCAAAAAAGGCACTATAGCTGCTTCTGTGCCCCTGATGTCAGTTTCTGAGCCTCTGCATTTTTGTTTCATGGACTTCTTCGTTGTTGGGGTCTCCAGTCTCTAGAGTGCCCTTTTCTGAGGAATATAACCACTCAAATCCAATGATGATCCTCCTTTCTTCTTGAGACGAAGGAGACAGTTGTGGGGCCATGTTTATGCTTGAAAGGTTCTGAGATCACTGGGTCCAGTAAAGAACCTGGGGCTTCATCAGTATTTCTCCCAGGTGTGCAGAAATAAACTGCTTGATGGTGATCGAGTTTCCTTACTGAATAAGAAGGCAGCTGATAGTGGTCTCCTAATATGCTGTATTTCATTGTAGATGCCCAAATTCACTCGATACTCTTACCAATAAGGAGCAGAGCCATCACTCCTAGTAACACAAGATGGAACAGATATATGATTATGCCATTGAAATTCATACACAATGGATAAGGCTGTCAATTATTAAGAAAATGCTTTCCAAGTGTAAAAATCAACATAAGATTATAGCCATAAAGAGCAGTTATAACAGCATAACAATAATTTTTATGTTATTTTTGCATCAAGTTATATTTCACTCCATAACTCTATGTGCCCCAGATCACCCTAAACTCCCTACCCTCTGCTTCATTCAGTGGGAAGAACATCTCCAGTTTCAAATGGGTGATCTATATCTGCATACCAGCTTTTTCAGAGATCTGCTTTTATTTTTTTATTTTATGTATTTTTACATCGTTCTTCATTTTTTTGCAATGGATGTTTTCTCATCTCGATTATAGTCCCCATGAAATTCCCACCACCAATTCATCCGTGTACCATCACCAAGAGACCTACTTTTAGAATATAGTTTATTGCAATTTAGTAAAACATATCAAATGATATGAGACCAAGACAGAAGTATTTCACAGGATGGTGTGCCACCTGCACCCCAGTTTTATATAACAATCATCAGGAAAACTTCTCATTCCTAAAATATTCATAGATTAATACCAACTTTCAAAATCAGCAGAGCTTTAATTAAGTTTAGAATTTTCCTTTCTAAACTGACCTTCTTACATTTGAATAAAGAAAATCAATTTGGGGCCTCCCTTGTGGTGCAAGGGGTTGAGCACACCACTGTGAAGCTGTCCACAGCCTCTGCAGCATGGGTTCAATCCCCAGCCCACTAGGGCACTGCCCACATGGCACAGCAGACCTCTCCTGTCTCACCCGCTGCTCCCCTCAGCAATGTGTATTTCAGTCAGTCTGCCTGTTCTATTAAAAGAAAAAAGAAAAAAGAAAAAAAAAGAAAATCAATTTGACTAAATTTATGTTCATAAATCATGAGTGTAAATCTGATTTTAAATATTATGAGATACCAATCCCATGAGTGGCTGTCATGGGGCTCCAGGGCCACCCCACGGTGGATGACTCACTAGCGGGATTCAGGGACTCACTGTGCAGCTGTGCTCACAGCTGTGACTCTTTATAGTGAAAAAATAGAAAGCAAAATCAGCTCAGGGAAAAGGCACATGGGGTGAAGCCTGGAAAAGCCCATGCAGACTTCTAATGGTCCTCTCCCTTTGGAGGGAAGGGGGATTTTCAGGTCAATGAAATGGTCAGGCTTTTACAACACTGGCCTCTGTGACTATCACCTGCGGCCTTGAATGCAGAGGCCCTTGGCAGCGTGGGCGGGGGCACAGGTGCCTGATGGTGGACACCTGGAGTGTGGTGCGGGCGAGCATGAGTGGGCGCACCTGAGCCTGGAGGCTGAGGCTGTAAAGGGCGGCGTCACTCAGAGACAAAAACCTGCTAGAGAGGACAAGTGACTAGAGAGAGGCAGAACCACTGGAAGACACCGCAGAGAGCCCAAAAGGAAAGAGAAAAGATTCCCCAGGACTGGGAGACCTGCCAGCCTCCTGCCATCCCCCCGTGCTTTGCCAGCCTGCGGGCTTGCCCCACAACAATTGGTATGAAAGAGCATTAAAGTCTGAAAAGCCACTGAGGTCTCCAGGACTCTGGTTTATCCATCTGCCCGAATCGATAGTGGTAAAATGCTATTTTTTATTGGAAAACAAATATCAACTAGGAATATATTTTAGGCAAATTGTGCCATGAGGAGACTTTCTGTAAGTGGCTAAAACAAAGTTTAAAAAGCAAGTAAATGAAAACTGACCATAGATCTGAGGCACACAGCAGGGGAGTGGGAGGGAGAAGGGTCAAAACAGGGAAGGGACGAGCACAGGGAACTGTGGTGCTGGTTCACGGGTGATGTGGTGGCAGAACTACAGGAGCTACACCGGAGGGGAGAAATCCAATGCTGTACAAAAATGAATAACAATGTAAAAAAATTATTAAAATAGAAAAAAATAGGGGCCTCCCTGGTGGCACAAAGGGTTAAGATGCAGCACTATGAAGCTATCCACAGCCACTACAACATGAATTCAATCCCCAGCCATGGAGGTGACCCACATGGTGCAGCAGATCTCTCCTGTCTCACCCACTGCTGCCCTCAGTGGTGTATTTCACTAGATCTGCCTGTTCTGCTCCCCACTCTGTCTCTAGTGAATCCTCTCACCCCCCGCACCTCTGGCCTGCACCCCCAGCTCTTGTATTCATAAATAAATCTTTTTAAAAAATAATAAAAATAAACAAGTAAATTTTTTTTAATGTTTCTAGTACAGGACAATGGTTACCAAAAAATACTGTGTGAGTACCTATAAAATAACCCATTTTGCCACAGTGCAACTTTTTTTTTTAAAGATTTATTTAGTTTTATACAAGAGTTGGGATACAGGCCAGAGAGTGAGAGGATTCACCAGAGACAGAGCAGGGAGCAGAATAGGCAGATGACCGAAATATACTGCTGAGGGGAACAGCAGGCATGACAGGAGAGGTCTGCCATGCCATATGGGACTCTCCCTGGCCAGCCGGGAATCGAACCTGCACTGCAGAGGCTGTGGACAACTTCATAATGCTGCGTTCAATCCGCTGCACCACTGAGGAGGCCCCACAGTGCAATTTTTAAGAACATACTGTTGATAGTGCAGTTCTGCTGTTGATAGCCTCAGTTCAAGCAGAGTGACAACTCCACACTTCAACAACAGTTCCTAAAGAAAGCTACTTTTAAAAATAATTTAACCCACATGTTCATTTAACCAACTCCACCTTAGCTGTGCAGAAAGCTTACATATTCCCAGAGTAAGCACACGCAACGTGTTACCTGATCAATTTTCTAAAATAAGATTTCTGGACAATGACAAGATAAGGGAAGAAAACATGGACACACGAAGTCCTGATTACTACCCATACATATTTTTTGATGGTAGGGGAAACCTTTTACAGATAAGTTACAAAGAAAAGGCAAATAAACAATTTGCACAAGAAATGTGACACATTCTGTACAATGGTTTCACTTTGTTGACATCAATTGTGCAAACTGATCAGCATTTACTTTTTTTTTAAAGATGTATTTACTTATTTATACAAGCACTGGGTACAGTCAGAAGCACGGGAGGGTGAGAGGATTCACCAGAGCCAGAGCGGGGAACAGAACAGGCAGACTGACAAAATACACTGCTGAGGGGAGCAGTGGGCAAGGCAGGAGAGGTATGCGCACTATGTGGGATCCTCGCCGGTGGCTGGGAATCGAACTGGCGGCCGGGGATCAAACCGGCGCTGCAGAAGCTGCATGCAGCTTCACAGCCCAGCGCTCAACCATTGCACCACTGGGGAGGCCCTGATCAGCATTTACTTGACCACCATCATCAACATCTGCTTGCCTGACCACTTCATCTGTTAACGTCTCACCCAGCTTTGTCATCATAGCGAAGCAGTGCTGCACTGAAGGGGCCATCGTGTTCTCACCAAACACACAACTGCTTCTCTGACTTCTTCACTGCCTATGCCTTTCATTTTTCTTGCCATTATTGTCAGAAAGCCTGGGAAGTCAATTGTGCGGTTACCATCAGCATCTACTCCATTAATCGTGTCCTGTGATTCGGCTTCTGTGATTCTGCCTGAGAGACCTCATTACAGATCCCATTTCCTTTGCTCTTAGGGCTCCAGCACCAATCCTGTCAGGTAATGGAAAAGCTTCTTTGAATTCTGCAATCTGTCGGCTCTTCTGTCAGCTGTTCAGTCAGACCGCGAGCACTAGGGTCTTTGAGACACGACTACGCAGTCCAGCTCCCATTTTTATCAAAGAAAGTCTTATTTTGAAATAGAAAACATTCTTAAATCCTGGTTTTCTTTTCTTCTTCTTTTTTTTTTTTCGCAGAAGAATTGGTCTATAGACCAGAGGTGCAGGGGCTGATAAGATTCACCAGGACAGAGTAGGCAACTGAACAGGTGGATCTACTGAAATACATTGCTGAGGAAAGCAGTAGGTAAGACAGGAGAGGTCTGCTATACCATGTGGGTTAGCTCCCTGGGTGGGGACGGAACTAAACTCAGGCTATTGAGGACTTTACCCTAAGCCACCAGGGAGACCCAAATTTTGGTTTTCTACAAAAACAGTGGCTATTGCATATAGACACAGAGCTAAATTCATATGGTTATTTTTCATTATTATACAGATGCTTTATGAGTCCTATCAGCATTTAAGCGGTTTTGAAAAGCTGAGGTGACAAACTAAGGATGCACATAAAAATGTTCTATTTTGTGACAGTTTTGTTTTCTCAGTGCCATGAGAAATTACATATGCTTTGTTTTGTGACATTTCTAGTACAGAGTAGAGGTAGCCCACCTCTCAGTGCCCCAGAGGGGACAGAGAAATTGTAATTCAATATATGCACAATAGGTCCTCTTGGTTAAAAGAGAAAGGTAGTCTTTGTTCCTGAAGAATTTCGCATCCAAGGGTTTTGACTATGAGTGAGTCTCATTGCTTGTCCTAAGATAAGGGTTTCACTATTTGGGTTTTTGAGAAGAAAAAAAGAAACAAACAATGCTTGTCAGCAAAGGACTAAAAATCAAAGTTTAAGATGTCTAATGTTTAATTTAATATTATCTAGAGTCACAATTAAAAGGGACTTAGTTTAGGGCCTCCCCTGGTGGCACAGCAGTTGAGCGCTGGGCTGCAAAGCTGCCCACAGCCTCTGCAGCGCCAGTTTGATCCCTGGCCGGCCACATGGCACGCAGATCTCTCCTGCCTCACCCGCTGCTCCCCTCAGCAGTGTACTTCGTCAGTCTGCCTGTTCTGTTCCCCACTCTGGCTCTGGTGAATTCTCTCACCCTCCCGTGCTTCTGACTGTACCCAGTGCATGTATAAATAAATAAATACGTCTTTTTTTTAAAAAAGGACTTAGTTTAAAAACTATGTTGACTGTTACCTTGGAGTCCTAAACATTTCACCCTCTGCCTATAAAGCAAAACCAATGATTAATTTAGGGTTTGACAAGGAGAAGGAGGTCTCCCTGATTTTCTATTTGACCAGGAATTCTTCCTAAGGTGGTGTCACCAGTCTAGACTCATAAAGCCTTGTGTTAACTCAGAATTCTAACCATCAGATCAGGTTTTAAAGCTTGCCTCTTGAGGGTAGAGTTTCGGCCAAAGGAAACAAGTAGGTAAAAGATTTAGTATTGCTTTCCTCTTTCCCTTTTTATTGGAAAGTGTAAGGAATTTAAAATGTGGGGTGTATTAAATTCCCATCATAAATATTCTAAGGTTTTCAAGGAAAAGGCCAGATTACCCATTGCAAAGACTGAATTTGAATAGTTATTTAAAGCTGGAGATTATAAAATAGGATCCCATCTCCACCTAGTGGCCAGCAGTGGAAACTCTTAAAAGAGAGGCTTTTTTTTTTTTTTTTTTAAAGATTTGTTTATTTATTTATACATGCGCTGGGTACAGTCAGAAGCACGGGAGGGTGAGAGAATTCACCAGAGCCAGAGCGGGGAGCAGAGCAGGCAGAAGGACCGAAGTACACTGCTGAGGGGAGCAGCGCGCGGCAGGAGAGGTCTGCGCACCATGTGGGACCCTCCTCCGGAGGCCGGTGAGCAGCCGGGGATCGAACCGTCGCTGCAGAGGCTGCGGGCAGCTTCGCAACCCAGCGCTCAACCGCTGCGCCACCGGGGAGACCCTAAAAGAAAGGCTTTTAAGAGAACAAGAAATAAGGAATAAAAATAAGGGAATTCGTTAACAACTGGGAATATTCTTTAACGTTGTTAATGAAAAAAATAGAGAAAAATCTGGGCACACAAAAGTCAAAATAAATATGGCCAAATGTGGTAGCTTAGGCAGTACCTCGCTTCTGTGGTTCGGCTATGCCTTTAACGGTGACCAAGAAAACATACTAATTGTTGCTCTGTCACTTAACAAACCTTAATATTATATAATGTTGAAGTATATACTTTAATTGAAGGAACATTGTTTACAACACTATATAGGTTTCAGGGCTGCATCATTATAGGTCAACACATCTGTATATAGTACCTTATATTTACCAAGAAATTTCCATCCTTCATCATATAATTGACCCCTTTTACCTGATTTACCTACCCCTTGCTCCCCCTTTTCCTTCTGGTAACCATTAATTTGGTCCTATAATTAAAGGTTTGTTTTTCTTTTATTCACTTCACTCATTTCTTTCTTTCTATACCACATGTGAGTGAAATCATACAGTATTTGCCTTTCTCCATCTCCATCTCTTAGTATAACACCTTCTAGGTCCATCCATGTTGTTGCAAATGGCTGGATATCTTTTTTGTGTGTGTGTGGGACCCTCGCTGGCGGCCGGGGAACCAACCGGCGCTGCAGAGGCTGCGGGCAGACACACAGCCCAGGGCTCAACTGCTGCACCACCAGGGGAGGCCTTGGATTTCATTTTTTTTATGCAACTGAGGTCCAATTATATTTTTATTAAATAATTACTTATATTTTAAATTATAATTTGTGTCTTAAATTGTACTTTAAAATAACTGAATATAAAAACATGCCAACACAAGGCAACCTTTTAATCGACTTTGGAAAGGTCTTTGAGACAGTCCCCGTGGTTGTGAAAAGTGAGACCAGCAGAAAACATGGCCAGGATTGTCCAGTAGAACTTCTGCTCTGATGGAAATGTTGTATATCTCAGCCAACAGAACAGCCCTACCCACAGGCACTTTTGAGCACTGAAAATGCAAGAGTCTAAGCAACAAAAGGGCTGAATTTGTCATTTGATGTTAAATTACTTAACCTTAAGCTATTATAGCCACATGTGACTAGTGGCTACCATATTGGACAGGCAGAGTAGAGTTTATACTCTTTTCTCTAGAAGTCTGTAAGCATTATCCTAGTGACTTTTAATGGAGGCAGGACTCGCTGCAGAAGAAACTGCTAGAGAATTGAAAAATGAAATAATGGAGAAAGATTTCCCCTGAGTGCCTGAGCAAAGATCTGAGTGCCCTGAGCAGCCCCACCCCACCCCCACTGCCATTGCTCCTGGAAGAAGCTCCCCCCACCCCTGCCCCAGCCACCTCACCATTGTCACTGGAAACATAAGCCTCCCAAGACCAAGCCTCAGCAGCCTTGGCCAGTTCCCCCCACCCTACCCCAAGAGCTATGGGCACCAGCCACGCACTGCACACCACGGGAGGTTTGGGGAACAGCAAAATGGTTCAGTGGGAGGGATGGCTGTGGTTTCAACCACAGGAATGACGGCAAGGGAGATGAATTTATACATCAGACTGTCAGAAAGAAAGAATAAACCCAGGAAGTGCCTTCACCGTGTAGGAGACAGAGACTTTTTGTTGGGGGGCCTGGGGGAGCATGTTTTTTTCTACATGTCTTTGAAGATTTTTAAACTGTTTCATATCTGGTCAAGTTGAGATTTTTAAGAACCTCATTTTTAATTGGTAATTAAAGTTTACAACTTGACTAAAAAAAAGTCAACAAGCTGCAAGCACCTGTTAATAAAGGTCTTGAATTATTTTTTTAAAAGAAAGTAAAATGAAAAGAATTTAAGAACAGAGAAGAGGGAAACTGTGTCTTATCTGGCCATGGCTCATTGGATTTGGGGATATCAGAATCCTGAAACATAATAGACCCATTAGTGAGTTCTCACAATTACAAAAGAGGTTAAGGAAGTATCTAAAACAGTCCAATTCCCCCAGACACAGCAGCTACAGCTGTAGAAGTCATCTTGGCAACCTCTCAACTCGCGCCTTTTAAAAGAACTGGGAACCCAGCCAAAGGGAAACACCAAGACAAAGAGCTTATCAACTGCACGAACGTATTTGTCTCAGTACATCCAGAAAGGGGGTGCTGCAACACACTGCCTTTGATTCACCCTCTGAGTCAGAGCTTTGTCCTAAAGCTCTAGCCATATCCTCTCCCAGCACAAACAGCCCCAATGCCCTTTCCTCCAAGTCTGTTACCATACTGGATCTTCTAGAGACACTGTGCTCCTTTAAAAGGCTTTGGACAAAAGACAATGTTGCAGAATTCTAGGATTTGGGGGATACAAGATCTACAGCAACTTTAGTCAGGAAAAGCTAACCTAATAGGGGAGCCATTTTGAACATTAGGGGATGTGGAGGAGAAAAGTTTCTAAGGGGATAGGTTGTAACAATATTAAAAGAGGTTACAGAATACCCGCTCAAAACAAGTTTCCATGGTGATTTCATCAGCCTCTGGATACATTACTTGGATTAATATTGAAATTCTTTCTGGAAAATGGAAATGTTCCCACTTTCAACGCCTGGAATTGCACTCACCCACCAAAAAAATGCAAATCTGAAAGTGTCCAGTCTGCAGGGAGAATGTGTAAAATAACAATTATGGTAACACAGTTAATGAAGAACCTTGAGATAATGCATTCCATCAATAGAACCCTTTAACAACTCTGTTTAGCCAGTCAAAAGGCAAGAGGGTCTTGGAAGTTAATTGCGAATTACAGCAATGTTTTTAAAAAGGGCTGATTCTTGAGTACTACTTACTTACTAGGTGCCAGGGACCGTTCTAAGTACTCTACATATTCTTCACTCATCTAATTATAAACTCATCTAATTATAAAATAACAATTAAAATGTAGTCAGCACCATACCAGATGTCATTTCCATAGGAAGAGACCTTGCTAATCAATCCTCCATCGACTTGCTCACCGCTGATGCACTCTTTTTTTTTTTAAGAAATAGAAACCCTATTATTTTATTTTATTTTATTTTATTTGTTTGTTTTTGTTTATACATGCACTGGGTACAGTCAGAAGCGCAGGAGGGTGAGAGAATTCACCAGAGCCAGAGCAGGGAGCAGAGCAGGCAGAAGGACCGAAGTACACTGCTGAGGGGAGCAGCGGGCGGCAGGAGAGGTCTGCGCGCCATGTGGGAACCTCCTCCGGTGGCCGGGGAGCAGCCGGGGATCGAACCGGCGCTGCAGAGGCTGCGGGCAGCTTCGCAACCCAGCGCTCAACCGCTGCTCCACCGGGGAGGCCCTAGAAACCCTATTATTTTAAACTTTTTAAAAAAGATTTATTTATTCATGCATACAAGAACTGGGGTGCAGGCCAGATGTGCGGGAGGGTGAGAGGATTCACCAAAGACAGAGTGGGGAACAGAACAGGCAGACTGACAAAATACACTGCTGAAGAGAGCAGCGAGCGAGACAGGAGAGGTCTGCTGCACCATGTGGGTATCTCACCGGCCGGCCAGAATCAAACCCATGTTGCAGAGGCTGCAGACAGCTTCACAGCCTGCGCTCAACCACCTGCACCACCAGAGGAGGCCCAGATGCACTCTTTTCAAAGGGGATAAATCACATTTATCACCAGCAGCTTGCTTTTACTTGGCTGCACCAACAAGTCACATTTACTATATCACCACTCTTTGACCCTGCCCTAAGGTCTAATCTAACAAAGCAGAATGTAAACTGATTACCTAAATCCAATTCAAGTATTAAAACTGTTCATTACACTAGTATTAAGACTGTTCATTACACATCAACCAGGAGTGACTTGAAAACAATGGTCCCCATAAAGACCTTTTTAAGGATGGTAGAAATATCCTTTATCTGGTTGTGATGATGATCACGTAGTACTTGTCAAAAAGATAAAGCTAAGAAAGATAAATTATTCTGTACATAAATTATCTCAGTAAACCTGGTTTTCAATAAAGCAATTGCACCCCAAAACTGTCTTTCATGTTGAGTTTACAGTGAGAAGGAAATGAACCATAAAACCACAAAACTTGCAGCAAATTTTTAAGGAGAAAAATTCTACCCCAAATTAAATAATTTGCCCTTGAAATTCTCTCCCCCCAAAAGAGGAACAGAATTAATTGGCATGTTGACTTCTGAAGCCAGCATAGCCCCACAGCTGTATAATTTGAGTGTCTTTATTGAATTGCTAAAGGTGGTTCCGAGTTCACACAGGCACTTAAATGGCAAGACACCTTATGTTGCCAGGAAATGCCACATTCTTTCTGTCCACCACAATTGTTGAAACCAAAAGACAAAGGACAGGGATTGAATCTTTAATATGCACTTTAATTAGATCAGTAAGCTCATGGGGGAACAGTTAGGCATCATGCTCCCAAAGAAAACCTCCTAACACCTCATCTCTGACAGGCTAGTGTAGAGTGAGTTAAATAAAGTGAAGGACCCTCACTCCACGCAGTGAACAACTTTTGGCAGTTTTGTGGTGGCCCATCTCCCTGGCAGCTCCCCACCACTGCCACCTGCGTATCTCTCCTTCTGGGATGGCTCAGGTCTCTGACAGAAATGGCACCCATCACTCTTGCAGGCCCTCAGAGCAAAGAGGTCACAGGTCACATAATGTGAATACATGCAGATTCCTAAACCGTGCAGGGGGACCTGCTCACTCCCTGCCTAGCCCCTATCACTGAGAGCTGGGCTAATATAGCAGCCTCTGAGTACCTATGGCTATTTCGATTAAATAAAATTAAAAATAAGTTCCCTTAGGTGCACATCACACATGTGTAGTGGCCACCCTACTGGGCGGCATGGGTGTAGATCTCTATCTTCACAGGAAATCCACTGGACAGCTCTGCTTTAGAGCCCAACAGGCATGTAGGCCACTGCGTTCAATCACTTGACTATTGAGTTCAATGACTTGACTATTGAATACATAAGCGGCACATGTCTCTGTCAGTTGGCTGACATCTCTAACAAAACAAAATCATCTTGAGATGATATATATCATAACTTTCCCTGATTCTCCAGCAAAGCAGTGACTGTCTCAGACACTCAGAGGCCAGGACAGCAATAGAGGTAATTCAAGTGGAGTTGGGGAGGAAAGTTGCTGCTTGGACGTGGCCGCCAGCTCTAGGTGCCACCCCGGGGTACCTGCCAAAACTTCAAGAAATCACAAGTGGGATTTTTGCCAAAATGTAAACTAAATCACTTATTTATTTTTGAACTCCTGTTTAATAGTTTATCTGTAGTCACCACCTAAAGGTGAATTACATTGGAATTCTCTCCCCTCAGGACAAAAACTATGTTCTTAAACTGTGGATTCTTTTTTGTTTGTTTGTTTGTTTTCATTATTTAAACTTTTGATTTTTTTTTAAGAATTTTTTTTATTTATGCATACAAGAACTGGGGTACAGGCCTGAGGTGTGGGGGGATGAGAGGATTCACCACAGACAGAGTGGGGAGCAGAACAGGCAGATCTACTGAAATGCACTGCTGAGGGGGGCAGCCATGAGACAGGAGAGGTCTGCTTCGCCATGTGGGTAGCTCCCTGGCAGAACAGGGATCCAACTTGTCCTGCAGATAGCTTTATTGTGCTGAGATTTAACCCCTAGCTCCACCAGGGAGGCCCCTAAACTGTTGATTCTTATGGAAATTTTGGTACTGCTTTATTAGTAAAAGCAGCCACAGCAGTGACTCCTCACCGACCCCCCATTTCCAGATCTTACTCAAGAACTTGTTTGCAGAAGTGGGGGAGCAGAGAATGATAATTGAATGATAATATTCATAATCCCACGATTCCTTAATAGAAATGTGCACTACACTTGGGCACATGGACTTTGAGTGTATCAGTTTCCCATCCTCCTTTCCAGTCACGTGGGACCACACTTAAGTCCTGTCCAAGGCGCTGTAAGCAGAACAGGCGTGTGCCACCTCTAGAAAGTGGTCTTATAAAAAGGGAAATGGGCCCCTCTTTCCCTTCCTTCTTCCTGCTGATTGGGGCGCAACCATGAAATGTGGTGCTCGAGCAGTCATTTTGGACGTGGGAAGGAAAAGCCATGCTCAGGCTGGTGGAACCCGATAGAAGGAACAAGAATCTCTGACACCATTAAACACCACAGCAGCCCTGGGGTTCCACGTGAAAGAGAATAGTCTGTTTCCATTAAGCTGCCATTGTTCTCAGTGTTTTTCCACAGTTAAGCACAATCTTGACCAACACATCAGCAAATCTCATTCACAGCACAAACAGAACAAGAGCAGGATCGTGGAAGTACAAAATGGAGCTGTGGCCTCAATGCATGCGTCAATCTCAGGCATCAGAGGCTGTGACCCCCGGAATGCCTTCCTCCACTGCCCGGGCAGGACGCTCACTCACAGCTCTCTCACAAGCCCTGTCTCTTGGTAATCACACAGTGTCTTGCCAGTCATTGGCACCTTGTCCGTGGCACCCAGAAGGAGGAGCAAGTGCAGTTGGCAAGCCCCAGAGGCTGTGATGAATGACAGGACAGGGGAGGAGCCCCAACACTCTGGTGTGTACTGGTGGGCACTGGTTGAGTTTGGGATCACCTATAATCATTTCAGAAAGGATCTGGTACAGATTTATTAGTAATAATACATAAATAATGCAATTTGGTGATGGCTATACGTTTCTCATTTCCCATGTTGCCTCTATATCTGCTGGGATGAGACTCAGTATCTTCAAAGCATTTGCAATACCACAGATTTGCTCTTTTTTGAAGATACAGCAAGGCCGTAACAGCACTTGCACAGCTAAGTGATGCAGACATGTCTATTGCATCTTCTCTTTATTGATGAATGTCATGTTTGACAGTGACTTGAACAGAACAACAACAGCTATAATTTAAAATGTGCTTAGTTTACCTAAAGAAAATATGTCAGAGTCTGCCCAGTGGTGCCACAAGTCCCTGACTTCAGAACCAATTCAGTCTAAATGACCACTGTTGAGTTGCTCCCTGCCCAGGGCAGGAAGTTCAACTTGGACTTTCCACCTACTGATTCAACTGGCCTGGGGCAGACACTGTGGTTTGGCTGCCCCCGCACTCATCCTGGCCACTCTTTCCTCTTCCCAGCCTTCCTTGCAGTTAGGGGGAGGCTGGATGACCCAAAAGCAGAAGCTTGCTGAAGAAACAGATGTGGCCGCCACTGTCAGTTCCTTCTTCTGTCTTGGATGTTGAAGTGATATCTAGAGTGGCAGCGGTCACTTTGAGGACATGAGGGGACAGCGTGAGGAAGGGAGGGAAATGTGAGATGGCAGAGTACAAATACGCAGTCTGGGCCTCGGGGAGCTTCACTGAGGGGTCAAGCCAACACCAGCCACTGTCTTCCTCAGATTTCTTGTTACTTGAGAAAAATTAATTACTATTTGTTTTAGCCAGTTGTTCAGGTTTTCTGTGCCTGCTCTTGCAGCCTTTTCTTCTGGACACAGCAGGTTCCAGGAGCCCCTTTCAGATCTAGAACACTTGGTTCCCTTTTTCACTCTGCTCTTCTGCTTATTTCTTGTGGTGTTTGAGCAGAAAGCTTCAACTCAAGCTTGAGGTCATCTGGGGAAGCCTTCCAAAAGTGCCTTCCCCAAGCCTCACACCAGATGAGTTGAATCCACATCTCTGAGGGTGGGGACAGGCATGAATACTTTTAGGGGTTCCTCTAGATTACTCATTCCCAACTGTTTTCCTCATGACACTTTATACTCTTAAAAATTATGGAGGAGGGCCTCCTTTAGTGGCACAAGGGGTTAGGATGCAACCTATAAAGCTATCTGCAGCCACCGCAGCACAAGTTCGATCCCTGGCTGGCCAGGGAGCTACCCACATGGCACGGCAGACCTCTCCTGACTCTCCCGCTGCTCCCCTCAGCAGTGTATTTTAGTCACTCTGCCTGTTCTGTTCCCCACTCTGTCTCTGGTGAATCCTTTCACCCCCCACATCTCAGGCCTGTAGCGCAGTTCTTGTATGCATAAATAAATAAATCTTTTTTAAAAATTATGGAGGACCCTAAAAGGTGTTACTTATGTTTGTTGTGTTGTTAATATTCACAATATACAGAGTTAAAACTGAGCAACATCAATATACATTTTTAAATAGAAATAATAAGCCACTTTTTATGTTTTCACAGTAAATTTTTTCATAGTAAAAGTAAACAAAAATAATTTAGATGAGGACATCAATTTTTAAAGACTTAAAGGATTTTTATCAACTTTATTTGGATTGTGATTCAAAGAAATACACACCAAAAAAAAAAAAAAAAAAACAGAAACAAAAAAAAAAAACAAAACCTCTAGAAGGCCTGAGAAGTGAGTAAATATTTGATGATGATGGGAATAAATATTAATTTTTAGATGTAATAATAGAATAGTGATTGGTTTTTTTTAAAGATTTATTTATTTATTTATACAAGAACTGGGGTACAGGCCAGATGCATGGGAGGGTGAGAGGATTCACCAGAGACAGAGCGGGGAACAAGAACAGGCAGACTGACGAAATACACTGCTGAGGGGAGCAGCAGGCGAGACAGGAGAGGTCTGCCGCGCCATGTGGGACCCTCGCCAGCTGGCCGGTGCTGCAGAGGCTGCGGACAGCTTCACTGTGCGGGGCTCAACCGCCTGCACCCCCAGGGGAGGCCCTAGTGATTGTATTTTTAAGAGTCCTTATCTTTTAGGATTATATACTAAAAACGTTTGCAGATGAAATCTTATGCTATCTGAAACTATTTCAAAAGAATCCAGATGATGAGGAAGGAGCAAGTGAAGTAGAAATGAAGCAAGTGAATGAGATGGAAACAAGTTGAAAATGTTGATCAACTCATGATGTATAGATACCAAAAAATTCATTTATTATTCTCTGCATGTTTGTATGTTTAAAGTTTTCTATAACACAAACTTCTAAAAACAGATGGTAGGCATAAATAAACCAGATAAAGCAAAAGAGAAAAAACAAAGCTTTTTAACATCAGACTAAATATATTGATCAGATTGTGCTGCTTGTAACTAAAAGAAGCTTAAGAAGAATGGCGCCATGACAGTTCCAAGATCAGAAGGGTAATGGGGAGCAGTGTGCCCCAGATGACAGTGTGTCACAGTGATCAACTCGGCGAGATGGAACCAAGGCAAATGCCCTCCCTTCTCTTTCCAAGGCAAAGACTGTCATTAAAGGGGAAATTACTCCCTTGCAGAGTAAGTACTATCCCCTTTTGTGGACGAGAAACCTGATGCTCATATTAAATAAGCAAAGCACCACTGGCAAGCTAAATGAAGAAGCCCTTGTTAGGAACATGGAGAGGCCTCTCGCCAGCCAACATCCGAACCACTCACTCTTGGCCCTAAGTCTGCTCAGCCCTCCCTAACCTAGACTGTCGCCACTATAAGCTTTTTCACTACAGGAGCTCTCTATCACCAGGGCTCCAACTAAATGTATTATTTGCCATCTGCTCCCTAAACCTAATATCTCCTAAACATGTTTCTTAGTCTTTACTTATTTGCTTCAGTAGATTTTCAATTTTGAACAATAAAGAAAATCTTGAGGCATTAATAAAAATAAATACAGCTAGAAAGTTGCAGAGTCATAAGATAGAATCATAGGTATATCTTATTTAGTGAGAAGAACTGACCTAGTACCTGACCCAGCACAATAGCCCAGATCCCGGGGAGACATGGTCACAACGTGTAAACATACCACAATGACCCAAATACTTCAGCCCAAGTTGCCCTGGAGTGTAAGTCCTTTGTAAATGAAATGGTGAGATCTGGAACATGATCTTTCTACCGGCAGCCACTGTGTCCAATGTGGCTTTTATCTGTGAAACATTCGAAAACCATTAGTCTTTCCTGGGAATCAAAAGACCTTCCACCTGGAAGTGAGCTATTACTAAGAGAAAGAGAGGTCAGAGCAAAGTAAACAAATGGATGGCCATGCTCCAGTCACCTGAGGGAAGGCCGTGTGATGAGCTGGCTCTCACTCAGGCCGATTCTATCATGTGAGCTGTTTGGGGGCGGGGGGTACCCTAAAGGAGGTACCCCAAAGAATGTCCCTGGTCTTCATTCAAGGACTATTGGGACAGGTCTTCTCTACTGAGAAGGCAGTCTGCTGACAGGGCCAGTTCCCACGAAACTACCTTGAAGATGAGCAAAAAGGTAAGAGAAAGCCAACTGCAACACCCAAGGGTGACTTCTACTCACTTCAACAGATTTGTGCTGGGAAACATCATGGCAGCTTATGCACGGGCATGCTCCGTGAGCAGTACAGCTGGTCAAGAAGCTAGGCTGTGTCCTGACACTCACTCCCTGCTGATCATGCCAAGCTTGCAGGAATAGGGACTGGAGTCACCATTCCCTCCCACACAAGAACTTACTTCTGAGGCATCTAGAACCTTGCTTTGATCCACTTCCCTCCCCACCTGTCTCCACCCACCCTGATCCACTCAGAAACTACAAATCCCAGCATGCCAAGCAACCAATGGAGGGGTGACTATGGGGATATGCAGTCCTCTGTCTTATGAGATACCAATGCTCCCAGGGACAGTGATCTAAGTGGCCCAAATGTTACACATTGGTTTTTGACTATAAGACACAGGCACCAAAAATATCAGCCCAAAGCTAAAAAGCAGCTGCAAGGATGTGACTGATAGGCTAAAGGCCCCATCCCCACAGCCTTGGCCCTATAATCTCACTGACTGTCCCCTCCCAGTCTTCTCCCCTAAGCGTCCAACCTGCTGTCAGTGTGTGTCTTGTTCAGGCCCTTCAAACCCTCATCACATCACTCCGTATATGTGGCACACAACCCCACCATATCACTTACCTTTCAGACATGTCAGTGATTCCTCTTCATTATTGGGTTCAAGTTTAACTTCTTTGAGAGGCAATAAAGACAAGTGGGAACCCAGCCCCTCTCATAAGAGTCTGTGTTCTGATCCAATCAAACCCAAAGTAGCTCCCCAAATCTCTGCCTCTCTCTCTTTTATTTCCTCCCCACCCCCGCTGCCCACAAGTCACTGGGACCAGCACACATATGACAGGGCACGTTCACTACCCACGCCCCACCCCACCCCGAACTTGGAGCCAGACCCGGGCTTGCCCCAGGGAGGGAGAAGATCCTCCCTCAGGAGAGGGCTGTGGTGCTGGCGTCCTCGGCGGCAGCTTGGCACAGACGGCCTGTGAAACTGTTCTGTGGGTTGGTTGGCATAGTAATTGAATGGGCTTCTGTGGGTTGGCCTGAGAACTAACCGCCGTGTATAAATATTATCTGAATGAAAGTGTGGGGTTGTTTCCATGGAGAAAAGCCCTGTGAGCTCAGAGCATCTGACCAAAAGTGACCTTGGGGACACTCCTCTTTGTGCTCTGCGGCCGACCTCGGGGTGCGGCTGCAACTGCGGAGAAAGCCCCAGAGAAATCTCAGCCGGCGGGCGCGGCCGGCAGCGGGTGGGGGAGGAGGCGCGCCGGCCGGCCAGGCTCTTCAGCTGGGGCCGGCAAGGAGGCCCGGCTGGGGTCTGGAGCCTTGAAACTTGGAGACTGAGACGGAGGGCATGGCGATCCCAGAAGCCTCATCCATTGCCTGACCCCAAAAGCACTAGGTCAGGGGCGTCCCTTCAGTCTGGCCTCCTCCGGGGCTGGGCGCAGCGGCCGCGAGGGTCTGGCGGGCGAGAGGGCGGGCGCGACCCGTCGTCTGGCTCCGCTCGCCCCTCCGCGGGGCGCGGCCTCCGCGGGCACCAGGGGGCAGCAGAGGGCGCGGGCGGCGCAGCCGGGGCGCCGGCGCGGAGGAGGGGCTCTCACCCCGCGGGGAGGGGGCGCCACCCACCTCCCACCCACCGCCGGTGCGCCGCGCGTCTCCAGGCCCGCGGGGTACAGTTAATTCCGCCCCAGAACGGGTGAGATCCTGGAAACGCAGCGCGAGGATGGAAAGTCCCAGAAGAGGCGGGAGGGAGCCCGGCCGAGAGACCCTGTCCTGGGCCCAGGGACTGGCCCGGACGCCTGGCCCGGAGGACCCGCTGAGCACGGCTGAGTGGGGCCACTGCAGGAGTCAGTGGGGACCGCACAGAGTGGAGGAGACAGCGAGGACTGTCTAGACACAGCAAACAGCCTGGAAAGGGTGTTGACGCCAAAGTACACAGGAGTGGGGGCAGGGCCCCAGCGCTGGCTTTTTATGACAGGACGTCACAAACCTGACAGGGATGAGGTGACCAGAGGTCCAGGTGCTATGAGCCTTGTCACCTCAGTCACCTGCACCTTGCAGACAGTTTAGACCCCCCCATCTGAGGCTCCTCCAGGGAAGGGGGAGCCTGGAGCTCGTGTTGAAGGAGGAATCTGGGAATCACCCAGAGCCAGTCCAGCGCCAGCGCCTCGTTCCCACCAGATGCCACTGGGGATTTGTTTGTAATTCTGTCCTTGTCAGCGTTATGACACCCTGTCAGCGTTATGGGGCCCGAACACCCCAACTGGACAGGACCGCCAGGGAAGAGGGAATAAGCCATCCTTTCTGGCAACAGCTCAGCCAAGACAGACCATGGGGCTGGGTGGAGATTGAAATAACAACACAAGCACCACACACACACACCCCGCGAGGAGACAATCACATTATTTAACCATCAGTCAGAATGGTCGCTGGTCATAGGGCTAAACAGGTCCTGGGAGTCCCTTCATCCACATGCCACACATTAACCCTTCAACTGCAGGATCAGGGGACATGAGGGGTGCCAGGGGAGGGACTGGGGTGGCCAGGATGGCAATGGAATACTCAGGGTGTTCAGGGCCCTCGTGATTTCCCAGCTAATGATATTTTCAATATTTCAACAGTCTGTGAAAACAGGCCCCACACATATCCCTCACTATTGCATTTCCCCCCTGGGGGACCTGGCCGGTCCCCACACAGCAGGCAGTTCCTGCAAGCCCCAGACCAAGTGAAAGACAGCAGGTGTGTGGGTCAGGGAGTCGGCACCCAGTAGGTAGGGACAAGGTGCCCCACTCTGGGCAGTCACAGCCCTGAGTCGAAGGAGACCATTATATTCCAGCATTCACAGTGGGTAGTACAGGTGGGGTGGGGGGGAGCTGGGGTTCAGCCAGAAAACCCCCCACATAGTCACTGAGAAAAACCATGAGGCCAGGATGAGGGTGCGGGGCTCACCCCTGGAGAGTGCAGCCTCCAAAGTTCGCAGAATTTTGTTGGCATTTCTCTTTATCTTTTTTGTTATTTTGTTTTCCACTCTTTAAATAATTAATATAATTACTTTTAAATACAAAATACACAGTGTCCTTTCTCTTCTCTTCCTCTTGTTTGGGGTGACTGGGAGATGAGTTTTAAATAAGGATTTCAGCTGTCTTAACAGGTCACAGGCTCCAGGGGGGAGGGCCAAGAGCCCCAGATGCCACCCCCCGGGGTTTCCTGGCACCCACTTCACCCCTCCCTGGACTGCCCCTAACAGGGGGCTCTCAGTGCCCTGGCCCAAGGCCCCCTAGATGGTGAGGAGCCCTCTTGGAGGTGGCACGGAGATGATGCTGTGGGATTCCAGGTGGGCCTGGATTTGATGGACAGGCTCAGAGAAGTCCTAGCCCATGAAGCAAACAGGCCCCAGCAGCACCCCTCCCCGCCTTGTGGGAGCCCCCAGATCTGAGAAGGAAGCGTCCAACACAGGCAGCTGCTCCAGCACAGGGGTTCGCACTTCCAGCACCGTCCGGCCCTGCTGTGTCTTAAGAGAGAGATGGAGAGGCAGTGAGCACGGTGGAAGCGCGCACACCCCACAGTTCCCCTGACCTGAGGCCAGGCTCACCTCTCCTCTGAGCACCCGAGATGCTAATCCCCCAATTTTTCACATGGTCAGTCTTGCTAAAACTTCTTCCAGAGAGTCAGGATTGGTAAAGCTGGGAAGGTGGAGTGTGTGCATGTGTGTGTGTGTGTGTGCACATATGCATGCACACATGTGCTTGTGAGCCAGTCCATGTAGCTTTGGGTTTGTCCTTGAGATGATCTGCATGTGGCAGCTGTAGGAGTCTGTGCACCTTTGTGGGTGTAACTGTGATGACAGCTGACATGATTCCATATGTGTGTATACCTGTGTGGCTCTGTCCAGGCAACTCTAGGAATGTACAGATTGGGGGTGTTGGTGTGTCCCTGTGCCTTTATGGAGGATATTTGTACCCCCATATGCCTCTTCTGAGCCCATATGATACTGGGTGATATAGCTGCGTGCACAGGGGCACACTAGCTTCTATCCTTCCCACCCGCTTTACCCCCATTTTAGCTCCCACAGGCATATCATGCACTGGGAAGCTCCCCTTGGATGCCCATACCCAAAGGGTCTTCCTCAGCCTGATTCTGGGGCCCACCCCTACCCAGCTCTTCCTGGTGCCCACCTGACAGCCATCTCTGAATTCCTTGACATAGGGGCTAGTCTCTGGGCTCAGCTCATCCTCATTGGCCCCCCGGAGCCTCAGGGGGCCATCCCGGGCCACCCCAGTGCAGGGGTAGGAGACATCCTGGTGAGCTGAGACACTGAGCAGCCGCAGGAAGGTGAGCTGGACCACGCCGACGGGGGAGCCTTCTGAGTCCACATAAGAGAACTGGCAGGAAAGAGTCTGTGTCAGGGCAGAGAGCTCCGGAGCATCTACAGAATGGGGCGGCTGAGCCAGGGTCACGAGCAAGGAAGGGGTAGGAGGATGGGCCAGAGTGGGAGCCAGGGGCCTGGGGGTCAACAACAGGCAAACTTATCTTGGGTTGTCAAGGGAAGGAAAGGGAGCAAGGAATGGAGACAGGTCAGCAGGCTCTGTACTTGTTGCAGGAGCCAGAAACCACTAGGCCTTGATGGGGTACAGCGTGGGGCAGGGTAGAGGGCAGTCAGGGGTCAGCTCTCACTTGCGTGACATCATCCCTGGGTGTCACACAGGTTTCCCCTCCTGCTGTAAAGTTGCAGAAAACCCGGAAGGCGTCCCGAGCACAGCCCTGGTTGGGGTCCACCCAGTAATCTCCTGTTGGGCCAGAGAGAGGGGAACATCAGGGCCCCCAGGTCTCAGACCCAGATGTTCTTTGCACCCATGTTCCTACACCCCCCCCCCATTGCTCTAAGCCCACCCAGCCCTCCCCACAATGCTGTCTCCCAATCTTTCCGCTCTCCCACCTGAGCCCCATGATACAGACCACCCTCCCTCAGTTTCCCTCATCACATTACACCCCTGCCCTATCTCTGATGTCCCTGTCCCAACAGGAACCCCAGGCTCCTCATGGGAAAAGACAGGGACACTGACACGTCATACTGGAGCAGTGCATGCAGATAGTTGGCACATGTGTCCAGCTGTGTAAATGCACACTCGTGTGTTCCAATGTGTATGTTTATCTAGTCCAGTAGATGTGCTGGTAGGACCATACAGTAGCTAAAGTACTGAAATTCTTCTGACCTGGTTGGTAAAAAACAACTGTTCCAAGCCCCTCAACCCTCACCCCTATCTCAACACCTTCCCCAAGGCCCCACCAACATGCATTCTGCTTGCCCATTCTGCTCCATCCCTGCGGCCAGCACTGACCGTCGGGCAGCTCCGGGTGGCAGAGTTTCAGGTCCTGGCAGGTGCGAGCAGGGCTGTCCTGTGTCCCTGTCGGCCGTCTCATCTGCTCAATTTCTTCCCGCAGGGAGTCCAGGGAGCCAAAGATTTCCTCCAGCCCCCCAGGACTGCCCGGGGCCCCCCCAGTCGGCATGGCCTCATCTTCTTGCATCAGACGGCTACCGTCGACTGAGCGCCGAGTCTTCTTGGGCATCTGGATGGGCAGGGGCTGGATCACCTCGCCTGGAGGGCCCTGGGAGGAGGGACAGATAGAAAGGAAGAGAGGTGAGTGTGAGGGTGACGCAGAAAACAGCAGGGCAGAGGGGGGCTGTCAGAAAAGCAGGCCCTGACTCATAACTTACCGGGTGTCCTGGAGGGCCCTGGACACCCTTCTCTCCCTTGGGTCCAGCTGGGCCCTGCAAAGGAGTAAATGCGGTCATGAAGGAGTTAAGGAGTCATGTGATCAAGTTCATATCGGGGTCAAGTCAGCCTCTAGGATAAGCTGAGGGGCTCCCTGGGAGAGAATGTTTGTTCTGGAGAGACAGTGTCAAGTCCAGCCGGGGAGAGGGGCAGAGCTCAGAGATGGCCGCGTCACTTACTGTGGCTCCTTTGGCTCCTTTGGGGCCAGCAGGTCCCTGTGAAATGAGGAACAAGGAAGAGATAAGGTGGTCACCACAGGGGGAGGTCAGGACATGGAGGAATGAGAGGCAAGATGCTGAGTCCACACAAGTAACAGGAGCTACTACAGGAGGGACAGGCCAGAGGGGACATGGGGGTGATGGGAAGGCCCTGGAAGGAGGAACAGGAAATGCTGCAGGTCTAAGGACTCAAGGGGTTTCCAGGGCCTGAGCTCCTTCAGATCAAGGTTGCCATGGAAACCATTAGGGGATTATGGAGGGGAGAGCTGTAGGGCTTAGGAGATTTAACCAGGGAACAGATGGGGTACTCACAGGGAGGCCAGGGGGACCTCCAGGACCAATGGGGCCAGATGCTCCTGGAATACCCTAGGAAGGAGAGGGGCCTGCTTCAGTGGGGTCCTCCTCCTCACTCCCACCTCAACCCACAGCCGACTCTCCACCCAATCTGAATCCCTACCCCCATCCCCGCAGACCTCCCAGCACCCTCCTCTACTCACTGTCTCTCCCTTCTGTCCAGCGGAGCCCTGAGGGCCAGGAAGTCCCCGATCACCCTTCTCTCCCTGTTCCCCAGGAGGGCCGATCAGTCCAATGAGACCTGGGTGACCCTAGAGAAGGCACAGTGGTCAGCAGATGCAGAGAGATGACATGTGGATGCAGAAGGAGCCCAGAGAGGGCCTCAGGCCAGAGCAGGACTGTGAACAGCTATCACCGAACAAGATCTCACCCCAAAACTGGGGTGCTGGAGGCCTGGGGCACAGCAGTGGGCACTCGAGGCCCCCATAGGTTTCAGGGGTAAAGATGAGGGAAGACAGCTGGAGACATATCTGGTGTCACTCACCTTCTCTCCCTTGGCTCCAGCATCTCCTCTGAGGCCAGGAAGCCCTGGGGGTCCCTGTTAGGAGACAGGAAGAGATGGGATCAAGCTCTCCCCAACTTCCTCCAGGGCTTCAATTCATAGGCTACTATCCCAGAGGGCCCACCCATTCCAGTCACTCACCACAGGACCTGGAGGCCCAGCCTGGCCTGTAGCCCCAGGACGGCCTTGTTGACCCTGAAAATTTGAGGGGACCACAGAGATCAGGGGTGTTCCCAGACCATACCCCTCCCACCCCAGCCAAGTTCCATGACTCACCACTGAGCCTGGAAGCCCCCTCAGACCATCAGGGCCAGGCTTTCCTGCTGGGCCTGCAGGACCCACGGCACCTGTCTTCCCTGGGGCACCCACAGCACCAGGATCCCCCTGAAACACACACAAGGAGAATGTCCTAAAGGGAAGAGGGGGGGCAGGTGGGTGGACATAGAGAGTCCAAGACAAAAAGGGTGCGGCGGGGGGTGGGGCCAAACCTCAACAGCCCCAGAGCAGGAACAAAGGTAGGAGACCCCATCCCCAAAAGGGGTACACAATGGGTGGGGGTGGACATGGGGAAAGGCATCTCAGGAACAAGAGGGGTGGGAAGACAGAGGAATGTTCCAGCATCCAGAGCAGCCTTTCCCTCACCTTGGCTCCCTTCTCTCCTTGTCGCCCCTCAGGACCAGGCGTGCCAGCAGGCCCCTGCAGGTGGAGGCAGAAAGAAGAGTAGATGAGGCAGGAGGTGGCCAGGCTCAGTACATGCAGACACACACACCGGCCCAGGCCCAGGCCCAGTAGTGGAGGCCGAGTGGTGATGGTGAGAGCCGGTGTAGCTGCACCAGCAGCTGAGACATGGAGTAGCTCTGTGCATTTGGAGAACAGCCACTTGTGTGAACACCAGCAACTAAAGCGTTAAAGCCTGGCCCTGCCAGAGCCTCCAGGAAAGCCAGCTCTTTCCTCCAGTGTCCATTCTGATTGGTCAGCACACACCACCACCCCTGGCTCGAAATACATGCCAAAGCCCAGGAACAAACACTCACATCTGTGCAGCATACTTATAAACACACCTGCCCACACATGTATACGGGGACAGCCCAATACCAGGCATCTGCCACTGCCCCATCCTCCATGTACCCTGCCCAGGGACTGCCCCTCAAGATCCCAGGTGTCCAGCCTGCTTACCCGCTTTCCAAGTGGTCCAGGGGGCCCATTCTCCCCAGTGGGACCAGGGGATCCCTAGAGAGGGAAGAACAGGAGTGGCTGTTTAGTCAGAAGCCAAAGGACCCCCCAGGATTGGAGACAGAAGTAGGGTGAGAGGTCTGAAGGCTGGGGCTCAGTGGTGGGGGAGGGGATACAGGTCACTCACAGGCTGTCCTGGCTCGCCATCCTCTCCACGATCGCCTTTAGCACCATCCTGGCCCTGCAAGGATGATGCAAGGTCAGGTGAGGCCCCACTTGACTGGCATCACCCCAAAACTGCCAACCCTCCTCCCCTCTGCCTCCCCTGCCTCCCCTCCCCCAAGCCTGTCAGCCCCACGGAGGCCTCCGTAGAGGGCCCCTCCTTGCCCTGTCCCCCTCTGGATCAGACTCACCCGAGGGCCACCTTCTCCAGGAGGGCCAGGGTCACCAGGAAAACCAACAGGACCCTAATCCAGGGGAGATCAAAATTCAGGGTCACAGCTCCCTAAGCCCATCCAGGGCCAACACAGACCCCCAAGGGCACATGCCATTCTATAGGCAGAACCCACCTATATCACCCTGGCAAGAGGGTTTCTTGAACCCGTTTTCCCCCACCTCATGCCTTCTTATCTTTTAGGGTATTTACCAGAGGGCACCTCTACTTTATCATTCTCTGGATCCTGGGCCCTATACCTCCCTACCAGAAGACCCCATCCCCAGAGACTTCCTCCCACGTATCCCCCTGCTTTGGGCTCCCCTCACTCCAAAGTCCTCACTCACACACACCCATATTCCCAGGTCTCCTGTTCACAGGGCCCTTCTCTCAGGTCGGTCCCCCAAACTTACAGGGTTCCCTTTGGGGCCGTCATCTCCAGTGGGACCTTTAGGCCCTGGTGGTCCTGCCTCTCCCGGCTGCCCAGACTCTCCTTTCTCCCCGCGCTCCCCGCGTGGACCCTGGAGGGTGTGCAGAGGGTACAGACGGCCCCAAAGGGGTCTTGAAGATCAAGGATGCAGCTTCGGCCTCCTCCTCATCCCCTCAGAGACAGCGGGAGGCACACAGAGTCCAGCCCACAGGGGAGTGCAGGGCCCTCTTCCCTTCAGGCAAGGCGGGCAGGGCTCCCAGAGGGAGACCAGGCCTCAGAGCACGGCTGGGGGCACAGACTCCTGGGCTGCGGAGGAGCACCAGCTCAAGGAGGGCACGGGAAAAGTGGAGTGGAGTTGAGGGGGACAAAGGGGACTTCAGAATGGGGCCTCACAGTTACCACTCACCTTGACACCTGGCTCGCCCTGGACCCCTGGAGATCCTGACTCTCCCGGCTCCCCCTGCAAGGAGATTGGGGTCAAAAACCTCCTCTGCCCCCAAATCCTGATATTCCCCAAATCTCATACTCTTTTCTCCCTGCCCCAACCAAAATTGGTATAAGTTCAACCCTTATCCCCACAAGACCATTCACCCCCTTCCCAGTCACAGTTACCTTCTCTCCTGGGGGGCCCAGGTTCCCAACACCTCCTGGGGGACCTTGTGGACCCTGGAAGAGGAACAGACATAGGGATCACAGCTTAGGAGGTGCCTGGACATAGGTGGAGCCTGCCTGAGGGCCCAGGGAATCGCCCCAGGCCAGGGCTTGCCCTTCATCTGAGAAAGGACTAGAGCTGATAGTCTGGGGAAAAGGAGGCAGAGGACTGGCCACGCCGATCTGAAGGGACAGGGGCCAAGAGGACTCACGTCAGCTCCATTGGGTCCAGCTGGGCCTCGAGGTCCTGGGGGGCCAGGTGGTCCCTGGGGAGAAGTAGATACAGCCGTGATGCGGAAGGGGAGGAGAGAAAGCATGATGGCCACGTGTGAATGGCAAATGGCAGGGGTTGGGTCAGGCATGAAGGAAGAGGGGCAGCCAGGGTAGAGGAGTGGTGGGGGACCTCACCTCACCCTCTGTCAATGGTGGTGGGGTGTTGGGGTGGGGCTGGATGGGGAGGGATGACAGTAGGTAGGGCTGGGGTCAGGAGAGGTCACACACCATCACTGGGGTCACACTCACCATAGGGCCCACATCGCCTGTTTCTCCCTTCTCCCCCGAGGGGCCTGGCAAACCCTGTGTAGCACACACAGCACAGACCCAGGTGACCCACCTACCCAAAGCCCAGCCCCAAGCCCCCCAATTCCCTTCCCCTCAAATGGCACATGCACTCCTATTCCTCCCAGCTCCCCAGTCTTCATCACCAGAGGTCGGGGTCTGGGGCAGACATCAGCCCTGGCCTAACCCCACCTCCTCAGCCCCTGGCTCCACCTCAACTCACAAGACCCTCCACCCCGCCTTACCTGTAGGCCAATGGGTCCTGGGGGCCCATTGAATCCTCTTGTTCCTTCATCACCTTTGGCTCCAAAGTGTCCCTGGGGTCCCCGAGCTCCGGGCTCCCCATCAGCTCCCTGAGGTGGAGGGAGGGCAGGGATGGGACACAGAGATGGCCCCAGGTCAGGTGTTCTCTGTCCACAAACCCCCCACAGAGCCGGCAGCAGGCCCAGAACCCCTAACTCCCACCCTATTCCCCTCAAGGCAGAGGGGAATAGCACGTCACTCACCGCTGCTCCAGGCTGCCCCACAGGACCAATGGGTCCAGGGGGTCCAGGAGGGCCCTGGGGAGAGAGAGGAGAGTCAGAGATGTCAGGACGTCAGGATGGAGAGAGAAGCGTGGTGGGAGCGAAGTTAAGGTCAGAGGTCAGAAATCAGTCATGGACACTTACGTGTTCACCCTTGTTCCCTTTGGTGCCCTTCTGTCCGGGATCTCCCACCTCACCCTGGGGGAGAAGCCAGATGAGCTATTAGAGACAGGAGCTGGGCAGAGCGGGGCGAGTAATGGGACAGGCGGGGCGCCATGCCAGCCCAGTGGCCTCATCAGGAAAGAAGACAGTCCCGGGTAGTTGGACCCCTCACCTTGTCTCCATCCTCTCCTGCCACACCTGGGGGCCCAGCGGGACCAGGAAGCCCCACAGGACCCTGCACCCCATCACGGCCAGTTGGACCAATAGGACCCTTCTCACCCTGTGGGAAGTGAAAGAAAGAGTGATGGCCTGGAGATAACCCTGACCCTCAAAAACCCCCACAGGAAACCCTCTGTGACCCAGCAGGCCCCTCCCCAGTATCTCCCCAAGGGCCCTGCACTCACCGGGACACCCTTTTCTCCAGCTGCTCCAGGGGGCCCCTGAGGTCCTGGGCGCCCTGGGGGGCCAATGGGTCCACCTGATCCTGCTGCACCTCGCTCCCCAGGGGAGCCCTGAGACAGGAGATGGAGTCAGACCCCAAAGAGGCGACAACATCCCACCCACACAAGAGGACCCCCCAACTGCAGTTCCCAGGGGAACAGCACAAAGGGAGTTGGTTGTAGTTGGCCCTATCCCCCTCTGCTGGCCCCACAGCCCCACCTACATCCAGATGCCACTCTGCATCCTTCCTCTCTCACCCCTTTCCTGGTTCCTCCCCTCTTCCCTCAAGAGACCCCAGACTCACTGCAGGGCCAGGAGGACCAGCTGGACCTTCATTTCCCTTCAAACCGGATCCACCCTAGGAACCAGAGATGTGGGGCAACAGATGTGAGATGGGAGGGTGGGACTCCACAGGACAGGAGTAGAGGGCTGTGCAGAGGAGACTGAGAGGAGACAGGCTGAGATGGGTTGGGGGTGGGGTCTCTGAGGGGTGCCAGAATGCAGTGACTTCTTATAACCAGAGGGCTGGGGTCACACTCACAGCTGTGCCTGGAAGGCCTCTCTCTCCTGGGAAGCCCCTCAGACCAGCAGGTCCATCCTTCCCCGGTGCCCCTGGGGGTCCAGGGTCACCCTAAAAGAAAATGAAAGGTGATGAAGCACAGTCATGCTCCCAAATTGGGCAGTCATCTCTGACCACCCCCCCCCCCAAGTCCCTAATTATCTGTTCCCTTCAATACCCCAACTCTGGTCCCCCATGTCTCCTCTGACCAGCCCTTTACTGACCTTTGTTCCTTCTTTGCCAGCTGTTCCAGTCAGTCCCTGCTCTCCAGGGGGACCTGGGGGGCCAGGGTGACCTCTCTCCCCCATGGGCCCAGATTCTCCTGCTGCTCCCTGGGAAAGAGCAGAGAGACTCCAATTTCAGATGCCTCATGCTACTGTTTGTCCCAAGATGCTACCATGGCCATCCTAAAATACCCCTCAAGAGCCCCTTTATCCCTGTCCCAAAGTTATTAGGAAATCCTGGGGTTCTCCTAGGCAGCTACGCCGATTTTAGGCCCATGTGGAGGAACTACACCACCTTGTGTCCCTGTTGAAGAACTGCCTCTTCTTTGAGACATGAGAAAATTGAAATTGGCCTAAGAAACAGGCTTAAGTTCGGAGTCCCTTCTCTAAATCCCAACCCCCACCACCTACCCCACCCCAGGGGTACAGGGGAGGCAAAGCAGAGGCAGGGCATTTCACTGGGAAGAGGGACAAGGCGGTAGGACGACTCCAGGGTCTGGGGTCCTTTCTTTCCAGAGGGCAGGCGTACCTGAGGCCCCACCACCCCTGGAGGACCAGGAGGGCCGGTCTTCCCTTGGAAACCCTGACAAGAGAAGACAGAGCAGTCACAACACACAGTCAGGCACAGCCTTTGTGAGATTGTCCCAGGGTTCCTAGAGGCAGGGCAGGGTCACCACCATGTCCCTGACCCAGGTCTGAACAGTGCCAGGATCCTCTCCACCCTGCCAGGACAACCTCCCTGGTGGACCTTCCAGACAGCTCTAGAGTTTGAGGGTCTGAAGGGGTGAGGGCATCGCTTACCACTTCTCCTCTCTGGCCAGGGTGTCCCGGCAGCCCATCTTTCCCAGGGGGTCCCTAGGAGAGGTTCAGATGTCAGGGGGACTCTAGGCTAGAAGGGGATGGAAAAGAAGGACTCACAGAACCAAGGTGGGTCAGAGGTCAGAGGTCAGCTTACGGGCGGTCCTTTGGGGCCAGGAAATCCGCTGGGGCCCTGAGGTCCGGGGAGACCCTAGAAACAGAAACGGGAGAGTCAGGAGAATAGGGAGGGGCACTAGGCAGGGGACACAGCTCTTCTCCTTGGGTGCTTTGGACAAGAGGCTGAAGTCACACTCACCCTCTCTCCGGGGGGGCCGTGGGGGCCATCACCACCTGATGTTCCCTGTGGAGGGAAACAGAGTGAGAGGAGTTATTTTCTTGGTATCTGGAGGTCGGAGGAGTTGAGGGGGGCCTGGGTTTAGGGGCAGATATGGCAGAAATGCTGCCAAGATCACTAACCTTAGCTCCAGACTTCCCAGTGGCACCTCGAGGTCCCCGCTGACCCCGCGGACCCTAGAGAGAAAGTGGGGAATTGTCAGAAAGACCCCAATGCTACTCTGGATCCTGAGACACATGCCTCCCTGCTGCACTCACCGTGGGGCCCCTCTCTCCCCGAGGCCCGGATTTCCCCGACAGGCCCTGGTGGGGACAAAGCAGAGACAACACACATCACCCAGGCTGCGACCCCCACAGAGGCGTCCTGTCCTCACAGCCTCTCCCTGCCCAGCTTACCCGCGCTCCCTTCTCTCCACCGGCTCCAGGAAAACCAGGAAATCCCAGGGATCCCTGGTGAGGATGGAGAAGGGGAAACATTGAGAAGTCAGGGATGGGAAAGGCCTGGAAGGGCCAGGGGGGTCAGGGGAGGGGCAGGAAGGCGGTGTGGGAGACCTGGGCTCTGGCCTTGGGCCAACCCCTGCTGCCATCTGAACCTCTGTTCCCTCATCTGCGGAATGGGGGCAGGCTAAACTCCCACAAGGTCCCCCACTGCTCTGTCCAGTGCTTTCTGAAACCAGTGGTCTGGGAAAGGAAAAGAGGGGTCACAAGTGAGGCCTCACATCACCTTGGGACCCTGGCGTCCAGGGTAGCCAGGCAGACCAGGAACACCCAGCTTGCCCTGTGGAAGAAGAGGGAATGATTAGGAGGCAGATTCCCCAGGGGCCTCAGCCCTCAGCACTGGGGCCAGTCCCCACCCAGCTCTACTTTCCACCAAACCCCCAGCCCTGGCCCTCATTTCCCGCCCCAGGGCTGCCTGACTTTTGTAACCTCTCCTTCCTGAGGGAATTCTCCTGACTCCAGCACTGAGTGTGGAGACTAAAGTCTTGCAGTTCCACCCAGCCCCCAAGTGTCAACCTCAGCCCCCTCTTCGCCAGCACACATTGCTGCTCCCCAAGACCAGCCAGTTCCTCATAGACCTCCATACCACAAGGCCCACCTCTGCCCCTTGGCTCATGCTCCACACAGACCCAATTCCCCAGCACGCACCCCCTACACCCCTATCCCCAGGTGCTTCGGGGCTGTCTTTCCAAGACAGATGTGGAACAGATGTTGAGAGCAGGAACTCTGCAGCCTGACTAGTTGGGCCCAAGCCTCGGCTGGGTCCCTCATTGGCTGTGCAGCAACAAGCATCCTAACCTGGGGGACTGTAACAGGACCTGCCCCACAGCATTCCCCTGACCAGGTCGCCAGCAGCCCACAGAGCTTGTGCAGTGAGAGCGCAGAGGGTCTCAGCCTCACCTCTTCTTGGACCCTCCTTACTCCTCCTGCTCTGAGTCTGGGCACATTTCACTCTGCCCTGCACCTACAGTTTCCCTCCGAGACCTCCATGCCTTGTCCCCATCCATCTAGTAAACACTCATGACAGGGATTTTCTGTATACATATCCCCCTCAACCCCTCCAGTGTCCATAGGTGCCAGCTACAGAGAGGAGCATAATTAATGCATGGTCACCTTTGACTTACAGACATCAGGTGTGGGTGCCCCCAGGCCCACCCTGGCCCCAGTGCCCAGGTCCTCTTGCCCTCCACACAGGCACAGACCCCTTAGCACCCATCACCTTCTCTCCCATGAGCCCAGTGGGCCCAGGGTCTCCAGTGGGTCCAGTGCGTCCTTTCGGCCCCTCAGGACCATCCTCTCCCCTGGACCCAGGGACGCCGACCTCGCCCTGGGTGAGAGGATTGGAGAAGTCAGTGTCGGGGATGTGGCATGGGGTTGGACCCCAAGAGGAGAGGTGGGCCCCAGTGAATCCCCATGGAGTGGTGGGGGGGCTAGAGCTATTGCAGGGAGAGCTGTGACAGGAGGACCGTTAGGGCACAGGCCCTGGGGTCGTCATGCTGCAGGGGTCAGTCTCTACAGAGAGCAGCACACTGGAGATGGGGAGATGGGGTGTCAAGGAAGTAGGCTGGCAATTGGGGCTCCAGCGTGGAGGATCACTGGGACACAGAGTTGGAGGCCAGTGTGGGGGTTTCTACTCACCCTGTCACCTTTCACACCCATGTCACCTTTGAACCCAGGAAAGCCATCCTCGCCCTGAGAAAGATGGGGGCGAGAAGACACCACAGATGACAGAGCTCCAGGGAGGGTAAAGCAGAGGAGTTGAGAGAAGGTGGGTAGAAGGGGTGGATGTTGGGAGGCGGGACAGGGTGGCGGTGAGGAAAAGGGAAGGCGGAAGGGCTGGCGTGGGCTGGACAGCTGGGGAGTCAAAGCACACCACTCACCTTTTCACCCTTATGACCTTTCAGACCCCGAATTCCATCCACACCCTACAGTTGGGGGGGGGGTGTAGAGACAGAGATCAGGGAATGGCGTTTGGGTTGGAAGGGCTGAGCTCCCCTGACCGCAGCCCTTCTTTACCTTGACACCTCGAGGTCCCGGGTATCCCAGAGGACCCTGTGGTCCAGATGGACCCTGGAAGGAGAAAGAGAGGCATCCATGAAGGAGTCTCAGGGTGTCACTGCGGGGGCCGCAGGAGGTGGGAGAAATGGCAAGGACCACAGGGCCTGGGGCTAAGATGTCAGAGCCGCATGAATGAGGAGACAAAAATCCCAAGGGGAGTGGGGCCCAGGGTGGCAGAGCTTCCATTAGGGGATGAGAGCAGGCATGGCGATCTTACTTGGTTTCCTTTGGTTCCAGGGGGACCTTCCTTCCCAGGGTGACCCTTGGGACAGATGAAAGAGAATGTGACCACAGGCCCCCATCGCCTTTTTTGCACCCAAACTTCAACCCAAATCCCCCTGTGACATAACCAAGCCGACTGACCGTGGGCAGGCCCCACCAGTGACCTCCCAGGGCAAGGGACTCGGTGTGGACAGTCAGTGAGGACTCTTGAAGGTCACTCACCAGCACGGAGGGACAAGGGTGGGGGTTGGAATAAGAAGTAGGGACCCACTCACCGGAGGTCCATCAGAGCCAGGCATACCAGGGAGCCCTGGTTTTCCTCGAGGCCCCTACGGGAAAACAGGAGGCTCAGGGTCACAGAGGTGTCAGCTCTGAACATGGCTAAAGTCCCAACCAGGCATTTAGGGCCCTCCCCACACCCCTTCTCAGACATCCGCTGACCCCACATCACCTAGTCACTTACCTTCTCTCCATGGGGGCCAATGGCACCCTGGGGCCCAGGAAGACCCTACATACAAGGAGAGAGAAGTTACGGGGGCCTCGTGGGATGAGTCCGTTTCTCCTCCAGCCCACACCCTCGACTCAGAGTATGTGTCAAGTCTTGAGACCCTTAATTTTCCATCTCTATCTGGGATCTGACTGACTTTGGAAGCCCAGGGGAAGTTGCTGAGGTTGGGGGAGGGGACAGACAGGACCACTCACCTGAGTGCCAGGAGTACCTTGTTGTCCAGGAGGTCCTGGCTCTCCCTGGGGCCCCTAGAAACAGGCCACCAGGCAGGGGTCAAAAGGAAGTGGTAATAGAACAAAGAGGACAGGGAGCCAAGTCACATTGGCAGGGACCAAGAGGACAGGACCCAGAAGAGGCAGAGAGTCACTCCCCTACCATCCCTCCTGTCCCCCACTCACCAGGCTCCCTTTGGGACCATTGGGACCATCCATGCCTCGAACTCCCTGAAACATGAGCGGGGCGTGAGCAGGGCAGGGCTGGCCCTGGGAGATCTGTGGTTTCTGGGAGGCCCAGCCATTCCAGAGGGTGAGCAGGGGTCAGACCTCTAATTCATCCCTAACGTAACCAAACATAGCAGTCCCAGATCCACAGGGCGTAGGTCTGAGGGTTTGTGGGTTTTGTTTTATTTTCCTTGAGGATTTTTCCTTTCTTCTTTGTGGCTCTGGCCAGAGCCTTTGGTGCCCTGCACCACCAGGCCCTGAGAGGGCACCAGGGGGTGAAGACTGAAGCAGGGCTGGGGGTGTGGGGGTGGGGGGCAGCCAGGGAGGAGGAGCTGGAAGGGAGGGGATGGGGAAGGAGGAAGGGTGGAGCATTAGAGAGGTCAGGTCAAAAGTCAGAGGCAGTCACATACCGGAGGTCCAGGAATACCAGGTGGGCCTTTGGGGCCAAGGAGACCTCGTGGTCCCTGCATTCAGGTGGGGTGGGGGGAGAATGGCATGCGTGGGTAAGAGAACTATGTGTCCCTTTCATGCCCATATCCTTCCTCTGGCATCCTCAGAGTCCCCGCTCCCAGTCTGAAGCCCTGAAAACTCACCGATTCTCCAGGCAGTCCCCGAGGCCCAATCTCCCCATCGTCTCCCTAAAGGAGGAGGACATGGTAAAGAAGCCATCTTCCAGACCCCTCCCACCCCCAGCCTCTGCCCTGACCACACTCACCCGCTCTCCATCCTCACCAGGGGGGCCAGACAGGCCCTGCGCACCAGTATCACCCTGGAAAATGGGCAAACAGGAAAGATGGGACTCAGTCCCCAACACAGGCAGACACAGCCTGACCCTTTCCATTAACCAACCAGCCTCATTTAATGGGCTCTTGCTGAGACCCTCAGCCTCCCTCCCTTGCCTTGACATCCTTCCCTCCCCCCTTCACTGTACTCACCCTCATCACAATACCCTACCCTCCAATACTCACCCTGTGTCCCTTCTCCCCCGGTAGACCTGGGAGTCCATCAAAACCTCGGTCACCCTAAGGGGAAGGGGGGAAGCCCAAGTGAGGTCCCAGCCCCTTCCCACCACACCCCTCTGCACTGCATTCTGAACGGGGAGGAAATGCTACGTGGGGGAACCTGGGGAGCTGGTCATCCCCATAAATCAAATGAGCTCAGGTGGGACCAGGGAAGCAGAGAGGAAGCCACGTCTGTTACCTTCACTCCAGGTTCCCCAGGCATTCCTCGGGCTCCGTCAGCGCCTGCTCGGCCCTGCAGGGACAAGGGAATGTCAGCACAAGTGGAAGCACCGGAAGCACCTTCCAGCTCCACACCCGCCTCCTACCCACTCCCATCCCGCCCCCAGCTCACTCACCCTTCGCCCAGCCTTGCCAGGGGGGCCTGTGAGTCCCTGAGGTCCTCTGGGGCCCTGTGAGGGAGAGTCAAGGGTGCGTTAATGGAGATTCAGGGGGAGCCACTGATCTGTGAATCAGCTGGAAAGGGGTGTCACCTGAGGTCCTAGGTCTCCAGATTCTCCTTTCAGGCCAGGGCTCCCAGGTTGTCCCTGTGAGAGAGAGGATAGTGATGTTGAAGCATGCACCGGATAGTAACCTCAAATCCCTCCCCAAAGAAGCAAAATAATTTTCAATTTGATCTCTTTCCAGAACTATCCATGCCCCCCCACATATAAACACAGGATTCTCTAACCAATACCCCACTCACTCACCAAGGGGCCAGGGCGGCCTGTGTATCCCATCGGACCAGGGGGGCCACGGAGTGCCAGCTAGGAATCAGGGGAGACAAAGAGCTGAGGAAAAGGCAGCTGGAGAACTCCCCACCACACACACACACACACACACACACACACACACACACACACTCCAAATTCACCTCTGCACTCAATCCTGGTTCCACTGCCCTATATTCTCTCCACGTTTCCTCTCAGTCCCAAACCAACCCAGGCCTTCCCTTACCCTATATTCACTCCAAACAGCCCTTCCAACCCCTCCTAGAGTCCACCCTTCCCCGCCACACCCCTCTCCACGAAGATGCCCCCAGCCCTACTCACCCGTGCCTGCTGCAGAATTGCCTGGGCCTGGGCCTCCTGGGCTGCCACAACAGGGCCCTTCTCACCCCCACTACTACCAAACCGGAACTGAGGGGCAAGGAGAGAAGGTTCAGATTCTCTTCCAGGAAATCCAAGTGGCCCTTGTGGCCAGAGGGGTCATCCAAGATTTCTGCCCCATCCCCCAGGTTCTAGGTCACACCCATGCCCTCTTCCAGGGCCCTTCCCAGAGGTTTTCAGAAGTTCAAATCCTGTCCTCTTCCCCTACTTTCTAGCCTCCTTCTCCTAAAAGCCTCTCCCTTGGTTCTTGAGCTCCTGAAATAAAAGATTTTCCATCTGGTTTTTGATGATCCAAGTTTGGTTCTAAATGATCCAAGTTTGGGTCTAGGTCACTTCAAAAGGCCCAGTCTCTCCAATCTAAAGAGATCAGTCTCTTTGAGACAACGCCTTAGCATCCTGGCCTTCCAGTTCTTGGTGACACAGCACCATCCCCCTGCCCTCCCCATCAGTTCATTCCAAAGCCTGGAAGACAACTTACTGGGAGCATGAGGGATGTGCCGGGAGGGCCAGGGGCCCCATCAGATCCAGGGAGCCCTGCTCGGCCAGGGGGGCCCTGAAGTAAGGAGAGAAGGAGGAGAGGTGATAGATGGGGGGATATAGGAATCCTGGCATCGTTTTGCAAGTCTCCTCAAATGGACAGATATAGATTTCCCTAGATCTTTCTGGAGCCCCCTCCCCTCCATGGAGAAAAATAAGGGTAAGACACCAGACTATTCCCCTCCCCAACCAGCCCCTCTGCCCTTCATTCTGATTGCCAGGGAGCACACCAGCCCCTCATTCATTAATCGCTAGCTAATGAGGAATCACTGACTTGGTACCCGTGTTGGGTACTAGTGGCTTTTCTGTAGGCCTCCCCCAAATGCATGGATAATCCCTTACCCTCTCTCCAGGGTCCCCAACTGGACCTGGGTTGCCCTGGATGCCAGGAGGACCAGTCAATCCCTGAGGGACAAAAGAGGTGGGAGTCAGGTGCAGGCGTTCAGACAGAAAAGGGTATGTGGCTGAGGGGTGGTGCCTACATAAGGGATTTGGGAAAGTTTGTCTGGAAGGAGCTCAGGAGCTCTGAGAAGTTCTGGGAATGTGGGAAAGATACAGGGGAGTGTGTAGGAGAGGCCTCTGGAGAAAAGAATGGAGGTTAACATATCACATTAGACTCACCGCAGGGCCTTCTGGGCCAGGGGGCCCCTCCACTAGCATACCCTGGGGAGTCAAAGGTTTAAAGTCAGAGGCTACAGGAGCAGTGTGCGCACGTGTGCGCGCACACACACACACACACATACACACTTCTTCCTTCCCTTCCACCATTCTCAGCTCATTGACCAGTGTGACTTACAGGTTCCAGCACTGCAGGCTCCCCCTTCTCTCCCTTCAGCCCCCGGGATCCATGGGCAGCCTGAGGGAGACACACATGTAACCCCCAGTGGGACCAGTGAGCAGCCAGGACACCAGGACTGCCCCATCCCAACCCCCACAACCCCCACCTTCATTCCCAAGTCCCCTGGAGATGTCCCAGACCCTACTTCCAAATCCCCAGCCCACCCCCAAGGCACCCTCCCCAACAGCTCCTTCCCAAAACAGATCTCAGTCAGACAAGAAACCTCAGGGCCCCCCTCCCCGGCCTATCTCAGCAAACAAAATCTCATCTACACAAGAACCTCTTTTAGAAAGTTTTCCATATCCTCCCTGGGATTCCAACCCACACCCCAAACTTCCCAAATCCTCTTCTAAAGAACCCCACCTAGGCCCCAAACTCCCTCTGAGCCCAGGAATCCTTAGAACTTTAAGGAGTCATTAACTTCCTCACCCTTACCCCAACTCACCAAATAAGAATCTCTTCCAAGATAGTGGGTAGATTCTTATTTGGGCTTGGAGGGAAGGCATAGATCCATATGAGAATCTGATGCAATCTATGGAAACTTTCTCCAGAAAAGAAAAACTGTATGCCTTCTACATAGGATTTTGCTTAGACTTTCAAGAGTTTTACAAGTTAAAACCTCTCCAGAGGTTAAACATCCATACCCTAAGTAGATTTGGAGGTTAATCCCTACTGATTTTCCAAACTTAGACTTTGTAACAAGTTTTTGGAAAAATACAGCTCTTGGGCTATTGTTCAAACCCTGGAGCAGACCCTCCCTAAAGTCCCCTCAGTTTCTCTGCCAGCAAAGCTGCTCCATTCTTGCTTTGGCACCTCCAAGCCCACCAGCTCCCTCTCTTCCACTCAGATGCCCACCCCCAGCTCTAAGGCCAGAATCAAGGTAAGGGCGAGGAGAACGGAGGACATTCAGGACCACCCCTACTCTCCCAACAAAGATCTTTAGAACCCCCCCCTCCACTGCCATCCTGATCAAACAGTAATGATCAATTCCCAAACACCCCCATGCCCCAGATCAGCTCCAAATTTCTAAAAAGCAGCACAAAGGAAAGGCAGCAGAGTGTCAAGGGTGGCGAGATGCGAGAAGGGAGATGTAGGAGGAGCAGCAGGGTAAGGAGGCAGCTCTAACTGCAAGGCAGGCAAAAGATGAAATAGAGTAGATAGGAAATATCTCAACTGACGAGGAAAGAGATTGACGACATGGCACACGAAAGAGACAGAACAAAGGGACAAATACTTAGAAGCAAGAATGATGCCAAGGCCAAGGAAAATTAAACAAGATGGGTAGAAATTGAACTGGACAAACAGGAAGTGGCGGGACAGAAGGAAAGCAGCCAAGAAAAGAGGATCCGGGAAGTGGACTTTCAACAGCAACATGGCTACCAGGACCGAGAGAGAAAAGGAATTCACAAAACAGACAGAAAGGGGAAAGGCACTATGACAATGAAATGCAAGTCTTCCAGAAAACACAAACATCAAGGCTAGTGCACACAGGAAATGGCCATGATAATATCTAGGTCCACAATGGAAGTTTTATGATTTGAATGACCTGAGACACACAGGAAATGGCTTATTATCAAAGGAAATTGTCCAATATTGGAGGAGGTAGGAGGGTGAGATCAAAGGAAACTGCCACAGACAGCATGATAAACTAGAGCCAAGATACAAATAACAAGTCTCTTTCAGTCCAATCTGACACAGTCACCGAGATGGACTACCACGGCTGGCACAGACAAGACAAGAGGGACAGACAGAAAGAGACCTAAGTCAGAAAATGTGACATAGGAAGCCAGATCATTTAGCAGCAACATGAATAAGAAATTGTTTTGACCAAGAAGAAATGATGGTGACAGACTGAAAGTGGACACGAGGGGCTTGTTGACTAAAAGCTTTATTACATCAGCTTGATTGAGACAGGAAGTGGCCGAGAAGACAGGAAGTGACCGTAGTTTTAAAAAAGAAAAATTGCCCTGGGCAGAAAGACCCAGAAAGAGTCAGAGCATAAGACATTTGGCAAGGGAAGGCAGGAAGTAATCTTTTCAAGCACATACACTTCACGTGAACAGAAATAACAAACCACCAATGGGAAGTAGCTCACAGCCAACAGACAATACTTGAAAACAACAGGAAGCGACCCTTCTAGCTCTCTCTGCAGGTCAAGGATGGCAGAGGAGCTTCTTTCACTTACGGCTCCTGAGTGAGCTGTCTCCGCAGAGAGGGCAGGGCCAAGCTCCGTCTCCTCGCGATAATCGTCCCCATAGCCATAGGCGTAATCGTAGGGCCCTGCTGGGGGGTCTGTGCCACCCTCCCCATATTCCTCTGTCAGGAACCTGTCGGCTGTGGAGGGGACCTGGAGATCTGTCTGCTCCTTCCCGAGGACGGGTAGGGAGAGGGGTAGACAGGGGCATTAGGGCTGAGAGGAGGTTTCCCCTGAGACCCGGGGTGTGCCAATTTCTAGCCCAAAGGATTCTGAGGGTAATTGGGTCTGGAGATTTTCTCCCAAGAAGAGCAAGGAGTGGTTGCCTAGAAAGGGGATGACCATGGAAGGCTTCAAATGAGGAGGGATGTCCAGAAAACGGGCTCAGTAGAAAGAAATGAAGAACAGAAGGGCGGCCGGAGGGCTGGACATGGAGCATATAGTCCAAGGGGTCCAGATGGTCCTGGACCCCTTTCTCTCTCATGCGAGACAAAGGGGTCCGGGAATGACCAAAGAAATGGAAGGGAAGATGGGGAGAGGAGAAAAAAGTGAGCATTGGATAGAAAGATGACTCCTGGGAACAGAAATAGAACAGTAAAATCATTTGGCACCAGTACATGGAGAGGAGGGTACTCCAGAATCAGAGGACAAGGGAAGCAGACACAGACACTGACAGAAAATGGCTGTACCGAGAAACAAGCAGACCAGGGGGCCTGTAGTGACCAGAAGACAGGAGGCCACAGATGGGGATGACGAAGAGCCCTCCGGCCAGAGGAGGGGCTGACTCATCAAGACGACAAGGGGCCAGGGGAGTGGGTGACAGATGCCCACGGCTCCCAGTGAGGTGAGGGTGGGGTTGGAGTTACCTCCTCAGGGGGTGGCAAAGGACTTGACTCCAGGATTCCTTCCTCTTCTCCTGGGATGGGGTCCTAGCCCCAAGTGGAAGGGGGAGAAGAATAGCAAGGGGCAGGGAGGAAGGAGAAAGGTTAGCGGGAAGGGAGGCAAAGCAGCACCTCGTTATCCCCTGAGAACAGTGTGTGTGCTGGGGGGTGGGGGAAATCTCAGATCTTGCAGTCCCTTGGAGGGGGGACAGTGAATCTCCAAGGTGATAGAGATTTAGGGGCAGAGATCTGGATACCCCGGCTCTACCTGCCGGTAACCGCTGCCTCTGGTCCTGGGGGGGGCCCGGGCAGTGGAGGGAGCTGCCCTCCGAGCTGGGCTTCGGGAGGGGGGAGGCTGGCCCCGTGCTGGGCGGGAACCTCCAATTCGAGAGGGCCTCCGGCCTGATGAGGGGGACGCCTGCCTGGCCGCTGACCTCTTGGCAGGTGGGGTAGGCTTTCGGGGAGGGGTCCGACGCCCCCTGGGGGAAGGGGGAGCCCTGTGTTTGGGGCTTAGAGGGCGCTGCAGCAGAGAGACATGAGAAGGGACAGTGAGGAAACTCCCATAACCTAAATGCACAGCGTCTCTCCCAGCTGATGCCAGGGGAGGAAGGTGGCACAGATGTCTGCAAGGTGTGGTGGGAGGAATGGGAGGAATGAAGGGGTCCCTCAAGTTTACCTGATAATCAGGGGTCGTTCCCGCAGTCATCTCATCATAATAGGGGGGTTCGTAGTCATAGTAGACCGACTCAGTGGGCTGGGGTCAGTGGGGATAGGTAGGAAGGGAATTGGGGGGGCAGGGGAGGAAAGGGAAATGAGGAGGTAGGGTGGGAGTTGAGGTGGGGACCAAAGGAGAGGTTGGGGGTCAGGAGGGAGATGGGGAGGGGTGGGCCCCGCATGTGGGACAAAAGCAGACACAATTAAGAGATTGGCCCCCCCCCTTCATACCATTTACCCCAGATCATATCTGTCAACCTAAAAATCTGGACCTCACCCTATTCAGAGTCTCCTTTCCTTCCCTCCCACCTTATCCTGCACCTCCAAGTGCAGGGGCCCAGAGACAGTCCAGCCCCCAAGTCCCCTCAGCCCACTGCTCCTTTGGGATTCCCTCTGTCACTTCTTCCCCATTTCTCCCCCAGGCCTTACCATTTGAACTGCTTTCTCCCTGTCTCTCTCTCCCTACTCTGCTCTCCCAGCCTCCAAGTCTGTATCCCCACTCTCCACCAATCTCTTAATTCAAGGAAGGGATGGGAAACCCAATTCCAGGAAGACTGGAAGAGGAGGAGACACAAGCAGGGGACACAGCCCCCAGCCAGGAATTCTTCATAATGACTCTTTTTATTTTTAAATGAAAATAAAAAGGCTGATGAATGAGGGCGAGGAGAGAGCTGGGAGCTGGGAGGCATGTTTGGGGAGGGGAGACAGGGAAGGGAGAACAGGAGTCTAAAATAGGATGGGGAGCTCTGGAATATTGGAGGAATTCTCCTAGGGAGATGTCTGGGTGTCCTCCCTCCCTGGGGTGTGCTGCAGTTGAGGGTTCTCCTGGCTCCCTCACCTGTCGCTGGGGTTCCTGGTTCTGTGGCCTGTGAAGTCTGGATGGTTGCTGCTTTGGAGACCTCTGGGCTCTGCGAGATTGTTGGTTCTGAGGTTTCTCCGTCCAACTCCCCTCACACTCCAGATCCTTCTGGTCACAGGAGTCATAGGCAGCTTGCACCCCCGGGACAATGACAAGCTCCTGGACATCACCCTGCAAAGACATGAGGAAGAAACAGCAATGGAAGGAGGCAAAGAGGCCTTCAGAGGCAAAAGGGACAGGCTAGAACAAAGGTAGGGTCCAATCCTAAGTAAAACTGTATCAGGAGAGAAGGTCATTATCAGTCTCCCCATGTGCCCTGCCCTTTCAAAGGCTCTTCTTACTCATCCTCCCATTGGCCCCTCACCACTGGAAAAGTCCATACAACAAGGATCTCTGTGTCCATTTTTCAGATATAGTCTATTCTGAAATGCTTAAGGCAGCAATTACTAGCCCAAGGTCACCTGCGGTGGTAGGTAGAATTCAGGCCTTCCAACTCTAAATTCAATAGACTTTGCCTCTTTCCTGCCCTAGTGGGTCATGCATGAGCCTTCTCACAGGAGTTTCTGAAGACAGAGGCCCAGGCTTAGTTGGCAGAGATGATAAGAATTCTCAGGACCTCTAGAAATGGGGGCCCAGGGAGTCACTTCCAAATTCCATTTATTTGTGCCCACACATGGTGCTTAGCACACCCTGTCTTGTTTTATAGTTTTAGGATATTACCTCATCTCCAGAGTCAAACTGGGAACTCCTTGGGCTAATTGAGATCTTGTGTTACTCTGTGTTCCCAATGGCAATGGCATAGCAGGTATTCAGTAAATGTAGACTGGCTGAGTGGGCTGAACAGATGGATGGATGGGTGAGTGGATGGATGGGTGGGTGGGTGGATGGATGGATGGATGGATGGATGGATGGATGGATGGGTAGATGGATGGATGGATGGATGAGTAGATGGGTGGGTGGATGGGTGGATTGGTGGATGGATGGATGGATGGATGGATAGATGGATGGATGGGAAGGTAGATGGGTGGATGGATGGGTGGATGGATGGATGGATGGATAAATAGGGACACACTGACTGGATTTTGAATGAATGTATGTAGGGGTGGGTTGGTAGGTAGATAAATGGAAGGCAGAGAGTAAGTGGAGACACACTGGTAGGTAGGTGGATGGAAGTGACTGTGGGTGAATGAATGGTTGGATGGGGAGACAGTGAATGAGGAGATAGGAAGGTGAATGGACAGGCGGGTACATAAACGCTTACACGCATGGGTAGATGGAGTAGGTGGGTGAATGGTTGAGTGGATAGATGGAGGGATGGGTTAAAGACGATGGAGGGTTTAGAAGATTAGATGGGCTGTTCAAAGAAGAGAGGGGGCCTCCCTGGTGGTACAAGGGGTTAAGCACCACTCTATAAAGCTAGCTGCAGCCCCTGCAGCATGAGTTCAATCCCCGGCCAGGGAGATACCCACATGGTGCTGCAGACCTCTCCTGACTCACCTGCTGCTTCCCTCAGCAGTGTATTTCAGTCAGTCTGCCTGTTCTGTTCCCCACTCTGTCTCTGGTGAATCCTCCCACCTCCATACCTCTGGCCTGTACCCCAGTTCTTGTATGAATAAATGAATATATCTTTTAAAAAAGTAAAGTAGGGGCTCCCGGGTGGCGCAACGGTTGAGTGCTGGGTTGCGAGGCAGCCCGCAGCCTCTGCAGTGCCGGTTCAATCCCTGGCCACTGGGTGAGGGCCCTACATGGCACGCAGACCTCTCCTGCCACCCGCTGCTCCCCTCAGCAGTGTGCTTCATCAGTCTGCCTGTTCTGCTCCCCACTCTGTCTCTGGTGAATTCTCTCACCCTCCTGCACTTCTGACTGTACCCAGTGCTTGTATAAATAAATAAATAAATCTTTAAAAAATAAAATAAAATAAAACTGAAGAAATTTCAAAAAAAAATTAAAAAATAAAGTAGAGAGGGGCAGAGTGGGGGTGGAGGGCGGGGAGGGAGTGTGCAGGTGTGTGGATACAAGCCTGAATGCTGGGTGAGTGTGAAATGGATGCTATGACTTGGTGATGGGTAACTGGACTGGTGGATAGATAGATCAGTTGAAAAGATGGATGGATGGACAAAATAATGAAGACTGGGCCTCCCTGGTGGCACAAGGGGTTAAGCACCGCACTATGAAGCAATCCACAGCCTCTGCAGCACGAGTTCAATCCCCCGTGGGCCAGGGAGCAACCCACATGGCGATGCAGACCTCTCCTGTCCCGCCCGCTGCTCCCCTCAGCAGTGTATTTCAGTCAATCTGCCTGTTCTGTTCCCCACTCTGTCTCTGATGAGTCCTCTCACCCCCCCACACACACCTCTGGCCTATACCCCAGCTCTTGTATGCATAAATAAATAAACCTTAAAAAAAACAAACAAACGAACTAATGAAGACTGAGTGACAGACTACGTGACTATGGATGGTCCTGCCATAAGTGGACCCCTAGTTTTCCTAGAGAGAAAATTAACCTTGAAGATAAAAAATAGAAATAAAATACAGGAAAAATGAAGGACTAGGCCATGGGAAGTTGGAATACTGGAGGCAAAAGTTGAGTGGACACAAATTATAGCACCAGAAATCCCTCCACTCTCAGATTGCTCTGGTTACCTCAAAGACTTCTTCATCCAGGATACGGGCACCAAAGATTATCACTCCACGGGTGTCCAATACCGGACGAACACTTCGGGGAAGGGGGCGGGTAACTCGCTTCTTACAGTCAACTATGAGGGTGACAGACTGACCCTTCACAGCCACAGCCACCCGGTGCCACCTGTCATGGGGGAGAGGTTCAAGTGACTGACCATAGGGGGAAAAGTCAAAGGGTTAGGGTGCAGTTGATGGAAAGTTTGGAGCCAAAAATACAGCAGCAATCACAAGACACTTTTTTAGTGCTTTCAAGGCACCAGGTACCATGAGATAATTTTCCCATTTGATTTTCAAGATTCTATTATCCCTATTTTAAAGACATAGAAACTGAGGCTCAAAAAAAGTCATGTAACTTGCCCAAGGTACAGAGAATCCTCCATGCAAAGATTTAAAATCTAAAGTCTAGGCTGGGCCTCCCTGGTGGCGCAAGGGGTTAAGCACTGCACTATGAAGCAGTCCACAGCCTCTGTAGCATGAGTTCGATCCTTAGCCGGCCAGGGAGAAATCCACATGGCAAGACAGACCTCTCCTGTCTTCCCCGCTGCTCCCCTCAACGGTGTATTTCAGTCAGTCTGCCTGTTCTGTTCCCCACTCTGTCTCTGGTGGATCCTCTCACCCCCCGCATCTCTGGCCTATACACCAGCTCTTGTATTGTATGCATAAATAAATAAAAATCTATAAAATAATAATAAAAATAAAGTCCAGACTTCGGGCTAGAAGGAAACAAAATAGTATGGGCAGTGGGTAGGTGAAGTGTGACCAAAAGGGTTGGCAGGGTTTCCTAGTTGAGGGAGTTCTGAGGATGGGATCCAGAAGAGAGCTCCTGAAAGTGTAGGCCAAGCAGACCAGAGGAGCAAGCTGACTTACTTGCCATCTGCTAGGCTGAGGCCTCGGAAGACCGGCTGAGCTGGGGGTCGAGGCCGTCCAGTCTGGTCCTCATACAGGAAGCGGACAGGTCGGCCAAGCTCCAGGCCCAGCTGTCGGACGCCCTGGGCACTGTAGAGGGTCAGGAGGGGAGCCTGCAGTCCAGGGCGGGTCCGGACAGCAGCCAGCAGAGAGAAATCTTTGGGGAAGCCTCCTAGTACCCGAGAGAGACACACCAGTGGAATCTTGGTAAAGAGAGCCATAAACCCCTTCCCTTCTAGAGTCTGGTCCCAGACCCCACCCCATGACCTCCTCCAGCTCCCCCTCATCTCCCACATCAACCATACCTGGGAAGAGCTGGCGGGTGGGTGCACTGAGCTGGGCAGGTCGGGATACTCGATAGGCCACATCAGCTGGACAGATGCCCCTCGCCTTCCGGACACCATCAGGGAGGGCGGGGAACCTCAGGGCCCGGAGCACATCCACAGGGGCTGTACCTGGGGGAGTCCAGGGGGTCAGGGGAAGGGATACACCCTCAGGTGAGTCTAGAAAGGGCACATTTGGGGTCTAGAACTCAGTTTCCTGGGGCTCAAACTCTCTGGGAGGTAAAGATGACCTCTTCCTTACTTGCTCAGGAATGGCCCTGAACAGAGGAAAGGAAACCAGAGTCACCTGGGAAAAGGCAGCAGTGGTGCTCCGCCTCCCCCAGCCCCCACATTCAGTCCCAGGCCCCGTCCTGCCCCTCCCCCTCCCAGGGTCTCCCTCAGCCCTGCTCTGGACTCACTCCATGCCATCTCTCTCAGCTTTCCTCAGATCTCGCCTCTGTGTGTCACTTACTCTCTTTGTCTCTGTGTTGGTTTTTCTGTCTCCCTGTCTCCCTGTCCTCCCCCACTGTCCTCACACTCTAACTTTTTCTTTCCCAGTCTCTCTCCCGCTCTCTCACTTCTTTTCCCTATCTCTCAGTCTCTCAGTCTCTGGCCCGTGTCCCGTGTCTCCAGCACAAACAACATCTGGGCAATCGATCACCCTGGGCACAGGAGGAGCAGGGGGGCGTCGCCAGGGAGGGAGCACAGGGGCAGTGTGGCCATGGGGAAACGGCTTCAAACTTTCCTGCTTCTTGAATTTGGGGAGGTGGGCACCAGATGAGGAAGTAGATACAAGACAAAGTCACCCCCCAGGAATCTGTGCCCCAGGCTTAGGTGATGAGCAGGGGGGTGGGAAGACTGAAGCTGCCACGCGGAACCAGAGCTGGTCCAGGGCCTCCAGCCACACATCTGTGGATCCCATCAGCATCCTTGCCCAAAATGCAGGCAAGCTCCCCGCACCTGGAACTTCTCCCCTGCCCCACAGCCCCCCACCAGCCCTGTCCACCTAGAATTCAGCTTCATAAGGTTCAAACTCCAAGGAAGATGAAAGTCACCCCTCACATTTTCCCCAACACGCACACTACTCACACCATCAGCTCCAGATTGGAAAAATCCCAAAGAAAGTTCCAGCAAGACTTTCATAGAAGTGTGGGGTAGGGCAAGGGCCAGAGCGATCAGGAGAGCAGAGCTGGGTGGAGTGGGTGAGGTGGGGCGGGCAGGCAGAGAAAAGGCCCTTTGAGTCCAGGAGCCGGGAAACCACGGCCTTGCCCCTCCGCCCCCCCTCACTAGCCTGGCCCCCACGTGTGGCAGCTCCGCAAACACCAACACACAAGGGCCGCTTTGAAAGACGAAGGGTGAGTGAGACAGAGACACAGAGACTCACAGAGACCCCAGGCCAAGGAGACCTCAGAGGCCCCTGAGCTCCACCAAAGCCCAGGAAAGTACAGTTCCATCCTATAGACAACCTACCCACAAGTCTGCCCACCCGCTTCCCAACTCACTCCACCTATGTGCCCCTCTGTCTCCAGCCCCGGTCTGCCCCACAGGCTCTACCCCATCACCCCCAATACTAGACCCCTGGCCGCCAAATGCCCCTTGTGAATTTCACACTAACCCATTTCCCTATGGCGCCCCCCCTCTGCCCACTCAACCCCCAAATAAGAGACAATCATCTCAGCCATGCCCCTGCCTCCATGCTAGAGGGTCTCCTTCCCCCCAGAAAGACACCTACAGTCTACAGACTTCAATTTCCTATCCCTGAACCTCAGAGTCCTTCCATCTTGGAAATTCTTCCTTCCGTAATCTAAAGTTTTTATGATGATATCCTGACCATTTCCTCTCCAGAGCAGAGAAGAAATGAGAAGTTAAGTTATATGCTAATCAGCCACCAGAATTTCCAGGAGTGGGGGGGGGGGGGGTTTTCCCCCAACTACCTAGGACCTAAGTGCTCCCAGTCCCTTCTCTCTGACATCAATTCCCTCTCCTAGGAGCTAGGCCTTATAGATCCTGGGAAAAAGAAGGAAAGGATTGGGGTTGTGGACACCAGGGTCCCACGGGAGCCCTGTTGGCCAGAGGGGGAGGGGTGGGGCAGGAATGCAGAGAGTTGGCTCCCGCCTGAGACACCTGATCCCGGCCTGTCCAGCGGCCGTCCTGTTGGCAGCCAGCCCCAGTGCTCCCCAGAGCCAGCCGCGTGGCAGCATCGAGGGCACAGGGAGGGGGAAGGGGATTCTGTTGGGGGGGGCCAGTGGACAAATATTTCAGGTGTCCCTCCTTTCTCTGCTTACTGGGACCTGCTCTGGCCCACAGATGCTTCCCCCTTATACGAGAGATATATACAGAAAGCGCAGAAGACATGTACATACGCTGCACCCGTGGACACTGGCATCTACCCCACACCCACCCCAGCAGTGCTGGACCACACTCGCCCTGACCATCTCAAGTTCTAGTAGAAGGCCCCAGCATCCAGGTCCTCTCATGGTGCACTAAGAGGCACTCCCACCTCCAGCCTTACCTGCCTTCCCCCAGTCACATCCTGGCTCTGAGGGACCCAGGGTGTCCTGCCCTCCAGCCTGGAACCTTGACATTCCCCCATACTCCTTTTGAGACTCAGAATCTCCGCCTCAGGCATCGGCTGTCTCCTACCACAGGGACACTCAGAGCTCCAGTCGGACTCTGGCAGCCCCAGCATCGGGACACCTCTTACCTGCCCAGGCCCGGGCGGTGCTCAGCCCCAACACCAGCGGCACCAGCAGGACCAGGCGATGGCAGCGGCTGCACCGCTCCATAACTGGTTACCGGAACGCTGGGTCCCAGGGGCCCTGAGGCTGCGGGCACCTCGAGGCTGACAGGAGAGTCAGGCTGTGAGCCGCGGACGCCTGGGTCCCGAGATCAAAGGCTGTCGGGTGGTGACAGCGCTCAGCCGCCCAGCTCCATGCAACGAGGCGCCGTCGGGGCTCCGGGGCTGCTCCCTCCTCGGTGGCCGCCGCTCCTGTGTGTCCCGGGCCACCCCGGCAGCCCAGAGCCCCTACCTCGCCCCCGCCCCCGGCCCAGCCCCCGCCTCCAGCCGCCCGCCCACAGCCACGGAGGGGAAACCCCACCCTCGATCTCCACCTGGGGAGGCGGGGCGACAACCTTCCCTCGCTGACCCTCGTTCAGCTCGCCCCTGCTCTCCGCAGAGGATCAGTGTCCTGCACCCTAAAATTCTCTTTTCGGTAATCCCAATACCTCTTCCCCAGCCCTTTCCTTTTCTAGGGCCCGGATGTCCAGTTACGTCCCCCCACACACCCCAGTTCACCACCTCTGGGGAGGCCAGAACCCCCTTTTTGCAAAGTCCTGGGCGGGACTTCGGGCACAGTCAGTGGGTGGAGAGAGGCGGGCCTGAGGGTCTCTACCTCACCCCCCCCACTCTCCCCCGCGCCCCCCTCACACACCAGATCTCCATAATTACGTCCCCTCGCCCCGCCCGGTAAAATTACAGAGCCGGGCCTGGGGCTGGGGTATTTATAGACCGGGCTATAGATAGCGACTCGAGACCCGCCACTCGACGGCAGCGGGGGGCGGGGGGAGGGAGTCAAGAGGAGCCGGCGAAGAGGCAGAGAGGCCAGAGACTAGACAGACCCACTGGCTTCTGGGGCCCGAGGCGATGAAAATGGGGCTTCCAGGTAAGGGGGTGCGGGCGCCCAGGTGGAAAGGGACCCGAGGAAGAAATGAGTAGTCATCACTAGTCGGAGGAGCCCGGGGAAAGAGGGTCATTCAGGGACGAGCGGCCGCCAGCCGGCGGGCAACGCCTGAGTCCGCGGTGCTCGGCGCCCAGCGCGCCCCCACGAACGGGCACCGCGCCGGGTCTGCCCGGAGCCCGCGGCGCGCCCGGAGAGAAGACGCGCGCGAGCCGAGACGCCGCCGCCCGCTGGCGCTGGGAGGGCGCTGGCGAACAAGGCGCCTTTGAGAAGCAGCCGCCCCCTCCTCGGGCCGCCGGCCCCGCCCCCAGCCTGGCACACCCTCTTCCCCCCCGCCCCGACAAAGCGCGCCTTGTGTCCCCCACCCCGCGCCCGCCTCCCGGCCCCGGGGAACCTCGGCGGCCACCGCGGCGGCCAGGGCTCCCGACCGGATACCCCCCCCCCCCAGGGCAACGCCGCGCCGCTACCCCACTGCCCCCGACCCCCCCAAGAGTCACCTCGGTACAGAAAACATCGATTTTAATTTGAAAGCGATTTTATGTGTGAGTAAAAGTGAGGGGAAGGGAACTGCAGAGAGAAGAGCTGCAGGGCAAAAATCATGCAGCCCCGGCACCCATCTCTGCGAGCCGGCCGTCTCCCCTCAATACTCAGGCCAGGATCCTGTGTGCCCAGCCTGCGCGGTGTGTACCCAGGGCCGGGGGAGAGCAGTGAAGGGAAGGGCTTGAGGACTACACGCCAAACCATCCCCTAATGGCTCAGCCACGTCTGCCGGGGCCGCTTCTCCAAGTTAGATAGAAAGAGATGGGGGAGGGGAGGGGACAGACCACCTCAAGGCCCTGCCTTTCCCCACACCACCTCCACCCCTGGCATCTCTTAGTCAGCCTGGGAAAGTACAGTACTTCTTTGAGTCTAACTGCAAGTCTCTATCCTTAGAGGAAATTAAAAATAGCAGATGGGTCTTAAATCTCCACCTGCCCCTTAACTCCCACCACCTTTGTATTTTTCAGTCCGATTGCAGGTGAAGCGTGAGCGGGGACTCTGGACAGGAGACAGCACGGCCCCCTTTTCCTCTTCCAGAGTCGCCCCCATCTGCTGGGCTTGGTTAGAGGAAGGTCTGTCAGAGCATTACTCCCATGTCCATCAATTTGGGGGGCCTGCCCCCCAAATCTATCTCTGGGGAAGTTCCCATTTCCACTCTTCAGAGAGGGATCTTGGTGAGACAAGATGAGGAGAAAGCAAAATCCTGGGAGCGAGGCCAGTGCTTTGTGCTGAGGGAAGGAGATTACTCCAGGTAGGGGCTAAGAAGTCACCCCAAATCACGGGAAACTCAGACAAATTCAGAGACTCAAGGCCACTGGAGAGGTCCAGCCCTCACAGGATTCTGGGGTCCCTCTGACTTGGGATATCAACAAGCCCCTCGGAAGTCTCAGTTATGCCCTGTACTCCTCACCCCACCAAGGTTCTAGGAACACGGCCCCTCCCCACCCTGCCCCAAGGCTCGGAGTCCCTGTCCGACATTCACTCCTCAAGTGTGAGGAGCACCTCATCTGGGTCTGGGCTCAGGCCAGCTGGTGGGGAGCCTCAAGCATTTCCATGAGGAAGGTGTCGATGGGGGTGTCGCCAATGAGCTTGAAGAAAAACAGATGCTCTAGACACTTAAGGCCGATGGACCTGAGGGCAGGAAGACGTAGCAGCAGCTTGGCAAACCTGAGTTGGGGGTGGGAAGAAACAAGTGAGAGCTGGACTCACACGGACCCTGAATATACCCTTGTCACACCCCACACCCCCAAGGGACCTTGGTTCCCACAATCCTTCACCCCACAACTCTCTCACCGTCCCTGCTGCTCAGGGTACTTCTGTTTGCAATAGGTCTCCAGTGACGCATACACTTTCTCCCGCAGCACCTCCACTTCACTGGGGTTGGAGAGGCCCTTGGCATCTGGGATGGCAGGGAAGACAGGAGGAAGAGGAAGGAAGACAAATCAAATGAGGACAAACACAGAAATGTGGCCCACACAATGTTCCTTTTGAGCCCCTTCCCCCCAGATGACTGGCAAGGGAAGCAGGATGTGTTGGGTTTCTGGGATGGGCTCCAAAAGGGAATATATCAGTACATGCGGACTTTTCTTGGTCAGCTGGGTTGAGGGTCTTACTGAGGGGATAGTTGGGTAACTTAGGAGTCTCCGGAGAAGAGGAGGCTCCAAGGTTGCCTTGGTCTCGAGAAACAGGGGTGATCTTCCTCTTACCTGGATTGAACAGAATGATTGCCCTCAGGCAGCCAAGCTCTGTCTTGTCCATCCTCATGTCACGCATTTTGGACACTAGCTCTGTCAGCACCCTGGAGAGGGACCTGCAGGTCACTCAAAGGTCACAGCTCAGCCAGCCTTGGACACGGACCAGCCTATAACCCCACCCCATCTACCTACAGGCCTTAAGGCCAGCCTAGCCGAGGGCCACTGACCGATCAAAGATGGCTCCCACGCCTGCAGAATGGGCTGAGTTGCGGTGCACATGAAGACCTGTAGCGAGGAGGATGCCATCTCGGACATCAATGGATCGGTGGGAGAAAGAAGCAATGAGGAGCTCGTTCCAGCCTGGGTGGGGAGCAGCAAGGGTCAGGAGCCAGAGAGCAGGCCATGGGATTCAAAGCAGATCGGGGAAGAGGAGAAGAGGCACCAAGGTCAATGAGCTTAACTCCCTGAGTATGCCAGCATGCACTGGGGTCACTGGAGGTCAGGAAGTCAAAGAGGGGTCAACTGTCAAGAAGTGAAAGGGATTCAAGGTCACTGACCTGCCCGCAGCAATATGACCTGGTCATCCAGAGGCAAGGAGGAAAAGTGTGGGATCCTCTTCGCCCACTCAACAAGCGTGAACAGCTGTTTGTCAGCTGCCTGACAGATGTTAGTCACAGGGTCATTTGGCTGCAGGGGACAGGGAGTAAGAGTTATGGAAGATTTGGAGGTACACTGTGAGCCCCCCGCCCCTTGTAGTAAGAGGCTTTAGACATCCCTCATTAGGTGCAGTCTCTCTCCAAGTCCCATCTGAACCAATCCCTATAAATCAGACTTCTCTTCTACCATTCATGAAAACAATTATTTGGAAGCTGCCTGTGGTTCTGCCAGTGGGTTGCTTTGGGGTGAGGTCAGAGGAAGCTAGCACACCCACCTCAGATGTTTGAGAGACCTTGTTTGGCAGCTCTTCCAGTCTCGGGCAATGTTAGGAGGGTTGTGAGGGGAGGGAGGAGAGAGGAGGTAGAACAGACCTAGACTCCCGCTCCCACCCCCCATCAGGAAGAAGAGTGGATCAACCCCATCACTCACGCTGCTTCCGCTACCCCCGGTTCCCCCAGGACCCTCAACGCCCTGGTCACTCTTCTGTTCCACCGCAAGCTCTGCCTCCAGGATCCTGTCCACAGGCATCTCCTCGGGGGCTCCCCCAGCCCCCTCCCCATCCCCATCCTTGTCCTTTCCCCGCTGACGCTCCTCCTGTACCGCTGGGGGGAGGGGCAAAAGGGGGAGAAAAAGTGAAAAGTCAGCAGCCAGCAATGAGGGGATTCCCAAATGTCCTCAGGGCCTTATCAGGGACTCATGGCCCTTAGGAGATATTTATAGTCACTAGAAACAACACTGGATTGGGAAGGGGAGCGTGCAGTCTGGAAGCAGGGGTTACACAAGGTCAGATTAAATAAGCCAAGAAAGAAAAGGAAAGAGGGAGGGTAAAAGAATTAGGGGGAAAGCTTACATATCCACTGAGGGCCCACTACAAGCTTAGAAATGTGTAAAACATATTTTAACATTCATCCAATTTTTACAAGCACTCTGTGAGCTCTTGGACCCCCTCTTTTAGATGAAGAATTTGGGGCCTTCACATCAGAAGTGAATTAGCTTGCCAAGTTCACACAATACATGGCAAATCATACATTTGAATCCAAGAGCACCTGACTATAATTCTTGTGTTCTGAATAAACAAACAGGCGGTGAAAGGAGCACTGGCCTGGGTGGGTCTCTAGAGATGGGATCCCGCCCCTGCTACTCTCGTGTTGCATGACCTTAGGAAAGCCAGGTCTCAGGCTCAGCATCTCTAAAATGAGGGTTTTGACCAAGAAAAGGTTCTCGCTCAGAATTCCAGAATGGGACTTGAGAAGGTAAGACAGAGATTAAAAAAGGAAGGTCTTCAGAAAGGTCTGCTGCAGAAGAAGGTAAAGTCAGAGCCCACAGGACACACCACAGATAACAAGGAAACAGATCAGAGAGGAAGCATTGGGTCAAAGAGAGAAAAGACTATTAGGTGTTAAAAGGGGAGGGACAGAAAGCCATCCTGGGGAAGGGCAAGTTATCCTACCCTAGCACCAGACCTGTGGGGTTCCTGGGTTTCTCTGGGGGAGCGGACTGGGGGAGGCCCAATGAAAACTCCCAGACCAGGGAGGGCCACAAAGACAGAATCATTAAGACAGAAACTCAAGGGACCAACCAGACCTGGGAGAAGGGCACCAAGGAGAAGAGAGTATGAGGAGGGAAGAGAACTCAAACACTGCCCTCTGGAGGAGGGAACAGTCCAGTCCTGAGAGGTGCACAGTCTGGGTTTCAGGGGTCCTTCTACCCCACCCCCCAATAGATTCAGAGTGAGAATTCTGGTAGGAGCACGCCCTTACCCTCCCTCTTCATGCCGGTGGCCAGGCACTTCTGATAGCGGCAGTACTGACAGCGGTTCCGCTGGCGCTTGTCCACAGTGCAGTCCTTGTTGTCGCGGCACGAGTAGGTCAGATCTTTCCGGATGGTGCGCTTAAAGAAGCCTTTGCAGCCCTCACAGCTGTAAACCCCATAGTGTTTGCCTGGAGATGTGGTGGGGGGAGAGAAATAATAGTAACAAGGGTGCTTGTAGACCCCTTGCCATTTAAATCCCTTGCCAACTTCCCTTCAGCAACTCGGTGTAAGTTCATTCTGTGTCAAATACAGAGGAAAGAACCAGGATGTGAGAGATGATTCAGTCCCACTTTCCTCACTTTAAAAAACCCTGTAACAGGCCCCACTTCTCTTTGGCCACCCCATTCCCACATCTGAGCTTCAGGTTCTTTAGTTTTCTTTGGGCCCCCCCCCCCCAGTTCACTCCCCCAGAGAAACCCCATGAGTCCCCAGGAACCCCACAGGTGATGGTAAAAGGCAGATTCTCTTTTTTCTTCTCTAGGTCCCATACCTGAGCTTCGGTCCCCGCAGATTGCACAAAGTCGTTTGCCAGCCCCAGGGCCACCGGGAGGTGGTGGACAGTGCAGGCCCCGGACCCCTAAGACCGGTGGCTTCACATCTTCAGGGGGGACAGAACCACCCCCAGGGAGCGACACTGTTGAATTAATCTGGGATGGGGAAATAGGGAGTCACAGAGGGACTCATTGGGAAGGAGAATCTCTCGGGGGTGACAGAAATCAATCCCTACCACACAGGCAGGGCCCTGCATTGCACATTCCAGAGGACATTACTTACACTGCAGTCTATGTAAAGGACCACCTCTGAGGCACAATCCCAAAGAAAATAGACATACAGTTCCCCTTGAAACTGTGCAACACAGTAGCCTTGAAGGGCACTTATCTCAGAAGGGCAGATGGGACAAAAAGGGCAGAAAATCACTGACAGATGAGAGGGACATCAATAATATCAGGGTTCTTTCCTAGGATTGTTAAGGAAGCATGCACTGAAAGATTAGTCACCTCAGGAAGGGTAAGGGGTCTCAAAGGACCACAGGCCTGCCAGGATTAGAGTACTAGAAAGTCAGTGAGCCATGGGGAAGTTCACACAAGGATCTTGGGTCACAAGGAAACAGGGAATGAAAGAAGAGAGGCAGTAAATTGGTCACAACCTCTCACCTGGGGACTGCTGACAGGCCCGGAGAATCCAGGGGGAGCTGGAGGGGGCAGGCCAGGGGACCCCATGGAAGAGCTGATGACAGGGAAGGGGGAACCCAGTGGGGGTGGTGGCATCGGGGGTGGGGGTGGGGCCCCAGAGCCTCCAAGGGATGGGGCTGCTGAAGGGGGGAGGGGTGGCCCAGGAGAAGGGGGAGGGGCACCCTGGGGGAGGGGGTTAGGGGAGGAACTATCTGGGCTTCGGGAGTCTGAGAGAGGGGTACAAAGAGGCACAGAGAGACACAAACAGGAGAGACAAAAAGAGAAAATGAGTCTTCAATTGATCACTCAACTAGAGACTTTAATTCTCTCTGATCCCCCACTTTCCCCCCACCCCACCGACCTCATCCATCCCCAAGTCATCACAAAACAGTTTAACTTCTAATTGTGGTGAGAGGTGTAGCAGATGACAGAGAAGGGCTGTGCAGGTGAGAAAAAAAACAAACAATGCATCTGGTCACCCCGAGCCCGAGGCATCTCGTGCGGGTGAGGCAGCACGTGGGGTGGGAGCAACCAGGCCCTCCACTCCCAGCTTGTAGCTGGAGCGCGCAGGGGGCAGAGAGAGTTGGAAGAGACCCTCCTAGGACGCAGGACCTGCCTTCAAACATCCAGAATCTTCAAGCTGGAGGGACCGCGTCCCACGCCCGGAGCCTCGGGTGCGCAAGGCCTCAAGTGGCCGCCGCTAGGAAGGCGGAAGCTCCCCCTCCCCGCCCCGCCCCGGGGGGGAGGGCGCTGGGGCCCTCGCGAGGGAGGGGACGCGTGTTTACAAACAAGGGGGCGGGAGCGGCCGGGAAAGAGCGCCGGGGGAGAGGGGGAGGGGCTGCTGATAAAGCGGTCACGGGCCCGCCAGTCCGTCGGCCATGGCACACTCACCCCGCCCGCTGTCGCCCATCCCGTCCCGTCCAGCCTCCCCCGGCTCCAGCTCCGGGGTTTGTTGTTCTCCGGCTGCCGCCGCTGCTGCCGCCGCCGCCGCCGCTGCTGCGGGATCCAGCCAGGGCCGTCGCCGCCGCCACCGGGACGCGACCCCACAATGCATTTCTTTTCGCACCCCCACCGGCCCACACTGCCCCGCGGCATGCCGCTGGGGGAGGAAGGGCGGGCGAGAAGCCCAAGACATGATTCCTGCCTGAGTGTAGGGATGCCGAGGAGGTATACCAGGGATGCCCAAGGGCTGATCGGGGGACTAGCTGAGCACGAGGACGCCCCAGAGAAAAAGACTCTGGCCTGAACCGGCTCGAATTAAGGGCTTCGCTCTGCCCTGTACCAAAATGACAGCGCCGATGTGGCAGCCATCTTGGTATAGACGGGAAGTCTCCGCGCTAGTTCCCGCCCCCTCGTCTAGTTGGAAACGGAGGAGGCGGTCTCCTCGGGCCTGGTAGCCGGCCTCGCCCGGCCTCCCCTCAAATAACCTCCGCGTCCGCGCACGCGCGCCACGGCAAGGCCGCTTTGCCTCTACCGGAGTTTCTCCATGTTGGTAAAGGTATTGGGACGGGGCTAGAACGGGACTTCCTGCTCTCGCGGGAGCTGGAGGCGGGACTGCCACGTCCGACCTAACCGGGAAAGGAGAGGACCCCGGAGCCGGTGAGAACTCCCTGCTTTCCCCTACCATCCTTTCTAGACCTTTTTCTCCACCTGGGGGGTCATAGAGACGAGGGCCCAGAGAGACCCTAAAGTGGGGGATCCAAGCCTAGAGCGGTGTCCCCCCGGGGCCCTACATCCGGGAGGGGATACGGGATAAAGAGAACGGGTCCTGGAAACAATGTGGGTGGGAACAGTATGGAAGGGGGGCGCGACCCATAGAAGTGAACGGAGGGCGTGAGCGAAATAAAGCGGACCCTGCATAAGTATAGAGTTGAGGGTCAAGTGGAGTCACTTTCTCTGTCCCTCTGGTCAGCGTGATGGCCAGAGGCCTCGGGGCACCCCACAGGGTGGCAGTGGGACTGCTGACCTGGGCGGCCTTGGGGCTGCTAGTGGCCGGACACGGGGGTCATGGCGAGCTGCACGAGGACCCGCACGAGGACTTCCATGGCCACGGCCACAGCCACAGGCACTCACATGAGGATTTCCACCATGGACACAGCCATGCCCATGGCCATGGCCACACTCACGAGAGCATCTGGCATGGGCATACTCACAGTCACGACCATGGACATTCACATGAGGATTTGCACCATGGTCATAGCCATGTGCACAGCCATGGAGGCTATGGGGAGTCTGGGGCTCCAGGCATCAAGCAAGACCTGGACACTGTCACTCTCTGGGCCTATGTGAGTCCGCAAGGGATGGGGGAGAGAGGGTGGTTCTGGATTATTGGCAAACCCAGCACCACTTGACCCTGACTCTCTCTCAATAGGCACTGGGGGCCACAGTGCTGATCTCTGCAGCTCCATTTTTTGTCCTCTTCCTTATCCCGGTGGAGTCAAACTCCCCCCGGCACCGCTCTTTGCTCCAGATCTTGCTCAGTTTTGCTTCAGGTGGGCTCTTGGGTGATGCCTTCCTGCACCTGATCCCTCATGCTCTGGGTAAGTGATCTCTTGCCTCTACCTCAAATCTTAGTATGTTTTATTCTTTGAGCAAAAGGGTTCTTCCCCTTTTGTAATCCCTAATTTGCAATTTTCTCCCAAATACATAACACATGGAGTTCGGTATGCCCATGTCTGACCTTTTCTCCCCCTTCTTCCAGAGCCTCATTCTCACCATGTTCTGGAGCAACCAAAGGGACATGGACACTCCCACAGTGGTGAGGAAGGAACAGAAGATGATGAGGGTTGGGGTGCTAAGGAAGGCTTATTCCTCCCTATTCTTCTGCACTTGTGGCAGAGGAGTATGGAATCCCCATCTCCCTTAATATCTCAATGCCTTCATTCCCAGGCCAAGGCCCCATTCTGTCTGTTGGACTGTGGGTCCTTGGTGGAATTGTCGCCTTTCTTGTGGTGGAGAAATTTGTAAGACATGTGAAAGGAGGACATGGACACAGTCATGGACATGCTCACAGCCACACACATGGAAGTCACGGGCATGGAAAACGGGGTAAGCCCAAGAACACAAGTCTCTTTGCCTGCCTCAGAATCCTCTTATCATATGGCTTTTACGTGGGAAGGGACTTCTCTTTTGAAGATATATGGGCACATTTGTTATCAACTTCTTTGTTTCCTCAGAGCATTCTTCGAAGGAGAAGCAGAGCTCAGAAGAAGAAGAAAAGGATGCAGGGGGGTTAAAAAAGAGGAAAGGAGAAAACATGGGGCCCAAAGATGGGCCAGTAAGATCTCAGAATTCTGAAGAGGAAAAAGCAGGTTCAGGTGAGAGCTGGAGCCTGTGATACACTTGGGTGAAGGATGTTGTTGTGAGTCACGTGGAATTTGCACTGTCGGTAATGGCAGGTGTCTGAGAAACATGGAGGCGCTGGGTGTGAAGTGGTCTGGGAGTATGCTTATGGCTGACTACTGCTGGGACTAGGAGTGATGGATGTCTCTAATCATCTTCCTTTACCAGACCTACGTGTATCGGGGTACCTGAATCTGGCTGCTGACCTTGCACACAACTTCACTGATGGTCTGGCCATTGGTGCCTCATTTCGAGGGGGTCGGGGGCTAGGGATCCTGACCACAATGACTGTCCTGCTACATGAAGTGCCCCATGAAGTTGGGGACTTTGCCATCTTGGTCCAGTCTGGCTGCAGCAAAAAGCAGGTTAGTGATGATGTGCACCAAACATGGTTGCCCCAAACTTTTAACCCCTGTTCATCCACCCCAAACCCAAGACTGCCTCTCATTAATTCCACACAAGTCACACTGTTACTGGTAACAGATCCCATAGAAATGAAAGGGAAGAAGTCCTTTGTCCTGTGACTCAATATTTTTTGAACTGAGATTCATAAGCCATCTCTAAATGGCTTGTGGGGTCTTTCACTGCTCCCTGTCCTGACCTACTGAATCAGATGATGTGTGGTAAAGATCTCTTTGATTACTAAGGTTCTTCAGAAAATGTCTATTCTAGACCTCCCCTCTTTTTGCCTTACTCTTTTCGTTTGCAAAGACATGCCCATTACCCATATATATACACTTGTATCCCACCTCTCTCTCTTTTCTGTTCACTAGGCGATGCGTCTACAACTCCTGACAGCAATAGGGGCACTGGCAGGCACAGCCTGTGCCCTCCTAACTGAAGGAGGAGCAGTGGGCAGTGAAGTTGCAGGTGGTGCAGGTCCTGGCTGGGTTCTGCCATTCACTGCAGGTGGCTTTATCTATGTAGCAACAGTATCCGTGTTGCCTGAGCTGTTAAGGGAGGCTTCACCCTTACAGTCACTTCTGGAGGTGCTGGGCCTACTGGGGGGAGTCCTCATGATGGTGCTGATTGCCCACCTTGAGTGAGAGATTGGATAAATCCCCCCACCATGGCCCCAAACCTCTAACCCAAGTCCTGCAGGTCAGGGGTCTGTGGATATTTTGGGGGCCCTGACTAGAGATATCTGCCAAGAAAGGAGTTGTTCTTGGGAAGTGTTGACTTTGGCAAAAGGGCCTTCAAGGTTTGCCAGACTTAAGGGACTTCAGAGGTGAGACTGAGAGGCCAGAGGGACCATAATGTTGGGCATGTGCTGACCATGTTGTTGGGTTTGTGGGGCTAAGTGGGCCATGAAGAGTAGAAGAGGGAGGGGTCATGGCAGCCTACCTGTGGTCCCCTACACCACCTGTTCTCAGAGGACCAAGCCGGCACACACAGGCTCCTCCCACTTGGCTGAGCATCAAGGAAGATCAGAGCCCAGGACCGAGCGGGTAGCAGTGGGGATAAACACCAATCGTGCGTCCTGATTTGGGAGTGATTGGCGGGGAGGGGGCGTTAGTTGCTAATCTCATGGCCTAATTTTTTATTTGTTTCTATTCTTTTTATATCAATGTTTGAATCGAGTGGGAGGGTGATGACCGGAAATAAAAACGTTAGATTTTCCCGCCCCACGTGCTGTCTTTGTCTTTTTGGGGTGAGGTTGGGGAATCCTAGACTACTCACTCCCCGGGTCCCAAGCGCCGGACGTCCCACGCGGCGGTGCCTGGCCCCGCCCCCGCGCCGGCGGGCGGCCTGCGCCTTCGGCCGCCTCTGGCTGTCCACGCTAGCCGGGCTTCGATTGGCCCGGCTGTGCTCGCGCCACGCCCCCTCTGTTCTCGGATTGGCTTATTTCTGGGGCGTCCGCCTGCCCACCGCCCACCATGGCGTCCCAGCTCCGGCTCCGCTCCGCGCTGGCTCTGGTCACAGGTTGAGGGGCTGCTCTCCTAGGGCGGGCTGGGTTTCCCGAGTCATGTCAGGGCCACGCAGGATTTTGCAGGTGCTGTCACCTCTGGCTCCTGCTCCAAATGTACTGACTTTGCGCCCTGTTGACCTCTGGCCCCTACCCACTCCACGGGGCCCCGGGTCCGCTCAGCGCGTTCTCTCCCACCTCAGGTGCGGGTAGTGGTATCGGCCGAGCGGTCAGTGTGCGCCTGGCCGGAGAGGGAGCCGCCGTGGCCGCTTGCGACCTGGACGGGGCAGCGGCACGAGAGACTGTGCGGCTGTTGGGCGGTCCGGAGAGCGCAGAGGGGGCGCCCCGTGGGGATCACGCGGCCTTCCAGGCTGACATTTCTGAGGCGGGGGCTGCCAGGCGCCTGCTTGAACAAGTGCAGGTGAATGGAGATAACCTCTCCCCCTTGAAAGCGCTAAGGTTGCATCCACTCTCCTGGCTCTTCGTGGCTTATTGGTGTGTGACTTCCCCTCCCACAGGCCTGCTTTTCTCGCCCACCATCTGTTGTTGTGTCCTGTGCGGGCATCACAAGGGATGAATTTCTGCTCCACATGTCTGAAGATGACTGGGACAAAGTCATAGCTGTCAACCTCAAGGTGGTGACCCCTGAACCTGTGACTTCTGGCCCCTCTAGCCTGGAGAGAAAGCTGGAGAAGGACGATCACCCCAGCTGATTCTTTTTGCCTTGTTATTCTCTCCCCCTAGGGCATCTTTCTAGTCACTCAGGCTGCAGCCCAAGCCATGGTGACTAGTGGTTGTCATGGCTCCATCATCAACATCAGTAGCATTGTGGGGAAGGTCAGTTTGATGTGGGACCAAGTCAGCCAGCCAGCCAAGTGGGCATAGAGTATAGGCCCTCTTTGGAATTCCTGACTCATCCTGAATCTCTGACTCACCCATAGGTGGGGAACGTGGGACAGACCAACTATGCAGCATCCAAGGCTGGTGTGATTGGGTTGACCCAGACTGCAGCCCGTGAGCTTGGACGGTTGGTCAGACACATGGGGGGTGATGGGAGCTTTACTGAACCATGTGTGAGGTGGGAGGCAACGGTCAGTGTTCACACGTCCCTAGAGTCAACAGGCACTGTCCTTCCACAGACATGGAATCCGCTGTAACTCTGTCCTCCCAGGGTTCATTACAACACCAATGACCCAGAAGATGCCACAGAAGGTGCAGGACAAGGTAGGAAGCTGTGGATGGAAGGCAAAGGGCAGAATCATTCAAAGACGTGACCTCTGGTCTTCAGAGACAGAGACTGCTGAGCATGGTGCCTAGCTAATAGTAGGTATTCAGTAAGTGTACCAGAAATGAAGACAAAATAAGGGTCAGAGACTTAGTCTCAAAAAAATTACCCATAAGAGAAATTTTCACCCACATGAGTATTTTCTTACAGGTGACTGGATTGATCCCGATGGGACATATGGGGGACCCTAAGGGTGAGCAAGCCTGAATGGCAAGGAGGCCCTGGAGAGAGGGCCTGAATGAAGAGATCCCAAAGTCTGTGGTATCTCAGTGGGTCTCACAAGGATTGGTGGTGGGGGTCTGTGTTTGGGGGGAGGAATGTACCTGGTGGTGGATGACAGCCAATTTGGACCCATGGAGTAAGTAAGAAGGCACCCTCTCCCTACCATTCCTATAGATGTGGCAGATGTGGTTGCATTCTTGGCATCTGAAGACAGTGGATACATCACAGGGGCCTCAGTGGAAGTCACTGGTATGAGGCCATTGTGGGAGATGGCAGAGAGGTGGGACCCACTGGAGTCACTGAGGGAAGGGCAAAAGTTGCACTAAAGTGGGCACTCCCCAGCCCATGTGTCTCCTCCTATGCATCTATCCAATTGTTTTTGCCCCTCCCAGGAGGTCTTTTCATGTAACTGCCTCAAGGACCCTGGATTGTACTCACTCCCCCACCACTGTGCTGGACCTCCTGTGGATGAGGACTCAAAATTCCCAGGCAACAAAAGGGGCTGCAGTGTATGACTCAGGAATGCTGAATTCGGGAGGCAGGGGTGCTTGTGACCCTAATAAATTCCAAATCCTCTTCCCTGCCACCTCCAGTTCTTGTGTCCAAGCCCTCAGACCCTTCCCCACCTCCCCCTCCCTTCCCTTTCCCTAAGGATTGTTCCCTTTCACTGCCTGGTCTCCCAGGGCAACCCCAGCCGCCGGGTGTGAGAGAAGAGAGTGTGTGACACTGTGTATGCGTGACACTCTAGGTCTTTTGGGGGGGGGGGTCTCTGCCCCACCCCCTTCTTCTGGCCCCGCAGCCCCAGTCCCCTCCCCCCAATTCCCTGAGTCCTTATGGCCCTCAAGAGTGATTTGTTCATGGCCCCATCCCGGTGTCCTGTCTGGCCTTGGGAGGGGGTCTTGGAACAGGTGGCCCTCCCCCATCCCTCCCCTTTCTCTGAATTCCCCCCTCCCCTTTCTCTCCACCTTACAATAGCTGCAGCCGGCCAGGGGTCGGATGGGGGGGATTAGGGGAGGGGGCCAGGATTAGGGGAATGGGCCCGCCGATGAAAGGGGCTGGAGGAGAGCAGAAGGGAGGGGGCTGGGAGGAGGAGGAGGAAGGGGAGGGGGTCTGCGCTAATCGACTCTGGAGCCCACATAAGGACTGGCCACGGACTGAAGGAGAGGACAGGGAAGTAGGGGGGACCTGGTGGAGGGGGCGAGGGGACCCACTGCTGCCTTGTTCCAGAAACTGGCCACCCCTGGCAGCTACAGCCCACGTCCCGGAGCCCCAGCTCAAGCTGGAGGAGACAGCACGCCCATCAGGGTTTCTGCCCCCCACCCCACCCCTCTCATCTTCTGTCCTCAATGGGGATCGCTCTGCCCCTTCCTCTTCTCTTCCTCCCTGTCTCCTTCCTTTACTGCAAAGTCCTGGAGAACGCTGCTGCCCGCTTCTCACTCCAGACATTCGGCCCCTTCCACATGCGCTCACCCCCTCCCCAAGAGGGGCCCCATCTTGTGTGTGTCCCTGCTTCCGCGTGGTGTCTCCATTCCCCCGTTCCTCCCGTGCGCTCCCTCCCCCGCCCCGGGCCGCGGCTCTTGATTGTCCAAACGCAATTCTCGAGTCTATGGCTCCGGCCGAGAGTTGAGTCTGGACGTCCCGAGCCGCTGCCTCCAAACCTCGAGGGGAGAGCGGGTCGGAGGGTCAAGGGAGAGCCAAGGCGGAGGGTGGAGCAAGCCCCCGGGCGGAGACGGGCATCCCGGGCGCGCCGGGACTTGGCCGCGTCCACAGGACTGGAGAAGTGCAGCGGCCGTGGATCCTTGGCAGCGTTTTCCCCCCGGAATCCGGCCTGGGGTTCCCGAGCAAGTTGCGCTGGGGGGCGGGGGAAGCCGTCCCTCCGAGTTGCTAGGGGACCCGGAGTGGGGGAGGCGGCCCTTTTCCCAGCCAGGGTCCCCGCGGGGGTCTGAGCGACCCCAGGCCCCGCCCTCCGGAGCCGAGGCCCGGGTGGGGGCCGCGGCGGGGAGCGGGGACCGCGTGACGCGGCGCGGCGGTGCCGGGCTGGGGGCGGAGACCGCGGCCCCCACGTGGCGCGGGGCTCCGGCGACGCCGGCTCCTCACTGGGGGCGGGCGCGTCCCGAGGGCGGGGGAACCCGGGCGTCCACGTCGCGTCCCACCCGCGCCGCGAGTGGCGGGTGACGTCTCCGCCGGCGGGGGGAGTGGAGTGCAGGGGCAGGCGGAAGTGACGTAGGGTCCCAGCGCCCGGCCATGGCGGTGGCGGCGGCGGGAGCTGCTGCGGTCTGAGCCGCGGCTGCCGACCGAGCGAGCTCCGCCGGGGCATCTGGGCCCAGGGAGCGGCGTCGCGACCGCGGGAGCGCGGACGGCCAGAGCCGGGTGAGGGGCCGCGCGGGGGCGGGGGCTGAGAGGGGCGCCTCCGGAGGGGCGGGGTCTGCGCGAGGGGCGGCCCCCCCTAAACGCCCTTCCTCCCCTTCCCCCTTCCCCTCTCCCCAGCCTACCTCTCCTCCGCGGCTGTGGAGCCCTGGTGGGGGGGTCGGTGCCCGGTCACCATGACGACGCCGGCGAATGCCCAGAATGCCAGCAAAACGTGGGAACTGAGTCTGTATGAGCTGCACCGGACCCCGCAGGTGACAGGGAGTCTCCCTCCACAGCTTACGCGGTCTCCACAGGCCCTTCAGGCCTCAGACCCCCCATCTCGCAGCCTCTTCCATTTTTTGCCCCATTCTGCCACCCTTGCCCGACTTCACAGACTCCCTTGCCCTACCCTTGAATCACCTCAGCCTTTTCATATCTACTTCAAAACAGCCATGCCAGAGAGGTAGAGCAAGTATTACTATCTCGTTGGAAAGACAGTGAACAGACAGAAATTGTCTTCTTTTTCTCAGTTCAGTGTATAGGTCAGTGCATGTCAGACTCACCTTGGGAGTTTACTGTAAAGTGGAGTTTCTCAGCCCCCACACACTTAAACACACACATTCTGACACAAGTAATGGGAAGTCCTAGAATCTGCATTTTGAACAGGCATCCTAGTGGATGCTGATAGAGATAGTACCAGGCCCACACTTGAAGAAATTCTGTAGAATTAGTTCCCTAAATCACTTGTCTGTGCCTCCCCTATCCCCATAACTCTCACAACACCTCAGATCCTCCTATTGGAAAGCTCCTACTCAGTGGACGCTAATCCATTCTGTTCTCCATTCTCTCCGGGTCATTAGTCTCTCTATCTCAGAATTCCAATCTTCCCCAAGTGGCCAACATGGGAGTATTTCCCAAAACTCCCATATAACAGACTTCTTGTTTCTAAAATCTGCCCCCCCCCCCAACCTACCACCCCTTTCTCACTCACTAATGCCCTCCAGGAAGCCATCATGGATGGCACAGAGATTGCGGTTTCTCCTCGCTCACTGCATTCAGAACTCATGTGTCCCATCTGCCTGGACATGCTGAAGAATACAATGACCACCAAGGAGTGCCTCCATCGATTCTGCTCCGACTGCATTGTCACCGCCCTGAGGAGCGGGTAACAGGAGGGATGTGTTTGAGATGGGGTGAAGGCCACAGAGTTGGAACCTCAGTGACTGACTGCTCAGGGATACCTCTTTCCTACCACAGGAACAAGGAGTGTCCTACCTGCCGCAAGAAGCTGGTATCCAAGCGGTCTCTGCGACCAGATCCCAACTTTGATGCCCTGATCTCTAAGATCTATCCCAGCCGAGAGGAATATGAGGCCCACCAAGATCGGGTGCTCATCCGCCTCAGCCGCTTGCACAACCAGCAGGCGCTGAGCTCCAGCATTGAGGAGGGGCTGCGCATGCAGGCCATGCACAGGTTCGGGGCTGGGAGAGAGGCAGCAACAGGGCTGATCGGACAGATCTGTGGGTCAGACTCTTGGTGCTGCCTTTACTGCCAGCCAGCTTTTTACCTTACCATCCTAAGAGCTCACACCAGCCTTATTGGCAGACCTGGTAGTCATGGATGTAAATTGCAGCTTCTTAGCTGCTGGCACTGTTATTCTTAAAAAATAGCTCACCCTCTAAGTTTCTCGAAATTAGAGTAGTTGAGTGGTTTTTAGCATAAACTCTAGATTCACACCACTGGGAATTAAATCACCTCTTAGGCCAGCCTGTCTCAGTCTTTAATCTGTATGCCTATTAAAAGGGTATTGTTAAAGGTGCATATTGTGATTCAGTTAGTCTAGAATTGAGTCTAAGATTCTGCATCCCTACAAACCTATGCTACCGGCTCTTAGATCATAATTTGAGAGGTGAAGGACTGTGATCTCAAACAAGTTATTTAACATCTCTAAACTTCAGTTTTTCAGTCATAAAGTAGAATGTAATTAGCTGTTTCTAGGAGTTGTGTGATGTGAGCCGATCAGTGCAAAACATTTAGCAGCGTGCTTGGCGCACAGTTAGCAGTTTAGTAAATGTTAGGTGTGATCATTAAGATTTCCCTGATCTCTTAGTCTCTGAAGTTTAAAATCTAAACCCCTTATCCTTGGTGCTTTCTAACCTTGACCGTTTTCTTCTACAGGGCCCAGCGTGTGAGGCGGCCGATGCCCGGGTCAGATCAGACCACCACGATGAGTGGGGGGGAAGGAGAGCCTGGGGAGGGAGAGGGGGATGGAGAGGATGTGAGCTCAGATTCTGCCCCTGACTCTGCCCCAGGCCCTGCTCCCAAGCGACCCCGTCCTGGGGGTGCAGGGGGGAGCAGTGTAGGGACAGGGGGAGGTGGCACTGGCGGGGTGGGTGGTGGTGCTGGTTCTGAAGACTCTGGTGACAGGGGTGGGACCCTGGGAGGGGGAACCTTGGGCCCCCCAAGCCCTCCTGGGGCCCCCAGTCCCCCAGAGCCAGGTGGAGAAATTGAGCTCGTGTTCCGGCCCCACCCCCTGCTCGTGGAGAAGGGAGAATACTGCCAGACTAGGTGAGAGTCCTGTCTGTCCCCAGACCACTGAGAAAACAAAGACCACCTAGACTTCCATCAGAAGTGGGCTTCGCCCAAACCCAGAAAGAAATCCTAAGCCAGAGGCCCTTTTGGAAAGTCCCCTATTTCCCTTCTCTGGTTGAGGCTTCCTGTGCTCTAAACCTGCCCTCTTTCCCACTCCAGATATGTGAAGACAACTGGGAATGCCACGGTGGATCATCTCTCCAAGTACCTGGCCCTGCGCATTGCCCTTGAGCGGAGGCAGCAGCAAGAGGCTGGGGAGCCAGGAGGGCCTGGAGGGGGTGCCTCTGATGCTGGGGGACCTGATGGGGGTGGTGGGGAGGGTGGAGGCACTGGAGGAGGTGACGGCCCTGAGGAGCCTGCTTTGCCCAGTCTGGAAGGTGTCAGCGAAAAGCAGTACACCATCTACATTGCCCCTGGGGGCGGAGCTTTCACGGTGAGAGCGCCTGAGGGTGTGGTGGGAGGCTTGCCTGGGGACACAGAGAACTCAGGATCCCCCCCTCCTAACCCACCAACCCTCTTTTCCCTCTGCATATCCCATCTCCCTTCCTTGTTCCTTTCTCCTCTCCTATCACTGCCTGTGCCCCTACTTTTCAAACGCCATCTCTTTTATTATTTTTTTCTTTCCTTCTCCCTTCATCACATTTTACCTCTCACTCATTTCCTCTGCCATCTTCTCCAACTCTTCTTTCCTCTTCTTCCGCCTCTCCATTCCCCCCGCCTGTAGACACTGAATGGCTCTCTGACCCTGGAGCTGGTGAACGAGAAGTTCTGGAAGGTGTCCCGGCCATTGGAACTCTGCTATGCTCCCACCAAGGATCCAAAGTGACCCCACAGGGGGACAGCCAGGGGATGAGGACCAAGAGGTGTTCCTGTGTCCTGGCCCACTACTCCAGCTTCTTTGTCCCCCAGTGGCCCCCAACCCAGCCAGCCAGCAAGAGGACATAAATGGACAAATGGCTTTTATACAAAGTATCTATATCAGATTCTTCTATATTGTACAGAGTGGGGCATGCACCCCCATCTACTGCCTTTTCTATTGCCTCCCAGCTCCATCTATACAAGATGTTGGGGAAGGTGAAGAATCGTCCCCTTCATGCCCTCCTACAAACAACAAACTTGCTTTTTTTCCTCTTTGAAATCTGCAGTTCTGTGTCTCTGTTCATCAGGGGTATACTAGAAGGGAGGAAAAAAAAAAAAAGATTGGGGAGGGAAGTCTAGAAACCAAGAAACCATGTGGAATCAGCCTTGGAAATGAGGAAATGCCAAAGGTTACTCGGTTTGTAAATTCCATTTTTCTGAACCTGCAAATCAGTAAATATATTATAAACAGGGAGAAAAGATCTGGAAAGCTAGAAGAGACAGGATGAAGAACAGGAGGGGTTGGAGGCAGATTTCAAAACTTGAATAGCTCAACCTCAAGCCCAGGGTTTTAATACCAGAGGGGAATCAGAAAAGTGGCTCTGTAAGGACAGGCAGGCCAGGATATTTTTGCAAAGGGCATAATTCCTCTTTTTTTAAAAAAAGATTTATTTATTTATGTATATAAGAACTGGGGTACAGACCAGAGGTGCAGAAGGGTGAGAGGATTCACCAGAGACAGAGTGGGGAGCAGAACAGGCAGATTGACCAAAAGCACTGCTGAGGGGAGCAGCGGGCAAGACAGGAGAGGTCTGCTGTGCCATGTGGGTTTCTCTCTGGCTGACCGGGAATCGAACCAGCACTGCAGAGGCTGTGGACAGCGCTGTGCTCAACCCACCGCATCACCAGGGAGGCCCATAATTCCTCTTCATGGAGAAGCTTTTCTGTAGCTGGAAAGAATCTCTTTGGGGGGTAGGGTGTGAGGAGGGGGCACAGTAGGGATGACAGTTCCCAGGCGCTTGTGAGCTAATGCCTCCTGAGCCCACGGCTGTGTGGAGGGGGGGCAACCCCGCGATATAGTTCCATACCTGACCAGGCAACTGTTGAGAGAAGAAGGTGGAGCATCAAGGAAAGCTGTCTCTGCCTCCTAACCTCCAATTCCACAGCTTGGGCCCCAAACCTGGGACTGGGGACCAGGCTTTAGACTGCAAGGAGGGAAAAGGTGGGGAGGAGGAATCCCTTTCTAGCAGACACCAACACTTGTCTTCCTGCCCCAGCTTCTCAGCCCCTCACTTCCTGTTTCTATTGCCCAGCTTGCCCCCTCCCCATCCACCCCCAAAGTCCTGTGGCTAATTCAGTTCTGTGTGCCCCCTCTGCATGCTTGTGATTTCTGGTTGGTTCCCCTATTCCCTATTACCCTCAACAGAGCTAACCAAAGGGGCATCCTCCAGCCCCAGGGCAGACTGCAGACTTGGCGGCCTGGCGCTCACCCTAGAGACCTGCAGACATAGAGGGCATCCCCACTACCCTCAGGAGCTGCTTTACATCCGCCTACCCCAACTCAGATCCTGGCTCCCCTTATCTCCACCGGGTATCCAGGGGCTGTGATGCTCCCAGGATGTTGTGGGCGGGTTGGTAGGTTGGCGTTACTCCTGGAGTTTTGAAGATGAGAAACAGAGGAAGAGGAGGAGGGAGGGATACCTGGTGGATGCCGAAGCATATAATAAACTTGGCATCTCTTCTGTTCCGGGGACGGCTGGGAGCTTCACCCCCTCACTCTCTTCATTCTCCCCAACCTCAACCAACCTGGAACCTCTTCTTGCCTGCCCCCTCCTCGCTTGACTCTGGCGGCCCATGACCCCTGTGTGACGATCTCCCGCTCCTAAGGCCCCTCTAAGCCTTCTCAGCCCCTTAGTCCACACCTTTGCTTCATCCTCCCCTTCTGCCACTTCTCACTTTTCTCCTCCTGCTCCCTCTCTCTGTCCCCATAACTGTGAAATTCACAGGCACATCTGTTTATTGAGGTGACACCATTTGGGAGACATAGAGCCCTTGCCCTAGGTGAGTCTCCCCTACCTGGCCAGACCTTCTCCTTCCCTAGTACTGGGGTGGGGGGCAAGGGTTGGTGTCAAGTTCCCTTGGACCTGTTGGCTCTCCTGGGTTAGTTGCCCTAGTGAGTTGTGAGTTGCTCTCAGTTAAGCCTGTATCTATGAGTCAGGCAAGCGCGTGATACAAAGTATACAAAAGGAACTTTGTTGACAGGACAAGATACATATAGGAGAATAAATAACAATGCCAAGAAACAAGGTGGATAAAGAAAGAAAAGGTCAGCAGGAAAGTCACAGGGACCTGGAGGCAGTTCTTCCCCTGCCACTGACACTGAGCGGCCTTGACCAGACCCTGGGGAGGTGCAAGCACCACCGGGGGAGGCCAGCCTTGCATTTCAGCAAGTCCTCTGCAGTGAGAGCATTAGCCTCCATCCCCCAGGGGAAGAGAGTATCCCACAAAGGAGCAGTCCCACACTTCTGGTGCAGGGGGCCACTGGGAGCCCATAGGGTGACAGGAAGGGCCTCTGAGAGGCAGCAGGTCTGACTGGGATGAATAGGAGGGGAAGAAGGAAGTCCTTGGAAGGGGGAGGTATGAGAGGACTCTTCTCTCCTTCATCCCCGCCCCACCCCCGTTTGACCATCCTCAGTTTCCTTGGCCCCCAAGCCATAGCAGAGCATGTGTCTGAGTGCAGAAGCGGAGCCCGGGAGCCCAGGTCCTCAGGACCCTGAGAGAAAGTGCCCTACAGGAGACCCCTACCCAGGTGAAGCCTTACTCTGAGGGCCCTGTCCTTGCCTGGCAGCCCTCAAAGCCCTGCAAACTGCTCACAGCAAAGTTGTGCTCTGGGTTCCCCACCAATCCCACACTGCCCCTGAGAGGTGAGGGAAGGGTTGCTGAACCCCAGCCACGCCATCACTTGGGGCCGGTTCCTAGACTGTACTCTCTACCTCATCTCTGCCTCCTCCTCTTCCTTGCTGCTTTCACCTTAGCCACTCTGGCCTCACAGGTTGGCGGCAAAAGAAGAGAAGGAAGAGAGGGCAGGACAGAGCTCCCTGTCCACTGGGGCACCCTTGACTCCCCTCGGGTGTCACAACTGACCCTTCTCCACTTCCCATGCCCAGTCCTGCCCCCACCACAATGCCCTTATCCCTTGTGGAAAGTGAAGCCTCCTCTTACTGCCATCCACTTGAGTGAGCGCCCTTTCCTGCACCCAATGTGGAAGTGCTTCAGCTGCTCTCCCTGTACCTGCATCCCACACAGGCAACAAGCTCCACCCCTAAGGCCAAATGATGTGGCCACACTCCTGCCCCAGTTCACTCCTGCCCAAGCCCCACCACACCCTGTGGCCAGTGTGGATGGACGTGTTCCTCCCAAGCTCCTGCCAGCTGCAGCACCACTGTCCACACTGGCAAGTGGCCCTTGGTCTGTGTGGATAGGGTTTGGGTGCCCCCCCATTCCCCAAACTGTCCACTGTGAAAAGGCTCACTTAGGGAGCACCCCTGCCTCTGCTCCTGCCCCTGTCCCAAGTATGGTGAGTATCTTGCCCAGGGCACTATCCTGGCCTAGCTCCTACAGAGCACACAGGAAGACATCTTGCCCTTGCAGCCAGTGTGGTCAGGCTCTACTCTACCCCTCTCTGCCAGGTGCTGGCAGCAGTGCACTGCCACACAGCCCAGCAGGCCACGAAGTCTTTCCTCTGCTCCCTGGTTTGGGGAGGGCTCCAGCCACTCCAACCTGTAAGGCCATCAGCAGGACCAGGGCAGTGAGCAGCTCAGGACAGGTGGTGTAGCAAGGGCTACAGGCAGAGCTCAGGGCTGGTGCAGCACCCGAGAGTCCACGGGCAAGACAGCAGGTGAGGTCCTGATACAGCTCCAGCCTGACCAGGGCCTCCACAGCCACTCTGGGGGCAGTCCCTATGACTCTGGCCTCTGCTGCCTTGATTGACTCTGAGCAGCCATCTGCCTCAGTGACAAGCCATGCCCAGCAGGGAAGCCTGGATTGAACACAGCGGGGGAGGGAGTCAGGAGGCAAAGTCATGGCCCCATGGTAGTGCTACTCACACCCCACAGCATTCTAGGAGCACACAGAGGCAGCCCTGGTAACTGACCCCTGCACAGTGTGAGTGACACCCTCCTCTGCAGGGCCATGATCGAACACAGGTCCCACCCCATGCCTGCCCAGCAACTTTCAGAGCAACCGTGTCTGGCAGCCAGTGTCTCACCTGGCCTTACTTAAAGCTGGAGCGGCCAGGCCCACCTCACCACCAGTCCACAGTGCCAATCCCCCAGGGAGCTCAGGCCTGGAACCCTTATCCTTAGAAAGGAATCTGCACTTCCAATCTCCTACCCTCCATCTGAGAAATTGAACCAGATGATCTGGGACCTGCTACCTATCATGGATTCCCTGGGATTTTCTTGAAGGGATCATTTTAAAGAAATAACTGAATCCCCAGAGCTCTCCATGACAGCCCCCACCATCAACTCCTAGTGCCCTCTAATTCCATTCAATACTGTCACTTTCCCCGGAGGCTGCTGGGTCTTTGTCTTCTAAAGCTATCCCAGATCTCCCTGTGTGATGATGCCATCTCCCAGTGTCCCCTCCTGTACTCACTGGGCCCAGTTTCTAGGACCCCAACGCTTTCTAAAAACCCCAATTGCACTTTAAGAATAAAGCCCACATGGAGGCTGCTCTCGGGCAGAGTCATGTGCCCAAGGAGAAGGTGTGGAAATGGAGGAGAGGGAGACCAGCAAAAGAAGCCAAGAGAGGTTGAAGGAGAAAGTAGTAGTAGGTTCTGGAAGGTGGAGAAAAGAGAATAGGGCTGCGTGAGATGAGACATGCAAGAAACATTTCAGAAAAGCTCATAAATGTCTTCAGGTACAGACATCCTCAGGGAGCCACACATTTCTTCAGTTTACATCTCTCCTCAACACCAGTGCCAACACTAGCACTTTGTGCCCTGCCATTTCCACTTCTTACACAAAGCTGCTTGCTTAACATCGTCATGTACTGGAAAACTGGTTTGTTGGTTTTTTACAGATTTATTTATTTATGCATACAAGAACTGGGCTGTAGGGCCTCCCTGGTGGTGCAAGGGGTTAAGACGCAACTTATGAAGCTACCCACAGCCTCTGCAGCCCAAGTTCAGTCCCCCTCCAGGGAGCTTCCCACATGGCACAGCAGACCTCTCCTGTCTTGCCTGCTGCTCCCCTCAGCAGTGTATTTCAGTAGTTCTGCATGTTCTGTTCCCCACTCTGTCTCTGGTGAATCCTCTCACCCCCCGTACCTCTGACCTGTACCCCACTTCTTGTATGCCTAAATAAATAAATCTCAAAAAAAAAAAAAAAGAACTGGGCTGTAGGCCAGAGGCATGGGGGGTGAGAGGGTTCACCAGAGACAGAGTGGGGAGCAAAACAGGTGGATCTACTGAGATACACTGCTGAGGGGAGCAGCGGGTGAGACGGGAGAGTCTGCTGCGCCATGTCGGTCAGCTCCCTGGCTGGGGTTGGAACTCATGTTATAGCGGTTGCCAATAGCTTCATAGTGTTGAGACTTAACCCCTTGTACCACCAGGGAGGCCCCAGAAAACTGGTTTTGGACAAATAATGGGGAGTCCCATAGGATCCCTTCCAAATTGGCGTTCCACTTCCCCCTCTCCCCCCCACCGTCCAAGCCCATCCTGGCACTGAGGAGCACACTGTCATCATGCACCCTTGCAGAAGGCTCTGCTGGATGAGTTATTCCCTCATGGGACTGGGGTCTCTGACTGCAAGTTGCAATGCAACTCTTTAGACCTTGGCAGATTTCTCATTATGATATTTCAGAAAGACTGATTATTATCACATGCAAGAAGGAATTAAACACCTTCCAAAGTAAAATGATCACTCAGGAGACTAGTCAGTTTCATGCTTTTAGGAAATATATATCCAGTTCACCCCATGTCAGGAACAGTTCTGTGACCTGGGTATTACAAACAGGCACATGATGTAAGCCATAACTTCAAAGGCTTTGCTCTAGGGGTGTTTTGAGGTAGCATCTCCATATGAAATCTAGCATGTAGTCCTTGCGATTCTATTCATTATCTTTCTCTCTCTTTTTAAAAGATTTATTTATACAAGAACCGGGGTACAGGCCAGATGTGCAGGAGGGTGAGAGGATTCACCAGAGACAGAGTGGGGAACAGAATAGGCAGACTGACTGAAATACACTGCTGAGGGGAGCAGCAGGTGAGACAGGAAAGGTCTGCTTTGCCATGTGGGTTGCTCCGCAGCTGGTGGGGATCAAACCTGCATCTCAGAGGCTGCGGACAGCTTCACAGAGCTGTGCTCAACCACCTGTACCACCAGGGAGGCCCCATTATATCTCTCAAGTCCACTCTTCTCCATCTCCCTGGTCCAGCTACAACCCAGACCATCTGGCTCTCCTCAGAATCATTACAAGCTGCAGTGGATGGGCTTCTCTAACACAAGTTGCACTCCCCGGCAAGAGAGATCTTTTTGAAATGCAAATCAGATTGTTTCAGGCACCTGTAAACCCATGCAATGGTTTCACATTGATCTAAAGACCTGAATCCCAAACTGGCCTGGCTTCCTCAGCCATGTTTGGCGCTGCTTGCCTCTTCAGGCATCTTCTCCCACCACTTACTCCTCCCTCACTCCCTTTCTGCATAGTGCTTCCTAGCAACAGTCTTTGTGCAGTCTGGGCCCTTTGCCTGAAAGTCTCCTTCTATTTCTCCCAGTTCGCTTCTCTTCATTTCAGCTGCCCAGCTCATTTGCTATATGCTCAGGGAAGCTGGCCTGCCCTTCAGGGTCAAATCTCCCTTTTTTGAGCTCCCACATTTGTGCACTTCCGTGGATGCACTTGGCACAGTTACAGTTCTACATCTGTGAGTGATTATTCTATGGATGTCTCCCCCCTAGAAAGTAAGTGAGTTCCCCAGGGGCAGGCCCCCTGACTGCAGATGCTTACTCTTGACATTCCCTGGCTCCAGCACTGGGTACTCCATAATACTGAGTTGAAATATTGGTTGAACAGATGCATGTGTGTCAGGATCTGGGGCAGGAGGCTACAGAAGTCAGAATCTCAGAGAGGAATGACTGAGCCTTGATTCCCCATCCAGCAGCATCAACCCAGGAACCCCACACACCATTTCCTTGACACCATTCCCTCCCGTTTTCCACATCGCGCACATCCACAGACCTGGCTTCATTCTCCACCTTGCCTATGAGGCCCCCCTTTCACTTTTTAGTGCCCCTTTGGCTTCTGAGGCAATGTGGATTAACAGTGCAGGACTCAGAACCAGAATATCTGGGTTCAATACTAGGTTAAAAGTTATTAGTGGTGTGACCTTCATCAGGCTACTAGGCCACTCAGAAGCTAGCTTTCTTATGCATACAATGGGGACAACTTCAGGGCCTCCCTAGTGGTGCAAAGGGTTAAGACCCAACTTATGGAGCAATCTGCAGCCACTGCAGCATGAGTTCGATCCCCGGCCAAGGAACTACCCACATGGTGCAGCACACCTCTCCTATCTCGCCCACTGCTCCCCTCAGCAGTGTATTTCAGTCTGCCTGTTCTGCTCCCCACTCTGTCTCTGGTGAATCCTCTCACCCCCCACACCTCTGGCCTGTACCCAAGTTCTTGTATGCATAAATAAACAAATATTTAAAAATAAAATAAAATGGGGACAACTACAGAATGGAGTAAAATACAGGAATTAGAAAATCTAAAAGCACCATCACCTAGAAATACTGCATAAAATATGGGTGGGGAGAGTAAGCATGTGACTGAGTTCTCAAAAGGAAAGTAAAATCCCAGGTGCTAGAAGCAAAGATGAAACTGAAAACTAAAGGATGAGCTGACTATGGCTATAGTCACAGTTACCAGAAGGGGTCTGCAGGGAACTGGTTCTTTAACTAAGAACTTTCTTGCCAGGTACCCAGGGACAGGAGATGAAGTCTTGATCCTGAAGAGATGGGAAAATTAGATGAAAGGCAGCCAAAGCTGGCTCAAGAAGAAATAGAAAACCTGAGCAGATCTATAAATTCTAATAAATTGAACAAGAAGTTAAAAATTCACATACAATATCTAGATGGTTTCATGAATGTATTTGTTCCTTTTTAAATAAGATTTATTTATTTATACAAGAACTGGGCTACAGGCCAGAGTTGCAGGGGGTAAGAGGATCCAGCAGAGACAGAGCAGGGAACAGAACAGGCAGACTGACGGCAATACACTGCTGAGGGGAGCAGCGGGTGAGACAGGAGAGGTCTGCCTCACCATGTGGTTTTCTCCCTGGGTGGCCGGGAATCAAACCCATGCTGCAGAGGCCGAGGACAGCTTCACAGTGTGGTGCTCAACCCACTGTGCCACCAGGGAGGCCCCATGAATGTGTTATTCTTAAAGGAAAAGTTTAATTATTTGAACTGCTCCATACAATGGAAGAAGTGGGTCAAATTATACTTGTAACACTGAAAATACTAAATAAAATATTAACAAACTGAAACCACTGCAATTTGTGCAAACGTGTATGTGAAGGGTGTGTATGTGCATGTGCATGACCAAACAAGGTTTTTTCAAGAATACAAAGATGGTCTACTTAACAAATCTATTAACGATATTTACAAGATTGACATATTAAAAGAAAAAAATCATGACTGTCCCAAGAGGTACAAAGAATGCTGTAGATAAAGTTGAACATGATTTAAAAAAAAAAAAAAAACTAACTAGGAATAGAAAATAGCTTCAAAAGCCAAGAAAAGGATGATAGTTTTCACTGTTTCTATTCAAGGTGTGCTGGGGGATCTGAACTGAGTGATTTAAAAATGTACAATAAGAAAAAGAGGAAATTGGGCCTCCTTGGTGCCAGTGGCAGAGCCAGTTCAGCGCAGCGCTGTGAAGCTGTCAAAAGCCTCTGCAACATGGGTTTGATTCCCAGCCAGCCAGGGAGATACCCACATGGCGCAGCAGACAGCTCCTGTATCGCTGGCTACACCCCTCTGCAGTGTTTTCGGTCTGTCTGCCTATTCTGCTCACCTCTCTGTCTCTGGTGAATTCTCTCACCCTCCCACAACCTCTGCCCTATACCCCAGTTCTTGTATAAATAAATAAATCTTTTAAAACAAAAGTAAAAAGAAAAAAGAAAAAGAAATTAAATCATCACTATACATAGATGATGATTATTGACCAAGATTTATGAGAACCCACAAATAACTAGAACTAGTACACCCATTTCTGGGGCCAAGATAAATGTACAAACATCAATATGCATATACCACATTAATAAATAAAAATATTTCAAGAAAATACCATTTATAATAGCAACAAAAACTATAAAATACTTAATAAATATAACAAAATAGTTATGCGATCTTTTTGATTCACTGTTTTATTGTTGTTACATTGTACTACAACATGTTTAGGCATGCATCATTAAAAATAAAAATGTGGGGCCTCCCTGGTGGTGCAAGGGGTTAAGTCTCAGCATTATGAAGATATCTCCAGCCACTGCAGCATGAGTTCGAATCCCCTGTCAAGGAGCTAACCCACATGGTACAGCAGACTTCTCCTGCCTCGCCCGCTGCTCCCCTCAGCAGTGTATTTCAGTAGATCCACCTGTTCTGCTCCCCTTCTGTCTGGTGAATCCTCTCCCCCAAACACACACACTCCTCTGGCCTACACCGTAGCTCATGTATGCATAAATAAATAAATCTTTAAAAGAAAATAAACAAACATGTGTAGGCCCTCACTGATGGTGCAAAAGGGTTAAGTCTCAGCACTGTGAAGCTATCACCAGCCACTATAGCTAGTTCGATCCCCCACCAAGGAGCTAATCCACATGGCGCAGCAGACCTCTCCTGTCTTGCCCTCTGCTCCCCTCAGCAGTGTATTTCAGTAGATCTGCTTGTTCTGCTCTATACTCTGATTCTGGTGAATCCTCACAACCCCCACATCTCTTGCCTACACCTCAGCTCTTATATGCATAAATAAATAAAAACAAACAAATGTGTAAAAACTACTTTAGTTCCTCACTAAAGTTAAATTTCATCAATATGTGCATGGACTTTATAAAGAAAACTATAAAACCCTCCCCTCATTGGAGAACATTTTGAAAGGAAGACATGAAAAGATAGAGAAAAAAACATATGCTCATGAAGAGAAAAATTTAATATAAAGTTGGTAATTTTTGTCAAATATATAAATTCAGTACAATTCTTTTTGTTTGTTTTTAATACTTATTTTATTTATTTATGCATACAAGAGCTGGGGTGTAGACCAGAGGTGCGGGGGGCAGGGGAGAGAGGATTCGACAGAGACAGAGCTGAGAGCAGAACAGGCAGACGGACTGAAAACACTGCTGAGGGGAGCAGCGGGCAAGTCAGGAGAAGTCTCCTGCAGCATGTGGGTAGCTCCCTGGCCAGAAATTGAACTCATGCTGCAGTGGCTGGGGATAGCTTCACAGTGCTGTGACTTAACCTCTTGCACCACCAAGGAGGCCCAAATTCAGTATAATTCTAATCAACTCCTCAACAAGATCTTTTATCGAAGTTGACAAGTCACTCTTAAACTTTTCATGGGAGGGTAAAAGGACAATAAAAGTTAAAACAAATGTGAAGTGGAGTAGTCATCTGGCCACAACATAATTCTAAAGCTAGTGATGAGAGAAGTATAGTCCAAGCTAAGCAAATAAATAGGCCACAGTTACAGAATAGAACTTCTTGAAATCAGACCCTCAAGGATACGAGAACTTGGTATATGACAAAGAAGAACACTGGACTATTTGTTAAATTGTCTCAAATTTGTTGACTATCCAAATGGAAAGAAATAGATCCCTTCATTACAAATAACCAAAAGTAATGTCAGATAAATTAGATATGTGAAAAACAGAACTTAAAAGTGTTCAAAGGAAATAGAATTTAGAGATGATTCAGAGTAGGGGAGGATTTCTTAAACAAGGTAAAAAAATTAAAAGACTGACACATATGACTGTGTTAGACTTTTTAACTTCTGCAGGAAAAGAGGCATCAGAATGACATAAAAATGTAAGTGCACAATTAGAGAATATTTACAATCTTTATGACCAAAAAAGAATTGGTCTCTGGGATGCATAAAGAGCTCACCAAGGAAATAAATAAGAAAAGGACAAGGTGGGAAAAAATAAGCAAAAGCTATGAAAAGGCAAGTCACAGAAGAGGAGACCCAGATGGACAATAAACACATGGAAAGACACTCCGCGTCACTAGTAGTAAAATGTAGATGGAAACTATAGTTACTATTTACACATACTAAATCAGCAAAATTAAAATGACTCTGATGACATCAAATGTTGACCGATGTGGGAGAGTAGGAACTCATAGTTTTGGGGTGAAGTATGAACAGTTATAACAGATTTGCAGAGAGGGCCTCCCTGGTGGTACAAGAGAGACCCAACCTGTGAAGCTCATTGCAGCCTCTGCAGCATGAGTTCGATCCCCAGCCAGGGAGATGACCCACATGGCGAGCAGACCTCTCCTGCCGCTCCCGCTGCTCCCCTCAGAACAGTCAGTCTGCCTGTTCTGTTCCCCACTCTGTCTCTGGTGAATCCTCTCACCCCGCCTGCACCTCTGACCTGTACCCCAGCTCTTGTGTGCATAAATGAATCTTTAAAAAAAATTTGCAGAGAAATTTGGCAATATTTAATGCTAAAGATGGACACACTGTCACACCTAGAGACCTTGCTCCCGAGTGTGTGCCCAGCACATTCTACATGTGTGCAAGGAAGCAAGGATTTCACAGGCATTTCGGTATCATTTGACTGTCAAGATAAGTGGAACCCACCTAATTGTACTTAAGGTAAAAGAGTGGATAAGTAGTGTGTTTTTTCTTCAGTGGACCCATACACAGCAGTTAAAATAAATATGTGATAACTAATTTACCAATACAAAAGAGTAAAAACAGGCAGTTCTTTTTTTTTTTTTAAAGATTTATTTATTTATTTATACAAGCACTGGGTACAGTCAGAAGCAGGGGAGGGTGAGAGAATTCACCAGAGCCAGAGGGGTGAACAGAACAAGCAGATGTACTGAAATAAACTGCTGAGGGGAGCAGCGGGAGGGCAGGAGAGGTCTGTCTCGCCATGTGGGACCCTCGCCCAGCCTTTGGGATCAAACGGCACTGCAGAGGCTGCAGGCAGCTTGGCAGCCCAGCGCTCAACCGCTGCGCCACCAGGGGAGGCCCAAAACGGGTAGTTCTTGTCCTTTAAGACTGGCTGCCTATGTTTATACAGGCGTCTGTCTTTCCCTTTTCTGTTTTCCTTAATAAACTTGCCATGTGTTGAGGAGGAAAAAAAAGAGTAAAAACAGTTTCAAAACTGGATACTGTAAGATAGTTATACAACTATTAAAATACACAAAAAAATGATACATGTTTAGGAAAATAAACATATTTGTTAAGAGTACAAAATAGTCCTGGGAATAATATCTTTTTTTTTAATTTAAATCTTATTTTTATATTCCCCTTACAATTACAACCCCCTTATTTTCACCCCAAGCCCTCCTTTCCTGGGAATAATTTCTAACAGCTTCAGCCACAAGGAAGGAGAGAAATGAGATAGGCTTTAACTGTGACTATAATGCCTTTTTTTTTTTAAGATTTATTTATTTATGCATACAAGTGCTGAAGTATAGGCCAGAGGTGTGGGGGGTGAGAGGATTCACCAAAGAGAGTGGGGAGCAGAACAGGCAGATCTACTGAAATACACTGCTGAGGGGAGCAGTGGAGTCTGAGACAGGAGAGGTCTGCTGTGCCAAGTGAGTAGCTCCCTTGCCAGGGGATGGAACTTGTGCTGCAGTGGCTGGCGATAGCTTGATAGCGCCATCTTTAATCCCTGCACCACCAGGGAGGCCCAATGCCTTTATTTCTAAAGAAAAGATATAAAGCTGGGGCCTCCCAGGTGGTGCAAGAGGTTAAGTGTCCTGGCACTATGAAACTATCTGCAGCCACTGCAGCACTGCACAAGTTCAACCCCCTGCCAGTCAGGGAGCAACCCACGTGGTGCAGCAGACCTCTCCTGTCTCACCTGCTGCTCCCCTCAGCAGTGTATTTCAGTCAGTCTGCCTGTTCAGTTCCCCACTCTGTCTCTGGTGAATCCTCTCACGCCCCGCACCTCTGGCTTATACTTCAGCTCTTTTTTTTTTTTTTTTAAAGATTTATTTATTTATTTATTTATTTATTTATTTATTTATTTATTTATTTATACAAGCACTGGGTACAGTCAGAAGCGCGGGAGGGTGAGAGAATTCACCAGAGTCAGAGCGGGGAGCAGAGCAGGCAGAAGGACCGAAGTACACTGCTGAGGGGAGCAGCGGGCGGCAGGAGAGGTCTGCGCGCCATGTGGGACCCTCCTCTGGTGGCCGGGGAGCAGCCGGGGATCAAACTGGTGCTGCAGAGGCTGCAGGCAGCTTCGCAACCCAGCGCTCAACCGCTGCGCCACTGCCACCGGGGGGAGGCCCTACTTCAGCTCTTGTGTGCATAAATAAATAAATCTTTGAAAAGAAAAGAAAAGATATAAAGCTAAGAGATGATGCAAAAGTGAGGATTTGCTTAATTGAGTTGTGATAATTAAGTGAGTGAGTGACTAAATAGGAAAGTGCTAAATGGAAGTTGGTTGTCAGTCTCCTTAGAAGGAACAGTGACAGTGCAGTGTAGGCGGAGAGACGTGACATCCTGCCTATTCCTCCTCTGCCACGTGAAGTCTCCTCCTATTTATACTGACAGTTTTAGGCAAGTTACTTAACTGCTCTATACCTCAAATATTAAAAGTGTCTACCTCATAGCCTCGCTGTGGGAGTTAAATAAGTTGCAGTGCATAGAAATGTACCTGGCCTAGAGAACCTTCCCCTAGGAGACCCCTGTTGTTGATGATGCTATTGCTATGATTGACAGGCCTCATCTTGAGCTGCATACACATTCTTTTTCAATCCTAACTTTAATGTTTTATTTTTTTAAAGATTTATTTATGTATGCATACAAGCCTCCCTGGTGGCACAGGGGTTAAGTACAGCACTATGAAGAAATCTGCAGCCCCTGCAACACGAGTTCAATCCCTAGCTGGCCAGGGATCACACCTAGGCCCACACCTCACACCTAGGGCCTATACCCCAGTTCTTCTATGCATAAATAAATAAATTTTTTAATAATATTCATACAAAAACTAGGTGTAGGCCAGAGGTGTGTGTGGTGGGGAGGGGAGTGAGAGGATTCACCAGAGACAAAGTAGTGGGGATCAGAATAGGCGGATCTAATGAAATACACTGCTAAGGGGAGCAGTGGGAGAGACAGGAGAGGTCTGCGCCACCATGTGGGTAGCTCCCTGGCCGGGGATGGAACTCATGAGCCATCTTTGACCCCTGAGCCACCAAGGAGGCCCTCAATCTTAACTTTTAAAATCTTGTAAGAATCTCACTTGCCAATGCAAGTGCCTATATTTGAGAAGATCCAGAGTCTGCCTTCAAATCAAGGGTTGCAATTTCACATTCTTATAGTCCTCACTAGGGGTCAGGCAGGCAATGTGCAAAGTGCCAAGGTCAGGCTGGAGGACTTGGAAGGAGACCCTCCCCACCTGGAGGTTCAGTCATTCCTGGTTAGGTGTTGTCAATTAGGAATTCAGAACTAACTTTGCACATTAATTTTTCCTTCAAGAGAAATGATAAACCCCAAATTTTCTGTGAAATCTCTTCATTTTTAGTTGTTTCAATTAATTCAAAAGAATAATAAAAACATTCTGTGAATAAAATGAGAGACTTGAGTGGGTTGCCAGTTTTTGAGTTCTAAGATAGAGGCTGGTCCAGAGACAGATACAGGAGAACACCTTGAAAATACATGGAATCAGGGCCTCCCCGGTGGCGCAGCGGTTGAGCGCTGGGTTGCGAAACTGCGCGCGGCCTCTGCGGCGCCGGTTCGATCCCCGGCTGCTCCCCGGCCACTGGAGGAGGGTCCCACATGGCGCGCAGACCTCTCCTGCCTCCCGCTGCTCCCCTCAGCAGTGTACTTCGGTCCTTCTGCCTGCTCTGCTCCCCGCTCTGGCTCTGGTGAATTCTCTCACCCTCCCGCGCTTCTGACTGTACCCAGTGCATGTATAAACAAAACAAACAAACAAACCAGCAAACAAATAAATAAAGCATGCCTCTATTAAAAAAAAAAAAATTAAAAGAAAAAAAAAAAAAAGAAAATACATGGAATCAAGGCCTCTTTGGTGGTGCAAGGGGTTAAGCACCACACTACGAAGCAATCCATAGCCTCTGCAGCACAATCTCCATCCCGGGCAGGCCAGGGAGCAACCCACATGGTGAGGTAGACCGCTCCTGTCTCGTCCGCTGTTCCCTTCAGCAGCGTATTTCAATCAATCTGCCTGTTCTGTGCCCCACTCTGTCTCTGGTGAATCCTCTCACCCCCTGCATCTCTGGTTTATACCCCAGCTCGTGTATGCATAAATAAATCTCTTTTAAAAAAAAGAAAAGAAAATACATGTAATCAGAGCTATGATAGAGATGAGTGAGAGAGCAAAAAAAGGAGTGGCAGATTAAAGACAACAGCAAATTCTGTCCCTTCTCATCAAGATGTAAGAAGTCTCTTTCCTCTCCCTTGGATATGGGCTGGTCCTGTGAACTGATCTCATTAACAGAATGTGGCAGGATTGATATGTAATTTCTAAGGGTAAGTCTTACGAGATTTGAAGCTTCCACTTTTGCCACTTGGAACACGATTTCTTGGAACTCAGAACTGAGGCCCACAGATGACAGTGGTGGCTGGGCTCCACCAGCAGCCAATCTCCACTGTGTGAGGCTGTTTTGGAACCACCAACCACCTGCACTAGATGAAGCAGAACTCACCAGCCAACCTGCAGAACTGAGAAACAATAATTTCTGTTGTTTTAAGATACTAAATATTGGGTGTCCCTGTGGCTCAAAGGGTTAAGGGGCAACCTATGAAGCTGTCTGCAGCCACTGCAGACGAGTTCGATCCCTGGCCAGGGAGCTGACCCACATGGTGCAGCAGACCTCTCCTGACTCACCCGTTGCTCCCCTCAGGAGTGTGGTTCAGTTAATCTGCCTGTTCTGATCCCTACTCTGTCTCTGGTGAACCCTCTCACTACCACCCCCACACCTCTGGCCTGTACCCCAGTTCTTATATGCATAAATAAATAAATATTTAATAAAAATGCTAAATATTAAGGTGGCTTGTTAACCAAGACAGGCATGGTTAGCAAAAAGAGGTCTTGCCAGCCACTGCAGCATGAGTTTGATCCCCTGCCCACCAGGGAGCTACCACATAGCACAGCAGACCTCTCCTGTCTCGCCTGCTGCTCCCCTCAGCAGTGTATTTCAGTCAGTCTGCCTCTTCTGCCCCCACTCTCTCTGGTGGGTCCTCTCACCCTCCCCCCCCCATACTCTGGCCTATACCCTAGTTCTTCTATGCATAAAAATAAAAATAAATCTTAAAAAAAAAAAACTCTGCTCCAGAGAGGTTGTGTAACTTCACAAAAGTCACACAGCCAACAAATAGCAGAACTCAGATTTGAAGCAGCTCTATCCTGTGCTCTTTCCACCACGTTGTAGAGACACTCCAGCTTCAAACATTGAGTCAGATCTTGAAAGCATACATCTTGTGTGCCAGGTGAACAAGTAGAGATTTCACCTGAAGGGGCAAGTAACCATTAAGGAACTGTGAATAAGAGAGGGAGAAGTTTCAATATCCCTTCAGAAACATCCCTCTGGCAGCTGTTGGGAGGCATGGGCTAAAGAGGGGTGGTAAAACTAGAAGCAGAGGCCAGTAAAGAGACAGCTATCAAAGATGACACCTGAGAATGCCACTCTTGGGGACTGGCACAGACAACCTGTGGCTGGCCAAGTGGCTAAGATTTGGAGTTAGGGGCAGATCCAGGGTAAAAATTCTCTCTGAAGCACAGAAAGCTGTATCACTGCCTATCTGGGAAAACTGGGTTCAAACCCTGGATCTAAAGGTCCAGAGATGAAATTTAGATGGGGGTTATAAGGCCAAGAGTTAGGAGCTGGAAAGAGGTGAGGTCAGGGAAGTAGGTCAAGAACCATGGCAGGGGGCCTCCCCGGTGGCACAGTGGTTGAGCGCTGGGTTGTGAGGCTGCCCGCGGCCTCTGCGGCACCGGTTCGATCCCCGGCTGCTCCCCGGCCACCAGAGGAGGGTCCCACATGGCGCGCAGACCTCTCCTGCCGCCCGCTGCTCCCCTCAGCAGTGTACTTCGGTCCTTCTGCCTGCTCTGCTCCCCACTCTGGCTCTGGTGAGTTCTCTCACCCTCCCGCGCTTCTGACTGTGCCCAGTGCATGTATAAACAAAGACAAGCAAACAAACAAACAAATAAATAAATAAATAAAAACATGCCTCTAAAAAAAAAAGAACCATGGCAGGGAGGAGGCTCCTGAACTGTGGCTGCAAGCCCCAGGGGTGCTGGTGATTCACCCCTGCAAGGCTGGAGGGTGTATGGTGCCAGGGGCTGGGGGATAGGCCTGAGGTGGCTAAGCAGGCAGTGGCAGCAGAGCTGGGGGAATTCTGATATGAAAAAAAGCTGGAGAGTGAAAGCACCAAGTCTTGGTCATTAGAAGCTGAGGGAAGAGCAAGAAAGACTGTGACCTGAAAGGTTGGGAGTGGGAGTGGGGGTTTCTGGACATAGCTTAAGCAACTGGCTGGTTAGTGATTCTGTCTACTGAAACTGATGGAGGACAGGAATAGGAAAAACTGAAAAGGAGGTGCCATAACACCAGAAACCTGGCTCACACAGGAGGTGTGGGTAGAAGAGATTAGCACAGCCATCGACCCAGCTATGGAAACCAAGATCCTTAGGAGCCAATGCCTAGATTCCAAAGCATAACATCCAGGTAGATGAGAGTGCGCATCCCAAGGTAAAGATATGGAGGTTGAGCCCATTGTAGAATCTCCAGTCTCTTTCAGATTCTGCATAGTTATTCAAAATCAGCAACTAACCCAAAGGCTCACAAGGAGTGAGCCCCTCCCAAACAGAAGACTTTATCAGTGCAGTCTCTACACTGGCTCGGGGCAGCACTCCCACTGACCACCTGTGACTCTGCAGGTGCTACTTTTCACCAACTCTCTCCTCCGCAGGGCAGCAGCCTCCTGCCTGCCCGTGACCTGTCCCATGCCGGGACTGATCTTCACTGACCTCCCTCAGCAGAGGCAGCTCCCCTCAAGGCCGCCCACCTGCAACCACCACGCAGGACTCTCTCAGCAAACCTGTCCCTTTGGGGCAGCTCTTCCTGCCCGCTTATGTCTCGGCAAGTGTCTTGTACTCTTTTGTTCCTTTCCCTAATAAACCTGCCCTTTAAATATAACAAGGACCTCCCCAGTGGTGCAGCGGTTGAGCGCTGGGTTGTGAAGCTGTCCGCAGCCTCTGAAGCACCAGTTCGATCCCCAGCCGCCGGCAAGGGTCCCACAAGGCGCGAAGACCTCTCCTGCTGCGCCCGCTGCTCCCCTCAGCAGTGTACTTTGTCAGTTTGCCTGTTCTGCTCCCTGCTCTGGCTCTGGTGAATTCTCTCACCCTCCTGCACTTCTGACTGTACCCAGTGCTTGTATAAATAAATAAATAAATCTTAAAATAAATAAATAAAATATAACAAATGTCTCTGTCTCGTGGAGAAACTCGCCTGGGGAACTCACCGTGAGTTGCTGAAACTGGAGCTCTGGTGAAACCTTTCCCCGAGTGAACCTGAGGACCTTGCACTCCAAACCCACAAACTCCAAAAACAACAACAAAACCAAGAATAATGAAGGAGCAGTTTGGGAGAAAAGATGAATTTGAATTCAGCAATAGTTCACGCTCTTGGTAAGTTTAAATTGAAACATTAATTTTTAAGCAGCTGGAGATATTCAGATGTGCAGATTCATGAGCTAGATATCTGGGAGGCAGAGCAAGGGAGCAATCTGGGCAAGAAATACACATTTAGCTGTCACCAGTTTAGCAAATGGGTGTGAGAGGGCCCGCCCACTCCCCCACCCCCACCCCCACCCCCCACCGCCCTCCCCTACCCCGCCAATGCACAGATGAGGGGAGAGAAGGAAGCATGGACCAAATCAAGGAGCGCAGCCCCTAAGGCCAGCCAGTGAGGTCTGAAGAGGTGAAAAGAATGGGGGAGGAAAGGCGGGAAAGAGAAGTTTCCAAGTTTCGCAGAACTCAACAGAGAAAAGAACTTTAAAGAGTAGTTAGTTAATTGGGTCAAGTGCCCCAGAGAAGAAAAACCGAACTGAAGATGAGGAACGTCCATTGGCTGTGGCAATGAGCGACTCCAGCCACGGTGACCTGAGCAAGCGCAGGCTCCGAGGGAGGGCGGAGGGGTGAGGCTGAACGCAGGGATCCAGGTGTAAAAAAATTATCTATCGCTGTACAACAAAGTACCCAAACCTTACTGGCTTACACAGCATGACCCCCCCCCTCCCCGTGATTTGGGGGTCAGGCATTTGTGCAGGACGCGCCGGGACCGCTGCTCTCCGCTCCAGTGTGGGACGCGCCCTGCCGTGACTCAGTGGCCTCAGCAGAAATCCTCGCAGGCTCCTCCGCGGGGGTCTGGTAGCTAGTGCTGCGGGCGTGGCTAGAAACTTAGCTGAGGGCCTCCCTGGTGGTGCAAAGGGTTAAGTTGCAGCACTGTGAAACTAACTGCAGCCACTGTAGCACGAGTTTGATCCCCAGCCGGCCAAGAAGCGGACCCACATGGCGCAGCAGACCTCTCCTGCCTCTCCCCTCAGCAGTGTGTTTCAGTCAGTCTGCCTGTTCTGCTCCCCACTCTGTCTCTGGTGAATCCTCTCACCCTCCCCCACCCAACCCTCGCACCTCTGGCCTGTACCCCAGATCTTGAATGCATGAATAAATAAATCTTTAAAAAAGAGAAAAAAAGGTGATTTGGGGACCCAGTGATGTCAGGTTTTTTTTTTAAGATTTATTTATTTATGCATACAAGAACTGGGGTGTAGGCCAGAGGTGCCGGGGGTGAGAGGATTCACCAGAGACAGAGTGGGGAGCAGAACAGGCAGATCCTCTGAAATACACTGCTGAGGGGAGCAGCCATTGAGACAGGAGAGATCTGCTGCACCATGTGGGTGGCTCCTGGCCAGGGATCAAATTCGTGCTGTAGTAGCTGGTGACAGCTTAATAATGCTGAGACTTAACCCCCTGCACTACCAGGGAGGCCTTCCTTTTTTTTTTTTTTTTTTTAATCACTTGACAAATAAAGTTTTATTTTCTTACCAAATTTCTTCCACTGATTAATTTCTCTCTTCACTCCATAGCAATGTGTGCCTCAGAATCTGGTGGAGAAAGTACCTCAAACTTTCACAGGGCTTGGTAAGTGATCTTTTGTCTCCAGGATACAGGGCGAGCAATTGCAGAAGCATATCCCTGGGGGCTAAGCAGTGTTAGTTACGAGAACAGATGTTCAGGGTCAGGCTGTGCTATGCCAGCTCCGAGGGCTGGATCCCGAGTCAGAGGACCCAAGTGTCGTCTAAATGTCGTGTATGAGGTTTTTTGTTGTTGTTGTTGTTTTGTTTTTTGGGGTTTTTTTTAAAGATTTATTTAGTTATTTATGAAAGAACCGGGGTACGGCCAGATGCGCGGGTGAAAGGATTCACCAGAGACAGAGCAGGGAACAGAACAGAACAGAACAGGCAGACTGATGAAATACACTGCTGAGGGGAGGGGGGCAGTGGGCGAGACTAGAGAGGTTTGCCGCGCCATGTGGGACCCCAGCCGGATGGCCAGGATCAAAGTGGTGCTGCAGAGGCTGCGGACAGCTTCACAGCACAGCGCTCAACGACCTGCGCCACCAGGGGAGGCCCTTGTTTGGTTTTTTTTTGTGTGTGTGTGTGTGTGTGACAGGTAAAATTCCTAAAGTTTATGGATCAGCACAGGGCTCCTGTGCTCCAGAGCTGAGGATGATACAGTTTGTGGGGGAAGATGATAATTCCGTTTCAGATATGCTACGTTTGTGGTATACTTTTGAGATATCCAAGTAAGTGGACTAGGGAGGCATTAGGTACCTAAGTCTGGAGGTCAGAGGAAAGACAGACATTTGAGAGTGATCAGCTGTGTCAACTGAAGCCCTAGGTAAGATGTGACTGATCCCTTGGAGGGAGAGTGCAGCCTGCCAAGGGGAGAGAGGGAGGGGCCCCCATGCCTGGTGATCCCCAATATGGCCAGATAGAGCAGGATGAGCCACAGAGGAACGGCCTGAGAAAGAGGAGGCAAACCAGAGTGTTCAGTCCTATAAGCCAAAGAAGACTTTCCAGAAAGAATTGGCCAATGATGTTGAATACCGGTGGGGATGTAAGTAGGGAAAACTAGAAAATGGATTTAATGACATGATTTCATTGCAAAAGCAGTTGAGTGGCATGGGAGAGGCAGACACCAACCTAAAAGGATTGGGGAGGCAGTAGAAGTGAGGCATTGCAGAGAGTGTTTCCCTCACTTTTTATTAGGAAAAATTTCAGACACACAGAAAAGTGGAAGCCATCATACTATTATCATTTACATATTTGCCATTTTATTTAGATTTAACAGGTGTTATCATTTACACATACACACAAGTTTTTATGTATTTATATATATTCTTGAACATGTGAGACTATAGGAAATCATGTTTCATACTTTAATATTCAGTATACAGTTCCTGAAAATAAGGACTTTCTCCTATATAATAATCACATTATGATATGATCACAGTTAAGAAAGTAACATCGGGCCTCCCTGGTGGTGCAAGGCCCACAATCTGTGTATGTGAGATTGGGGGCTGGACGAGATGATTAATAGATGCAGGGAGCAGTGAGAGGAGGAAGTGGAGTCCCCAGGTCAAGCATCACATGGAAACTAGTTACAAATGAAAATTCTAGCTGCCCCCCCTCCCAAACTGATGAATCAGAAACTTTTTTTTAAAGATTTATTTATTTATGCATACAAGAACTGGGGTTACAGGCCAGAGGTTCAGGGGGTGAGAGGATTCACCAGAGACAGAGTGGGGAACTGAACAGGCAGACTGACTGAAATACACTGCCGAGGGGAGCAGCGGGTGAGTCAGGAGAGGTCTGCTGCGCCATGTGGGTCGCTACCTGCCGGGGATCGAACTCGTGTTGCAGTGGCTATGGCTAGCTTCATAGATTGCATCTTAACTCCTTGTGCCACCAGGGAGGCCCCCCAGATACATGTTTTAACAGACCTTTCAGGCGATTCTGATGCACACCAGAGTTAGTAAACCACAGCCTGAGACTAACATGTGGAAAAAGGAGAGGGTGGGCACAGGTGCTGAGGAGTTCACTTCTGATGACATTTCTCTGTGACATTGGAACAAGATCATTAGCAGAGGGTGAGGTGACAAACAGAGAGGAGCCTCATAGATTCCAAGATCAGGGTTTAAGGTAGCCAATGACCAGAGCAATGTGGCTGGGTCATTACAAGGCGGGGAGCACCTTAGGGTGGAGGATCATGAGCGAGGAGTGGTCACCACTTCCTGGTTGTGTGACTTTCTCCTACACATCATAGCTCTCAGAGTTAAGTCCTGTGAAAACAGATCACTGGTTTCCTCTAAAGGAAAGATTTGGCCAGCGAGGTGCAAAGGATAAAAAATAGAAGGACAAGGGTTTGGGATATTATCAAGACAGTTCCTGACTGCAGGACCGTGCAGCTGAAGCTGGGTGAGGAGGGGCCAATGGGTGGAAAGAAGGAGGCATCCCGGATCTGGAGGTCCCAAGAGACTGACAAAAGGTTGTGAGGAGTAGCCAGATGGAAGGTTGGAGAAGGGGCTGCCACAGGCTGTTTGAACGATTCTCAAACAGGGGCTGCCTCAGATGACAAGGTCCAGGGAGTGATGGTGAGAATGTGCGACGGAGTTGTCATGGTGAAGATTCTGGGGGGAATTCACCAAGGTGTTGAGATGCCAGGTGGAGCATGGGGTCTTCCAGGTGAGCAACGAGATGGGAAGAGGTAGACTGGTGGATGCCAGAGTCCCCCGGTGGAGACGTTTGGCAGGGGGCAGAAGGTAATAAAGAGGAAGGAACAGGGCAATTTAGCCCAATGGCTGAGTGTGAGAAGCACAGGGTTATTTTAAACTAGAAACTGGGGTTTGGAGGAGGAGTCTGGAAGCAGCGATCTGGAGCAAGGCAAGCACCCTCACCTAGAAGAAAATAAACAGCTCTGGTTTCAGAAGTCTGCAGAGGAGGTAGTGCCCTCGAGGGAGAGATAAATTTCAGTTCAAGCCAGGAAGTAGAGGGAGCACTCCAAGGAGAAGTTAAGGGTATGAGGAGATTTGCAGGTTATTAGGAGGCGTGAGGGTGGCCCAGGGAAGGGGCAAGTGGAGGGCTGGGGCAAAGCCAGAAAGTACAAAGCACAGCGGAGACAGCAGTGCAATCAAGTAAGTGGGCTGGGAGTTTACATTCCCACTCTCAAATGATAAAAACGGATGAGAGGCAGATTGGATTTCATCCAGTTAGTCTCTTGGAAGCTGTGAAAAGCAGTGGTTAAGGACGTGGCCTCTAGCGGGCCTGCCCAGACTCAAATCCCAGCCTGGTCACAACCAGCCGTCTACAACTTGGGTCTCAGTTTCCTCGTCTATACAAGGGAGATAGTAACACCACTTACCTCACAGGGTTGCTGTGATGATTTGATGCTTCGTGTGTTAAAAGTTTAAAGCAGGGGCCTCCCTGGTGGTGCAAGGGGTTAGGACACAACCTATGGGGCTGTCCGCAGCCCCTGCAGCACGAGTTCAATCCTTGGCCGGCCAGGGAGCAACCCACATGGCCCAGCAGACCTCTCCTGTCTCGCCCGCTGCTCCCCTCGGCAGTGTATTTCAGTCAGTCTGCCTATTTGGCTCCCCACTCTGTCTCTGGTGAATCCTCTCACCACCCACACCTCTGGCCTGTACCCCATTCTTATATGCATTAATGGATACATCTTTAAAAAAAATAGTTTAAAGCAGTAGGGCTTCTCTGGCGGCACAAGGGGTTAGGCACAGTACTATGAAGATATCCGCAGCCTCGACAGCATGAGTTTGATCCCCGGCCAGCCAGGGGGTGACCCACATGGCACAGCAGACCTCTCCTGTCTCCCCGGCTGCTCTCCTCAACAGTGCATTTCAGTCAATCTGCCTGTTTTGTTCCCCACACCTCTGGCCTGTATCCCAGTTCTTGTATGCATAAAAAAATAAAATCTTAAAAAAAAAGTTTAAAGCAGTATGTGGACAGCCACCCAGATCCGCTCTGCTCTGGGGTGGCTCCTGGGCCCTGGTGAAGAAGCTCTACATTCACCTGGATACTGCCAGGTAGGAAACACAAGTGGGAAGCACTTGGGTGAGAAAGACAGGTCTGATGAGTGTTTCAAATGCAAGAATCACACAAAGACACCAAGGCCAACACCACCTAAGAGGATCCTGGTAGTAAATGGATTATTTGGGGCAGCAGCTGGTTGGCACCCCCTATGAATGGGAGCTAGATGAGAAGGCTTGGTTTCCCAGAACACGGAAGATCTTGTTGCAACATAACAGGCCAATTATGGCGTCTTTAACGATACCACACTACATCTAATTCTACTACAAATGTACAAGACATTGATGCTAAAGGAAACTCTGCAGTGAAAACCCCCAAACCTATTGATCCCCAAATGAGGGGAGATAAAAGAAAGGCAGAATGGAGATGGTGTCATATTGAAAAAGATAGAAATAAAATGTATTATGTGTCTGGTTTGCTTCCAGATATGACAGTGAATGAATTTACATCGTTTATATCCAACTTTTGCATTATTCTCGGAAGAATTAAGGTCAAGTTTTATAGAGAGAATCAAATCTTCAAAACAATGGGTTTTGCAATTACTGGAAGAGGGAATCTGTGGCTCTTGAATTAAAGTTTTTAAATGAAGGTGAAATTAGAGGCTACAAATGACATGTCAAGGTGGCAAAGTTTCACCCGAAGGGGGAATATGATGCCTCAAAAGCAAAAACTGCAAGAAGTTTCTCTGCAAGAAAAGTGCCTGGGGCCTCCCTCGTGACACAGGGGTTAAGTTGCAGCAGTAGCAAGCCACCACCATGGCAGCATGAGTTCTGGCAGCACAAGTTTGATCCCCACATGGGAGCTACCCACATGGCGCAGCAGACCTCTCCTGACTCACCTGATGCTCCCCTCAGTACTGTATTTCAGTAGATCTGCCTGTTCTGCTCCCCACTCTCTCTGGTGAATCTATAACAGGGTGGTCCCCAGGAAAAGGGGAAGTTCCAGGTTCCCTGCCCCACCCAGAGGAGAGCAGAGCTGAGCAGGGAAAAGAAGCTTCAGAGGGGACTGAGGAAGGAAGGAAGCAGGATGGAGAGCAAGGAGACCTGGAGGAGGCACATGGAGCAGAGACATGTGAAGAAACTACACTTGCCTTTCGGTCGTGGACTGGTTGAAACAGAGGTGGGTGATTGACCAGGGGGAAGATTAATAATGCCAGCCTTTATCTTGATTTTGATTTTGCTCTTTTCCTCCCAGACTTGTCTGGTTGTTTCTGTTCCTTCTCTGTGGGTCCCCACTGGAAGTTACATTAGACCTGTGGCCAGCTTTCAGGCCTTGCTCTGGGCCAGTCCCATTTGGGTGAACTTTTATCCACAAGGGGACGGGTGACTGTGGGTGCTTGATCTACAAACTATATTCTTTGTCTTTTCTGTATTGTTTACTAATTGTATTAAAGTTCCTTTCCATTAAAGTCTTATATGTTTCGTGTTGATGCAGTGGATGGCAGAATCTATTTAGAGCAGGTAGGTTTGGGGGTTCTAGGGTACTCCCTGTCCTGTAACAAATCCTCTCACCCCCTACACCTCCGGCCTACACCCTAGTTCTTGTATGCATAATAAATCTTTTTTTTTTTTTTAAAGAAAAGTGTTTGGACTGGAGACCTATAAGGAGAGAGGGCCACCCAGAATGTGCCATGAACTGTCATCAGAAATAGGCTTCATCCTATGGATTTTAAAGATGATCCACTAGTAGTGAACGAGATCAGAGAAGACCTCTGAGTAGAGTGTTCCAAGTTGGGACGTTATTAGGACGTGCCTTCTCTCTGATAGACAGACCTGGTGGGACACTGCCCTGGAGGAACAAGGACACATAGACTACTGTATACAGATCCCGGATGGAAGTAGTTTGGTGGCCACCATGTCACTGCTTAAGCAATGCATGGGATTAGATGATCAGGCTGAGGAGATTTGAAGGGAAAGGAAGAAAAGGCTGAGAGGATCAGAGGCTTTCCTCAGTGCCCCCTGGTCAGCAAAGGCATTTGTCCTCAAATCCATCTGCTCTTCAGAAAGAAAAAGTTCACCCTTTGACCCTAGGCCTGGGAAAACCTGGTCTCTTCCTTAGACCCTCATTGAGACCACTCTTCCCACGTCACATCCTCAGAGGCCAAACCCAAAGGACATTGTTGGTTGATTTATATTATCAGCAACAAATGGGGATTGTGGGGTCTGGGAGCCTTGGAATCACTGTCCTAATTGATCCTTAGCACATCCTTTTCCAGTTTTCACTTCAATTTTAGTCTAGGTGTTGCTGGGAAGGGATTTTGCAGATGTAATTATAAGCCCAGATCAATTTATCTTGAGTTAATCAAAAGAAAAGTGGTGGAGTAGGTCCGACTCAAACATACCCAAGAACCTTAGCAGTGGCTAGAGATGAGAAAATGCATTCTGTGTCTGAGACCTATCTTTACCTCAATTCTAGCAGCTCAGGTTGGGCGGTCAGCTATCTGTAGGCCCCGAGTAAGCCTATGGCTGCAAGGAAAACAGAAATAAAAATGGAAACAGTCAATCCGCCAGTTCTGTTCCCCACTCTGTCTCTGGTGAATCCTCTCACCCCCTCCCCCCGCTCCCAGCACCTCTGGCCTGTACCCCAGTTCTTGTACGCATAAATAAATTTTTTAAAAAATGAAGACTGTGACACTTCCAAGTTAAGTGATTAGAAATCTATAGATAGTAAAAGATTAAAAAAAAATCAGGACCAGAGAAGCCTTCAAGTCAGCTTAGGAGTGACCAGGAAATGCAGTTTTCTTGAAGGATGGGAAATCCTTCCATGTGAACCCTCTGCAGATGAAGAACAGAACTCAGCCATCAAAACCAGCTGCCAAGGGGCTCAAGCACAGGGGCATAAAGAGGAGCTGGGGTCACTGCCTACAGATGCAACATTTGCAGGGCTTATGCTGGACTATAATGAGACCAGCCAGAGACAGCCACAGGTACGACAAATAATGCTGTGGTTTTGTTGTTGTTTTTGGAATCTGTGGGTTTGGAATGCGGGGCCCTGGGGTTCACTCTGGGAAAGCTTTCACCAGAGCTCCTGTTTCAGCGACATGCGGCAAGTTTCCCAGGCAAGTTTCTCCACAAGATAGAGACGTTAGTTATATTTAAAGAGCAAGTTTATTAGGGAAAGGGACAGAGGAATAAAGGAAACTTGAATAGACACAAGCAGGCAGAAAGAGCTGCCCAGAAAGGGGAAGGTTTACTGAGAGTGGCCTGCATGGTTGCAGGCGGGCGGCCTTGAGGAGAGCTGCCTCTGCTGAGGGAGGTCAGTGAGGAGAAGTCCCGGCATGGGACAGGTCACAGGCAGGCAGGAAGCTGCTGCCCTGCAGAGGGTCAGAGTTGGTGAAAAGAGGCACCTGCATAGTCACAGGTGGGCAGAAGGAGTGCTGCTCTGAGCCTGTGCAGAGTCTGCACTGATACAGTTAGTTGCTGATTTTGGACAACTATGCAGAATCTGAAAGGGACTAGAGATTCCACAAGGGGCTCAATCCCACATCTTTACCTTTGGGGTCTGTTGGGCTCAATCTCCATATCTTTGCCCTTGGGCCTGTGCTCTGGACACTCCCTACAGCAGTCTGATACCTGCTTGGGTCTTATGCTTTTTTTTTTTAAAGATTTATTTATGAATACAAGAACTGGGGTACAGGCCAGAGGTGCAGGAGGGGAGAGAATTCACCAGAGACAAAGCGGGAGCAGAACAGGCAGACGGACCGAAAACACTGCTGAGGGGAGCAGTGGGCGTATCTCCTTGGAGGGCCAGGAATCGAACCTGTGCTGCAGAAGCTGCTGACAGCTTCACTACACTCAACCCACTATGCTACCGCTACCGGGGAGGCCCTGGCTCTTATGCTTTGTAATCTAGGCATTGGTGCCTAAGGATCTTGGTTTCCATAGCTGTGTCAATGGCTATGCTAATCTCTGGTCTTGTGGCACCTCTTTTTCAGTTTTTCTATTTTTGTCCTCCATTAGTTTGAGATCTGCATTTATCATTGAAGGAAATGCTAAATTTCAGCTCGAGGTTAGTAAAAATAAAATGTCATTTTCCTCACTTTCATTCACAGATCCTTTAGGATCCCTGCATTAGAGCCAGTGAAGTCTCAGAGAGGAAAGGCAGCCAGGTCAGGAAAACATGTGCTTCCCTACCCACCAGCCTCTGTCCCTTGGCCCCTGCCACCTACATCCTGTCCTTGTCAGAGTCTGCCTGTTCAACTTTTCCTTCATTTCTTTAAATATCCTTCCAATAATTTATACTTACTCTTTAATTTGCTATTTCTCTACAGCCAGTGTGGCCTCCTCAGCTCCATGAATTGAATTGCCTGAACTTATGAAACAAGAGGTGAATGTGGGCAAAAAAAGTTCAAGCCACTAAGTGGCTGTGTGGTGCTAGGCTAGTTACGTATTCAAGCATGTGAAATGGGAAGGACACCTTCTCCAAGGGTATGATTTCAGTGAGATGAAATATCTGCTGGATGACATCAAGGACTTTGATTTATTTGCTGCTGAATCCACATTGCCAGTCACAGAGAACAGAGAAGGGAATCATAAACATGGTTTGATTTAATGAATACTGTATCTGAAAACACTGCAAAGGCTAAAATACAACACAAATTGCTATATTCATCATTCCCAGGGAGAAAGGAGTGGATTTCTATTCTTCCTCTTAAAGTTTTGTCTTGGTCTTTTCTCCTTTTTTCCTTGAAATCTAAGTTGGGGGCCTCCCTGGCGGCACAAGGGATTAAGTCTCAGCACTATGAAGCAATCCCCAGCCTCTGCAGCACAAGTTCAATCTCCCACCAGGGAGATGACCCACATGGTGCAGCAGACCTCTCCTGTCTCGCCCACTGCTCCCCTCAGCGGTGTATTTCAGTCAGTTTGCCTGTTCTGCTCCCCACTCTGTCTCTGGTGAATCCTTTCACCTCCCCATACCTCTGGCCTTTACCCCAGCTTTTGTATGCATAAATAAAATTAATCTTAAAAAAAAAAATCTATGTTGGAACACAGCCAATTTGCCTGTTTCCCCCAATGCCTGATCTCCTGCAATGAGAAAAGCCTTTTTTAAAAAGATTTATTTATTTATTTATTTATACAAGCACTGGGTACAGTCAGCAGCGTGGGAGGGTGAGAGGATTCACCAGAGACAGAGCGGGGAGCAGAGCAGGCAGAAGGACTGAAGTACACTGCTGAGGGGAGCAGCGGGCGCAGCAGGAGAGGTCTGAGCGCCATGTGAGAGCCTCGCTGGCAGCGGCTGGGGATTAAAACCAGCCCAACGCTCAACCGCTGTGCCACCGGGGAGGCCCCCTCTGTTTTTTTTAAGATTTATTTTATTTATTTATGTATATAAGAACTGGGGTGTAGGCCAGAAGTGGAGGGGGGCGGCGAGAAGATTTACCAGAGTGGGGAGCAGAACAGTGGATCTACTGAGATACACTGCTGAGGGGAGCAGAGGGCAAGATAGGAGAGGTCTGCTATGCCATGCGGGTTTGCTCCCTGGCTGGGGGGTGGAACTTATGCCACAGTGGCTGGTGATAGCTTGATAGTGATGTAATTTCGTAGAGTGCGGGGTCCTTGGGTTCACTCTGGGAAAGGTTTCGCCAGAGTTCCTGTTTCGGCAGCACTCAGTGAGTTGCCCAGGCGAGTTTCTCCATGAGACAAAGATATAGTTATATTTAAAGAACAGGTTTATTAGGGAAAGGGACAGATTTGCTGAGAAAGGCCTGCATGGTTGCAGGCAGGCAGCCTTGAGGAGAGCTGCATCTGCTGAGGGAGGTCAGTGAAGAGAAGTCCCAGCATGGTATAGATCAGGGACAGCCAGAAAGCTGTTGCCCTGCAGAGGGAGAGAGCTGGTGAAAAGAGGCATCTGCATAGTCACAGGTGGGCAGAGGGGATGCTGCCCCCAGCCTGTGCAGAGACTGAACAGATACAGTCCTTTTCTCTTCAGGAGGGGCTCACTTCTCCGTGGAGTGGCCTGTTTGTTGCTGATTAGGGATAATTAGGCAAAACTAGAAAGGGACCAGAGATTCCAAGGTGGGCCCAGTCTCCCTATCTTTACCCTCAGGTCTGTGCTCCACTCCCTATAGCATCTGACCCTGCTTGAGTCTCAAGCCTTGTGATAAGGTACTGGTGCCTAAGGGTCCCGACCTCTACAGCTGGGTTAAAGATCATGTTATTCCCCTCGACCCCCCACCTCCTTCTGTGAGTCAGGTTTTGGTATTGGGGCACCTCCTTTCCAGTCTTTCTATTCTTGTCCTCCATCAATAGCGCTGAGACTTAATCCCTGAGCCACCAGGGGGGCCGGAAAAGCCATCATTCTTAAATGGAGGGCAGCTAGGTTCATTCTGACAGGATGGAGGGGAAAGGATGCCCTTTCTTCCTTTAGTTCTCAGGGTACACATTCAATAACTCTAAATTGATGCTGAGTGGGCACCACATTATGCAGATACAGAGCTGTTAACACTGAGTAAATGTTTCCCAGAGCTGGGTTAAGAAATAACTCAGGGCAAGTGAAGGGCACAGAGGTGGAGAGATGGAGGGCACAGGGGTGGAGAGATAGAGGGAGATGTTTCTTTAAAGGACAGAGCTCCCTGGAGACGAATGGGTTGGGGCACTGTGACACCCCAGAAGGGCACCTTCTGAGAGGGCTGTGCATCAGATAGACACCGGTGCCGGAAATTAGCAAAGGGAAGGAGGGTAGCTGACACAGTCCTGACCGAGGGTGTGATCCTACTAGATGTTTCTGGGGTCTTTGAGGTCAGCAAGTCTGGGAGAGAGGGAGAAGTTTGAGAGGCGGTGATGTTCGCCAGAAGTCACGAGTTTCAGTTCACAGGGCTGACGGTTTTTAAGCTGAAGCGAAAGCCCCTCGGTTGCTTCAGCGTGAGGGGGAGTGGACGAAGTCTCCCAGCCTTCTCCATCAACACCAGGCAGCCGGCCTGCTGGACGGCTGGGGCGGATGGAGAACGACTCCATGCCCTGAGCGATGCTGCCCCCTGGAGGTCAGTGTGGGTGTAGCGGCTCCTTTCACGCTCTTGTGCCGCCTTTCCGTCGCACCCACATTTCCCTCTCAGGAACCAACGGACCCCCGGAAAAGTTCCCCTAAAACTGTGTGCTCCGATATAACTTGAATGCCCCCGGGCCCCAGAATCACGACCCTCCTCATGCTCCAGCAGTGCCCTTAGGGAGGCCTGCACAAATGCATGCTGTGCAGCCCCGTCTGAGGATTTCGGCTCGGCGTGGAAAGGTGACTCAGCGCGACGAGAGAACAAGGTGCTGCCTGCACGTTTCTCCCATCACAGCCACAGCTGACGCTCGACGAAGCCGCCAGTCTCCCTCGCGGGGCTCCGGATCCCCGTTCTCTGGAAACCTGCCCTTTGTCAAGACTGCCTGTCACACCCCGGGGTGTCGCGCGGAGCCCCAACCCCGGGCCCGTCCTCCGCACTTGTCACGGAAGCCCTGCGCCACGGAAACCTAGAAAGGGCGGGGTGCGCGGGGTGCGCGGGGGTCGGAGGACGCCAAGTGCAGCAGGAAGTGAGGGACAAAGGATTCCCGGGCCGGCCCGCGCCCCTCAGAGCCCAGCACGCCGCCGCCCAGCAGTGGGCGACCTCGGGGATGTCGGGCAGGCAGGCAGGGTAGACCTGGAAGGACGAGGGGCGGAGGGGGAAAGCCGCCAGGTGAAGGCGGCCGGGGAGGAGGTCAGCTGAGGACGCGGCCTCGCTCCCGCATCCCCCCACCCTCCGCAGTTTGTGCGCTCCCGCGCAGGGAAGCTCGCGGCCGCCGGGAGGCCGAAGTCCTGAGATACGGCCGCCACAGCCAATCGGAGTGCTGCTCTGGAGGACGGGGCGGAGCTTAGCAAAGGCGGGAGCGGGCGGCCCCAGCGGTCTTGCCACGCCTCCCCATCGCGCCAGCCAATCGGGAGAGCCCGCTGGCCGGGAGCCCTCTGGGGTCACCCGGAAGGCACCCACCTTTCCTCTGCTCCCCCACCAGCGCGCGGTGCCCCCCAGGACCCCTCCCCTCGCTGCCTCCGCGGCCCGGGCCAGTAGCCGAGCGGCCTAGGCGGGAAGTAGGAACTGCTTTCCTTCCACCGCTCTCGGTGGGGCCAGGGAGGCAATGACAGGCCACGGGGAGGAGGAAAATCTCCAAGTGCCCATGGCCCTTACTGCCTGCGCCTTCCCCCATAGGGCTCAAAAGCGCCCCAGTATCTCTCCAGTCCAGAGATTAAGTTCAAAGGAGGCCTATAGGTGGCAGCAACAGGAAGACTCTGAGTCACACAGAAATGAGTAAGATGGGAACGCTGGTTCCTGAGGTGTGGGTGCTACAGCCCTCCCCCATGCACTGAACCAGAGGAACTTGGGAGCTGATGCTGAAGGAAGAGGCAATCCAAGGTCAGCTTGCAAGGGCAGGTGCAAGGAGAACCCCCTGTCAGGGAGCCCTTGGGACAGTGCGTAAGGCTACATACACACCCATATTCCCAGCCCTTGATGCATCTGTCATTTTAACCAGGGGCCACCTTCTTCCACTAGGTAAGTTACTCATAAAATATCCTGCTCCCTAAAACCAACTGTAGGGTAAGGAAAAATGTCAGGCTTTTCTGCCCTCCCGCCATTAGGATAGATGATGCATCTTTGTGTTCCTGAATGCATGCCTGATGGTGGGCACCTGGAATAGGGTGTGGGCATAGGTAAATGGGATTCACCTGGGCTGAGACTGGGCTTTTAAGGGCGGTGTCACAGGGATGCCAGCAGAAGCCGAAAGAGAAGCCGAGAATGAACAGAAGCCAAGAGAGAAGCAAGAGAAGCAGAAGCCGAGAGAAGGCCAGAGAGCCCAGAGTGAAGACCTGCTGGGGGCTGGGAGGCCTGCCAGCCTACCAGCCCCCCAGCGCCCCTGACTGCCATGTACCTGGTAATCCCAATAAAAACCTGCAAAACCACTGAGGACTCTGACTCCTCCTTTACCTGGTCTGCTGGATCATAGAAAACCTGCACCGTGTCCATTCCTGCCCCTACACCAACCCTGCCACTTCTCTGGCCTGAAGTAACTAGAAGTTAGAGGTTACTCTATGCCCCTCCCTTTGGACACCCACCATAAGGGGTGCCAGCCCAGGAGGTAGTCAGAAAGGGACGATGACCCCGGAGTAGAGATGGAGATACTTGAAGGCCCCAGGAGGAAGGAGAAAGGAAATGAGAAAGGAGTGTTATGTCATATTAAATATTTATTGTTCTCTGCAGACTGACCTTGGAGTAACTCTCAAACCAGGCGGGGATTGGTTAGTGTTCACATTGCTGAGATATTAGGTCAATAAGCTACAGAAAGGAAATCCACTGAGTGAAAATAAACAAACTCAACATCCACAAGGCAATCTCCCCTTGCCACCAATTCCATAAGTTGAGGCTTCACAGCATAGGACATGGAGACAAGAGTTGAGGGAACAAGAGGTGGAGGAAGTAAAGGTTTTACTGGGGAAAGAAAACAGCCTTGAGGGTATGAGGAATAGGAGGTAGAGGGAAGAGGGGTTGAAAAAAATTAGGAAAATAATAAAGGTCATTTTGGAATTCCAGGGGGAAGTAGTTCTGGGGAACCTGAAGACTCTGGGAGATTCAGACAGCCAAGAGATCCAAGATGTCCTAATGAGGCAGGATCCCGAGGATGAAAGCAGGCTGAGGCGTGTCAAGGACCTGGGAGGCAAGGTGAGAACTCGAAGGGAGACCCCAGGTAAGAAGGTTATGGAATGGAGTACAAAAGTCCATGGTGGATCCCAGGTCCGGCACATCAGAAGTTGGGCTTGTGCTTCTTGAGCTCCACCATAAGGTGGTGAATGTTGATGAGCTCGGCCCGCGCAGGGAGGGCTCGCAGCTGGGGCTGAGACAGTACCCGGTGGAAGCGATGATAGAGCTGGATCAGCTGGGTCAATGCTCCCTGGTCAGATAAAGCCATGGAGGGATCAGACTGGTGGGGTGGTGCTAAGGATGTTAGGAATCAGGTTAGGGCTCATCCAGAACTTAGGGCACAACTGGCAGCTGACGATCAAGGGTCATTTTGATGATGCTGTGCCCAGGGGAAAAATTATTGATGGGATGAGATGGGAGTGGGGGCTGGGAGTTGCAGATCACCTGGATGATACTGGTTCCATTTCTGAAGTTGGTGAAGCTCCGCATTACATCCTGACTCAGAGACTCCACCGATGATTTCCAGGAACTACCAAACCCACGGATCAACTGAGTAACCCGGGCTAACAGCAGAGGCAAAGAGATAGTATCAGAGAGGCACTAGGCTACATGATCTGCAACCCCCCAACAAGTCCTCCCCAAGGCACAACCATCCTCACCATCAGATCTGTCTTCTGGGTTCTCCCAACCCACTCTTTCCTGCTCTGCTCCCTCCCATGTATTATGCATCCTCACATTTTTCTACTCCCTTTACCTCTGACCCCACCACTACCACACCATCCTTATACCTTCTTCCCCTCGAAGTTGCTCAGCCTGTCCACGCTCAATCAATGCCTCAGCCTCTTTCACAAATGCGACCAGGCCCCCAAAAGGAGGAGACAGCAATTCTTCAATGAATTCCTGGAGAGACATACACACAGAGCCAAGAGTCTCGGTGTCAGCAGATAGCCCCAATTCAGGCATCAATACCAACTAGGTACTTGACAACACTCCCATAAGCAGAACAGCTAAATTCTGGGAAGGCTGGATACTTTAAGACACCATTGATCTCATAAGAGGTAGGGGGGAATCTCCAAGGATCCCTCTGCCCCCCAAAACAAAAAATGAAACTTGAGCTGGGATCAGGGCCACAATAAATTGGGACCAGAGCTACAACCAGAGGGGTGGGTGGCTGGGAGAGGCAGGGCATCAGAAGGAAAATGGCCCTGACAACTTTGCTGTCAGAAAATTGGAGTCTGATGCCAGCCTTGAGTGGGAGGCTGAGCCTGGGTCTCTTTGTGAAACTTTCAAAGATGTGCCAGCAGATCCAGGTGGTGGAGCCAGATGCAAAATCAGAGGCAAAATGTAAAATCAGAGGCAAATCCTTGCTGAAGGGAAATATCCTTAACCCCAGTTTAGACCCATGGACTTCCCCTGATTATCAAACAATGAACTCAAAGATGACCAGACACAGAGGTAATAAGCAAGCTATCATGAGTCAGTATAGACAATAAACAGTGGATTTGGACCTCCACAGGCTGTCAACATTAGAACTGTCAGATACACAGTAGCTATCCTGTGCTGTATGGAATGTTCAAGAAAGTTAAAGATACAGACACAAAAATGACCAATTAACAAGATCAGAATAGGACCGACTTGAAACAAAATAGAACATTTTAAGAAATGATAAAAAATGTTTTTAAATAAAAAGTCATAAATAGCAGATTAGAAATACCTAAAGAATGATACCGCAAACTATAATTTATAACAGAAGAAATGACACCGAATGGAACATACACAGATAAGGAGAGGGACAATTTTGAGACATTTCAAGCTATGGAAATCTAATGGATCCAGGCAGTGATCACTGATGACTGACAAAAAGAGACCAAGATGACATTATGTGCCCCTATGGAAGTACATGCCACTACCTTTCAAATATCCTTGTAAAAAATCTAGCTGGAGTCTGACCAACCCTTTCCATCTAACCAAACATTTATGGGAAAAGAGGAAGTTAGCACACTGGCATGCAACCAGCAAGATCCAAACTACATCATCTTAATGACAAGTGTGACTCAGTGACTCAGTTTCTTTACAAATAAGTTGCAGAAGAGGGGCAAAGATGGAAGGGAAATCTATAGATTTTAATCACTTTTTAAAGTGACATGTGGGCCTCCCCCGGTGGCGCAGCAGTTGAGCGCTGGGCTGTGAAGCTGGTTTGATCCCCTGCTGCCGGCAAGGGTCCCACATGGCGCGCAGACCTCTCCTGCAGTGCCCGCTGCTCCCCTCAGCAGTATATTTTGTCAGTCTGCCTGTTCTGTTCCCCACTCTGGCTCTGGTGAATTCTCTCACCCTCCTGCGCTTCTGACTATATCCAGTGCTTGTATAAATAAATATATCTTAAAAAAAAAAAAGGTGACATGTGGGGCCTCCCTGGAGGCGCAAGGGGTTAAGATGCAACCTGTGAGGCTGTCTGCAACCACTGCAGCACGAGTTCGATCCTGGGCCTGCCAGGGAGCAGCCCACATGGCACAGCAGACCTCTCCTGGCTCGCCCGCTGCTCCCCTCAGCAGTGTACTTTGATCAATCTGCCTCTTCTGTTCCCCACTCTGTCTCTGGTGAATCCTCTCACCACCTCCCCACACCTCTGGCTTGTACCCCGGCTCTTATATAAATACATAAATAAATATTTAAAAAAATAAAAATAAAAAGTGACATGTGGGCCTCCCTGGTGGCACCGCACTATGAAGCAATCCGCAGCCTCTGCAGCACAAGTTCAATCCCTGGCCGGCCAGGGAGCTACCCACACGGCACAACAGACCTCTCCTGACTCGCCCACTGCTCCCCTCAGCAGTGTATTTCGGTCAATCTGCCTGTTCTGTTCCCCACTCTGTCTCTGGTGAATCCTCTCACCCCCCCACATCTCTGGCCTGTACCCCTGCTCTTGTATGCATAAATAAATAAATCTTTAAAAAAAAATGACATGTATGAAACATATAAGGATCTTGATTTGAATCATAAAAATCATTTATGAAAACTGGGAAAATCTGAATATGCTATTTTAAGCGTGATTTTTTTTTTTTAGGCATGATAAGGTGTTGTGGTATTTTAAACACCCCCTGATACAGAAGAAGTAATATGATGTATAGAATTTATTTATTTATTTATTTTTAATGTGTTTTTTTTTTTTTTTTAAAGATTTATTTATTTATTTGTACAAGCACTGGGGCACATTCAGAAGCACGGGAGGGTGAGAGAATTCACCAGAGCCAGAGCGGGGGGCAGAACAGGCAGAAGGACCGAAGTACACTGCTGAGGGGAGCAGCGGGCGGCAGGAGAGGTCTGTGTGCCAAGCGGGACCCTCGCCGGGGGCCAGGGATCGAACCAGTGCTACAGAGGCTGCGGGCCGCTTGACAAACCAGTGCTCAACCACTGCGCCACCAGGGAGGCCCTACTGTTTTTTTTTTTTAAAGATTTATTTATTTATGCATACATGCATACAAGAGCTGGGGTACAGGTCAGAGGTGTGGGGGCAGGGGGGTGAGAGGATTCGCCAGAGACAGAGTAGGGAACAAGAACAGGTAGACTGACCAAAGCACACTGCTGAGGGGAGCAGCCGGCAAGACAGGAGAGGTCTGCTGCGCCATGTGGGCTGCTCCCTTGCTGGCCAGGGATCGAATTGAACTCGTGCTGCAGTGGCTGTGGATAGCCTCATAGGTTGCATCCCAAACCCTGCACCACCAGGGAGGCCCTGATGTATAGGATTTAATTCAAAATAGGGGCCTCCCTGGTGGTTCAGGGTTAAAGACAGCAAGCACTTCAGGCTGTTGCCGGCCACTGTAGTACAAATTCAATCCCCGCCAGCCAGGGGGTGACCCACATGGCGCAGCAGACCTCTCCTGCCTCACCCGCTACTCCCTTCAGCAGTGTATTTCAGTAAATCTGCCTGTTCTGCTCCCCACTCTGTGTCTGGTTAGGACCCACCACAGACCTCTGGCCCTCTCCGCACCTCTGGCCTGTACCCCAGTTCTTGTATGCATAAATAAATAAATCTTTAAAAAAAATAATAATGAGAGGGGGCACAGTTGCAACAAGAACAATAGAGACTGAAACAGATGAAACAAAACTGTGAGTTGTTACTGGCTGAAAACCTGTGGGTTCACTGCATTATTCTCTACATGTGAATGTTTGAAAAATCTGCAATTAAAAAGTTAAAACTAGGCCTCCGTGGTGGCGCAAGGGGTTAAGCACCACACTACGAAGCAATCTGCAGTCTCTGCAGTATGACTTCGATCCCCGGCCTGCCAGGGAGCAACCCACATGGCGCAGCAGACCTCTCCTGTTTCACCTACTGCTCCGCTCAGCAGTGTATTTCAGTCAGTCTGCATGTTCTGTTCCCCACTCTGACTCTAGTGTATCCTCTCACCCCCCACATCTCTGTACCCCAGCTCTTGTATGCATAAATAAATAAATCTTTGGAAAAAAAAAGTTAAAACTGAAGAAAGAGGAAAAAACATAGTTTAAGGGGAAAAATAAAACACCCACTAAAAAAAGAAAAAAAAGAGGGCCTCCCCGGTGGCGCAGCGGTTGAGCGCTGGGTTGCAAAGCTGCCCGCGGCCTCTGCGGCGCGGGTTCGATCCCCGGTTGCTCCCCGGCCACTGGAGGAGGGTCCCACATGGCGCGCAGACCTCTCCTGCCGCCCGCTGCTTCCCTCAGCAGTGTACTTCGGTCCTTCTGCCTGCTCTGCTCCCCGCTCTGGCTCTGGTGAATTCTCTCACCCTCCCGCGCTTCTGACTGTACCCAGTGCATGTATAAACAAAACAAACAAATAAATAAATAAATAAATAAAAACATGCCTCTATAAAAAAAAAAAAAATCATCTTTAAAAAAAAAAAGAAAAGAAAAAAAAGAAACCCAGTCCAGATCTAGTAAGGTGAAAGTAAAACTTTTATTCCCTTTAAAAATAAACTACTGGGCCTCCCCGGTGGCACAGCGGTTGAGCGCTGGGTTACGAAGCTGCCCGCAGCCTCTGCAGCACCGGTTCAATCCCCAGCTGCTCCCCGGCCACCAGAGGAGGGTCCCAAATGGCACGCAGACCTCTTCTGCCGCCCGCTGCTCCCCTCAGCAGTGTACTTCAGCCCTTCTGCCTGCTCTGCACCCTGCTCTGGCTCTGGTGAATTCTCTCGCCCTCCTGTCCTTCTGACTGTACCCAGTGCTTGTATAAATAAATAAATAAATAAATAAATAAATGAATAAATAAATCTTAAAAAAAATTGTAAGAAAAGTTTAAAAAAAATAAAAAAATAAAAATAAAAATAAACTACTACAACATTTTCTACTCTTTCCACAAAACATCCACTTATATATCTAATAAAGGTTGTCAGGTAACTTTTCTAAGACTAGGGAAACATTCTCAAGAAAGGATCTTTGTATAAAGGACCTTTCGTTATCTGTTATGTGATTTTGGACAAAGATTAAATAACCAAAGTCAACCTATTACAATGCAGTAACACACACACATTCTTAACAATAGACCTGGGGGAGGGGAGGTTCACGGGGTAGATTGCAAAGGGAGTCCAGCTCACAGAGATGACCTGTCCTATCTAACACAGGAGCCATGAGTCACATGTAGCAACTGATAACCTGAAACAAGGCCAATCATAACTGAAAAGTACTACAAATACAAAATAGACACCAGACTAGAGACCTCACATGGAAAAGATTTTAAATAAATCATTAATTTTGTTGCTTATATGCTGAAAAGATACTATTTTGGATATAGTGCTTTAAATAAAATAAACTCATTTCACTTGTTTCTTTTTACTCTTTAAAATACAGCTACTTGGAAATTTAAAATCACTTAGCTTCTATTTGTGTCATGCATTATATTTCTATAGGACAGCACTAGTCTAGACTTGGATGTTTTCCTTAAAGTTCTCTATCCAGCAAAAGAGAATGTTCTTGGGGGCTTCCCTGGTGGTGCAGGGGTTAAAGTCTCATCCACCTCTGGCCGGGGAGCAAACCCACGAGGCATAGCAGACTTCTCCTATCTTGCCCGCTGTTCCCCTCAGCAGTATATTTCAGTAAAATCCACCCATCCTGCTCCCCATTATGTCTCTGGTGAATCCACTAACACCGCCCCCACCCCCACCCGCCCCACACCTCTGGCCTATACCCCAGTTTTTCTACAAAATAAATATATTTTTTAAAAGAAATCTACTTTTAGAAATTTCAAAAATTCCTCCAAAAATCTTTTTTTTTTTAAATATTTTTTTTTAAAGAGGCATGTATTTTTATTTATTTATTTGTTTGTTTGTTTGTACATGCACTGGGTACAGTCAGAAGCGCGGGAGGGTGAGAGAATTCACCAGAGCCATAGCGGGGAGCAGAGCAGGCAGAAGGACCTAAGCACACTGCTGAGGGGAGCAGCGGGCAGCAGGAGAGGTCTGCGCACCATGTGGGACCCTCCTCCGGTGGCCGGGGAGCAGCCGGGGATCGAACCGGCGCCGCAGAGGCCGCGGGCAGCTTCGCAACCCAGCGCTCAACCGCTGCTCCACTGGGGAGGCCCCCTCCAAAAATCTTATAAATCAAAATATGAAAATTCTTAAGACTGAATGATAATAAAAATGCTACATGTTCAGATCTACAGAAGTCAATAAAAATAGTACTTAAAGGGAATTTTATAGTTTAAAATATTTCCAAAAGCTCTGGCTGGCAAGTTCTATGAAACTTTCAAGGAAGGGATTTCAATCTTAAACTCATTCAGAAGAGAGGACCACCTTCATTCCAGCTTCTTTCCAGAAGCCAGTATGACTTTGATACTAAAACCACAAAAACACAGCACAAAACAGGAAAATCACAAGTTAATCTTACCTCTGCACAAAGAAGCAAAAATTCTAAATGAATTAGACCAAATCCAGAATGGGTTAACATTCTAAAATCCATAAATACCATACATTATATATTTCAGGAAATAAACTATAATTACCTCAACAGTTACACAAAAAGCACACATTCTTGGTTAAACATTAAGTACCCATTCATTTTTTTTTTTTAAGTACCCATTCATTTAAAAAATAACAACAACAACAAAAAACTACCATTCTTGGCAAACTACAGGTAGAAAGGAATCTTCTTAACCTGATAAAAAGGATTGACAGAATCATACAGCACCCTGGTATGATTCTGTTCTGTGAGCTGTTCAGCAAAGTTGCCTTCTCTCCCACCTAAGTGCATGTCGCCACCCCATGAAAGATTAGTGGACATGAACATGACACCCCTGAGGTCCAGAATGATCTTTTCAGTTATGAACTGCAGGCGGACAAAGATGATCCCTTTAAGGTGGGTATGATGAAAACCAGCAGCAGTGATCTTCAAGAACAGTCAGCTGGGGGCAGGTGCTGAGGATGCACTAACTGTTGCCACAGAAGGCAGTACAATTACAGCAACACTGGCAACTTTGAAAACATCTGTACAACCAACAGTTGTTCTTGGTTTTGCAATACCACCACCTAAGGTCTGAAGTTGAATTGTGGCTCAGGGCCTGTGCAGATGAGTGACACAGCACTTAGTAGCTATGAAGGAAGATGTGGAGTCAGAAGATAAAGAGAAGGAGGATGAGAAACTCCCAAGTATAACTGGAAAGTGTTTTGCCCCTGGAGGTGAGAGCAAGGTCCCATAGAAAAGGAAAAAACCTTATTGCTGATGACGATAATGATTTGATGATGAAGGAACTGAAGAAAGAGCAGTAAAGAAATCTACATGTCGGCCTTCCTGGTGGCGCAAGGGGTTAAGTCTTAGCACTGTGAAGCTATCTGCAACTACTGCAGCACCACAGCTCTTGTATGCATAAATCTTTTTTATAAAGATTTATTTATGTATTTATTTTTAAAGATTTCTTTATACAAGCACTGGGTACACTCAGAAGCGCGAAAGGGTGAAAGAATTCACTAGAGCCAGAGCAGAGAGCAGAACAGGCAGATAAACGGAAGACACTGCTGAGGGGAGCAGCAGGCACAGCAGGAGAGGTCTGCGCGCCATGTGAGACCCTTGCCAGCGGCCGGGGATCGAACCAGCGCTGCAGAGGCTGTGGGCAGCTTCGCAGCCCAGCGCTCAACCGCTGCGCAACCGGGGAGGCCCCGAGATTTTTTTTACTTTTTTTTATGTATACAAGAGGTGGAGTACAGGCTAGAGGTGTGGGGGAGGGGGGTGAGAGGCTTCACCAGAGACAGACTGGGGAACAGAACAGGCAGACTGATCAAAGTACACTGCTGAGGGGAGCAGCGGGTGAGACAGGAGAGGTCTGCTGCACCATGGTGGGTGGGTTGCTCCCTGGCTGGGGATCGAACTTGTGCTGCAGTGGCTGCAGTTAACTTCACAGGTTGCATCTTAAACCCCTGTGCCACCAGGGAGGCCCATACATAAATCTTTAAAAAAAAAAATCTGGGGCCTCCCTGGTGGCACAAGGGGTTAAGACACAACTTATGAAGCTATCTGCAGCCTCTACAGCATGAGTTCGATCCCCAGCCAGCCAGGGAGCAACCCACATGGCGCAGCAGACCTCTTCTGACTCGCCTGCTGCTCTCCTCAGCAGTATACTTCGGTCAGTCTGCCTGTTCTGTTCCCCACTCTGTCTCTGATGAATCCTCTCACACACACCCCCACACCTCTGGCCTGTACCCCAGCTCTTGTATGCATAAATAAATCTTTAAAAAAAGAAAAAGAAAAAAAAAAGAAATCTATATGAGATGCTCATCAAAAATGCACAAAAATCAAACCAGAATGGAAAAGACTAGGGTGGTGTAAGGGGTTAAGCGTCAGCACTATGAAGCTGTCCATAAGTACTGTAGCATATTCAATCCTTGGCCATGGGGGTGACCCACATGACGCAGCAGACCTCTCCTGTCTCACCAACTGTTCCCCTCAGCAGTATATTTCAGTTGATCTGCCTGTTCTGCTCCCCACACTGTCTCTGGTGAATCCTCTGACCCCCACACCTCTGGCCTGTACCCCAACTCTTGTATGCATAAATAGATCTTTAAAAAAAAAATGGAAAAGACTCAAAACCGTCAACACCAAGATCAAAAGATCAAGTATCCTTCAGAAAACAAGAAAAAAAAAAACCTCCTAGAACATCAAAAGGACCTAGTTCTATAAATGTGAAAGCAAAAATGCAAGAAAGTATAGAAAAAGTGGTCCTCTTCCCAAAGTAGAAGCCACATTCAATTATGTGAAGAACTGCTTGTGGATGACCCACCAGGAGGGTATTCAAGATCTCTGGCAGTGAAGGAAGCCTCTTTAAGAAAATAGTTTGAACAGCTTGTTAAAATTTTCCCTCTTATTTCATTTCTGTCACAGTTGATATCTGCAGAGTGAGAATTTCCCTGTGTCTGATAAATGTCCAGGTTCCCGTGCCAAGAATGTGTTATCCAAAATGCTTGTTTAGTTTTTAAAGATGAAACTCCACCCCTTGCTTGGTCTTAACTATGTATGTAATGTTATAACAGGACTTAGTAGTAGTGGTGGTCAGACAAATGGAAATGGTGGGGAGACAAAAATAGACATGGGGAACTGGACTTTCTAAATAACAAAACAAAATTTAAAGCCTACAGAAACATTATTCTTAGTGGGGAAATGATGAAAACATTCCTCTTACAATTAAGAAAAGATAACGGGGGTCTCCCTGGTGGCGCAAGGGTTAAAAACAGCACTATCAAGCTATGGCCAGCCACTGTAGCACCCCCACAAGCCAGAGAGCAACCCACAAGGGGCAGCAGATTTCTCCTGCCTCGCCCTGCTGCTCCCCTCAGTGAGTATTTCAGTAGATCAGCCTGTTCTGCTCCCCACTTTGTCTCTGGTGAATTCTCTCACCCTCCACACCTCTGGCTTACACCCCAGTTCTTGAATGCATAAATAAATCTTAAAAAAAGAAAAGAAAAGGGTTCTCACTATCACCACTTCTATTCAACTATTCAGCTGTGTACTGGAGGTGCCAGGCAGTGCAGCAAAGGAAGGGCATATAGATCAGGAAGAAAGAACTAAAACTCCTATAATTCATGATGATGAATGCCTCCATAGAAACATATATACCTCTGGAAACATGAGGAATGATAATTTAGAAAGCTAGTTGGTTATATGACTAATATATAAAAATCAATGGCATTTCTGTAAACCAGTTCAAACAAGAAGAAAATGCCTTTTTAAAAAGATCACATTTAAATAACAACAGTTTGCTTAAAGGACATATTCTAAAAGAATAGAGTAGAAGTTCAAACAATTACAGGAAAAATGTAGTCATTGTTCTTAGTCATTCTTGGGCCTCCCTGGTGGCGCAAGGGGTTAGCTATTCCCAGCCACTGCAGCACAAGTTCAATCCCTGGCCAGGGAACTGACCCACATGGCACAGCAGACCTCTCCTGACTCACCTGCTGATCCCCTCAGCAGTGTATTTCAGGCAATCCACCTGTTGTGTTCCCCACTGTCTCTGGTGATCCTCTCAACCCCCTCACCTCTGGCCTGTACCCCAGTTCTTTTTTTTTTTTTTTTTTAAGAGGCATGCTTTATTTGTTTTGCTGGTTTGTTTGTTTGTTTTGTTTATACATGCACTGGGTACAGTCAGAAGCGCGGGAGGGTGAGAGAATTCACCAGAGCCAGAGTGGGGAGCAGAACAGGCAGAAGGACCGAAGTACACTGCTGAGGGGAGCAGCGGGCGGCAGGAGAGGTCTGCGCGCCATGTGGGACCCTCCTCCGGTGGCCGAGGAGCAGCCGGGGATCGAACCGGCGCCGCAGAGGCCACAGGCAGCTTCGCAACCCAGCGCTCAACCGCTGCGCCACTGGGGAGGCCCTGTACCCCAGTTCTTGTATGCATAAATAATAAATAAATTCTTTTAAAAAATTATTCTTAGTCATTCCTAATATTATTCCTAGTAATTATTCCTAAATAAGTTATTCCTAAGTAAATGTATATTTATTCTTAGTAGGAATAACTAGCGATAATTATTAGCACACTATAGATTAAATGGCATTTTCTCAACCTGATAGCAAGAGCAGATCTACATAAAACCCTACAGCAACATTACTTTTTTTTTTTAATCTTTTTTTTTTTTTTAATAGAGGCATGTTTTTTATTTATTTATTTATTTATTTATTCATTTGTTTGTTTTGTTTATACATGCACTGGGTACAGTCAGAAGCACGGGAGGGTGAGAGAATTCACCAGAGCCAGAGCGGGGAGCAGAGCAGGCAGAAGGACTGAAGTACACTGCTGAGGGGAGCAGCGGGCGGCAGGAGAGGTCTGCGCGCCATGTGGGACCCTCCTCCGGTGGCTGGGGAGCAGCCGGGGATCGAACCGGCGCTGCAGAGGCTGCGGGCAGCTTCGCAACCCAGCGCTCAACCGCTGCGCCACCGGGGAGGCCCAGCAACATTACTCTTAACTGGGAAATGATGATAGAAATCTTTTTAAATGAGGAACAGCATAAGCTTCCTTACTATTACCCTAGTATTCAACTATTCCATATTGTCATAGAGGTCCTAGCCAGAACAGAAAGAGATCAAAGACATAAAATTAATGGCAGAGGATTAGAAAAATTTATTCCCAGTGAAACTGAACCTATGTATCACACATATAACTAATGAGATATTTGTGATGTCTTTATGTTAACAATTGTAAGAGGTTATCAAAATACATTAGAAAACAGCTTTTAAAATGTAGCAGGAGGGCCTCCCCTGGTGGCACAGCGGTTGAGCGCTGGGTTGCGAGGCTGTTCACAGCCTCTTCAGCGCCAGTTTGATCCCCCGCCACCGGTGAGGGTCCCACAAAAAAAAAAAAATTGGAGCAGGAGCCCATGGTCATGGACAGGAAGCTTCAAATTCACTGTGTCAGTTCTCCCAAATCAATTCAAATTGATCAATGTGATTCTAATCAAAAGCCTTAATTTTTTAAATGATTTATTTATTTATGCATACAAGAGCTGGGGTATAGGACAGAATGGGGGGTGGTAGTGAGAGGATTCACCAGAGACAGAGTGGGGAACAGAACAGGTGGGCTGACTGAAATATACTGCTGAGGGGAGCAGCGGGCGAGACAGGAGAGGTCTGCCATGCCATGTGGGTTGCTCCCTGGCCGGCAGGGGATTGAACTCATGCTGCAGAGGCTGCAGATTGCTTCATAGTGCAGTGCTCAAACCCTTGCACCACCAGGGAGGCCCAAAATCCTTAATTTTTTAATGTGAAAACTTACAAGCGAATGATAAAACTTAAATGAAAAATCAAAGATCAAAATACTCAAGATACTGATTTAAAAAGGCAAGAGAATTTTCTCTATAAAGCATAATAATTAAAACTGTACTGCAGGGCCTCCCCGGTGGCGCAGCAGTTGAGCAACGCGCTGTGAAGCTGTCCACAGCATCTGCAGCGCCGGTTCAATTCCCTGCCGACCAGGGAGATTCCCACAAGGTGGGGCAGACCTCTCCTGCCTCGCCCGCTGCTCCCCTCAGCAGTGTCTTTGGTCTGTCTGCCTGCTCTGCTCCCCGCTCTGTCTCTGGTGAATTCTCTCACCCTCCCGCGCTTCTGACCTGTACCCCAGATCTAGTATAAATGAATAAATAAATCTTAAAAAAAAAAAACTGTACTACAGACATATTGACCAATGGAACAGAATCGAGGCAAGAAGCACCTCTTTGTGGAGTGTTGCTATGTGAAGGGACAGCACTGCAGATCAAGTAGGAAAAGAAAAGGGATTTTCTAGAAATGGTTTAGGGTAAATCATTATCATATGGAAAAAAACTAAATTAGATTCCTACCTCACATAATACACAAAAAATCACTTCTAGGCAAATTTAGACCCCAAAGGTAAAACAAAAATTCTACAATATTAAGAAAATGTAGTATAATTGTTTTTCTGACCTTGGGGTAATAAGAGATTTCTTTTTTTTTTTTTTTTTTTTTTATAGAGGCATGTTTTTCTTTCTTTCTTTATTTGTTTGTTTGTTTTGTTTATACATGCACTGGGTACAGTCAGAAGCGCGGGAGGGTGAGAGAATTCACCAGAGCCAGAGCGGGGAGCAGAGCAGGCAGAAGGACCGAAGTACACTGCTGAGGGGAGCAGCGGGCGGCAGGAGAGGTCTGCGCGCCATGTGGGACCCTCCTCTGGTGGCCGGGGAGCAGCCGGGGATCGAACCGGCGCTGCAGAGGCCGCGGGCAGCTTCGCAACCCAGTGCTCAACCGCTGCGCCACCGGGGAGGCCCTAATAAGAGATTTCTTAAAACAAGTCACAAGAATAAAGACAAGGTTAATAAATTCAACTCTGTTATAATTATGAATTTCTATTCATCAGATCATAAAAGAAGTGAAAAACGCATACTGAAAGCTATATGCAACGTATGTATCCAACAAGAGATCAGTAGTAAAATATGTGAAGAACTCTTATAAATCAAAAGGAAAAGCAAACACTCCAACTTTTTTTTTTAAAGCTTAGAGATTTCTTAAGTGTCACTGTTCCCCCCCCCCCAAAGATTTCTTTATTTATTTATACAAGCACTGGGTACAGTCAGAAGCAAGGGAGAGTGAGAGAATTCACCAGAGCCAGAGCAGGGAACAGAACAGGCAGACTGACGAAGTACACTGCTGAGGGGAGCAGCAGGCGGCAGGAGAGGTCTGCACGCCATGTGGGACCCTTGCCTGGCGGCTGGGAATCGAACCAGCGCTGCAGAGGCTGCGGGCAGTTTTGCAACCCAGCGCTTAACCGCTGCGCCACCAGGGAGGCCCAAACACTCCAACTTTTAATAGGTCATACACAATTACAGGACACCTTAGAGAAAAGAAAAACTTGTATGGCTACTTAACATTTGAAATGGTGTTCAATCTCACCAGTAATCAGGTAAATGCAAGTCAAGACCACAGTGAGATGCCCACCAGAAAGGCAAAGATTGTTTGATAAGGCCTCCCTGGTGGCGCAAGGGGTTAAGACACAACCTATAAAGCTGTCCACAGCCACTGTAGCACAAGTTCGAGCCCCAGGCCGGCCAAGGAGAACACACATGGCATAGCAGACATCTCCTGAATCGCCCGCTGCTCCCCACAGCAGTGTACTTAGGTCAATCTGCCTGTTCTGTTCCCCACTCTGTTTCTGGTGAATCCTCTCACCCCCCACACCTCTGGCCTATACCATGGTTCTTGTATGCATAAATAAATAACCTTTAAAAAAAAAAAAAGATTGTTTTATGAGACCACAAGTTAGAGGAAATACACTTGAGAATTCTTAGATGTTGCAGGTAAGGAATAAATTGATATGACCACTTAGGAAGACCATTTGGCATTGGCAATTGGCATTATCTCATAAAGCAAACCCTATAAACAGCAAGGTACTACTTTCAAGAGGAATCTGATAAAACTTAACTACATCTATGTGTGCTAAGAGACAACGGTTCATAAAACAATGCTCATGGTAGCAAAAAGTGGACATAATCCAATGTCTACTTACAGGAGATTATATTCATACAGTGTAACATCAGATAGCAGTGAAAAAAGAGCTATAGCCTTATGTAGTAAGACAATATTAGAAAAAGTATGTCTAAAAAAATAATGTGATTCCATTTTTATGACATCCCCCAAACATAGGAATGACTGTTTTAGAATACCTATAGCTATAGTTTTTAAAGCAAGGGCATGATAAAAAAAATATTTAGGTCAAAGCTATCTCTGACCAAGTTGTAGGGAGATGGGGAGGAGGAATTCATACTCTGAAGTTGGTTATTGGCTGGGGATCGAACTCGTGCTGCAGTGGCTGGGATAGCTTAATAGTGCTGTCTTTAACCCCTGAGCCACCAGGGAGGCCCAGATGTCAGCATTATTTAAAAAATACTAAAGTTAAAATAGACCAATAATTGGGTCTCCCTGGTAGCATAGTGGTTAAGTCTCAGTGCTATCACCACAATGGCTTGAGTTCGAACCCCAGCCAGGGAGCTGACTCACATGGCGCAGCAGACCTCTCCTGTCTCGCCCGCTGCTCCCCTCAGCAGTGTATTTCAGTGGATCTGCCTGTTCTGCTTCCTGCTCTGTCTCTGGTGAATCCTCTTGCACCCCACACCTCTGGCCTGCACCCCAGTTCTTCTATGCATAAATAAAACTTCAAAAAAAAATAGACCAATAATGACAGCATGTTGTGAACCAAGAGTTAATAATTATTCCAATTCTGTGTCACACACACTCTGAACTGAAAGAGCACACAAGACATCCTCTTCCTTTCCCCACATCCCTACCTGTGTCCGGGCATTGAGCAGCTGCTGGAAACTCTCAACCTCTTTGCTGTCATCTGCAGCCCGCTCCTAGGGGAAGCCAATGGGAAATCTCAAGTTTAAGGAGAAGCAGCCCTTCACTTCAGGTTTCCCCTTTCCTCATTAGTCATTGTTCAGACTCCAGGAACAAAACTCAAACAAGGCCACGTCATCTCTGCCCACATGGGGCTAACAGAGCAGGGGGGATCCTGAGTTCTCTGGGCAGGGAATCAAGGAAAGGGGGAGGTTTTTACCATCAGCACACCCAGCATCATGTCATAGTTGTTGATCAGAAACACAAGCTGCTCCTTCCTTGAGGAGAACTCAGCTGCCACACGGAGGACAAAGTTCTCCACTTCCACCTGAAAGAGCCGAGAGGAGGTGATGTGAGCAGGCCAGGGCCCCTCCTCACATTGCAGCCCACGGCAGCCACCCTGCTGCTGGGACATGTCTGGCCCTACGCTCACCTGTAGTTGTCCCAGAAGCTGCATCGCCCGCTCATTGGGAATTGTCTGATTGATGCTCACCAGGGCAGAGGAGAACTCTGCATATCGGCGCGTGATCTGGGAGGAAGTGGGAGGAAACATCATATCAACTCCCGGCTCAACCAATACAGCCTCCTACTCCCTTGAGGCTGGTCAATCAACCTGTGTGACTCCCACCTCCAACCCCTCCTACAGACAACACCCAACCCACTCTGAGCTGGCCCACACTCGACTGTCCCCTCTCAACGTGTGTCTAAATATCCAGCCAGACCCACCACACAACTGTGACCCTGGCCACCTACCACTGTGAAGCTTACACCTGCCTTTCAGGAACCCCTTTATTACCCTCGCTCTCCCTTACATAGTGGGGCCGAGTATCCAGTCCCCCAAGGCGCTGAGGGTCAGTGCTTCGGACACTCTGGACATTCATCTCCAGGATAAGTTCAAACCGTGGCCACAGCAAAGCAAGCACCTGTTCCCAGTACCTGTGGGCTTATCAGAATCAGACTAGAGGGCAAGAAAGGTGATGGTGGGGAGAAGGGGTGGGGTTTCTGTGGGGAAATCTGATTAACAGGTGATGACAGGTGATGGTACAACTGGGTGTGAAAGATGGACCCCAAAGCCTCAACACTGGCTCCAAGCAGAAGGATGGGGGATAAGGGCGATCACTGTCAGGAGCCTTGACAAGGGACAGGGCAGAGTCACGTTAGACTAAGAGTTCAAGGCAGCAGGGCAACAAGGACCAGAACTCAGTGACCTGTCCAGGGCAGGAACATCCCTCTTTGCTGCAATGTTGCGGAATCGGAGGACGATGTGGATACACAGAAAAACAGCAATGGCATCGTAACAGTCTGCGAGATAGGACTCCAGATGTTTCTGTGATTTAGGAACAGGTAAGGGATTGAAAAGGAATTTTACTATGTCATTCCCAGCAGCTATGGACAAATGCAAATTCTCCTCAGGCTGCAGCACTGGGAGGGATGGATGGGAGGGGAGGCAGGGAGAGGCATAAGAGATCTAAAAGGGGCAATGAGGCCCCCTTCCCTGACAACTGGTCACTCAGTGGCCTTACTTGCCAGGATCTCTGCTCTCAAGCTAGCAGAGAATTCAGAGCTGAGCACCATGGGTTAGGGCCCCTCAGTTTTCAAGTGCTGCTGCCTGGGTGTGGCTCAGCAGGAAGGGTGTCTTACAAACTCCCGGCTTTGAGGGTTTCATGGGGAATACATCGTGACTACGAGGTTTAGAGATTTTAGAAATGAGGGGTTGCAGTACCACTAGAGTTATGATCCCACTGTAGCACTGCTGAGAACTAGGGCAAAGCGCCGAAGAGCACAGGAGACGGGGATCTCACCAGCGTCATGCTGAGTGTGCGGCCCATGACAGCATGGAAGAGGTCGTGAGCAGCTGGGCCAGACACAACAAAGAATTCACAGATGAAAAGATATTCACGGCAGGAGTTGTCTAGGAGGGCGTAGTGCTGGCTGCGGAAGAGCGCCTCAAATGGATACTGGGGTGGGAGGGGTAAACAGACAGACACTGACTCCTCCAGGATATGGGGGCAAATCATCAAACCTGGGTAAAACCCTTCCCATCCACCCAAGTCCAGACTGAAAGAGAATCCTGAATGGGAACTAAAGTTGGGGTGGGGAACACAAGAAGCTGTAGCCCACCCCACCCTGCCTCATGACCTGTCATCCCCTCAGGTAGCCTCTCCCCTCATCTCTCTTCACATCACAGAACTCATGAGGACAACTAGAGGCCACCCTCTGGTCTGAGGGGATTTATGTAGGGCAGGCAGGTGGGATGCTTTGCCCTGAGCTCAGGATTTCCCCAGCCACCCCCTCCATGCTCAGTGGTCCCATCATGACTGAAGCTCATTCCTCTTTTTCCTACCCTCTGTTCTCCCCGCTGGGCGGTGTGGGGCACCAGGATGGGGGCCTCCAGTTCCGTGGGGGAGATGACAGAGCCCCGGGTACCCAGGGTGAAGATAGTGTTCCTGCTGCGGAGGGATGGCTTCGAGAAGAACCGTGAAGGGTCAGAGTCAGGGAACAATAAGGTCACAAGTAATTTGGAAAGTCACTCAAGGGCCTCCCTCGTGGCACAAGGGGTTGAGACACACCTATGAAGCTATCCGCAGCCACTGCAGCACGAGTTCGATCCCTTGCCAGCCGGGGAGCTGCCCGCATGGCGCAGCAGACCTCTCCTGACTCACCCGCTGCTCCCCTTAGCAGTATATTTCTTCAGTCTGCCTGTTCTGCTCCCCACTCTGTCTCTGGTGAATCCTCTCACACGCTGCACCCCTAGCCTGTTCCCCAGTTCTTGTATGCATAAATAAATCTTTAAAAAAAAGTCACTCAATACCTCTGGGGAGGACCCCAGCAGCTAGATAGAGCCTAGATGCCCCCCTTGCCCAATACCAAGGCCCCACTTCACCTGACATCTGTGAATGGGCTTCCTGGAGCCTCTACAACCCCTAACACCATATGCAAAATTACTGTCAAAATGATCTGGGGAGGATGCTGTAGCCTTCATTGCAGTATCAAAAGTTCCAGTCCCACAATAAAGGTGAGAAGCAGTGCCTTGCAGGTCGGACCCAGAAGCACCCTCACTCTCAAGGCCTAATATAAGGGTTCTCAGCTCTAGGATATCTTTCTTTGCTGTATCTTCCACACCCATTAGGTCATCCTTCTCAGCAACTTCCTCGTACTAGAGAAAAGAAAAGAGCACTGGTCACCATCTCCCCCAACAGCACACAGGCCCCCTGCCCAGGGGTGGTTCCACCTCCCGGCCAGTGTGCTCAGGAGCACCCCCTTCTCCTCAGTCTCACCTGGACCTTCATGAGGCGCCCCAAGTAAGAGCGGTAGTAAGACAGGTAGATCTTGCTCAGTGTCTCCACATATTCATCCCTGATCTCCTTCGCTGTTGCTCGTTCATTGCCCAGCAGGAATTGATAGAAGAACCTGGGGGGCCAGGGATGGGTCAGTCTCCCTGCCTGCCCAAGAAAGCAGACATGATGGGGAGCTGCTTGGACGCTCAGAGACCATCCCATGCCCTTCCTTGAATGGTGACCTGTACTTCAGCAGAGCCGTCTGGGGGATCTGATAGTTGGTCATTGGTTTTCTGAAGGAATAAATCTTCTGAAGGATGAACTCGCGGATCTTCGTCACTGCCTAGATGTGGGGGCCAAACACAGGGCATAAAGCTGTAACTGTTTGGGAGGCAGATAGTAAGTGGGGGACACGACAAATGTTAAACATAGAAGAGGGAGGGTGGAGAATATCTCTTCAGTAATCTTGGGATTTTCAGTGGAGCCCAAAGAGGTGAGGGGGAGTTCTGACAGGTAATGGCAGGGGACAGGCTACCCTGAGCTCTGCCAAGGAAATCCAGAGTGAAAGAATCGGGGAGCAAGTTCTAGTCATCTCAGGTGACTAGACAACCCCCACCTTGACCCGGAGCCTGTCAAGCACGCCTCTGACATCAGCGCAGGCTGCTGTGCCTCTAGATTCCTGCTCTCGAACCGCAGCTGCCTTGGCATCGAGCTCCTGCAGCTGTTCCAGGAACCTGGGCTCTGTCACTGGTGCTTCCAGAATTGCCCTGTGGGGAGCAATGGGATGGGTTAGGAAGAAGACCCAGGCATCGCAGGACTTCAAACCATATCCCTGAAATCCAGTTTCTGACTCCTCTCCCCTCTCACATCATAGCATGCAGTCAGGATACAAGTACTAAGTTCTCTGTTCTTGGACCCCTTGGACTTGGACTTCCTTACTATATACTCAACCCTGGATGATTCCTAACTTTTGATGCCTATAGTATGCACCAAGGTTAGAAAGAGCTGCTAACCTACCCATCTGTTTCTGAAAGGCACTCGAAGACCTAGAGCCAGGAGATCCACGTGTACGTAGGGTAGGTCACCCCAGTCTATCTTCCTGCTATAGATATTGTGACCCTTCAAACCAGTGACTTACGTGACCAGCACAGAGGGCACTACCAGACCATCAACAAGCTCCCCAAGTTTCCCCCGAACTGCCTGGCGGTTCCGAAGTCGAATGTTCATGGCTCCAGACTGCTCCTGCAGTGTCCGGATCTCCGAGCTGATGGAACTGAGGTCACTCTGAAAAGCCCCCAGCATCTGTTCCATGCGCTGAGGGGAAGAGGGGAAGAGGGAAAGGTTTGTTGGAGCACCACAGGGTTGGCAGAGAACAAGTGGGTCACCTATGTTTACTGGTAGTCTCCAGTATCACCAGGTAATATAAGTAATGAAGGAAGAGTACCCTAAAAGTCATTTGCAAGTATCAGAAAAGGCTGCTGAGGTTTTCCTGAAAGTGACTCTGTCTCCACCTGAGGCTGATAACCTCAAGAGATCATGGCATCAGAGACCACGAACTGTTTCAGTGTTTTCAGGGGTGATTGTTACTAACCTCTAGAACAGCATCGCAGGCTGTGATCTGGTTGTGCAGAGATGCTATGTTCTCACTCTCTTGGATATCTGACCCACAAAAAGTCAAGGGGCCCATTATGAAGATGGAGAATGATCTCAGATTTGCAAGACCCTTGTAATTTCTCCCTAAGGTGATAGAAACCTCAAGCAGAAGCTGGAAGCCCATAGCACATTCTACAAAATCCCCATTTTAATAATAGCACCCTTTACTCTGTTGGGAGGATACAATCCCGAATGGACTTCTGTTCAATCTGTTGTAGCTCCAGTTCAACCTGCTTTGAATAGTGACGGAGATCCACACCCTGGTACAACATAAACATGAGAGGTGAGATAGAAGTCACTGGAACAGAATCAACAAAGGACTAAAGGGGTGATATTTTAAGAGCAAGAGACAATTTCCTTTTTTTTTTCCCTTGAGGGAAGTGTTAGTTGAGGGCAGTTTAGTATAAAATCTCACCGTTTTAAGAGCTTCCTTTACTAACTCATCCTCCAGATTTGCCTGAATGTGAACTGGAAACAGAAGTTTGTCATAAGGGTCTAGCTCCACAGCTCCCTCTTCCCACACTGATCATCTGCACACCAATCCCTGACTTATCATTTCCAGCCCCCAACCCTCTCAGACTGCAGGCACTTATATCCACCCTGGACCATCACTTACCATCTACTTCATCCAGGATGAATTCATCAGAGGTGATGTCCAACTCTCCAAGTTGCAATGGTTCCTGAAGACAAGGACCACCCCCCTGGAGAGGGACAGGTTAATGGGAGAGGATACAGGGAGAGAGGGGAAGAAAATATAATGGGATAAACCCAAACTTCAAATGTGTATGGGGATGGGGGGTAAGCCGTAGGTACTGAGTCAAAAAAAATCCCAAAACACTCACATGGAAACCAATCTACCATTTAGGCCTGATGGAATAGGAAATGCAGAGAAACAGTATAGGTGTATGAATGAGAACAATTAAGTATTTCAGGGGACAGAGCAGAACTGCATTTAGTTTGAATCCCAGACTCCTGCTCTTAGGTTTACTATCCCAATCCCTCTGGGGAGTCCCAGCTTTTGCAGAAATGTCAGTTAACACACAGTTTTTAGGTGTATGCCAGGTGCCGACGTATATATACTCATTCTAATCCTCGTTCATCTAACCGACAACCTTTATGGCAGGTCTTATTTCTTTCTCCTAATAGGTGTGAAGTGATAGCACAGAGGGGCTGGTTAATATGCCCAAGGGCACACTGCATGTAAGTGACAGAACTGAAATTACAACCCAGGCAGTCTGGCTCCAGACATATTCCTAAACTTTACACTACACTGCTTCTCTATTCTGCCCGAAAATCTGGAAGTTAATTGAAATTTTGCCCCCCAGCTTGAATCTCGCCATTCTGGTCTCCACTCAGGTTTAGGTGATGCCAGGGAGGTGTACACAGAACCAAACAAGCAGCATCACCGGTAGCAGCCAAGCTCTACCCTCGTTTTAAACCCAGCCCAGGCCTGTCTGCACGGGAGGACGGCCGGACAAGAATTTGGAGAAGAAACAGTCCTGCGTTCTCACCAGCGGGCCCTCCTCCTCTTCCATATCCGAGGCCCCAGCTCGCAATACCAGCTCCCGGGCGGCTGCGGCCATGGTCGCAGCGGCGGCCATTCCGCGCAGCCTCACTTCCGGCAGCTGTCAGTCCCGGCGAGTCCGTTCCCCGGAGTGGAACTACAAGTCTTGAGATGTCTTACGCAGAGTGAAATCGCTCCCAAATATTTAGTTAAATTTTTTTACTCCAGTCTCCACCATTCCGCTTTAACCACTTCACCCGAGAGTAAAAGCGAATTGGAAGTCTTGGGGACAATCTCACCCCGGAACCTTCGCTGCCCTCTCACTCGAGAACCTTACGAACTGTAAAGAGAAACCGTACCGGAAGTTGTGGTGGCCCATTCAGTCTGTCTCTAGTCGGCTAGTCTATAAGCAGTTTCAGGAAGCACTTTGCCAAGATCGCTCCGCCTCTTCCGCCGAGTAGGGTATATAAAACTGTTACGTAACTTCCGCTCTCTCTTCCACAGGAGGCCTACACGCCGCCGCTTGGCCGCCGCCATGGTAAGACTGGAGTTCGTGCGGGAATCCAGCGACATCGGAACTCGGGCAGGGATGATCTGCTATCAGGGGGCCAAAAACACCCTATCCGGGGGGCCTGCAACGTCTGTGTGGAGCCTTGGACCCCTCATCTGCGAAGGGACGAGTAAAGACATCTAGCTCTGGGGAGTGGGTCCAGAGGAAAAGTCACCCCGTAGGCGCTGGAAACACGCTAAAGTCTTGGGCTTCTATGGGCATCTCCGGTCTCTGCTACTCAGAGTGTACTTTTGGGACCAGGCAGGAAACTTGCCCTCTCCCCAGAGGTTGCATGTTCTCAGTCCTGCGCACTTCATGTACCTGATGTCCGCAGGACTGAGGAGTTTGCTGTGCAGTTCATGAAAAGGGGTCATTGCACCCTGTGTGACAGGCTCCCTGCTTGAGGTTAAGTTTTGATGGTACTTCACGGTGTCTGATTTCTCCCCCATCTCTGTCAGTCTCTAGTGATTCCTGAGAAATTCCAGCACATTTTGCGAGTACTCAACACCAACATCGATGGGCGGCGGAAAATAGCTTTTGCCATCACCGCAATTAAGGTAAAGGAGGGTAAGGAGTAGAGAAATGTAAGTGAAATGTAGGTTGTTAAGATACAAGCCATAAATCGGACGAGGTTGAGAATATTTAAGTCCCAATGAGATCACCTCAGGGTTTCAGAAAAGGAGCAACTAAACCCATTACCACATTTACTCCAAAAGGTAAGTAATGAAAGCCCAAAGAGTAGTCTCAGGTCAGTTCAGAGGATGGTGCAAGTGGGTTTGTTGTCTTCTGGGATTCACTACAGTTTTCCTGGAACCATTATCCAGCTTAAGAGCTCCATTCTAGGTTTGATTTCTGTCACTCCTCGTCTGTGCATAACAGCCATCCTTCCTGTGAAACTTAATTGCATCTAGAAGATTGAGTGGAAATGCTAACAGATTCTAAGTGTGAAGAAGCCAGTAGGTGGGAGGGGTGTCATTACCATAGAGCCTGGATATTTACTCAGAAGCCAGAGGTGAAGTGGTTGCCTTTTTCCACTGGAAGTGGAAACCAGTATTTGGGCTAGTTGCGTGAGTTAACAATGAGTGGGTACAAACTTGGCTCTCCCCCTGATGAACTTCAAGCCTTCTGGATGGAGACATCATTTTTCCGTTAATCAAGACATGCAGTTCTAGAACTGGCTCTACCCAATTGTGCCTTCTGTGGGGAAAAGGATAATTAACCTGTCTTGCTCACAATCCTCAGCTTCTTGGGTATGATAGGTGCTAATACCCTGTTAGGGAGTGTTTGTTACCTGGGGTAGTGTAGTCTAGTTTCAAAGAGTTTAAAGGAAACCGATAAATATTTTATGGGTAAGTTGTTGGTTTACGTTTGATTTACAAGATCAATATACCCTTTATTTTCTTCTGTACTGCAGGGAGCACAGCTTTCATTTGTTCTTCAATAGTAGATAAGACTGCAACCTGTGAGACCTGGTAGCAGTGTAAAGTACAGTACATTTTTCAAGGGTTGCTGTACTTCAGTGAGATAGTGAATGTAAAAGATGAGTGTGGTTAACAGGATGCTTCTGTTAAACCCTTCCTCTTTGAAGTTCATTGGTTTGGTTGATGCTTTAGTTAGTGTGTGCCATAATCTTTGTAGCTAACCACAGTGTAACCAAAGCACCTTTAGGTAAGGTAGTTAATGAGTGTTATGATAACAAATTTCTTAAGGGAGGCCTCCCCAGTGGCTCAGGGGTTAAAGTCTCAGCACTATCAGGCTGTCACCAGTCACTGCAGCATGAGTTCGATCCCTGGCCAGGGAGCTAAACGCGTATGGTGCAGCAGACCTCTCCTGTCTCACCCTCTGCTCCCCACTCTGTCTCTGGTGAATCACTCCCTGCACTTTTGGCCTACACCCCACCCAGTTCTTGTATGCATGAATAAATAACAATAAAATTTTTAAAAATTTTCATAAGGATCCTGGTGCCCCTTATCACCTTTAGGGAAAGGTGCCTAAAGATAAATGAGTTTGTTCCTTTTGTGGCGAACCAGGAGAAACAGCTAGTTTTTCTGCTGGTGAGAATTAAAACTTGGTGGTCTTTGGTTAAGGATTTAGGATGGGGGAAGTATTTGAAGAAAGTTTCGGGGGAGAGGGGTTCCTCAACAGAGGTCATTGATTGACCAATGGAAGGGTAAAGAATGGAAGTTGACACAGGCAGAAGGTATAAAGTGGTAATACAGATCCTGCAAGGTTATGCTGCAGTCCCTTCCTAGTTGTATTGTCTCCACATGTAGACTTTGGCTGTGGTTGTTATTTAAGACTGGCTAATCTTCCATCCTCTCTCTAAATCTGGGTGAGAGCTGCCAGGTGAATTGTTCAGAAAATTGGGAGAGGTTGGTTAGTTGGTCATAGTGACTGGAAGGTGCCCGCCCACTGGCCTTGTTTATAAGGAATTTTTTTCTGCTAAAATACCAATGCCTTCGGGAGTAATAATGTTCCAGCTACTTTCTAGAGATTAATAGTAGGTTGATATCAACACTTACACTTTGTGGTCTTCTACTAAAAAGAGTTAAAAAATGGTCCCTGAATTTACTCTTCTGGATATAGAAAATCCCAGTGGGCTCCTTGGGACTGAGGAAAGGAGGACTGACTTAGGCTGGTAAGCCAGTATCTAGAGTGTGAAAATACACTTTCAAAAACTTGAGCTTGACAGCAACTTTAAAATTTTTTGATTGGAAAACTTTGAAAGTTCAAAAGTAGTGGAAATTATCACCTCCCATGGATATATCATCTAGCTAAAAATTTGCAACCTAAATCTCAGGCCTACTCTAATCTGTAAATTTACGTATGAGGGACTTAGACCCTAATCTTTCTGAGTCAAACTTCTGATAATCTGATGCCCAAATCTTTTTTTTTAAAGATTTATTTATACAAGCACTGGGTATAGTCAGAAGCGCGGGAGGGTGAGAGAATTCGCCAGAGCAGAGAACAGAACAGGCAGACTGACGAAATACACTGCTGAGGGGAACAGCAGGCGAGGCAGGAGAGGTCTGCGTGCCATATGGGACCCTCGCTGGCAGCCCAGGATTGAACCCGGGGATCGAGCCTGCGCGGCAGAGGCTGCGGTCAGCTTCGCAGGCCAGCGGTCAACCGCTGTACCACCAGGGGAGGCCCCCAAATCATTTTTTTTAATGTATTTTAAAAGACTTATTTTTATTTATGCATACAGGGAGCTGGGGTGCAGGCCAGAGGTGGTGGGCAGTGAAGATTCATCAGAGACAGGGGAGCAGGACAGGCAGATTGACTGAAATATGCTGCTGAGGGGAGCAGCGGGCAAGACAGGAGAGGTCTGCTGTGCCATGCGGGTAGCTTCCTGGCCAGGGGTGTAACTGGTGCTGCAGTGGCTGGTGATAGCTTCATAGTTCCATGTGCCACGAGGGAGGGGTTTTAGAGAGGTCCTGGGGCTATTAAGATAAATTACCACAGAGTTGACTTAAAACACCCAAATCCATCAGTGAAGCCAGACTCCCACTGAAGGCTCTAGGAATCCCTCCAGTGGTGGTTGCCGTCAGGCCTTGGAGTTCTTAATCTTGCAGCTGCATCACTCCAGCCTTCTTGCCTCTTATGTGGCCTTCTCTGTTCAATTTTTATGGTATCAAGACATTGGGCTTAGGGCCTACCCAAATCCATTATGACCTCATTTTAATAAATTACATTTCCAAAAATCCTAGTACAAATAAGGTCACATCCTGAGATTCTAGATAACCTTACATGGGGGTGGGAAGAAGGTGCTTAAGTCTACCCAGCACACCATTGTTCACACCAGACCAAATCTGGTTTGTGAATTCAGGTGGAAAGATGTACTGGTGTTGGTGTGGTGCCACCACTGTAAACATTAATTCCCTCTTGAGTTTGATTTAGGGATTAGCTTCCGGTCATCTCTAGGCACTGACAAAGTTTATGACCTTGGAAAACTTTGGTCATGGGGGCATGTGGTAACCTGCCCAAACATTGTAGCCCTTAGTGACCCCAAGCAACTGACAGTTTTGCCTCCTGATCAATCCTGTTAACTCGGGAGAGACCCTAGTCTTCCTGCTTTTATGCTGCAATCTGCTTGGGGAGCCAGGCATCTTCCATAGTGTAGAGATTAAAAGCGGTATGGTCTTTCATGCTGCTGCTATTATGTCCAACAACATGTTCAATGACTGTATGTTCTGGGCAGTGTGAAAAAGATCTGCTTTTGGGTTACCTACCCCCAAGTTCCTGTTCTTGGTCCAGCTGTACTCCTGATCCCCTTTATAGGTTGTATTTAGGCTTCACATCTGGAAAAACAAGTGAGGCGAGGGCAGTGTGGGAAATGCAAAGCGCTGGGTAGTGGGACTCAAAGAATGCGCTGGGTTGCAAAGCTGCACGCAGCCTCTGCAGCGCCGGTTCAATCCCTGGCTGCTCCCTAGTCACCGAAGGAGGGTCCCACATGGCGCACAGACCTCTCCTGCCGCCCGCTGCTCCCCTCAGCAGTGTATTTCGTCAGTCTGCCTGTTCTGTTCTCCGCTGACTCTGGTGAATTCTCTCACCCTCCCGCACTTCTGACTGTACCCAGTGCTTGTATAAATAAATAAAGTAAATCTTTAAAAAAAAAAAAAAGAATGCAGACTAAAACTCAATTACAAAATCTTCTCAGGGTGTGGGGCGAAGATATGCTCATGTGGTGTTGAGGAAAGCAGACATCGACCTCACCAAGAGGGCTGGAGAGCTGACAGAGGATGAGGTGAGGACAGGGAAGGGGACTGGTGGGCTAGGAGGGGGGACACCAACTCCAGATCTGACCCTTGTCCTGCCTGCCAGGTGGAACGCGTGATCACCATTATGCAGAATCCACGCCAGTACAAGATTCCTGACTGGTTCTTGAACAGACAGAAGGACGTGAAAGACGGGAAATACAGCCAGGTGTGTGTGGAAAGATTGTAGAAAAATAGGCAGGAGTTCACTTAGAACTGGTCGTGGGAGGTAGAGTAAGACGAACATCCTTCCACCTTCCAAATCCAGGTCCTGGCCAACGGTCTGGACAACAAGCTCCGTGAAGACCTGGAGCGACTGAAGAAGATACGGGCCCACAGAGGGCTGCGCCACTTCTGGGGGTGAGTGGGGGTAGGGTTCTCATCTCCCTGACTCCCCCACATTCCCAGAGATTTCTTCTCTGTGCTGGTATGACCCATGGCTATTTTCTTTTCTCACTTGCAGACTTCGCGTCAGAGGCCAGCACACCAAGACCACAGGACGCCGTGGCCGTACTGTGGGTGTGTCCAAGAAGAAATAAATCTCTAGGCCCTGCAAATAAATAGTTTATACGGCTATGATCTGTGTGGTTCTCTGTTGCGGGGATACTGGTGTGGAATGCTGTCACTCAGCCCTGTTAGGCATTCTCCCCTCTTTCCTGATGTTACCCACTCAGCTGCCCAAACATTGAGTATCCTTGGTCTTAGTTAAAACAAGTTACCAATTGCAGCCCTACCTGAAGCAACCCTTCACCTGGTGGGGCTCCGCCCTCTTAAGATAAATGAAAGGTGATAACCAACCACCCAGCCTGGAGGTGGAGCCTGACCAGCCTCTAGACAATCAGGCTCCTGGGGGGTGGCGTGCCACGTGGTGATAGAGCTGGGCCGCTGGTTGTTGGGGGTGAGTAGCTCGTTTGGGCCACTTAAAGAGACCTAGTTTCTAAAGGATGAGGGCTGGGAGTCAAATTTTGGGGAGATGGTGATTTCACTGACCCGGAAGAGCAACCTCCAGCATCAGGCTTCCGGCGTGATTGGTTGGGGAAGCAGGCTGCTGCCGGTTCCACAAGCTCCGCAGCGTTCCTCTAGCAAAGGGGTTGAAGTCTGTTCCCGCCCGGGGGAGTCTGGCACGTTGCCGCGGCTTCCAGCGAGAGGGGCAGGCCCCCGCCGCGCGTGTGGGGAGGGGCGGCGGGAAGAGTCGCCATCTGGAAGCCATGGCGCGGAGCTCCGGAGCCGCGGGGCCGCCACAAGGTAACCTCGCTCCCTCTCCAGCTCCGGTCTTCCCCCTCATCCCGCTCCCCACCTCCCAGGGTAGGCGCTGGCCGCATGCTCCGCCCGCCCCGCCTCGGGCCGGTTTGGGACCCAGGCCACCGAGACCCCGGCTAACCACCCTCTCCCTCCCTCCAGCTCCCCTCTGACTGTCACACACCATGCCCTTCAGCCTCTCCCGGCGATTTCTCGTAGCCGCCCTGCTACTGGTGATTGTTTGGACCCTCCTGGGGCTTTCCGGTATCGAGGAGGAGCTGCTGAGCCTCTCGCTAGCCTCCTTGCTTCCAGCCCCAGCCTCGCCCGGGCCGCCCCTAGCCCTGCCCCGCCTCTTGATCCCCAACGAGGCCGCCTGCAGGACTCCCGGCGCCCCACCCTTCCTGCTTATCCTGGTGTGCTCCGCCACGGAGAACCTCAACCAAAGGAACGCCATTCGGTCCTCATGGGGCAGGCTGCGGGAGGCCCAGGGGCTCAGGGTGCAGACTCTCTTTTTGCTGGGAGAGCCGAGCAGGGGGCATCCTGCCTGGGACTCGGAGCACAAGATGCTGGCCCTCGAGTCTGAAGCCCACGGGGACATCGTGCAGGCAGCCTTCCAGGACTCCTACCGCAACCTTACTCTCAAGACCCTCAGTGGACTGAACTGGGCAGAGAAACACTGCCCCATGGCCCGCTACATCCTCAAAACTGATGACGATGTGTTCGTCAACGTCCCTGAACTGGTATCAGAGCTGCTCCGGCGAGAGGGACACTCGCAGCGATGGCAGAGGGGCCAAGGAGGGCTTGAGGTGGGACATGAACAATGGGAAGGACACTTCACCTTGGGGCACCAGCCCGTGCCTCTTTTGTACCTGGGCCGTGTACACTGGCGGGTGTACCCCTCTCGGACACCGGGGTACAAGCACCAGATATCAGAGGAGCAGTGGCCTCCCACCTGGGGTGCCTTTCCACCCTATGCCTCTGGCACAGGCTATGTGTTGTCTGCTTCCGCTGTGCAGCTTGTGCTCAGAGTGGCCAGCCGGGCACCCTCTCTGCCACTGGAGGATGTCTTTGTGGGGGTGAGTGCCCGACGAGGAGGCCTCTCTCCAACCCACTGTGTCAGGCTAGCTGGTGCCACCCACTACCCCCTGGACCGGTGCTGCTATGGGAAGTTCCTGCTGACCTCCCACAAGTTGGACCCCTGGAAGATGCAGGAAGCCTGGAAGCTGGTGGGCAGCTCCAAAGGGGGTAGGACTGCACCCTTGTGCTCTTGGTTTCAGGGAGTCCTGGGCATCACACGTTGTCGGATAATAGCCTGGCTTCACAGCTGAGTGCTGGGGCCACAGGTGGAGGAGCTGAGGGCCTATCCACCATCTTCAGACCCTCATGACCTTTTCTCACAGGCCCAAGACTGGGCCCTCACTGGTGGCAATCATAATTTTCTGTCCGGATGTTTAGTACTAGAGACTGAGGAATAGAGGAGAAACCTAGGGGACTGGTCTGCCAACCCCAAGATGGTCATCAGGAAGAGCAAAGAAATGCTGGAGCTGTCCCCTCCAGCCATGGCAGAAGAGGGACACACGCCCCTCAATAAACTTGTCTTTCTACCTCTTCAAGTGTAGTGTGTTCCTCACCAGGATCCCCAGAACACAAACCTGGAGAGGCTAGAGACTGCCAGGACTGCTCAAAGGATGTGGGTGGCAGAGGGCAGCCTCTCTGAGGAGGAAGACCTCTAAAGAGCAAGGCTAAGGCCACAGCAACTGCAATGGATAAGGGTGGAGGCAGGACACCCAAACCCCTCAGATCCTAAAGTAGCTCCAGGCTGGACCAGGGAAGAGGAACAAGGATGATCCAGACACAGTATCTAAAAAAAAAACCCACCTTCCTCTTTAATGCCAACCCACCCCTGGAACCAGATGTCTGCCCCAGTCAGGGACTGGGCTCACGACCCCCTCTTTATTCCAGGAAACAGGCTCATTTCCCCAAAAGCTATCTTAGGGAGAGATGATTTTCATGCCACCCTGGAGCCTGGCTCAGCGTACAAATCTATCCAGGACAGACGGCCGGTGCCCAGTAGGCTTCGCCTTATCTTGCTTCTGTGGCTGCTGTTCAAGGCTCTGACGGACTTTGTCCTGGTGGGGGGAAGGGAATGGGGGAGGTGAGACGGGCAGGCTGGCCAGGCCAGAGGCACAAACAGAGGCACAAAATGCTCATTTACCCGGTGTTCCTCATCCATGACCTTCCTCTTCCTCTTTACCAGGCTTGCTGTTGAGCTGCGCCCCTTCTGCTTTGGCCTTGGTTGGAAGGGGGCCTTGGCTTCTGGGTCATAGCCCTAGAAGAGTAGATAGTAAAATCCACAAAAGCCCCAGAGGCAAGGAACTGGCAGTACCCAACAACTCACCCGAGCTTTGGGGATATGGGGAGAGGTGTGGGGGTGAGAGGAGCGCCGTACCAGCCTCTCTATCCGCTCCTTCTTTTCCTGCTCCAAAGAGATGACATCAACCTCTGCCAGGGCTCGTGGATCTAGACAAATGAGCTCTGCAGGGACCTGGAGGTATCACAGAGGGACAAAAATGGGTAAGGAGTCACAAGAGGAAGACCCCCAAGAGGAACAGAAGCCAGAGACCACCATTCCCACAACCCCCAGTATGGGGAGCTTTCCCTACCCTCAACCCCAGACCACACGCAGGCACGTCCTCACCTTCTCTAACAGGGCCTTCACCTCCCACTCCTGGCGCTGCTTCCTGCTCCTGTATGGGTTACTCTCCAGGCCGTCAAAGTTGGGCTCAGCAGCCCCTGGCGGGAGGAAGGAGCATGGAGCCATCAAAAGGAACTCTTGTCCAGCAGCTGCAGCCTGACCAAGCCCTGCCTGTGGCTCTCAGGCCTACTCTAGTTTCCATCCTGAGTTCATTTACTGTGAGTCCCATCCCCGGGCCCACTTACCAGGGACCAGCATGCTGGTGATGCCCCCACTGTGCCCGACCCCTAGCACATCTTCAAAGGGGCAGAACTGAAGGCCATGTACATGGCCTGAGAGGTGGTGGGTGAGGTAGGGCTTCTCCAGGGAGGGTGGGCTGGCCTTGCCCTGCCCTGCCCATATGTTGACCACATCACCCATTCCCGCAGCCAGCAGTCCCCGCTGGGAGAAGGCCAGATGCCCTGCTCCCTGGGGCAGGGTCCGAGCGGTCAGGGGCTGGAATGTCCCTCGCAAGTCAAAGATCTTCAGCTGGTGGTCCAGGCCAGAAGTGGCCATGTACCTGGGGAAAGAAAGAGAGGGGCTCAATCACAGACCTGTGGGCAAGTCTAGGTATGAAGCACAGGTGGGGAGAAAAAGACCAATAATGATATTTACTGCTCCCATCACACCAAACACTCCGCAGGTATCCTCGCAGTTAGGGGTGACACAACTCTGTCCTATTTGTGCATGGTAAAACACACGTAACATAAAACAAATTTAACAAATTTTGACTCTACAATTTCATGCCACCAAGCACATTCACATTGTTGTGCAACCACAATAGGTACATTTTACATATATTGATGTGTGTGTATATACATACAGCAGCTTATTTTTTTAAAAGATTTATTCATGCATACAAGAACTGGGGTACAGGCCAGAAGTGTGGGGAGGGTGAGAGGATTCACCAGAGACAGAGTGGGGAACAGAACAGGCAGACTGACTGAAATACACTACTGAGGGGAGCAGCGGACGAGGCAGGAGAGGTCTGCTGCGCCATGTGGGTAACACCTGGCCAGCCGGGGATCGAACTTGTGCTGCAGTGGCTGCGGCTAGCTTCATAGTGCTGCGTCTTAACCACTAGGGTGGCCCCGATAGACAGTATTGAGTAAAGTTCCTGCACTGTACATCACATCCCTGTGACTTAAATTTATTTTGTAACTGGAAGTCTGTACCTCTTGATCCCTTTCACTCATTTTGCTCCCTGCCCCAACTCTATTATTTTTATTTTCCTCTGAGATGAGGAAACTGAACATGGAAAAAGGAAATCAGGGTGAGTGGGAGAGCTAGAATTTAAGTCAGACTTATTTCATTAGTGTCTACCCTCTTACCTACTCAACATGAGTCAAAGAACACAAGACAACCTGGGCCTGAATGTGAAGTTCCACTGTACAGACAGCACAGCAACCTGGCAGAGCGAAGGGTGGACTGCCGTGGTCAGGGTGCACTTTGTGGGAAAACTGGTATTTGAGTCATTCTAGGTTAACTCCCAAGAAAGCACAAGAAATAGATATAGTAGGTACAAATGAATTAACATCAGATTGGAGCCAGAAGAAACAGATCTGTTTTCAGAATGGGTATGAAATATGTTCAAGAGGCTCGGGATGGACATACCAGGAACTTGTAAGCAGTGGACCGAGAACCCAAAGTCTCCAACAATGCTCTCTGGCACCAAAGACTGCATGGATCTGAGAAAGCCTCAGGAAGCCATGAAGTAGTATGCCTGAGGGCCCTGCACTCCCTCCACCCCACACACGCACCTATTCCCTGAAGGAGGGCAAGGTTGATGGCCAAATCCTCTCAAGGAATTGTGACAAAAAGTTGTGTACTTTTTAGAGACATGAGTTTCTACCCTTGCTCTAGTCATCCTTCAGAAAGAAAGGCTGAAAGGGGATGTACCAGGCCAGGGGATGTATGTTTGCCAAAAAGCTGTGAACCCAGAAGGGGACTGAAGAATTCTATGAGTGGAGACCCACCCTGTAGTGAGGCTGAACAGTGGCCCAGCAGGATACTTCTGACAAGACCAGACGATGGGGGCCCTGGCTCTAACTCCACCAGCAGGCAAGGTCATGAGTATAAATAAGGAATAGCCGGGCTCCCGGGACTCAAGGGCACACCCTTCAGTGAACCAGCACTAGGGGCACAGGTTGTTCCTGCCCTCACACACTGTGTTTGGATCCTCCTACACAAATACCAGTCCACAGGCCAGATGCGCATCCAGGCCACAAGAAACAGTTTAGAGAATCCAATGCACCCAAGATTCAAGTTTCCAGAAAACCTTATAAGAAAGGTAATAAACTCATCTCTGAAGTCCCTGTGGCTTGTCTGCGGCACTTCTGAGGAGGGTCAGAGATAAGCGGGATAGGCCTGAGATCAAGTGGTAGAACCATTCAGCTTCAGTTGTTGAACAAACCTCTGTGCAGTGATCACAACACTGAAGCAGCTAACCTAGGCAGCCCAGGGCAGGTCAACCACAGCTTAGGCCTGGGGCATATAGAAGGCAGGTTCTGCCCTCTCCCAGAGCCAGGCTGGCACAGCTATGAAGTCAAAAGAGTGGGGCCAGATCATTTGTCCACAAAGATGGGGGGAGGGGCGGTCCAAGCATATATTAGGCTTTCCTAAGTTGGTGGCCACCTTTTCCTGATGTTCTCTAAAATAACTTAAAAATGGAGTTAGGTGACTTATACTTCATGTAGAAGGTTCCTGAGCAGCAGGGTGAAACAAGGAAAGACTAGGGCCATCCCTGGTGGCATTAGGGGGGAAGACTCATCACTATCAAGCTATCCGCAGCCACTGCAGCACAAGTTCGATCCCCAGCCAGGGAGCTATCCACATGGTGCAGCAGACCTCTCCTGTCTCGCCTACTGCTCCCCTCAGCAGTGTATTTCAGTCAGTCTGCCTGTTCTGTTCCCCACTCTGTCTCTGGTGAATCTTCTCACCCTCTGCACCTCTGGCCCTACACCCCAACTCTCATATGCATAAATAAATAACATAAACCTTTAAAAAAAAAAAAAAAGAGGAAAGCTTATTCTGACAACGGCACCAAAAGACAATGAAAACTGCTCATGAGCACGCATGTCCCCAGAGAGAGCAAGGATGGAAAGAACAGACCTAGGAACAAAGCTCAAGGGTTAAAGCAGTCAGGACTTCACAGGGGCTCAAGAGCAAAGCAACTAGCAGAGTCCAAACCCAGAAAGCACTCAGTAAATGACACTTTTGATCCTGCTATAATGGTTGAAGGACATGGGGCTAAGTAGCTAACTAGAGGGGTCAAATTCCAAGAGACAGGAAAACGTGGCAAAAAGGGAGCAGGCAAGGCGAAACCTTGGGCGTAGAGAGTAGAGTAACTGGTCCCATAATGGACACACTGAGTTTGGAATGACAAAAGACAGCTGAGCAGAAGTGAAATGCACCACCTGGCAACCATTCTTACAAGCTCCAGTGACTTGTTTTACAAATGGAGGATAAGTGGAACAGTGCACCAGGGAAGGCTCCATGGCCAGTACATCCTTATACCCCTCCCAAACCTTAGCAAAAAGCCCAGCTGCTACAGGTACCCAGTGAAAGCCTGATGGATAAAAGGAATTAGAAGACACAGGAACTTGTGTGAAAGTCAGCCAGACGTGGAGGGGGAGGAAAGTGTGAAGCACACAGAAGTTATGGGTGCTATGAGTCACGCTTCCCTGGCTGGTCAGTGGCTAACCCTAGGATTTAAGCCCAGACAGTCTAACTAGTCTGCTCTCCTAAAGACACGCTGCCCTCCATAACTTTCTTTTTTTTTTTCTTTTTTTTTTTTTATAGAGGCATGTTTATTTATTTACTTGTTTGTTTGTTTGTTTTGTTTATACATGCACTGGGTACAGTCAGAAGCGCGGGAGGGTGAGAGAATTCACCAGAGCCAGAGCGGGGAGCAGAGCAGGCAGAAGGACCGAAGTACACTGCTGAGGGGAGCAGCGGGCGGCAGGAGAGGTCTGCGCACCATGCGGGACCCTCCTCCGGTGGCCGGGGAGCAGCCGGGGATCGAACTGGCGCTGCAGAGGCTGCGGGCAGCTTCGCAACCCAGCGCTCAACCGCTGCGCCACCGGGGAGGCCCCCTCCATAACTTTCTGCCTGGCTGTGACCTGCTACCTCTCCCAGCACCTCTGCCCCAGCATGTGACTTACGTGCCTGTAGAATCTACTGCCACTGCCCGAACCCCTCCACGGTGACAAAGAATCTTCGCCAGTGGCTCCTTCATAGCTGGACTCCATAAGGATACAGTACCTGGGTCAGAGGAGAAAAGCTAAGGTTCCTAATCGGGCGATGAGGTGATTATGCTAGAGAAAGAAGAACAGTCAAGGAGATAAGAAAGAAAAGGAGACAAAAGAGCAATTTTAAGAGTCTTGGGAAGTACAAATATAGAAAAAAGCCAATCAGGAGAGTGTTAGCCACTGACTGACCATTGCTATGTCCAAGATGGATGACGGCATTGTAAGGGTTCTGAGTCATGACGTCGAGCCGTCCAGCCTTTGCATTCAGAGCTGCCACAATCTTCCCCACTGACACGTCCAGGTAGGTCAGAAACCCCGTCTCTGACTAAGAGAGAGAACGAGTCCTGACTGCCCTCTGTCCTCCCTCTTCCCGGGTTCCAGAGGATGAGCAGTCTTCCCTAGAGTTGCTGCCCAGCCCCTGTGCTCCACAGACACTCACAGCTGTGGCCAGGAGGAAATGGAAGGGTAGGAACTCAAGTCGGGTGATGCGGTCACAACGGCGGATGCAATGGAGCTCGATGCCCTGGTTGTCATAGATGTAAAGCCAGCGGTTCTGAGCCACTGCGAGCAGTGCCTCTGAATGCAGAAACCTGGAGAGGGGAGCAGGGGGCAGAAGGGTTCAATGGGAAAGGGATTCACAGGCTATTATTCAGTCAGGGATTGGCCTCTCCCACCCTCACTGACCGGATGTCCCGCACCGCCTCCATGACGTTGATCTCACAGGTAAGCCTCTTGGTCACCCAATCAAAGGCTGCCACATGACCCCGGCGCCCTCCAAGAGCCAGGTGTCTATATTGTTGGTGGGGGACAGACAGGATGTCAATGCAGGGGAGCGTCATCAGACCATCTGAGGTCTGCCCATGTCAGCCCCTCCTCTCCAGGTGAGAGGAGAAATACTGTTATGTATGCTCACCCTCACAGGCAAGCAAATCCCAACGACCCTCCCCACGTCAACAGCCCAAACATGCTGAGTGGTATGACTGAGGCAGGCATGGCTGAAGCGATTAAGAGACATGGCCACATTCTGGCTACAGGCTCAGTGGATTTCAACCTTACCTCCCAGTTCTAGAGTAATTCAGGCGGTAGGGTCCAAACTGCCGCAAGTTTAAGTCAAAGTGCTGGGAAAAAGAGAAGTAAAAACAAAAAGAATACCCAGAAGTAATTGGTTTCTTTCAGCAATTCCTTCTTTTACTACCCAGCACCCACTTGCTCTGCTCCTCAGTCAACCCATTCACCCCTTTCCCATTCTCAGGCTCACTTTGGCTGCACTCGCAATGTCCACAGCCTCCACGATGTCAGCCTGCCGAATCTTTGCTGTGTCCTCCCCATCTTCCCCTTCGAGAAACCTGCAAGTGAGTGTTGGAGTTGCAGCAAGGTTCTCTAATATGAAATGAGTGTACCACATACAAATGAGAAAGAGTAGCATAAAGCAGGGGTTGGGGGTGGGGTTAAGGTCCACTTACCCGGGTTCCTCAGCAAGCAGTAGTTCAGAACGAGCAGCTTTGGCACTTACTTCCTCTTCCTCAGCTTCGGCCACCTCAATTCGGCTTCGGGTTTTAGGTTTAGAATGTGGCAGCTATAACATCATGGGTGGAGGAAGAGTGGAAGAAAAACCTGAGGCTAAATGGGGTCCCTGATTCCTCCAACTCACCCTTACTGCAACCCCTCCCCACTCTCCGGCTGGTCCTCACCTTTTTGGATTTATCTATGCGACAAAACTTCTGGGCCGCCTCCACAGGGATAGGGGCGGGACCTGGAAATGGGTCCTGGGCCTAGGGCAGGGAGAAGACTATTAGTAGATAGACTCGGGCTGACCCCATCCCTCGCACTCTCAAAACACAAGGCGACCTGCACCGCCACCCCCTCAGGTCCCAGGCTCACCCCAGACAAAGTGCGCTGAGGCTCCGGTTTCCTCCGTTGTCGGTGTTTCTTTGGCACCTGTGGCTTCTTGGAGATTCGGGACTTAGGGACGTGAGAGTTCTTTGGCTTTTGAGGACAAAGCTCTCGACTCCTCTTCTTTTTACGAGGAGGTCCTGAAGAGGTTTCGACGGCGGATGGGGTGCTCTCTTCTTCCCAGTATCGCCGGGGTTTCTACGGGCACATCAGAAGCCTTGATGCGCCTCTGCCCGCGCCCCGCCCCTTCGACCCCGCAGCTATAAACTTCCCTTCCATCCCAGGGAGGTCTGTACCTTCTTCGCCTTAGGCTTGTTCTTCTTGGGTGGGACACCCTTGCCTGGCTTGGGGGCTGTCTCCATCTAGCCCACCCGAACAACGACCCACGTGCAAATCGCTCTCAGCTGTCCCACAGTACTGCTGCAACCTCCCGGAAGTCCTCTGGTCTTCTCCAATCAGCACGTACCAAGTATGAAGCCGTCTAGGCGCCATTTTGGATAAGGGCATGCGCCCCGTTGAGGGCAGGGCAAGACTTGGCCTCTCCCTCCCGAGCGTCAGCTGAGAACCAAGTTACGAGAAAAGGCAAGTCCGGGTCAGGGACAAAGAAATGTGCAATTTCTTTATCCAGCTTCGTTTCCAACCTTGCTTAACACCTTCCGAGTCCAGTCAGTTTTAGCAGAACGCCACTGACTAAACACGTCAGAACTACAATTCCCAGAATGAGTCAGGCGACAACTTCCGGCGCCGTCTTTTTCCCAGCATTCTTTGTTTACTTCCGGGTTTTCAATACTGAGAGGAGAACGTGAGTAGGACCCGGTTTCGGTTGAGGGTTTTGGGGGTCTCATTTCGCCCGCCACCCCCTGGAGCCGGAGTAGAGTGGATATTCCGAACCGGTAGAGGCTGCCTTTCAAGAGTACTGTCATTTCCGCAGGCCAGGCCAGGGACGAGACCTCGGGTCCTTTCCAGAGTGAAATCCAGCCGCCCCTCTCCCACTCCCCGCAGACTTTCGTCCCCGCCATGGCTGAACTGATTCAGAAGAAGTTACAGGGAGAAGTGGAGAAATATCAACAGCTACAAAAGGGTAAGGGAGCAGGGTCGGTGTAGCCTCGTCCCAGTCCCTTCACTCACTCACAATCCGAAGCTATACCCAGATGTTGTCTTCCCCACCCGGGTCCCCTCCTCCTCCTTCATTCTTGTCTATTTCCTCGGTTCCATTTTCTCCTGACTGGGATTGGTGGGGATCGGGTGGCTCTTTTTATACCTTAGCCAAATCTTTCTTCTCATACTCTAGATTTGAGTAAATCCATGTCAGGGCGGCAGAAGCTGGAGGCACAACTAACAGAAAACAATATCGTGAAGGAGGTGAGAGACTGGGATTTGTGGGGCGAGGAGGGACCTGTATTAGCAATGATTCTGAAGATGTATGTCCCACTCCTCCAGGAACTGGCCCTGCTAGATGGGTCCAACGTGGTCTTTAAACTTCTGGGTCCCGTGCTGGTCAAACAGGAGCTGGGGGAGGCGCGGGCCACAGTTGGGAAGAGGCTGGACTATATCACAGCTGAAATGTGAGTCTTTCTACTACCACCCTGTGGTGCACCTGACACTCTTAGAGTTGTGGAGAAACCTTTGTAGAGTAGCTCTCTGGAGTAGCCCCCAGTTGTCTGGTTCCTCCAGCCCCTCTCATTTAGCCCCCCTCCTCCCTCAATCTCAACTTTTTCACCCAACTCTCTCAGCACCCTCATTAGTAAGCACCTCTGATTCCTCAATTGTCTCTCTCTCTCTTTCCTCTCTTCAGTAAGAGATACGAATCCCAGCTCCGAGACCTTGAGCGGCAATCAGAACAACAGAGGGAGACCCTTGCTCAGCTGCAACAGGAGTTCCAGCGGGCCCAGGCAGCAAAGGCAGGGGCTTCTGGGAAGGCCTGACCCCATGGTAGGGGGGAGGGTAGGGGAGGGAATGAGGCAGCTCTAGGGTCTATACTGTAGCTAATAAAATGTGAGAATACCTGGCTGTTTTCCAACCAGCCACTTCTGTCATAATTGTGTCGTCTTCCCCCTCCCCTACATCGTCCACCTTGTATGCACACCACCTACATTACTCCATCAGGTCCAAATTCTTAAGATGTCTCAAACTTACTTCTTGCCTCAATGCTCCCCTATTTTGGTTGGCACATTGCTTAAGGAAACATCAGCAACAACACAATCTGTGGGGATGTCAGCTGGCTAAAGAACTTCCAGTTCTCAAACTTGAGACCCCACAGTGAAACGTAGTGGTCCTCCCTGCTATGATTATTTGTCATCCTCCGAGAGAGCACCTTGGAATCTCTTACTTCTTTTTAGCCTCTCCCTAGAATTTGAGTGTAGCAAAACTGATTTAAAATTCCATCACATAATGCTTTGTGAGGTTGTAAGTTCTCCAAAGTTGCACATTGTCCACAAAGTTGTTCTATTTCTTTGTCTTAAAATTGTGCCTTAAAAATTTGCAGTCAGGGGAGTTCTTCATGCCAGTCACTCTAATTGGGTGGCTAGTACTTGATATGGGTCTGTGACAACTGAGGAAAGAAAGAAAGGGGCCAGAGGAGGAGATGTTGCTGGGAAGGTATAAACCTTTCTGAGGAAATCATTTTCCACAATATCTGACTTGGAGCTCTTCTGGGGATAGAAAACATTGGACACAGCCTTGTTCTGTGGCATCTGCCTTGAGCCAACTCCCCACCCCCACTTCTAGTAGCTAATCATACACACTGCAAGAACAGGGAAGTGAAATTCAGGTAGTGTTTTGGTTTATTATCTTAGTGTTGTCACAGTGACAGGGACCTTGTAGGAAAAGAATACTTGAACCCACTTCTTGCCATCCCGTCACCCCAGGGCTCAGAGCCACTAGGCTTTTCCTCTCCTAGGCTTTTCCATGCTCTTTACATGCTAGGATGTGGCCAGGAATCAGAAACTGATTGCTGCTTCCAGCACTAGCCATGTGCTGTGTTCATGGAAATAGGGGAGGTATACACAGGTATCCTACTTGGTTACCAAGATTGCCAGTTCCCACAGGGCTGGATTTCTCGGCTATCTGGTAAGTCAGTGTCACTTCACTGCCCCAGGGTGGCTGCTACTTTGCTGCATTTCTTCTCAGTGCGACATAACTGCCAACATTCGGGATGGCTACCCACATCTGGTAAGGCCACCATGAGTTCTGTAAGCCAGCAGGACTTCCTCCTTAAAACAGTGCCCGGGCAATCTTCCTCCCTGTGGCCTTGATTCTGGGAAAAGAACCCCCTCCTCCCTCACTTGGAGGAGTTCCTGAGGCAGAGGGGCCACTGGGGAGGCCAGGTGGAGCAGTAGAGGACCTTCGCCGCTGCCGCAGGACGAAATCATGGGAGGCCCCATCCATAGCATAGAAGACGTTAGCCGAGGGTGGGATAGTCAGCTCTGCAGGTTCAGAGAAGGGGTATCAAGCACAAACACAGTCATTGCCTCACAACCGCCCAGATGTAGAAGCAATCCCACTGCTGGGGACCACTCTACCCCCAAGCCTGCATTCCCTCATAGCCTCTGACCTCGCTCCCCTGGTAGCAGCTGTACCAGCTCATACTCCGAAGCCACTGCAGAATCACGATTGTTTTTCTTAAGGACACGACTGATGACACTTGGAGCCTTGTCCTGGCTTGTCACCTGTCAGGAGAGGAGACGAAAAGAGCAGTGAATTGGCCATGATGATCTCTCCTTCCTATCCTTTCAACCCTGGCTACTGATTATCCACGCACAGGTTATCCATGTGCACCGTTAATTTAGAGTGAACAAGGAGACCCAATATGGTGGTTCCCTGAACTTGACAAGCCATCCTAGTGAAATAGAGCTGCTCTCTGTGGGGAAACTGATTGATTCAACAAATAGAATATGGCCATCCAGGGCCTCCTTGGTGGCGCAAGGGGTTAAACACCGCACTATGAAGTAATCCGCAGCATCTGCAGCATGAGTTCCAACCCCGGCCGGCCAAGGAGCAACCCACATGGGGCAGCAGACCTCTCCTGTCTCGCCCGCTGCTCCCTTTAGCAGTGTATTTCAATCTGTTCTATTCCCCACTCTGTCTCTCGTAAATCCTCTCGCTGCCCGCACCTCTGGCCTGTCCCCCAGCTCTTGTATGCATAAATAAATAAATTTAAAAAAAAAAAAAAGAATATGCCCACCCAAAGTTCCAGGTGCAGCAGCAAAATAGCCATCAAATAAAACATAGCTGCTAAAACCCAAGATCCCATTTCAAAGTAGAATCGTCGTCCCGTTTAGCTAGTTAAACCTAAAACTACATCTATATTGTCCCACGAGGCACCACCCTTCACCGCCCCCTCCTAGCCCATGCCTCCCTCACCAGGATGCTCTTGTAGACGCTGCCATCTTCCCCCAGCTCCATCTGGACTCGGATGATTCGGCAATCAGAAGCCCCTGGCCCAGACCCCCCACCCCCGTATCCTGTGCCCTTGGAGGCCCCTTCTGCACCGCCACTGAGTGGGGAGCCACAGGAAGCAGAGCGGCGGTGACCTCGAGAAGGCCTAGGGGAGGAAGCTGGGGGAGAGAGGTGGCTGGAGTCAGCCGGGCTGTGCAGGGGTGGAGTGCTTTCCAGGGCGGAGTCCAGAGATGAGACAGACGGCCACTTCATGTGCTGGGGACAAACAACATGGGGACTGGGGTGAAGGCAGGGAGATCAAGGAAGAAACATACACAAAGTCAGGGTCAGTGTTGAGGTCAGAGGTCAGGAGCAGAGCTCACCTGGGCCAGCCGGGTTAGTAAAGGAGCAGGAGTTCCAGGCACCTCATCTCCCCCTACACTGGGCCGGTCCCAGGACACAAGGGAGGTGGGACCCCCAACAGAGCCCAGAACCCTACAGGGGTGAGATTGGGACAGTCAGAGAAAGAAGGGTAAGCCTCCAAAAGCCTATCCCCCGACCGCTGACTCACTCTGTCCAATGTGAGATGACCACTGCTGGTCGAAGCACCCTTGGGGCAGGAGATTCACTGGTACCAGATGGCTCCACCTCATAAGACACACGATGGCTGGGAGAGGGAGAAATGGACAGAGATGAGGACAGGACACACTCCCAGGCCCAGCCTGAGTCCCAACTTCACCCAGCCAGTCACCTCTGAGCCTCTGTTAGTGGCCGGAGTCCCTGAAGCCACCGCTGGATGTCAGGGTCAGGTCGGAGGTCATAGCCGCGACATTCGTTCTGGAGCCGCTGAAGCTCAGAAAGGACAGCAAACTCCTACAAAAGAGCCTCAAACTGTAGGAGTAAAATCTCAGGGACACCTGACTCATCCTTTTCTCCCTTTCCTGGGACATGGCTAGGGGGTGTCTGGCCTCACCCATGCATTCCACTCACCTTTCTCCGTTTGTCAAAATTAATGTATCCATTCTGCAAGAACAAAAGGGATGGGAGAGAGATGTACTCTCCCAAGCACCTGCACACCCACATCCAGCTCACATACACTTCCCTCCACCTCTTCCCTCACATCCACCAGGCCCTAATTACTCAACCTTCAAAGTTTTCAAATCAGGTAGAAACTGTATCCTCGTATTTGTTCAACAAACATCTCAAATATGTTTTAACACTCACTTAACCCTCATAATAATAAGTTGATGAGTTTCTCCTTTATAGCTCACTAAGGCACAGAGAGGCTTAGCAACTTCCAAAGTAAGAGCACCAGAACCCTACAATCTGGCTCCAGGGTCGCATGCTCAACTACCACAGCCTCTTCACAAAGGGAGGGCTGTCTGACCCTGAGCCATCACATCATGTTTACACACACCCACACACACCCACACACACACACACACACACTACTGACCTCCAGCTCATCCTTGGAGGCTGCATCCAGCATCACCAGGTCCTTTAAGAAGGTACCAAGGTAGGGCACCACACCCTGAGGTCAGAGGCAAGAGTCAGTTGCCCCTGCCACTGATCCAGGGGTTCTCCACCCCATGCACGTCCCCATCCCATTGCTTCGGAGAACACATTTAATTGTCCACACCCTACTTGCCTCCCCTTTCCATCATTCACACAGCTCCCCCCCACACACACTTCTTACTCATTTTAACCACCCCCTCCCCCCAGTCACTCACCCCTCTCCGGGAGCCAGGCCTCGGAGTTTTCTTGGAATTTGTCTCCAGAGAGGGCTGCAGTTTCACATCCTGGTGGTGGCAGAAGAAGGAGATGTGGTGGTGGGAGTGGAAAGCAGATGTAGCTGGGAACGCCAGGGAATAGGGCTCACCTGCAGGAGCAGCTCCCGGCTCTGAGAATAATTATCCTCCTCAGAGAAAATCTGACAGAGGCTGGAGAAGACTCTGAGGCTGTCCCTAGGGGATGGAGGGCAGTAGCCTTGAGGATGGGCTTGGCAGAGGCAATCCCAACCCTCACTCCCAGTCCAGTGCCCAACCTGGCTGCTTCTCCCCAGGCTGCCCGAAGCCTGTGGATGGGGCTGGACTGCAGGGCTGACACGACAGCGTAAACTGAGGAGAAGTTTCGGAGCAGACGACATTCCTGTGGGAGTCACAGAGGGAGGCCACAGCTGTGGGACTCCCCTCTACACCCTGGCCCCCAACAGGGCCCATCGGTTCTCTTACCTCTGCCACTCGAATCCACTTCTCCAGAAGCCGGGCCCTCTGGGGGGGACGGAGTGGCCGTATGGTCACCTCCCCAGGTCCCTCTCCGGTTGGGGTGGCCCCCAGGACAGAGCTGACCACTGCCCCTGCCACCTTGTTGAACTGTGTGATAGTAGCCCGGACAGATGGGCAGAGGTGGGAATGTCCTGGCCGGTCTCTGTGACCCCATAGGCCCCCCAGGCACTGAGAGGGGACCAGATTGAGAAACAGTTCCTGCAGATCAAAGGTCAGAGGTTAAAATTCATCATCAAGTGGGGTCAGCCTTCTAATATCGGGGCTGTGAGGATCTCAGGCGGCCAAGGAACCAGAGGGGCACAGGGTTGGAGGGTAATGCCCAAGGGGAAAGGGGAAAGGTCAAAACTGGGTGGATGGAGGAGGCTGGGAGCTGGATCAAGGGTTGGAAGCAAGGAAAGGATCTGGAGTCAAGGAGAGGTTAGTAAGGGGACAGGGGGCATGGGGTCAGAGGTCAGGGTCTCACCGCATCTAGCAGGGTCAGCTGTTCGGCCAAGTGGTCAGCGAGGAACACCAGGACATCCGTGGGGTCAGCAGGGGGATCGCCGGGGAGGGCCAGGGGCTTAGGAAGGTCGGGGGCCTGGGGGTCCACCCGGGACCGGAGGTTGCGGATGAGGTCAGCGCTGCCCCCCCCAACACCCTCCCCTGCTGCATACCCTGTCCGAAGCAAGAAGCTCTCAAGCCGGTCAAGCTGACCCTTGACCTCAGAGCCAAAATCCTCAGGGTGAGAGGCCAGCCAGGTTGACAGGACAGAGATGGCTACCCTGGGAGAAGGTGAAATCAGCCAGGGATCAGATGTCAAGCTACAGCTCAGGCAGAGGGGAATGTGAGGTAAAGAAGCTGGGGTCACTTACCCTTTGGTTCGCTCAAGTTCATCGGTAGGATGAGATTCAAGGGCTTCCAACCTGGGGAGGGAAAGAGAACCTATCTGTTTATATTTTTCCAAAGTCCAGTGGCTGTGACTATTTTTGCTGGGATACTGATTAGAAAGTCTAGATGCCTCCAGGACCAAGTCCCTTATGACTGACCTGTCAGCCACAAGTCCTAGTAGGGCAGGCGTGGAGGTGAAGGCCCGGTGGGTAGCCAGGAAGGCTGATGTGAAGGTCATGTCAGCCCCTGCAGTCCGAGCATCCAGCAGGTACCTGACCAGGGCCTCCAGTGTGCCAGCACGGAGCCTTCTGGAGGAACGCGGGGGAGGCATTGGGGCCTGAGGGAGATAGAGGGCCAGTCACTAATCCTTTCTTCAATCCTGCTTCTGGATCTCTGGGGCCAATTCTAGACCTAGATCATCCAGGCTTACACTACTTAGAAGAGAGTAAAAGACAGCCTAAGTCACATAGCACAGTCAGGTGTCTGGACTTCTAACCTAGCACTCTGGCCAGAAAATCGGCCACAGGACAAAGAGCTGGAGGTGATGGGTCAGAGGTAAGAAGCCAAAGTTATGATCTCACCAAGGGATTAAGAGGTCGATACTGGCGGCTGGTGACAGTAAATGTGGCACCATCCTCCTCCTCATCCCAGGCAGTCACAGGGGCCTGGAGGAGCAAGGAAGGGGTGTCAGACAGCCCCACAGCACCCCCACTGTCCCCAGCCCTCACCCCAGGTCCTACTCCTCCCTCTGTGCCCCTCACCTGTGATGGCAGGGGACAGTACCAGCGAGTGCGAGGGGCGGGGCGGGCTGGTGACCCCAGGTCTCCCACACTGGGGCCCAGACAGCCCCCCCCAAGCCGCCTCAGGGCCCGGTGGAGTCGAGGGGCTTGAAGTGGGGAGGCTGGTGGAAGGCAGGAACCCTGATCCTGGAGGCCACCGTAGCCCCTTCCCCCCAGAGCTGAGTCCCAACACAGAGAAGCAAGGTGTAAAGGACAGGAGGGGAGGCCAGAGGCCGAAAGTCAAGAGGCAGAGACCTTGAGAAGCTGAAACCTCAGTCATAGGCACAGCCCCATGCTCCGCCCTTCCCCGCGGGAACTGGCCAAGCCCGAAGAATTAGTACTTCCCCTTAGCCCCCAGCCCCCTGCCCTTAGACCCCTGCGAGGTGGCGGCTCCGATCCCAGGACAGGAAAGAGAAGGGGAAGTGGGGATGATGGTGGTGGGGAGGGGGGGGGTTGTAGACTCAGTGTCACGTGGCCCCAGCCCCTCCTCCCAACGGATCCCGAAAAACCAGCCCTGCCAGTCACCCTGCCCTCACCCAGCCTTGGGACCCAGGAGTCCAGGGCCTCGGGGCCCCAAATCCAACTTCTGGCCCCTCCCATGTCCCCAAATCCTGCTCCTGGCCACCACCATTAGTCCCTGAGGAGAGCAGGTGACCACCTCCACTCAGCCTGGGAACTCGCTCCAAGTTCCGCGAACCTTGGCTTTCCGCCTCCACTCAGGGCCAGGAGGGAGAAGGGGGAGGGGTCACGAAATCGAAGGGTTCCCTCCCCAATCCCAGAGTCAGAGGAGCCGGTTACTGTGGAAACAAACCCCTCCCCGCCAAACAAAAACAAGGAGGGACAGGGACCAAGACACAATGCCCGGAGAGACGGGCGCTGGGGGCCGAGGACCCGCTGGACAGCCCCTCCAGGCGGCAACAGGGCAGGTTCCTACGGGCAGGCCCCAAATCACTCAGGCACAAAGATCCGGAGAAACGCCGGGCCTCCCCGCGGCGGGGAGCTGGCAGACGCCCAGAGAGAGGAAATAACCGAGGCAGGGAAGGGAGGCCGGGACACCGACTCGAGAGAAAAGAGTCTCCCAAGTTCGCGCGGCCCCTGCCTCCCCCCGCCTGCGTCTCACCTCGTCTTCTTCCTCCTCCTCCTCGTCCTCCTGCCCCCCGCCCGCGCCCAGGCCACCTGGGCCCCCACCCTCTTCGGGGTCTCGGCTCCGGAAGCTGCTCAACACGACTCCCCCGGGGGGGCTCGTGTCCCAAAGCAGCCGCAGGGGCCGCGGGAGCATGGCCGGATGAAGGAATCAGCGGGGTCGGCCCATGGGGGCGCCTGGGGAGAGACCGGAGGGGGAACGGGTGGAGAGTCAGGTGGGCGCGGGATCCGGGCGGGGAGGACGCGTGTGGGTGTCTAGGAAACCGGACGGCAATCCAGCAGGGAGGCTGAGGGCGGGGGGCAACGCCAGGGCGGAATATGGGGGCCCCGGTGCACTTGGGGGATGAAGGGGTCACGGGAACGGGCAGGGTCACGGGGCTCTGACCTGCTTGGGAGGGGTGGGGGGCAGCGCGGGTCCCCGGGCCGCTGTTCTCGCCGGTCTCCGGCCCGCGACCGAGTACCCTCCCCGGCTTTTCCGCACCCCCGTTAAGCCCCCCCCCGCCAGGCTCCCGGGCCTCCCGCCCTTTCCGCTCCCCCCACGTCCGCCCGCTCCGAGAGCAGGAGCCAAAAGGGGAAGGAAGTGAGGACAGGAGCCAGGGCCGCGGACTAGGGGAGCGCTGGGCGCCGGGGGCCGCGAGCCAGGAGTCCCGGCCCCGGCTCCGCGGTCCTCACGCCCCCCCCGCCCCGACTCGGGGACCCGCGGCCCACGTCGCCCCTCCCTGAACTTGGATAAGATTCTACGCCCCAGCCCCCGGGGGCGGGCAGGGGCAGAACGACACCCGCCACTCCACGCACGGCGGGAGCCGCCGGGGAGGCGCTTTAGGCCGGGCGGGCGCAGCCCTCCACCCCGCGGGGCTGCGCGCCCCACCCCCACCCACGCGCGGAGCGGCCCGCGTCCACTCCGGGTTTTCGGGAGCGCCCTGGGCTCCCGCCTCGGGAGGGCGGAGCAGGAAGCCGCCGCATCCGGTTCCAGATTCGCGCTCCGGAGTTTCCGGCGCGGGCCGGGATCTGCGCTCCCCGCTGGGCCCCCGGCCCGCTGCCCGGGGTGTCGGGCGCGCGGTGGTGGCGCCCACCGCGAGCTTGCAGGGGCGGCTGCGTGTGGCCCAGATGTCGGGGTAACTGGACGGGACCAGAAGTGATTGGGAGACGGGTTTTTCTTGGAAAGGGAGACCCCGGCGTGGCCTGCGCCAGCCCTTGGAAACAGCTTTATTCCCACCCGGTTAGACGCGCCGCCGTCGGCCTGGCCGCGGGCCTGTGCTCGGAGGCCCCCAAGCCGAGCCGCAGCTCCTTCCAGCAGTAGTTACAAGACCGAACCCCGGTTTTTGAATGCTGTGGGCAGGAAAAAAACTAATTTCTTGTATCGAGCGCCCTCCAGTGGCCGTCAGGCTCTGCAGGCGCGGGGGATACTGCAGTGGACGGGCCCGGCCTCGAGGAGCCCGCAGTCTGGCGGGGGGCGGGAGGGGGACAGGCATTTACCAAGGACTCGCGCGATCACTTAACACAACCGCAAAGAACCGCACTGTGGGACACATGGCGGTCTGTAGGGAGTGCTGAGGCTGACCTGGACTGGAGCCGGGGGAGGACGAGGGTCAAGCTGGCAGAGGGAACGGATCACTGGCACCCAGGGCTGGCAGGAGGCGGTTAGTCCATTGTAGGAGAGGAGGGCTGGAGGGCACAGGTGGGCAGAAGTGTACGCCGTGGCTGAGCATGGGATGCATAGGCCAATGGCAAGAAGAATGGGTTTGGCCTCTAGGGCACCAGTTCTCCAAGTATGCTCCCTGTCCCAGAGGTTCCTGTGACTACTGTACCAGGTTAAGACTTTTTACAGTAATGCTAAGATGTTACCTGCTTTTTTCTCTCTCGTTCTCTAAGAATATAGTGTTTTCCAGAAGGTACAAGATGTGAACTGGCATTATTGCCCTCAAGGTTAATGGAATATGTACTTATATAGGTTCATGTTTTTTTTTTTTAGTAAGTTTCCAACTTTTTTTGTCTTTTTTAAAGATTTATTTTATTTATACAAGAGCTGGGGGTACAGTCCAGATGCGCGGGAGGGTGAGAGGACTCACCAGAGACAGAGCCGGGAACGGAACAGGCAGGCCAATCAAACACACTACTGAGGGGAGCAGAGGGCAAGACAGGAGAGGTCTGCTCACCATGTGGGTTGCTCCGAGGCCGGTGGGGATCAAACCGGTGCTGCAGAGGCTGTGGACAGCTGCACAGTGCTGCAATCAACTGCCTGTGCCACCAGGGAAGCCCAATGTTTTTGGGTTTTTTTTTAATTTATTTCTGTGTACAAGAACTGGGGTACAGGCCTGAGATGGGGGTGGGGGTGTGAGAGGATTCACCAGAGACAAAGTGGGGAGCAGAATAGGCAGACTGACTGAAACACACTGCTGAGGGGAGCAGCAGGAGAGAAAGGAGAGGTCCGCTGAGCCATGTGGGTAGCTCCCTGGTAACTCCTGCTGCAGTAGCTGTGTCTCTTTCACAGTGCTGTGCTTAACCCCTTGACCACCAGGGTGGCTCTAGTTTCATGTTTCAAATTTTTCTAAGTGCTAGAACAACTAGTTACAACCCTCCTAAGAAATGCTCTTTAAGAGTCCTTGATAATTTTTAAGAGATCCTGAGACCAAAAATTTTGAGAACCACTGCCCTGAAGCTCTAAGAAGATGAATGCCATAGATTTTTATCTAAAAAAAAAATATGCCAACAACAATAAAAAAGTATTCCAGTCACTTGTGGAGAGACTGGAGAGGGCAGGAACAGATGATGGTTGATGAGGGTGCTACCACAGTAGCTGAGGCCAGAAATAACGGTGGTTCCCCCAGGATGGTGGTGAATGCCCTCACTGTGTTTTCTGGAAGAGAAGTAAGAGGAAGTGAGGAATTGGGGGCTTTAGAAAGTGGGGTAAACTACTCCTGATCAAGCTAGAGGTAAATGAACCAACATGGGCACAGGATGGGAGAACCACAGGGCTAACTTTTGTTTTCTTCCTGGCAGACATTGCCAGTGTCACTGCATCTGTCTCTTCCAGTCCTCCCAACAAAACTCTGAGGTTCACCTTCAAATACAGTAATCACCACCCACAGGTATCTGTATTAGAATGTGGCTTGCACCAAGATGTGCTGACAGATTAAACTTCTGTATTTGAAGATTTAGGATCGGGTTGGTGGGGGGGGGGATTGTTTTTTCTTCTATTTATTACATGTTGAAATGATAATATGTTTAATATCTTGGATGAAATAAATTATTAAAATCCACCTTTCCTTTTTAATGTTGCTACTAGATCCTTTAAATGTACATATATGGTTTCCATTATAGTCCTGTGGGACATTGATACCTAAGTAATTTTTTTTAGTCTCCACACCCAAGGAAAATAAGTAGCATGCTCAGGGCAGCAGGATCTAACAGGTCTGTGAATTCCAAGCCTGGGCCCCACCCATCACACCTGCAGCCTCCCTCCAAGGGTGAATAGTTGGGGGGACAGAACCAAATGAGAAGGGAAAAATAAGGGAGGGGCAAGCGATGTTACCTTCTCCTCCTTTGAATCCTTGGGTGTATTCAGGTAGGCAGCTGTGGAGAGAGATTGAGAAAGGATGAGGGAGAGGCGTGATGGGAGGGCAGCAGGCTGGATGTCAGGCCTCTGGGAGTGGGCAGGGGATATCCCACAGTGGAGGGTCCTGGTTGGGTGGGGCCCACACTCACCAACCCAGCTCAGTGCCTTGAAGAGCCCGAGGAGCAAAAAGGCAGACAGGAAGAGGCCAACTCCGTCCTCTAGGGAGGGCCCAGAGAGACCTAGCGGCAGAGGAGACTGGAATAAGTTCCCTGTCTTCCCAGGTGCTTGACTCCAGATTTTGAATGCTTTGGCTCTTACCTGCTACCTCCAGGGTGACCTCTGCTTTGCGCCCCAAAGCGGGCAGGCTTGGGTGGTAGACACGGCAGGCATAGCGTGCCCCGTGCTGCTCAGCGGTGACTGGGGGTGGCTGGAAGTGCCCCGAGAGGCTGATGGAGCCGTCAGAGTGGTGGCGAACTGCGGAGAGCCACTTTCGCCCCTCAGCCTTTTGATAGCCACCTGCTGGGCCACCATGGAGCTCCCATTCCACCTTGAGGCCCTTGGAGGGATAAAAATGGGACACAAGGCAGAGCAACTCTGGGGGGGCCTCCCCAGCGGCAGCCCATATAAGAGGTGCTGGTGTCAGAGATACTTTGGGTGGCTCTGGAAAGAGAGTAGGAAAGGAGCATGGTAGTAATCAGTCCACACTGTCCTCCCTCAGAGACCCTCAGTTTGCCCTCTGGATTCCCCAAAATTGAGGGGGGCTTGGGTTCTTTTCTCTAGGAGTAGGGAATCTACTATCTCTCCATTGGCACTTCATAGGAATTCCTATGTCCAAGCCTCCTATCTCAGGGACCCCTATTCCCTGAGATTTGGGGAACCTTCATCCCAGAGCCCCACAGATTCCCAGGAACTTTCTAGCCATTGCCCTTGTGACTCTGAGAGACCTTAATCTGTCTCCCTCCACTCTTCTCCACCATCCCTACCCACTACTATTTTGGTGTCCCCATAATCCCAATGCCCACCCCCTACCTGTGGGAACACCTGTCCCGTCACTCACTCTGCACAGCAAGCTCCAGGGTGACCTGCCCTTGCAGGTATGGCAGGTGGACAGTGGCCAGATAGGAGCCCTCCTGAGAGGGCCGCACTGCAGGTAGCCAGAGGCTCCCATTTCCAGTCCATGGACCCCATGGCTCATTATCATCCCAAGCTGCAAATGCCACTGCTCCCTCTTGGGCAGCTGGCATCTGTCCATCCAGCCCAGGAGTGGCAGCCAGGAGGAGGTACCCTTTACCCAGGTGCTGACGTCGCCACTCCAGCCCAAAGGGAGGGGGGCCTGGGGCCGGAGCTGTAGCAGCCTGGGAAGTGGGGGGCGTGTAGGCAAAACTCAAGTCCAGCAGTGTATCTCGTCCCAGTCGGATTTGAGGGGAGGGTGTGTTGGTGAAGACAGACAGCACAGCTGTGGAAGAGGGAGAGAGGGGAGTGGAAAGGACATGAGAGAAAGAAGGGGGAAAAAACACAAGGAAAAAAAAATGGAGTTACACAGGTAGGGCAAAACTAAGTACTACCTGTCAGAGGATACCCTTTTCTGATACCATCTCCCAGCCCTCCCTGCATTGCCCCACCCCCTGGATTGGTGTTCTGTATTGGTAGGACCCAGAGTGGTTGAATGACCAGAGACTAGAGGTGAACAGGGGCAGTGACTGGGTATAGCTCTTGAAGGCTGCTCTGGACTCAGCCCACGGGAGCTGTGGGGGCAGCGAGATCTCCTGACACAGCCTGAGCCAGCCTTGGAGAGCAAGCCAGACCTTTCTTGGTTGCTATGAAGATCTTGGTGACTCATGATTTCAATCCCGTGGTGATGTCCAGAGTGTTTACTGACTCTGGAGGGTTCTGGCTCTGTCTAGACCTCTCTGCTCTATGTGGCAGTGTTCAGAGGGGAAGTGCCTGGAGCCTGGCTGTCCTGGTTAACCCTAACTTTAGCTATTTATATGGCTATAGTTATCTCACTTTTCCATGGCTAGGTTCCTAATCTCTAAAATAGGAATGATAATGCGAAGAGTACCTATCTCATGGGGTTGTTATGAGGGAGCCATATGTTATGGAGCCACTCTGCCTCCTCTAAGTATTCACTCTACAAGCATGTGTTGAGCACCTAGGATGTTCAGCGTGTTGTGGTAGAAGACAAAGTAGTGAAGAAGAGGTAACCCCTGCCCTCCAATTGCTTCCAGTTTAATAAGGAAGACAGACAAGCACGTTGCCAAGTATAATGTATAATACTCTTTCCTCACCACTTCCTACTTCTATCTCCCAAACATATCTCAAGTTCTGTTTCCAATGAAAGTTCTCATCGATGTACACTTGGATAATTGCAACGGCCTCCTCTCATGTCTCCCTATCCTCAGTGTCTCTGCTTTGATTTATCCTCCAAATTATAGCCAAGCAGTGTGGCTACAAGTCTGATCCAGTCATTCACCTGTTTAAAATTCCCAACAACTTAGAAAGCCAGTCACTAAAGGCACAGGCTGGGGCTAGATGGCCTTGGTTCAATTCCTAGCCCCTTTCTTACAAGCTTTTTGTCCTTGAGCAAGTTACCTAGCTGCTTTGTGTCACAGATTTCTTCATCTGTGACATGCGAATAATATCAACACCAATTTCTTACGGTTGTTGAGAGGAATAAATGACAATATGCATGCGAAGTGCTTTGAACAGGACCTGGCATGTAGAAAATGCTTGATAAATGTTAGCTGCTACTATTTTCTAGCTCTTGGACTATCATCATTATTATCATCATGAACTTGCTGGGAAAGTCCATGGGAAAATCATTTAATGTATATTTTCCTTATTTATCAATGATCTGACCTTGCTACCTTTTGTAAGAATCAAAATAACATAGTTTGGGGGAAAATTGCACGCATGTACACAGACACATTCAACTTCTGATGGCTCACTATCACCTGTAAGCCTGCCTTTCCGGGCACTTGGTAATCCAGCCTCCAGCCTCCATCTACCTTCCCAGGCTTCCTTCACACCCTATGAAGCAGTCACATTAAATGCCTTTCTGTGACTAGTGGAAATGCTAATCATTTTATAAGTCTTTGCTTTGGATATGTTTCCTTAGGTTTACAACATCCCTTCCCAAATATCTAAATATCCCATGTCTCTCAAGGTCAGTTCCATGGCTACTTCCTCCCAGAAGTGTCAGGGTCCTCCAAGTAATCTTTTTTCTCTAGTGAGTATGCAATTTTTAAGCCTAGCGTCTAAGTTTACAAGATTAAATTTCTCTTGGCTTTATGGGACTGCTTTAGTTCAACAGAGTTTTAAAAAGTAGGGCATTTCACCTAGTTTATAAAAATCCAGACACATACTTTTGAATTGTTAAGAACAATCCATAGGATTAATAAAACCTAGAGTTCTTACAGTTTAACCTTTAAACTAATAGTGTGCTTTAGTAGGGGTTTTAGAAACAATTTGAGGCCTGCATGCCACAAACTCTACTCTGTAAAAATGGTCTGAACAGCAAGAAAAATTCTGTTTTTGCAGCTTGCATTATATAGATTTTTGTTTTCTCATTAAAAACAAGCATATAGGGGGCCTCCCCGGTGGCGCAGCGGTTGAGCGCTGGGTTGCGAAGCGGCCCGCAGCCTCTGCAGCGCCGGTTCGATCCCCGGCTGCTCCCCAGCCACCGGAGGAGGGTCCCACATGGCGCGCAGACCTCTCCTGCCGCCCGCTGCTCCCTTCAGCAGTGTACTTTGGTCCTTCTGCCTGCTCTGCTCCCCGCTCTGGCTCTGGTGAATTCTCTCACCCTCCTGCACTTCTGACTGTACCTAGTGCTTGTATAAAAAAAAAAAAAAAAAAAAAAAAAAAAACAAGCATATAGGGCCTCCCTGGTGGCACAAGGGGTTAAGCACTATGAAGCAATTCGCAGCCTCTGCAGCACGAGTTCGATCCCAGACTGGCCAGGGAGCAACCCACATGGCGCAGCAGACCTCTTCTGTCTCGCCCACTACACTGCCCTCAGCAGTGTATTTCAGTCAATCTGCCTGCTGCCTGTTCTGTTCCCCACTCTGTCTCTCTCTGGTGATTCCTCACACACACACACACCCCTCACCCCATATCTCTGGCCTGTACCCCGTTTCTTGTATGCATAAATAAATCAATCTTTTAAAAAAACAACATCATATAAAGCATTATTTAAATTATATAAACCCAGGGCCTCCCTGGTAATACAGGGGTTAATAAAGACACAGCACTATCAAGCTATTGCCAGCCCCTGCAACATAAGTTCCATCCCCTGCCAGGAAGATAAACCTCATAGCACAGCAGACCTCTCCTGTCTCGCCTGCTGTTCCCCTCAGCAGTGTATTTCAGTAGATCTGCCTGTTCTGCTCCCCACTCTATCTGGTGAATCCGCTCATCCTCCCGTACCTCTGGCCTGCGCCCCAATTCTTGTATGCACAAATAAATCTTAAAAAAGTATTTAAACCGAAATCTACTCAAGCTTCTAGATCTAACTACCGATATGTAGGAAGTGTGGAAGAAAGATGAAGAGGGGAAATGACACCATGAGGAAACAATTGGCCAAATAGAAAACGTAGGGAAATTTTACAGGACAAATGGGGCAGGGAATGATAGAATAAAAAAGACTCAAGACAAAACAACTGATAGGTGCTGAATATTTGTGTCCCCCTTATTCCCAAATTCATATCTAAAGCTTTAACCCCCAATCCTCTCCCCGCCCCCAACCGAGTGTTACTATGTTTGGATATAAAGGGTGTGAGGAAGTGGTAAAGATTAAATGAGATCATAAACGTATGCTCCCTGTCTGTTAGAACTGCTGGACTTCTCTGAAGACATGGCCTGTAAGGGGGCCTGTAACACAAAAGGGAGAGTTTTCACCAGACATTGACCCTGCTAGCACCTTAAACTTGATCTGCTAGGCTCCACAGTTATGAGAAAATAATTCCTGTCATTTAAGCCACCCAGTCACCCAGTCTAGGCTATTATGCTATAGCAGCCTGCACAGATAACAACAATCAAATATAATACCACAGACTTGTTTTTGGCTCCTGATTCAAGCAAATCAACTGTAAAATTGTATCCTTGTACAACAGGAAAATTTTAATACAGGCTAGAAATGAAATAAATAGTACAGAATTTTTTTGTTAAGTATGATAATGGTTTCTGGCTTTTGTTACCACCTTGTTTAATAGAGATGCCTACTGAAGTACTTAGGAGTAAAGTAATATGATGCCTGGCATATATGAAACACTTAAAAAAAAAAAAAGGAAAGAAGGTGGGGGAAGATAGTGAAACATTTTGGTAAAGTGTACAAAAAAAAAAAAAACACCAACAAACAAAACTGTGCTCTTGGGTGATGGGTATATGGCAGCTAAATATACTTTTCTAATTTTGTGTCTTTGAAATTTTGTATAACAACATTCTAAAAGGTTTGTTTTTGTTCTTTTTTTTTTTTTTTTTTTTTTTTGTATAGAAGAACTGGGGTATAGGCCAGAGGTGTAGGGTGTGAGAGGAGTTACCAGAGACAGGGTGGGAAACAGAACAGGCAGATTGACTGAAATACACTGCTGAGGGGAGTAGTGGGCAGAGACAAGAGCGGTTTGCTGCTGCCATGTGGATTAACTCCTTGACCAGGATCAAACTTAGGCCTTGATGGAGATGGCACTGAGACTTAACTTGTAGGCCACCATGGAGGCTTCCATTTTAAAAGATTCATGAGAGTTAGGGCCTCCCTGGTGGCGCAGGGATTAAAGTCTCAGACCTATCAGGCTATCCCTAGCCACTGCTGCATGAGTTCAATTCCCGGCCAGGGAGCTAACCCATGTGGTGCAGCAGACCTCTCCTGTCTCGCCCACTGCTCCCCTCAGCAGAGTATTTCAGTCAATCCACCTGTTCTGCTCCCCACTCTGTCTCTAGTGAATCCTCTCACCCAATGCACTAGCATGCAGTTGGCATTATTGTAAACAAACAAGGGCAAAATTCTTGCCAAGAGAATATTCCATTGAGCATATTAAGCACGCTAAGAGTGGAGATAGCTCCCTGAAAAGTATGAAAGAAAATGATCAGAAAAAAAATGAAGGAAGCCAAAGAGAAAGGTACTTGAGTTCAGCTGCAACACCTGCCTGCTCTACCCAGAGAAGCACATTTTGTGAGAACCCATGGAAATGTGCTGATTTGCTGGACCCCATTCCCTATGAATTCGCAGCATGATAGGTCTGGACTAGTTTAAAAAAAATAGTGTATAAATACATATTAGCAAAATCATCAATGATCTGTAATCCAGGTATATATTCCATTAAAAAAATTTTTAAAGATTTATTTATGCATACAAGAACTGGGGTACAGGCCAGAGATGTGGGGGTGAGGGGATCCACCAGAGACAGAGCGGGGAACAGAACAGGCAGACCGAATGAAACAGATTGCTGAGGGGAGCAGCAGGCGAGACAGGAGAGGTCTGCTGGGCCATGTGGGCCACTCCCCAGCCAGCGGGGGATCAATCTCAAGCTGCAGAGCTTGTGGACTGCCCCATAGTGCTGTGCTCAACCCCCTGTGCCACCAGGGAGGCCCCCATTTTAAAATTTTACATTAAAACAAATTTGATTTTGGGCCTCCCCGGCGCAGCGGTTGAGCGCTGGGTTGCGAAGCTGCCCGCAGCCTCTGCGGCGCCGGTTCGATCCCCGGCTGCTCCCCGGCCACCGGAGTAGGGTCCCACATGGCGCGCAGACCTCTCCTGCCGCCCGCTGCTCCCCTCAGCAGTGTACTTCGGTCCTTCTGCCTGCTCTGCTCCCCGCTCTGGCTCTGGTGAATTCTCTCACCCTCCCGCGCTTCTGTCTGTACCCAGTGCATGTATAAACCAAACAAACAAACAAATAATAAATAAATAAATAAGACATGCCTCTAGAAAATTAAAAAAAAAAACAAACAAATTTGATTTTCTTAAGTCCCTAACAAATAGAAATGCTTGAAAAGGAAGACTGAGCACAGGAAGTTTTTACCCCTGGTGGTCTATGAAATGCAGATAATCTTCCCAGTAGGCCATTCCATGGATCCCTAACTGGGCTGCCTTCCTACCCCAGCTGCTCTCTAGGCTGCCTTACAGTATCTATGACAAATCAACTGAGAACCTTCTACAGAGCAGAATCTGCAGTTAATAACATTGTGACCCTTAAAGGGGAGGAGGAGGACACCCAAGAGATTCTGATTTTATTTATTTATTTATTTATTTATTTAAGAGATTCTGATTTTAATTCGCCTGTAAGGAGACCCAGGTTTCAGTATATTTAGAAACTTCCAAGAGGAGTTATTTGTAGCCTGGACTGAGAACTGGGCCCTAATTTATTCTTGGTGCTAAGAAATATTTATTGCATCAGTGAATAAATTAACAAAGTGCCTCCCTTGATAGTCACAACTATCAAGACACAACAGAGACAGATGGGAAATAGCATCCACATTCCACACTTAGAAAAACGGGCTCAGAAGGGACTTTCTCACCACCAGGTGGGGAAGCCAGGAGCTCTGGGGAGTACTCCTACCGCTGGAGGGAGCGACAGCCCCCACCAGGAGCAAATTGCCTCTGCCCCGCCCAGGGTCGGGCCTCCAAACCAAGACCGGAGGTGCAGGCAGAGGTGGGGGTTGGGTGTGGCTGCTGGGTCCGTCTCCCTGGTCCTGTGGGTGATTCTCGGCGAGGAGGAGGGTGGCGGGGAAGCAAGGGTGCAAGGGCTCTGTTGGGGTTGCCCTAACGGTCAGGCCGTGTTACTTACGTAAAATCACACAGGAGAGAGGGAAGGCGAGGGCTCTACCCGTATCCCACCCAGCCGCCGCTGCCCCTAGGTGTCCCCATTCCTGCGCTATCTCCCATTCCCTCCCGGCGCCCCAGCCCAACTCTGTGCCCGGCGCCTGGGCCTCAAACGGGCCACGCAGTCCCCGCCGTGGGAAGCTCGGGTCTCTCGCTGCGACCTTCCCTCTACTCGAGCCCACTAAGTGCCGCAAAGAGATGGCGCCACCTCGCGCCAAAGGGAAAGGGCTGAAGAAAAGTTCCCGCCTCTGACGCCTCCCACCCTCGTCTCCCGACAAGTTTTTCCAGGTCGGGCGCCGGGAAACCCCGCCTCTCTCCAAACCCCGCCCCAAACCTCCGGATTTGTTATACTCGGCGGGGGCTGGAAGAAGCCAGAGGCGGTTTAATTAGCCGAACTGCCTCGCTTTACAAATAAGGAAACTGGGCTCAAGTCCACACCGCGATCGCGACCCTCACGACCTCCCCCCTCTCCCCGGCCAGCTACCTGTCGCCACGGTGAAGAGAACGGGCTCCGGCTGAGGCTCGGGCTGCAACAGCAGGAGGCTGGAGAGGCTGACGACCGGGCTGGACACGCTGACCATGTACCAAGTGCCGTCCAGGGCTCTGGGGCAGCTCTCCTCGGGGGTCAGGCCGCCGGCCCACTCCGCCGAGGCGGGGAGCAGGACGTAGCGGCTCATCTCGCAGTGCGGCGCCGGGGCGTCCCGGGGGAAGCGCTTGAAGGCGGCCTGGAGGGTGCTGGGGGGATCTGTCAAGTGCGGGGAAGGGGAGCCGCAGCTGTAAAGTCACCGCGCGCAAAGGGGCGGGAGGGCAGCGCCAGGGAATTGCAAAGGCACAGACTGCCCGGTAGCGAGAGGTTCGACGTGTGTTCCAGATTCGTCTTACAGAGCGAGACACTGAGGCCACAGGTCACTGAGTGCCCTAAGGAAGACGGGGTTTCGGCGGAGGAGCCCAAGATGGAGGAGAGACCGGAAAGACTCACCGAGCACCTTGAGGTAGAGCTTGGGGTCGAGGTCGGGCCGAGGAGGTAGTGGCCCCGGGCCCTGGTGCACCATCAGGGCCGCGGGCTTCTTGGCCAGGCGGCCGCCCCCCGCATCCTCCACGAACCAGCACTCGATGACCGCGCGCCCCGCTACGACCACGGTCTGCAGGCCTGGGGGGAGGGCGCGAGGGAGCGGGAGGCCCCAACTCAGGAGAACTCACCCGACCCCGCCGCGCGTGTCGCGTGCGCGGAGGGAAACCTCCCTCTGCTTCCCCCCCCCCAGTTCCTGAGCGTTAAGTCGCGGGGTCCGCTCACCCAAAGCCACTATGAGGAGCAGGGATAGGGGCTTCATCGCGCCGCGATCTTCTCAGTCTTCAAGCCTCCTCTTCCCCTTTCACTTTCTCTTTCGCCCAAAGGCCAGCAGGAGGAGCCGAGGAAATCCCCGCTTCGATTAGCAGAGAGCTTCTGGGAGGCAGGTGCTTCCCTACTGGCCGGGCAGGTTGGTATCCAGGGCCATCCTCTCCAGTTCGGGTGTGGCACCTCAGCTCTGCCCTCCTGGAGCACCCAACACCACCCCCCTGAATCCCAGAGACCTCCCAACCCTGTGCTCCCCCAACCACCCACTCCCCCACGAACATTACTCCGCCTTCCCCCACCTGTGCCGTGTTCCCAGCAAACACAGAGGGGCTGTAAAGAAGCCAAGTGAAATGACCAATAAATATTTTAATCACCGTTTAAAAAAAATAAAATTTAAAATAAAAACTTTGTACTCCTACGACTTACTCCTTCTCTCCAACCCCTCCTCAGTGAGAACTGAGTTTTGCTTTTTTTCTGGGGGGGGGGCGCCAAAGGAGGGATGGAGGAAGGATAGGGTAGAAATAAAGGGCACATCTTTGGGGGGAGGGGCAGGGTAGATTCTAGGACAAGGGTGTGAGACTGAAAGGCCTGGTCTCCACAACAATACAACACAGACTTCAGGTACAGACTACAACCACCTGACCCTTGACCCTGTGGCTCCAGGATGCTCAACAAGCCCCCCTCTCCCCCTCCCACCCCCGATATGTGCCCTACTCTGGAGCTAGGGCTTCAGTGTTCCCATCTGAGGGGAAGGAAAGACTGAGTTCTGGGGATACTCTAAGGGGCTGAGGAGTGGAATGGGGCAGCCAATGGTGCAACGTGGTTCCCCCTCCAGAATATATACAAGTCCATAGAGAAAAGGAAGACAGTAACTGTAGTGGGGGGTCATCTGGGGATCACAGCCCCCTGGCTCTTACTCCCTAATCCCTCTTCCCTGAAAGCTACCACCCGTCAATTTGCTCCTCCACCCCCACTGAATCCCATCTCCACCTTGGGGACACTGGGTGGGGACCAGACCCTTCGGCTGGAAGGTGTGGTGACTCCACTGGCTTCATCGCTGCTTCCACCGCCCACCCCAGGGGACTCTCTCTTGGGAGGCAAGGCTGGCCCAGCAGGGCCCCCAGGTCCTGGTGCAGCCCCAGCCCCGCCCCCACCTAGCCGGTGCCGGCGCTCACAATGTCCCCTGTGGCGCATGAAGCTGTCTCGCCACATGAACTTCTTGGCGCAGACACTGCATTCGTAGGGCTTGAGGCCTGTGTGCGTCTTCATGTGCTCAGTCAGGTGGTGCTTCATCTTGAACTTTTTGTTGCACACGGGGCAGTCAAAGGGCCGCAGGTTGAGGTGCATGTTCACATGCCTGTCACGCATGCTCTTGTGGGAGAAGGCCTTCCCGCAGTGGCACAGGAAGATCTTATTCCCATCCCCACTGCCTGTCCCTCCAGGGGTCCCACCAGGGCCACTGGGCACACCCAGACCTCCTGCGGATGTGCTCCCCATGGTCACCGCCCCGTGTTCAGTTTGGATCCCTGGTGGCTGGCCTGGAGCCTGTGAGGAGGAGGATGAAGATGATGGGAAGACTAGGATCTGGTTGCCCTGCATGTCCAGTGGAAGCAGGGGCCGGGGAGGGTGGGAGGGGGCGTAGGAGGAAGGAGTTGGCCCCCCTGAATCATCAAGCCCTGCCCCAGGACCTCCACCCTCATAGGGGCCAAAGTCATTAGAAGACTCACAGAAATTGACCTGTTCCTCTCCCTTCTCTGGAGGTTCAGTCAGGGTCCGGACATCGCTTATGCTAAGGGTAGCCTCAGGTCCACCCCCTGCTGGAACCCTGGACCCACCCCCTAGCTCTTCATCTTCATCATCCTCACAGGTCAACACCAGGTCTTCCTCCTCCTCATCCTCTTCCAGATCTGGGTCTTGTGGAACCAGGGGTGTCGGCGCTGGACAGTTTCCACCCCTTTTCACATATACCCAGTGTTTCTGGGGCATGATGCTAGGGGGTGCATAGGTGGGTCGCCGGAGCCCAGCCCCGGGGACCACAGCACCTCTCCCATCTCCCCCATCATCACATAGCTCATCCGCCTCCAGCAGCAGCTTTCCAGAAGTAGCCCCCCCACTGCCAACCACAGGGGCTGGGAATACAGGGCCACCTCCACGACGCTCCACACTACCCACTGTAGAAGCTGTAAATGCTTCCTGGGAGGAAGATGAGAAATCAGCAGACTCCCGGGGACTGAAGTAGTTGCTGCTGCTAGGGGACTGATTCTCACTGGCCCGACTGGAGGCATGGGAGCGCACCGAGCCCACTGTGGCAGAGGCCACAGTGCCCCCACTCCCTGAAGGCACCCCAGCACCAGGGACAGTGACCGAGGTAGCCGCAGCAGTGGTGATGGTGGTGGTAGTAGCTGAGGCCCGGCCTTCACGGAGGAGTTCAGTACATTTGTCCACGATGTGCCACATTTGCAGCACAGACCCCACAGTGAGGAAGTTGACAATGTCAGCAGCGGCCATGCTGAGGCGGCCAGTGTAAGCTGAAGCCAGAACAGTCTCGAAGGCCCCTGGGTCCATGACGCTGGGCAGCGAGATGGAGGTCATGCCCTTGAGTAGGACCTGGTCGTGGAAGTAAGGGGAGGAGGCAGCCAGAACAGCACGGTGAGCCCTGAATTCCCGGCCCTGTACTCGGATGGACACGTCACAGAGCTGGCCCTGCAGCCGCTGCTGATTGAGGGACTCCAAGAGGGCGCTGGTTACCTCAGGGAAGGACACATGTACCACTGCAGCTGCAGGCAGGGGCAGTGGGGGTGGGGCCAGTGATAGAGGCAGGGGGAGTGCTGCCCCGCTGGGAGACAGAGGAGATGGCTCCATGGTGTGGAGGGAGGGGATAACCCCCCCCAGCCACAGGAACAAAGAAAAGAGGAGGGCGGCCGGGGGGGTCTCTGGGGGAAAAAAAGAGAGAAGAATGATAACATCTCATAAATATACAGCCCTTTACAGTTTAAAAATACGTTCACACCTATTATCTGAGTAACTTCACACCACCACTGTGAAACTGAGAGTCCTCCTGACCCCATTTGACAGATGAACTGAGCCTCAGAAAAATCAAGAGATGATACAAGGTCACACAGCCAGTAAGTGGCTGCACCACCGAACGCAGTTGTCCTGACTCCAAATCCAATGTTCTTTCTTTGGAAGTTAGAGAAACAAGAAGTTCCTGGGGAGTGGGGTGTCTTTTTGGTGTTCCGCACCCTTTTCTTGGAAGGGGGGGTACGTCTGCCCTCGTACTGAAAACCATCCTCCCATTTCCTTATAAGCTATACACCCCGGTTCCTTCGCCGGCCACGCCCCCTTCACCCCACGCGCACACTGGCCCCGCCCCTTTCAAGACCCGCCCCGCGCCCTCGGCCCCACCCCCTTCAGGGCCCGCCCCCGTGGCCCCTTCGGCCCCGCCTCTTGTCTACCCCCGCCCACACCGACCCCGCCCCCTCTGCTCCGCCCCAGGCGCTACTTCGACCTCCTCTCCCACCCGGAAGGCGCCCCGCAACCCCGCGCGTCCCCGCTTACCGGGCCGCGCGCCCCCGGGCCCCCCCGCCCCTCACTCGGCCGCCAGAGCCGCAGCCTGGGCCCCTCCCGCCGCCATCTTGCGCCGACTCCCTCCGCCCTCCGCCTCCGCTCCGCCTCCCGCCCCTCCGGCTTTAAAGGTACAGGCGGGCACCCCGCCCGTGCTGCTGGGCAATACTCGGCCGACTCGCCCACTTCTCCTTTAAAGAGAACTGGCGCTTCATTCCACCTTAAAGATACCACGTCCCTTTTGTAGCTGAGCACTGAGGACTAGGTTTGGCCGAAACACTTATTCCTCTTTAATTCTGTAAGCCTGCCTCTTCCCATAGGTGACGGGTTTCGGCCGTCGCTACCGAGACTCCGCCCCCAAGCTTTGGCCATTAGCGCTTTTGCGGCATCGAATCGCCCAGGTCTCTCCCAGTTTATGACAGTCCTCCTGAAGCCCCGCCCCCTCCTCCCGGCCTGGATTGGCCAAATAACCTTGAGTCAGTCCTGATTGGCCTTTTTACTCCTACTGCTCCAAGCGAGAAAGCGACGAGCTTTCAGAAGACTGAAGCTCAAATTTGTTTTTAATGTCAGGCAGAGGGTGAAAGGGAAGGCCTGCGAGTGAGGAACCTCCAAGAGAGGCGTGCCAAGGGTGGGCTAGAAAGGACAGACCCAGAGCTACTGGGGGCTGACCTAACATTGAGTAGAGAACAGTGGGTGCCAAGTGGTGAGAGCATGAGAGGGAGAACAAGGAAAGACAGGCATACAATAGGAAAAGAACTTTATTGTTTATTAATGTTTTTGTGTAAAACTTCAACTCTTGCTGTTTTTGTTTTTAAGAAACACCACCAAAGGGGGATTAGCTCAGTCCAGTCCTTCCTCAGTCATCTGCTTTCCACCATCCTCCAATACAATACCAGAACATTTTGGGAAGCAGGGATTGGGGGAGGCAGCTAATCAGAGTCTGAGAGCACGATGATCTCCTCTGGATCACACTGTGTGGCCACACTTGTCTGTAGGGGATAGAGAGACAAATAGGTCTGAAATACAGGGGGAAGAGGCAAGGATTTATCACCGATGAAAAAATGGAGGGGGGCCTCCCCTGGTGGTGCAGGCGGTTGAGCGCCGCTCTGTGAAGCTGTGAAGCTACCCGCAGCCTCTGCAGCGCCGGTTCGATCCTGGCCGGCTGGGGAGGGTCCCACATGATGAAGCAGACCTCTCCTGTGGTGCCCGCTGCTCCCCTCAGCAGTGTATTTCGTCGGTCTGCCTGTTCTGTTCCCCGCTCTGTCTCTGGTGAATCCTCTCACCCTCCCGCGCATCTGGCCTGTACCCCAGTTCTTGTATAAATAAATAAATATTCAGACAGAGGGTCTGAAACTGAATAGACGATGAAAGAATGAAGTGAGGAAAAACAGTACCCTCCCTGCCCCTTACCTTGTAAGTACCAGGCCGGGAGGGTTGTGGTTGGGGAATTTGGGACAGCCCAGCTGGAGATGGGCTACAGAGGGAGCTGGTCACCAGGACATGACTAGGAGAATCCACCCTTGTGGAGGAATCGGCAACTGGGGTCATGGAAGCTGAAGGAGAAGGAGGGCTGGGCAGGGTACATATCTTCTTCCCATTCTTCTCAAGCACTGGCCTTTCCCTCTCCACATAGCTAGGGATAGAAATATAAATGTGTGGAGGGATATGGTGAGCTTAAGGTTGGAGGGGGAGTTTCCAGTTTCTCCCAATACTCCTCTCAGAAAGCCTGCTGCCATCCCACCTGGACTTCCCTCTTCCTCCCCTTGTTACCTGTTTCCTAATGGTCCTGTTTCTGTTTGCCTCTTTTCCTTCCGAGATTTCTTGCAGGGGGGACTGGAGTTTCCCCAGGAGTGAGGAGAGACACCTCCATTGAAGGAAGTAGAAGAGACCATGGCTGCTCCATTCTCCAAGACAGTGGTGAGGGTGTCCTCTGATTGCTTCCTGGAAGTGGAAATGTCCCTCTCCTCAGGGGAAGGGGTGGCATCCAGGGGCAAGGCTTCAATTTCCAGCTCAAAGAGCTGGGACATAGGGCTCTCTTCTGTCAGGCGCAGCTCCTCAAGGTGTTCTCCATTGCTTTCAGCATCTATGGTAGAGGGGACCAAGGGTTCTTCTGACAATGAAGAAGGTGACATTATGAGTCCTTTGTTTTGCTGCTCTTCCGAAGACCTGCTGATCCCCTTGCTAGGTTCCAGGTTCTCAGTAGAAATCTGTGGTGGGGACACAGGGCTCTTATCTCCAACCTTATCTGGAAAAGAAGAAAATGGGGGAGGGGCAGCATGAGAACTAGGGGGAAGAATACTGCTGAGAGGACACTACAAGTAAGAGGAGGAGGGGAAGGGTCTCAAACAGGTGGCTCATGCCCAACAGAGTAGAGGGAACTGACACGAGACATACCTGCTTTCACCTCCTCCTCTTCATCATCCCCCTGACCTTCCTGGATCTGTTCCAGATCCTCCTCTTCCTCAGAATCTGTGGCCTCTTCCTCTTCCTCCTCCTCCTCACTTTCCTCATCTTCTTCATCATCTCTCTCAGTCTTGGAGGTGACAGCACACTCCTGGGATACCATTCCACTAGGGCCCTGGGGTTACAAAGGGGGCTCTCTAAGGAATCCCTCACCCCAGAGGGTCTGGTTCTTGCATTCCTTCTGCACACTCCCCCATCAGTTACTCTGGACTCTCTGGTGGCTAGTGCAGGGGAAGGATAAGGTCTCTCTGAAGGACATATGGCCTCCATACCTCACCAGAATCCAAGGGCGCTCTGGGAGAGTCTGCAGAGTGAGAAGAGCTGGCTTGGGGGTGCCGGGCTCTTCTCCTCTGTCTCTCACCCTCTTCACTGTTGTCTTGCATCATTGCATATTTGGAGATGACCTCATCCAGCCGGCTCATAGCCAAGCTCCGGTTTTCCCGCAGGCGCCGGGCTAGGGCAGGATCTGACAGTGCAGGGTCAATGCCTAGATGGGAAGATACAAAGTCAGAGCACTCAGCCCAAATCCCAAGAAAAGGGACTAGGGACACGCCCCTCCACCACACACCTGACATATGAGGGTTATGTCCCTCATATGTCCCATTAATCCCTACCTGGCCTATAGTCATCTGTGAGGTGACAGCCAAAGTTGTAGATGAGATCGAGGTGGCGTCGCTCCTGTAACCTGATGCCCACATCGCGAAAGGCATCTTGAGCCATGAGCTGGAGCTGCTGTCGGGGGAGGCCAAGGCTATGCCGTGTAGCTGCTTTCTCTACCGCCCTCAGCACATCTCCATAGTCAGGGAAGGTATCAGGCCCTGGCTTATTGATGAGCCGCTCAATGCGCCTGTTAACCTCTGGGTAGCGAGTGCCACGGTAGGGGATACGCTGCTCTATGACTCTGCCCGTTAGTGAAGAGCACTCTTTCAGCTCACACAGCCGCCCAAAGAGGCGGATCAGTTTCCGCTTCAACTTGGCCTCCTGCAGGTATGTGGAGTTTGGGTCATCTAATTCTGAGAGGTCCAGCTCCTTTTCCTGCAGCCGCCGGATCTCTGCCACATAGAGGGCCAGCAGCTGCTCCAAGCGCTGGATCTGCCGCCGGGAACCACGGGTCCTTGAGGCTTCAGAGGCAGTGGTCTCAGCATTTGTGGGGTCCGAAGAGGGGTCTGTGCGAGGGTCATTCCCAGAGGGCTCACTAGAGGTGGTGGCAGCTGGAGCCAGGTTCAGCTTTTTCTTGACCGAGTGGGCCTTAAGTACAGTGCAAAGCTCATTAACGTAGACATAGAATTTAGCTGGCCGACTCTGGGCCCGGGATAGGACTCGAGAGAGAATGTTGTAGAACTCCGCTGAGGCCAAAAACTGAGGGTGGGCACGCTGCTGCCGGGTACAGAGGAATGTGACCACCTCAGGGTGGTCTGCCGTCTGTGTCTTACACAGTTCAAGGAACTGGAGGGTTCAGCAGAAGAAGGGAAGGAGAAAGAGACAAGGGAAGGGGTTGAGAGAAAGAAGGCGAGGTGGGGTTAGTGGGGAAGAAAGGACAGGAGAGCCTGTCAGCCATCCCCCTCCCTGGAGCATCAAGAGTCTTCTCCCCTAAAGCTCACCTCTTCAAACAGCTTTTCATTCTCCAACTTGTAGCATTTCTTGCCGCCAGAACTACTGCTTCCTCCAGCCACAGGGGGCTGGGAGGAACCAGGGGCTTCTGCCAGGGGTGAGGCTGGATTGGGGGGTGGGTGGGAGGGCCCTGGCTGAGCAGCAGCTTCATCTTCATCATCCAGCACGATGATGCTGTTAGCGGTGGCCATGGGGGATCAAATTCCCCAGAGGGAGGAAGTGTTGGGGATTTCAGAATTCCTGCTGGAAGGGGGTGGGGCCTCAGAAAATGCCCCTCCAGCATAGCCCCATCCCTTCAGCTCACACGTTTTCAACCTCCTTAGGTTTCAGTAATACCCAGTCCTACCCAACAGTGTCCCCACTGCTTATCACCATCAACCATTAGTACCATAAGTTTTTTGAGCCCTTTACTACAGTGCCTCAAAAGTCGTATGTCCCCACCCCCAGCTCCACCCCTCTCACGTCAATATCCTGTCTTTCGGGTAGTTGGCAAGTTGATTCTTCCTTCCAACACCTGGACCACTTCCCACGTTGCATTCCAGAATTCTTTGACATCCCGTCACGGATACATCTCCGTTGGCACCACCTCCCTTGTTTTCCCCGCTTCGCTTTCAAACGTCAAATCTACACCCTTACCCATTCTGAAGGATCACCCCAACTCCTAGACTCTCTGAGGCAAAAGAAGGTTCCCTCTCAACAATCCATTTCCTTTTCTCCTCAAATATCTCCATATTCCACCTTCTGATGGTTCTTCTCAAGCAGGTGCTTTAGACTGGAGACATTTCATCTCAAGTCCCCTGCCGCACACCCCACCCTAATTTTCCCCATTCTCTTTCGGTGACCTGTACTGATTGTGAGCCCCGCACTGGGCTCTTCCGATTTCTCTCAGATCCCAACCTTAGATCCCAATCCTTCCTAGTGGATCTAGTGATCACCTTCCCGCCAAGTCCCCCTCCCCCAGTTTAGCACCCGGCCACCCCACTTCCCTTCAAGGATAGGAAGGCACCACAGCTTGCCCCTCAGATTCAGCGCCCGGGACTCCCTACTACCTTTCCCTTGACATTCCCACCCCCCCCCTCGTTCCCTCCACCATCCGGCCCCCACCTCAGAAACGGTCTCTCGAGGCGACCCTCACCGCAGATCTCAGAACCTCGCATGGTTCCCTCCGCCTTCCTTTCCCCTCCCACCGCGGGTCCCACTCTGGGCCGGAAGTCACAGAGCTTCCGCCAACAGATACCTAGGCGCGGCCATATTGTCGCACGGCACCCAGTCCCTTCCCCATGGCCGGAAGTGATGGCAGACCCGCCCCCCGAGCTTCTCCAGCGCGGTCTACGTAGTCTGCGGATCCTTTCCGCTGACCTGCAGGGGGCGGGGTTGTCCCTGCTGGGCCTCCGAATGGCGGGCGCCATTTTGCCGTACGGCTTTGACTGGGCTCGGGAGCTCTTTTCTCCCGGTGCTTCTGCGACTCAGCCAATCAGAAACTTCCTATATCTGGCCCAACCGTCAGCCCGTCACGTGCCGGAGGGCTGCGCCACCTTTTCTAGGCGGCGAGGGGGAAGCGGAACCGCGCACCTAAGGAGTCGCGCCCAGCTAGCCTGCCCCGGGGTTCGCCGAAGGGCGGAAGTCTCTGAAGAGAGAAAGAAAAGCCTTTCCTTCCGCTGGGCTACCGTCAAGTCTTCCGGTGCTGCTGTCCTACCTGCCAGGTACTCGTTTCCGCGGCTTCTGCGAATGCGCCGGCCCTTCCCGTCCCAGGCCGCGCCGCCGCCGCGGAGCCCTTGTCCGCCAGCTGCCGGGCGCGGGGGGCCTCCCGCTCCCTGTCATGGAGTCACGACACACGCATACAAATGAGCACACGGGGCTAGGCAAATTGTGCTGTTGTAATAATTGCGCTTGTTCTCGATCTGCTTTTCAAGCTCCACCACAGAACTACTGACCAAGCAGAGGGGTGGGGGGGCCTAGGTGGGTGTCCGCCCTTCTCTGGGGCGAGCCCCGCGCGCCGGCGGTGCTGGGCCGGGGTCCCGCTGTGCCCGGGAGCTTCAGGGCCGACGGCGGGCGATGGGGGCGGGGGCTTTGAGGAGAATCTTGTTCGAGTTGCCGCTGTGAGGGCTGAGATGAAATGAGGCTCGTCAAAGAGCTCGGGTCTCGTAGTCGCCTCTTCCCCTGGGAGAGCTGAGGAAAGAAGGAAGAGAGAAGAAGCCGACGGTGACGCCGCCTCTCTCGCACCCCCACCTTGTCCAGCTTTAGGGAGGCTGGGGGGCTGTGGAGGCGAGGCTGTTTCCAAGATGAGCTTTCCAAAGAGGAAACAGGAAAAGTTAACACAGTTCCGATCCCCGAGATTCCCACCTGCTGTATCCTTGCACATTCTACCAGTGGACAGCATCCTGACGCTTTCTAGAACCACTGAGGCCCGTACATCCCCATCCCTCAGTGTCCCAGAACCTCCAGCCCTTCCACTCATTAAAAAATTCCACACCATTTCTCTCCACTCGTCTAAGCCTACAGTCTTCAAATGGGGAACATGGAGACTTTCCAAAGGATACTCAGACTTGGGAAACATAAGGGATTTAATTTCCAGATGATCAACGTTCTCCAAATTGGCCTACTTGAGTAAATGCCCGCAATAGAGGTCCCCCCTCTTCCTTTTTCCTCTTGAGGTAGAATTTCTCACTCATTTAAAAAAACAAAAACAAAAACAAAAACATTGTTCTCAAACATTATCTCTCCTAGGGATAATCTTACCTTTTCCTTGAATGAGGAGACAAGGTACCGTAAACCTCCTCATCTATCTCATTAAAAATGTACCTTTATTTTCAACAATTGTAAAAAATGTGTACATTTCATATTATTTGATTAGTTCTGGTCTCATAATAATTATAATGATAACCCAGGGGGAAAATTTTAAGCTAGAGTCTTATGGTTACAAGAAAGGAAACTATCTTTCACCTCAATGTACATGTATATGCAGGAAAGTATGATAGATTGGTCAAAAAGAATCTTTTAAAATAGTCAGTGGGGAAATGAGTTGGTAATAGGAGTTCAGGGAAAAAAGAGAATGATGAAAGAAGGAAAAGAAAGAGGGCCTCGGGCCTCCCTGGTGGCGCAGCGGTTGAGCGCTGGGTTGCGAAGCTGCCCGCAGCCTCTGCAGCGCCGGTTCGATCCCCGGCTGTTCCCCGGCCCCCGGAGGAGGGTCCCACATGGCGCGCAGACCTCTCCTGCCGCCCGCTGCTCCCCTCAGCAGTGTGCTTCGGTCCTTCTGTCTGCTCTGGCTCTTGTGAATTCTCTCACCCTCCCCCGCTTCTGACTGTACCCAGTGTTTGTAAAAATAAATAAATAAATCTTTAAAAAAAAAAAAAAAAAAAGAAAGAGGGCCTCCCCTGGTGGCACAGCAATTGAGTGCTGGGCTGCGAAGTTGCCTGCAGCGCCGGCTCCATTCCTGGCTGCCAGTGGGTCCCACATGGTGGGTCCCACATGGCGCACAGACCTCTCCTGCCCCACCCGCTTCTCCCCTCAGCAGTGTATTTCTAGTCAGCCTGCCTGTTCTGTTCCCCGCTCTGGCTCTGGTGAATTCTCTCACCCTCCTGCACTTCTGACTGTACCCAGTGCTTGTATAAATAAATAAATCTTAAAAAAAAAGAAAAAGATCCTCAAATGTGAACAGCTTACTTATCTATTTTTAAATTGATGGTAGTAATATTTCGGTAGCCCTGGACAGTCAAAAGGTGATTTAATTATTTTTATTTTATTTTATTTATACAATAGCTGGGGTATAGGCCAGAGGTGCAGAAGGGTGAGAGGATTCATCAGAGACAGAGTGGGGAGCAGAACAGGCAGACGGACTGAAAGCTCTGCTGAGGGGAGCAGCGGGTGCAACAGATGAGGTCTGCCATGCCATGTGGGTATCTCCCTGGCCGGCCGGGAATTGAACCTGTGCTGCAGAGGCTGCAGACAGCTTCACAGTGCTGCGCTCAACCCACTGCACCACTGGGAGGCCAGGTTTGTTTGTTTTATACAGATTTATTTATTTATGCATACAAGAACTGGGCTGTAGGGCCTCCCTGGTAGCACAAGGGGTTAAGACACAACCTGTGAAGCTATCCACAGTCACTGCAATATGAGTTTGATACCCAGCCAGAGAGCTACCCACGTGGCGCAGCAGACTTCACCCGACCTCAACCCGTTGTGCCACCGGGGAGGCCCCTAATTATTTTACTTTAAATATCAATGTGTTCACTATGCCAGAATTATATCCTTGAAATAATTTTAATTTATGAAGATTATTATAAGTATTCTTTTTTTTTTAAAGATTTATTTTTATTTATTTATACAAGTACTGGGTACAGTCAGAAGCGCGGGAGGGTGAGAGAATCCACCAGAGCCAGAGTGGGGAGCAGAGCAGGCAGAAGGACCGAAGTACACTGCTGAGGGGAGCAGCGGGCGGCAGGAGAGGTCTGCGTGCCATGTGGGACCCTCCTCCGGTGGCCGGGGAGCAGCCGGGGATCGAACCGGCGCCGCAGAGGCCGCTGGCAGCTTCGCAACCCAGCGCTCAACCGCTGCGCCACCGGGGAGGCCCTATGAAGATTATTAGATGTTTATGTAAGGAGTACAAGCTTTTGTCCCCAACCCTCCCATTTCCCTCCTGTCTCTCCTCTCACCTCCGAGGCAGGGAAATGGGATGTTTATAGGAGAGGTGGTGACAATTCCAGCTCCTTCTCCTTCTGAGGTGTTCCTAAGAGCCAGTCCCCAAATTTTGCCCATGGAAGCAGCCACAGCAGCCTGTATCCAGCTTCCAGCATCGTAGTGTCAAGATGAGGACCAGCAAGGTAAAGAAAGCCTTGTCCAAGGTCTGATGCAGGGGACCCCTGGGAGGAGAGGGACTCCAGGCAAATGCCAAGAACACATCCTCCTCATCCACATTGCCCTCTTTCACTGGCACTCTTACTTAGTCTGACAGCTGGCTGGATCAAGGAGACTGGAATGGAAGCCTTTGCTCAGCAATGCCAGGATTAAGGGGCTTGGGAGCATCATCTTCTGTCTGACTTGACCCTAATTCCCCCATCCAGGAGGAAAAATAAAAAGTAGAGTAAAGCCTAAACAAAAAAGTAAAGCAAAACAAGACAATAAATGTGAAATTACATGTTGGGCAGTTTTTCTCTATGACAGGGTAGCCCATAAGGACCCAGAATATGTGTCTACAGAGACATGAACATAAACTACCAAAATCTGGGATGTGAGTTACCTCTATCTGCCATGACTCATTGGAACAGAGGCCTCTAGGATTTACACAGGAATGAAATGGGGGAGTCACTAAGGGAGAGCAAGACGGACACTGTCAGACAGTGAACTTGGTTTGTGACTTAGTCAATGCAAATTTTTTTCGAAGCCCTTTGGCCTTCACGTGGGTGAGCTGATGCCAGTGTTAAGCTTCGGCAAGTACAGGAGCTACCAAATGATTTGTCTGGGCGTTACCATGTGCTAATGGGTCAGGCAGGTGAAAATGAGGTCTAATGTGAGTAATGTAATGTAAATTTAGGTAGTGTGGGCCTCCCCCGTGGTGCAGTGTTTGAGTGCTGGACTGTGAAACTGCCTGCAACCTTTGCAGCTCAGATTCAATCCCCAGCTGCCGGAGAGGGTTCCACATGGCACGCAAACCCCTCCTGCCGCCCGCTGCTCCCCTCAGCAGTGTACTTTGTCAGTCTACCTTTTCTGCTCTCCACTCTGGCTCTGGTGAATTCACTCACCCTCCCGCGCTTCTGACTGTACTCAGTGCTTGTATAAATAAATAATTCTTAAAAAAAAAAAAAGAGGGCCTCCCCGGTGGCACAGCGGTTGAGCGCTGGGTTGCGAAGCTCCACAGCCTCTGCAGCTCCGGTTCGATCCCCAACTGCAACCCGGCCACTGGAGGAGGGTCCCACATGGTGCGCAGACCTCTCCTGCCGCCCGCTGCTCCCCTCAGCAGTGTACTTCGGTCCTTCTGCCTGCTCTGCTCCCTGCTCTGGCTCTGGTGAATTCTCTCACCCTCCCACACTTCTGACTGTACCTAGTGCTTGTATAAATAAATAAATAAATCTTCAAAAAAAAAAAAAGAAAGAAAGAAAGAAAGAAACAATGTTTTAAAAATAAATAAATTTATGTAGTGTGACAAAGCAGTAACATCTGGATGTCCAACAATAAGGAGTTAATAGGAGGCTCTTGTGCAGAAACGTGTAAAGTTTTTAGAACAGGAAGAGTGTGACTAACATACTGAGAATCAGTAACAATAATAAGGGCTTGAGATTTGTCAGTTAAGAGCATACAGTTGGCATACAATTTTACCTGTTGAGCGATAAGGAGAATGGACTGCTGCCATCTGTAAAATATGTGACTGTATCTAGCAGAGGAATGACAGAAATTTTTTTGGTAAAATTCACGAAGTGGATTTAAGGAAGTTAAACAATTTGGAAGAAAGGTAGTGACAATCCAAGATCCCCAGATAATTACAGAGACCTATCTGTCATTTAAGATTTTCACTGAGGGCACTATCAATCTGTTTTCTTGATAAGGACAAAACAATGTGATCAGGGTCTCAACAGAGTTTGAAGGCGTCTATGCCCTCTTAACATCACCTCTCTAATTTTGTCAAAAGTTAATAATTGCTTAGTTTGTGTGTTGGGCAAAAAAAATCCATTTAATCCATCCTTTACCTTGGCTTAGCAGTCCTGTAGGAAAATGTTTTGTGGGGAAGATTAAGAGACCCACAGTAGAATCAAGAAGCATACGCTGTAACTGAGCTTTATGAATATACTCCTCTATCCATTCAAGCTCCTTTTCTGCCTCAGGGGTGAGAGAAGGAGGACTATGTAAGGCCGGATCTCCTTTAAGGGTGTCAAATAGGGCCTCTCTGGTGGCGCAGGTGGTTGAGCGCCCTGCTGCAGCACTGTGAAACTTTTCGTAGCCTCTGGAGTGTGGGTTCGATCCGGGCGGGCCCGTGAGAATCCCACATGGTGCAGCAGACCTCTCCTGTCTCGCCTGCTGCTCCCTTCAGCAGTGTATTTTGTCAGTCTGCCTGTTCTGTTCCCCGCTCTGTCTCTGGTGAATCCTCTCACCATCCCGTGCATCTGGCCTGTACCCCAGCTATTGTATAAATAAAATAAATCTTTAAAAAAGTGTGTCAAATGAATGGCTTAACGCATATGTATTAATGCCCAGTGAAGGGTGAAACCAATTAATATCCCCAAGCAATTTTTGAAAGTCATTTAACGTTTTTAATTTATCTCTTCTATTTTATAGTTTTTGTGGGATAATCGTATTGTACATAATTTTTGTACCTAAATAGAGATGGGGGGCCGATCCTGAATCTTATCTGATGTAATTTGCAAGCCTGCAAAGGACAAATACGGTTGAACCTCTTGGAAAACTGTATCCAGCTCTTGACTAGTGGCAGTAGCCATGACGATGTCATCCATATAATGAATGATAGAGGCTTTAGGGAAATTAACTCAGAGGGCATAGAGCCCCCCCTCCCCCCCGCAAACATTTGACAGATTGTTGGACTATTTAGCATTTTTTGGGATAGTACCTTTTACTGGTATCTTTCATAAGGAGATATATTAATATAAGTTGGGATGGAAAATGCACATTTTTTATGGTCTTTTAGAACCAATGGAATTGTGAAAAAACAGTCTTTGAGATCAGTTATCCTCAAATGCCAACCTTAGGGATCGTGGTGGATGAAGGGAGCCCTGGCTGTAAAGCGCCCGTTGGTTGAATGACCACATTTAATGAATGACCACAGTCAGTATTCTCCATTTTTTAAATTTCTTTTTTATTCCCAAAATTTCTTTTTTATTCCACTGACTTACTAAGGGTTCTATACGTCCCAAAGTAAGCTGTTTTAAAACCAATTGTTTTAACTCGTCCAGCTTTTCTATGGATAGGAGCCACTGTTCTACCCAAATAGGTTTTTCCATCAGCCTCTTAAGTGGAATGGGACACGGACGCACTGCAGCAGCCCCTATGATAAATTTAGAAACCCTGAACCCCAGCGACCTTCATTAGGTTCAATTTGTAAAGGTCATGAATTTCCTTGTTCATTTTTTCCTAGTCCTTTTAAGGGATTATAGTCCATGTCCAATATAATTTGCTTGGACTGGGGAAAACCGAGGGAATGTGTACGAACACTCCCCATTTGTTTAAGTCTCTGCCCCACAAGTTAAAAGCAATGTCAGGGGGCCTCCCCTAGTGGCGCAGCGGCTGCCCGCAGCCTCTGCAGCGCAGGTTCGACCCCTGGCCGCTGGCGAGGGTCCCGCATAGCGCGGCAGACCTCTCCTGCCATGCCCGCTTCTCCCCTCAGTAGTGTATTTCATCACTCTGCCTATTCTGTTCCCTGCTCTGGCTCTGGTGAATTCTCTCACCCTCCCCCACTTCTGACTGTACCCAGTGCTTGTATAAATAAATAAATAAATAAATCTTTAAAAAAAAAAAAATAAAAGCAATGTCAAAGACCAGAGGTGGAAAGGAGCCCAGCTGACCTTAAGGACACTGATACTTGCGTATGTGAGAGCTTTGTAGCACAGCGGCAAGAGACCCCATTCCAGAAACCAGCGTGTCCATTTTTTGGAAAGGACAGGAGACAGGCCAGAATTTTTTTGAGATCACATAAACATCCGTCCCTGTATCTATAAGCCCTTTAAATTTCTTTCCTTGTGTGAGAAGATCACTCTCTGGGCATTGAAGCTGAAGGACTGCATTGTACCAGATTTGAGTATTTGTACTACCAAACCCCCCAGTGCTTTTTTTTTTTTTTTTAAGATTTATTTATACAGGCACTGGGTACAGTCAGAAGTGCGGGTGGGTGAGGGAATTCACCAGAGTCAGAGTGGGGAACAGAACAGGCAGACTGATGAAATACACTGCTGAGGGGAGCAGGGGGTGCAGCAGGAAAGGTCAGGTCTGTCACACCATGTGGGACCCTCGCCCAGCGGCTAGGGATTGAACCGGCGCTGCAGAGGCTGCAGGCAGCTTCGCAGCCCAGCATTCAACTGCTAGTGCCACCAGGGGAGGCCCCCCCGCCCCTAGTCCTTTTGTGTTGTGAAGAATTGACTTTAATATAAGGTAGGAACAGCAGCTGTGCAGTTCTATCTCCTGTACTCAACTGAGATGGGTAAGTACTAGAAGCCATAATTTGAATATGCCCATCATACTCTTTATCTGTTATCCCAATATGAACTTTTATGCCTTTTAGGGTTGTAACTATCACAGCCAATAACTAATCTTACTGTTCCTGGGGGTATGGCCCATAGACACCTGTGGGGAGTTTAACCACTCCTTCTGCAGGGGTGAGCAGCAGATGATCAGAAATACTTAAGTTGAAGGCTGCACTTCCTGCCATGGCAGGGACAAGGTTTGTGAACAATTTGGACCTAAATGTTGACAAGTCTGGATTGAATATTGTTGGATGTAATGCCTTGTATTGTGATTGTTGGGCCCACATTTCCAGAGTAGATTCAAGAAACTGACCTTGCTTAGTAAATTTGGAATGACAGTCATGGGCCCAGTGTTTTCCTTTCTGTCAACAGGGGCATATTCCATTGTTTAAGTTCTTATGATACCCTCTTGAGTTTCTGCGATATCTGCAGTCCCACTTTAAATGACCTGGTTTCCACAATTAAAACAATTGCCCTTAATTTGATTCATATTCAAATTTTTGAGGGCAGCTGCAAGAAGATTAGCATTGTATGAATGAGATCCAATATCCTGGTATGTTTTCTTTTTTTTTAAAGATTTATTTATACAAGCACTGGGTACAGTCAGAAGCGCAGAAGGGTGAAAGAATTCACCAGAGCCAGAGTAGAACAGGCAGACTTGTGAAATACACTGCTGAGGGGAACAGCAGGTGCTGCAGGAGTAGTCTGTGCACCATGTGGGACCCTCGCCGGCGCCTGGGGATTGAACCGGCGCCGCAGAGACTGCAGGCAGCTTCGCAACCCAGCCCTCAACTGCTGCGCCACCAGGGAGGCCCTATCCTGGTATGTTTTTATATAATCTTTCAGTACCCCATTAGCAGCTTAGACTGGCTGCAGGGCCTTTTGGCAGTCCCTATTGGCATTAATAAAGGCCAGTGTTTTTAAAAGAAGATCTCACAAGCCAGGCATGACAATGTCTTAGCAAGGTTTATTGTTTTAATTGGGCTATGAATTCTACATATGGTTCGGTAGGTCCTTGCTTAATCTGCACAAAAGAAGGGGTGATGACCTTCCTGGGAGGGGAGATCCTGTCCTATGTTTTAAGATAGCAGACTCGAACCTGAGCCACAGCCTGATCATCATATCGTAGCTGTGCTTGGACTCCATTCCAAGCTCCTGAATCTAACAATTTTTTATGTGATGTTCACAGGGGGCTGAGCAGCAGCATTGCACTAGGCCTGCTGCTAGGCTTCATCCCCCCACCAGGTTATGAACTGTAGAAATTCTGCAGGTGACAGACAGGTTCTGGCTAGCAGATTCTAATCATAAGGGATAAAGCATTCTGCTTGAACCATCCCATCCAGCACTCCCTTAGTGATGGAGAGCTGGTACCATACTGACTGACAGAGTTTTCAAAGAGATAGCTTGATAATCCTACTGAACTCCTCCTTCAGGACATTGTGGATTGATTCCTGGTCCAAACAGTATAATAATGACTGGATTAAGATATGCCTCAAGATCACCATTTTATATAGCTTCCCTAATGCTATTTATAGTAACACTACCCATACCTTTTTTAGGACCAAAGGCCAGTAAAGGGGCCACATTTTTTGTTTCTAATAAGATGGAGGGGCTAATGGAGTCTCCTTATCCTGTTCTTGTATGGGGTGATCTCACAAAGGGGGCAGTGGCCAGCTTTCTTTTATCTCCCCATATTTCTTGTGTTTTCCCCTTGGGGATCCTCCCCTTCTGACTCACCATCCTTTTCATTCTCACTAAGCTCTGTGGATGTGTTCTCTCCCAGCAAAGGTTTTCAAATTACACAAAGAGGAAACCAATAGCAGAATAGTTTCCCCTTGACCTTGAGCAATACAAAAGCATTTCACTATCCCCTAAGTTGGTTACAAGACAATTGTTCACTCTCATTTCTTAGTATTCAGCATTATTCTGGCACACGTTCACTGCCAAGGTTCTGCATTATCAGGTTGTTCTGGTCTCTTTTATAATCTAAACAGTTTGTTCCTTAGGTGTAGTTTCGCTGACACAAGAAAGGACATCGCAATCTGGACACGGGCCAGTCTTCTGGCCCATGTTGACCAGTCTTCCTGTCATGACCCCAACATTTTCCTTGTCTCAGCACTTCACGCCTTAGGGGTCTCCAACAGGATCATCCTGCCTGCCAAAGACCAGGAGAAACATCCACCTGTGTGGCTTCCAGTTCCTTCTCCCCTTTCAACATGGCCTCCCTGCTCCTTCCTCCTCGCCAGCAGCATCCCTCCAACCCCCATCAGAAAGTCTGGTTCAGGGCCTCCCTGGTGGCACAAGGGGCTGAGATGCAACCTATGAAGCTATCCGCAGCCACTACAGCACGACTTCAATCCTCAGCCAGGGAGCTGACCCACATGGCACAGCAGACCTCTCCTGACTCGCCTGCTGCTCCCCTCAGTAGTGTATTTAAGTTAATCTGTCTGTTCTGTTCCCCACTCTGTCTCTGGTGAATCCTCTCACCCCCCCCCCCCCGCACCTCTGGCCTGTACCCCAGTTCTTGTATGCATAAATAAATAAATCTTTTTCTTTTTTTAAAGATTTATTTATTTATGCATACAAGAGCTGGGGTACAGGACAGAGACAGGGGAGGGGGGGTGAGAGGATCCACCAGAGACAGAGTGGGGAACAGAACAGGCAGGCTGACTGAAATACACTGCTGAGGGGAGCAGTAGGCAAGATAGGAGAAGTCTGCTTCACCATGTGGGTTGCTCCCTGGCCAGCTGGGGATTGAACTCATGCTGCAGAGGCTGCGGTTTGCTCCATAGGGCGGTGTTTAACCCCTTGCGCCACCAGGGAGGCCAATAAATAAATCTTTAAAAAAAATAGTTAGACCTGTTTACTTTGGAATGTAGGTCACACCCAAAACATACAAACAACATTAAAATTTTGTTTAGAGTCAATTCATTTTGTCCTCTGCTGCTGCCTCAAGGGGAGCACATTACAAGTCATTAGGATTCACTAATTTGTGTGTTAAATTAATTAAACAAGGAGGATAATAGACTGAGATGGCTCTAAAGCCCCAGTGGCCTACTTAACAAACCGAAATCTGAGTCAGTAAATGCCTCAAGATACAACACCAAAACCCACTGAGGATAATTGATCACAAATAACTAGACTTGGGGCCTTCCTGGTGGCACAGGGGTTAAAGTCTCAGTGCTATCAAGCTAGCACCAGCCACTGCAGCATGGGTTTCATCCTGGCCAGGGACCTATCCACAAGGTGAAGCAGACCTCTCCTGTCTCACCAGCTACTCCCTTCAGCAGTGTATTTCAGTAGATTTGCCTGTTCTGTTCCCCACTCTGTCTCTGGTGAAACCTCTCATCCACCCATACCTCTGGCCTACATCCCAGTTCTTGTATGCATAAATAAATAAAAATAATTTTTTTTAAAAAAACAAATACCAAGATTTTAAGCTGTGGTCAATCAAATAATTTCCTTTCTCTGCTTCCTCACTTTACATGCTTCCCTTGGTGTCTATCCAGAAATCTCTTAACCACTTCTGATTTGGTGATGCAGGTTTCAATCAGTTTTTGTTCAAATTTTACATTTTTAAGTATGTTTCAGTTTGTCTCTTAGTAATTGTGTGAGCGTGCCCTTGGGCAAATCGCCTGATCTTTCTTCAGTTTTTGTAAACTCACAAAAGCTTCTTGTTTCACAGTATTATTATGAGGGACAAATGAAATAAACTATAATGTATTAATTTCTGGTACCCTCATTGATGGTTCAGGCAAGTTTGCAATAAGATTATAGAAACACCTTTAAAAAAAAAAAGATTTATTTATTTTTTACAAGAACTGGGGTACAGGCCAGAGGTGCAGGAGGGTGAGAGGATTCACCAGAGACAGAGTGGGAAACAGAACAGGCAGACTGAGTGAAGTACGCTGCTGAGGGGAGCAGTGGTCTGCTGCACCATGTGGGTATTTCCCTGGCCGGCCAGGAATTGAACCTGCTCTGCAGAGGCTGCAGAGGCAGCAAAGGCAGCTTCACAGCGCTGCGCGCAACCGGCTGCGCCACCGCCACCGGGGAGGCCCTATACAAACACTCTTATCTCTTTTCAGTTCTCTCCCCATGGTCAGTTCAGTACCAAGATCTTTTGTAATAAACAGGTAAACTCAGCACCATTTTTTTGTATTTAAAACATTTTGAAATAGGGCCTCCCAGGTGGCGCAGCGGTTGAGCGCTGGGTTGCGAAGCTGCCCGCGGCCTCTGCGGCGCCAGTTCGATCCCCGGCTGCTCCCCGGCCACCAGAGGAGGGTCCCACATGGCACGCAGACCTCTCCTGCCGCCCGCTGCTCCCCTCAGCAGTGTACTTCGGTCCTTCTGCCTGTTCTGCTCCCCGCTCTGGCTCTGGTGAATTCTCTCACCTTCCCGGCTTCTGACTGTACCCAGTGCATGTATAAACCAAACAAACAAACAAACAAATAGATAAATAAAATAAGACATGCCTCTAGAAAATTAAAAAAAAAAACATTTTGAAATAACTGCAAACTGGCATAAAACATTTAAGAACAATATCAAGAACTCTTATCTTTTTTTAAAAGATTTTATTTATTTATGCATACAAGAACTGGGGCACAGGCCAGAGGTGGGGGAGGGGGCAGAGGTGTGTGTTGGGGGGCGCAGTGAGAAGATTCACCAGAGACGGAGCGGGGAACAGAACAGGCAGATTGACTGAAGTACACTGCTGAGGGGAGCAGCGGGTGAGACAGGAGAGGTCTGCTGCGCAATGTGGGCTGCTCCCTGGCAGGCCGGGGATCAAACTCTTGCTGCAGTGGCCGCATACAGCCTCATAGTTTGCGTCCTAACCCCGTGCACCACCAGGGAGGCCTTGTTATCTTTTTATCGAGATTCCTGATTTATGAACATTTGGTATATTTGGTCCATTCTCTCTCAACCTCAAAATACCATCTATAATGGTTTGAATTGTGCCTCCCCCTTTGATTCATATATTGAAGTCCTAAACCCCAGTGCCTGAGACCTTATTGGGAAATAAGGTTGTTGCAGATGTAATTGGTTAAATTAAGACCAGGTCAGATTTTCCATATGTCTGAGATCCTTATACAAAGGAGAGATTTGGACACAGACCTGCATACAAGAAGAACATCAGATTTATATGAAGGTAGAGATAAGGCTGATATTTCTACAAGCCAAGGAATGCCAAAGATTCATCAAGAGATGAATCCATCTCACTCCTGGTACTGCCAACCCCATCTGGCAGTATCGCCACCATAAAGTCACCACTTGTAACACTACAATTTCCACTTATCTGGCACATAATCAGCTCTCCATCCATTTACCTTAGTGTCCATTGATGACCGTCATCAGATTAACCATCATGGTCATGCTTAGTAAATGTTGATTTTTTTTAAAAGATTTATTTATTTATGCATACAAGAGCTGGGGTATAGGCAGGAGATGTGAGGGATGAGAAGATTCACCGCAGATAGAGTGGGAAACAGAACAGGCAGATTGACTGAAATACACTGCTGAGGGGAGCAGTGGGTGAGACAGGAGAGGTCTGCTGCGCCATGTGCGTTAGCTCCCTGGCAAGGGATCGAACTCTTCTACAGTGGCTGGCAATAACCTGATAATGCTGAGACTTAACCCCTTGTACCACCAGGGCCCTATTAAATTTTGATTTTTAATTTTCTGACATGGATAGCTTAGTTATAACAGCAGATGTTTAGATTTATGGTCACACCATGTTTAGTGATCAGCAATCTAAGATGGCTGCCAGTGATCCCCCTCCTTTTGATATACATGCCCTTGTGTTATTGCTTCCCATTGAGTGTGGACCAGACCTCGTAACTTGCTTTTAATAAACAGAATGTGGCAAAATGACGGAATGTCCCTTCTGAGACTATTCTAAAAGACGTGACTTTCTTTACCAGTACTCTGTTGCTGACTTTAATGAAGTAAGTTGCTTTGTTGAAGAAGCCCATGTCGCAGGAAACTGATGGTGGCCGCTGGATAACAGTCAACAAAAAACTGATGCTCTTAGTCCAATAACCTTTTTTTTTTTTTAATAGAGGCATGCTTTATTTATTTATTTGTTTGTTTTGTTTATACATGCACTGGGTACAGTCAGAAGCGCGGGAGGGTGAGAGAATTCACCAGAGCCAGAGCGGGGAGCAGAGCAGGCAGAAGGACCGAAGTACACTGCTGAGGGGAGCAGCGGGCGGCAGGAGAGGTCTGTGCGCCATGTGGGACCCTCCTCTGGTGGCCGGGGAGCAGCCGGGGATCGAACCGGCGTCGCAGAGGTCGCGGGCAGCTTCGCAACCCAGCGCTCAACCGCTGCGCCACCAGGGAGGCCCAGTCCAATAACCTTTTAAGACCAAATCCTGCCAAAGACTGGGAGTAAGTTTAGAAAAAGCCCCTTCTCCACTTGAAACTTCACATTAGTTCTGTGGCAACACCTTACTTGCAGTTTTGTGTGAGACCTTGAAGCAGAGGCTCCATTGAAGCTTCTCCAGGTTTCTGATCCACAGAAATCATGAAGTATTAATGTGTGTTGTTCTGAGCCACTAAGTTTGGGGTCATTTCATATACAACAATAAATAACAAATACACCATGCTGACACTAAGTGCCAGATCCTTAATAACAGAGATACCTGTGTGTTCTTTACAAATATATTCCTTTTGGGGACTTCCCTGGTGGTGCAGGAGGTTAAGGCTCAGCACTATGAAGCTGTCTGCAGCCACTGCCCCATGAGTTTGATACCCCGCCAGTGAGCTAACCCAGATGGCGCAGCAGACCTCTCCTGGCTTGCCAGCTGCTCCCCTCAGCAGTGTATTTCAGTCAATCTGCCTGTTCTGCTCCCTGCTCTATCTCTGGTGAATCCTCTCTTCCCCCCCCCAACACTTCTGGCCTGTACCCCAGTTCTTGTATGCATAAATAAATAAAACATATCTTAAAAAAAAACAAATATATTCTTTTTGTGTGATGACGTGTGGGGTCCTCTAAAATGTGAGGCTCAAGGCAGAATCCCTTCTTGCCTGGGTATAAGACCAATACTGGTACAAGTCCATCAATTTTCAATTTTTTTTTTTTACTCATGTATTTTCTAAAAACGTTTTGGAAAACTATGTGACCTGTTGTGTATTTTTAACTTCATATCTAATTTTTTTCCTGGTAAATTGAAATAACTATAAAGAGTTTAAATACAAATTCTGATGTATTGTAAATACTGACATTCAAAACCAAAACTGTTTATATTCTTTTTGAAATGTGGAATCTACACACTCTAACTGTGTGATATTCAACATCCTCCTTTTTACTTTTTAAAAAAAAATTTAAGATTTATTTTTATTTATTTATGGATACAAGAACTGGGGTGCAGGCCAGAGGTGTGGGGGTGAGAGGATTCACCAGAGACAGAGTGGGAAGCAGAACAGGCAAGTCAACTGAAATACACTGATGAGGCGAGCAGTGGGCAAGACAGGAGAGGTCTGCTACGCCATGTGGGTCACCTCCCTGGCCAGGGATCAAACTTGTGCTGCAGTGGCTGGTGATAGCTTGATAGCACTGAGACAACCTCTGCACCACCAGGGAGGCCCAACATCCTCCTTTTTAAAGACATACAAATCAAGTCTTCTTTAACAGTTGGACATCTTACATTATTTTTCTCCTTGAATTCATATATCATTCATTTCCACAATAGAATTTTATCCCAATTTAATTTGTTTTATACCTGAAAGTCTTGTTTTCATATCTTGCCTTTGAAAAATAATTTCTTAACCATAACAATTCTAAATATATTTTTCTTCTGTACTGAACTATTAGCAGTAGTACAAGTTGCTCAAAATTATACCAGCACATTATTAACTTTGATAGTTACTAAATATAAATATATAATTTTACTTAGGATGCATATTTTAATGGGTTTTCAGCTAGTTCATTTATCATTGAATCATGATTCTGGAATGAGACAGCATTCAGTATCAATGCTCTTTCTATTTTTTCTTTTTCATTAGCGTAAGAACTAAGAGTCCTTGTTAACATAAATTAGTAAATGGGAATGGAAATACTTTTATTATACAATGACATTCACTTCTTTGAACTTCTGAATTATATACCAAACCACATAGTGAATTATCATTAAAATTACTTTTAATGATATTCAGGCTGACAACTCAATTATAGTCTCTTTTAACTTCATTGAAAGCAAAGCATTAGAAACCACCTGACTTGCTTAAATGGTTTATTCCTCAATCACTATTGTCATTTACTTTCAAAAACAGTATTTCAAATATTTCAAATTGTACTTTTGTTTCCAACCCAGATGTTTTTACATTTCTTTCCCTTGGGAGAATAGCAAATGGGCAATGCTGAACGAGAGGTAAGAGATGAGATTCTGCAGAAGAGTTTTTAGGCAAATCAGTTTTAGGAAAAGAACATCTAGAAATAGAGAATGTGAAAATACCTATTATGGGGAAGAATTGGGTTGTAGCCCAGGCATGCTGGGGTGAGTGAATTCAACAGAGTGGAGAAGAGAAAAAGGGGATTTTTTAAAAAGCATTGGTTTTATTTATTTATGCATAAAAGCACTTGGGCTTATGTCAGAGGTGTGGGGGGTGAGAAGATTCACCAGAAACAGAGTGGGGAGCAGAACAGGCAGATTGACTGAAATACAATGCTGAGGGGAGCAACAGGATTTGCTGGGGATTTAACTCATATGGCAGTGGCAGGCAATAACTTGACAGCGCTGAGACTTAACCCCTGCACCACCAGGGAAGCCTCAGAAAAGGGGGATTTATTGAGATACACTGCTTAGAGGAGCAGGGGCAGGACAGGAAAGGTCATCTGTGCTGAGAGAGCATCCTGAGGCACTATTTATACTCCAGGCATCAGTGAATGGCTAGGAGAGCTAGCCTTGGGCATGTACTGACTCAAGATTTGGGTCATTAGCTTAAAGTGTCTGTTCCCGTGGTAGTCCCATCTATTCCCCTCATCCATTCAAGCCTCCCAAACTTGCCTGCTGGGCAAGAATGTAGGACCTTAGTTTTTAACTCTAGTGAGGATACTATAATACCTATATAACTGGCCTGCTCTCATACTTGTAAGGTCTTTGTGTAATTATCGAGGTCTGTGCACTCTAGGGTGAGGACCACTGGATGGAGGAAGTACAGTATGATTGTGAACCAGCACTGAGGTCTGCTTGAGCTTTACCTTAATTTCAAGGCAAGGACAGTCAGTATCGATGTGGTTTTCTTTCCTTCTGCACATGTTCAGTCAAGTGAGTGCAATGGGAGTTAGCAGAGAGTCAGAGTTTGCCAAGAGTTTTGGGAAAGGATGAAGCAGTGAGGGAGTTGAAGCTGTGTTAAAAAATACAATCGGGGGCCTCCCTGTTGGCGCAAGGGGTTAAGGTGTAGCACTATGAAGCCACCTGCAGCCACTACAGCACAGTTCGATCCCTAGCTAGGGAGGTGACTCCCATGGTGCAGCAGACCTCTCCTGTCTCACCCGCTGCTCCCCTCAGCAGTGTATTTCAGCCATTGTACCTGTTCTGTCCCCCACTCTGTCTCTGGTGAATCTTCTCAACCCCCCCACCTCTGGCTTGTTCTTGTATGTATAAATAAATAAATCTTTATAAAAAATAAATAAAATTCCAGTTCTTTTTTAAAAAAAGATTTATTTATTTATACATACAAGAATGGGGGTACAGGCCAGAGGTGCAGGGGGTGAGAGGATTCACCAGAGACAGAGTGCAGAGCAGAAAAAGCAGATCCACTGGAATACACTGCTGAGGGGAGCAGTGGGCAAGTCAGGAAAGGTCTGCTGCGCCATGTGGGTCACCTCCCTGGCCGGGGATCGAACTTGTGCTGCAGTGGCTGCGGACAGCTTCACAGCGCTGTGCTTAACCCCTTGCACCACCAGGAAGGCCCCCCAAATTCTAGTTCTTAAGGATGAGATCTCTTAGCATTTATAAAGTGAAAAGAGAAGCCAGCCCATGACCAAACTTTGGAGAGCTCCAGTATTTAATGTCAGAATAAAGAAGGCAATGAAGATCAAGAGTAATTAGAAAGGGCCTCCCCAGTGGCGCAGCGGCTGAGTGCTGGGTTGCAAAGCTGACCTCAGTCTCTGCAGCGCCGGTTCGATCCCCGGCTGCTCCCCGGCCACCAGAGGAGGGTCCCACATGGTGCGCAGACCTCTCCTGCCACCCGCTGCTCCCCTCAGAAGTGTACTTTGGTCCTTCTGCCTGCTCTGCTCCCCACTTTGGCTCTGGTGAATTCTCTCACCCTCCCGCGCTTCTGACTGTACCCAGTGCTTGTATAAATAAATAAATAAATAATAATAAAAAAAGAGTAATTAGAGAAATGAAAGCAGTATCAGGAAAGTATAGTGTCAGAGAGGTCAAAGGATAAGTGTTCTAAGAAAGTCAAAGTCCATTTGTCATCTAGGAATGGTAATAAAGGAAGAAGAGGTATGGAAAATCCTTTGGGTTTAGTCATGTAGAAGTTATTGGGGGAACTTAGGGTGAGTAAGAGGCAGAAGATTAACTGGAGTGGGTTGTGAACAATGAGTGGGAAGTGGGGGATGGGAGCAGCGAATACTAACAATACTCTTATTTGCATGTAAAAGAAAGTCATAGAGTTATTCTTTATCTGTCTTGTTGTCCTTATTAATATTTACTATAGTTTACAATATTTACTTGTTGGTTTTCTGTGTCTGTCCTTTTATTTTTTTTTTTTTAAGATTTATTTATTTATTTATTTATTTATTGCATAGAAGAACTGGGATACAGGCCAGCAGTGCAGGGGGTGAGAGGATTTACCAGAGACAGAGTGGGAACAGAACAGGCAGACTGGCTGAAATACATTGTTGAGAGGAGCAGTGGGTGAGACAGGAGAGGTCTGCCGCGCCATATGTGGCCAGCTCCCTGGCCTGGAATTGAGCTTAGGCCATAGTGATGATAGCACTAAGATTCAACCCCTAGGCCATCAGGGAGGTTCCGTGTCTGTCCTTTCTTGAAACTGCAATATAAGCCCCAATAAGATGGAGACCAACACTGTCTTGTCCAGTTTGTGCAGTGTATTGAACACTTGAAAATATATTTTTTAAAAAAGATTTATTTATTTATTACAAGCACTGGGTACAGTCAGAAGCGTGGGAGGGTGAGAGAATTCACCAGAGCCAGAACAGGCAGACTGACTGAAATACACTGCTGAGGGGAGCAGTGGGTGTGGCAGGAGAGGTCTGTCGCGCCATGTGGGACCCTCGCCGGTGGCCGGGGATTGAACCGGCGCTGCAGAGGCTGTGGGCAGCTTCACAGCCCAGTGCTCAACCGGGGTGCCACCGGGGAGGCCCTGAAAATATTTTTGAATGAATAAATGAATGACCCAATGTTAACTAAAATACTTACAAAAGTAGTCCTTCCCAAAACAAAGGTATGTCTTGATCCAAGGGCAAATACTAGCTTCATTTTGAATACAAAGGTAATTTTAAATTCTTTTGGTTCAATCTTGAGAATTGGGCATTCAGATTTCTCTTGCCCTTTGCTAGGCTCCCCTTTGCTTTACTGAAATAACAGTAAAGGAATAGATATGGAATAGGCCTACAGGGAGAAGGAAAAGAGACAGTATGAGATAAGACAGATGCCAACATTTTAGGAAGTGGAAAGCTGATAGAACTAAGAGAAGACAGATAACTGACTTCGCCAACCCAAGAAAGCAAAACCTAAGAGTGAGTAGCTATGGGCAATGAGAAGCAAGCTGATTCTGGAGGCAGGACTTTGGGAAGATACAGGAGTTGAAGCTCCAGTTCCCTTTGAAAGCTGATACAAAGGGAGGATGGACTAAACTTTGTGAAGATAAGTACCTGCAGTTAGTTTCCCCTGACTATCAGTAACCACACAATCCCCCAGGCCAGCTCATCAAGCTGGGAGAAGACTAAAGAGGTCACACCAGAATCTGGCCTTGGGGGATACCAAGCCCAACTGAGAACAGAGATGAGGTTCCATAAAAAATATAGGGGTCTTGGGCCTCCCCTGGTGGCACAGCGGTTGAGCGCTGGACTGTGAGGCTGCCCACAGCCTCTGCAGCACCGGTTCGATCCCCGGCCTGACTGTACCCAGTGCTTGTATAAATAAGTAAGTAAGTAAGTAAATAAATAAATAAATCTTAAAAAAAAAAAAAAGAAAAAGAATATAGGGGTCTTGAGCCTCCCTGGTGGCACAGGGTGTTAAGACGCAACCTGTGAAGCTATCAGTCACTGCAGCACGAGTTTGATCCCCGGCTGGCCAGGGAGCAACACATGTGGCTCAGCAGACCTCTTCTGACTGGCCGGCTGCTCCCCTCAGCAGTGTATTTCAGTCAGTCTGCCTGTTCTGTTCCCCATTCTGTCTCTGGTGAATCCTCTCACCCGCCAGCACTTCTGGCCTGTACCCCAGTTCTTGAATACATAAATAAATCTTTAAAAAAAAAAAGAATATAAGGGTCTTAGTGAGGGTCTCAGAGGAAATTGACCTCCTGAAGAAAAAAATAAGACAGATATTGACATTTAGGTGTTATTCAATTTTTTTTTTAAAATCTGGGTTTGCAATTACCCTTTAGTAAGGGCTATTACTTCCCACCAAGGTATCAGAGGACCTACCATTTTATTGATGGCTTTCTCTTAATGTGTGTTCAGTTAAAACCACCAGGCACTTGAGGAAGACTTTGAATACTAATAAAAAAATCAAAATAAAAAAACATGGAGGAAGCAAAGAGAAGTTGAAAACTTCATGCACACAATAATAAACTTACACCTAGATAAGAGAAAATCGAGGGTCTATGAAAGAAAATTAGGGTGTTATAAAAACATCAATAAGGTCAAGCTATAAGATCAACCATTTCTAAAAACACTAAAAAAATAAGATCAACAATATCTGAGAAATAAAAGCTTAAGGCCACTTTTAAGATTCAGACTTTACTTATGACAGGAAGAAGCTATTGACATTAAAAAAAAAAAAAAAAGCAGTTGTCCTCACTATACTTAGCTCAAACAACCAACAAAAGATACCATTTTTTTTTTTAATCTTGAAAATGACAGTCTCTAGAGAAAGGAATGAATGCATCTTTCTCTTGAGAAATTACCGTCCTGTTTGTCCTGATGGTGAAGGTATTATATTGATTTCACACTGCAATTAATTTACAGGAGACTCATTCCTACGGAGTAGATAACATGTGCAGAATCCCTAAGAGATAATGGCACAACCCCCATTTCGCCCTGGTCCTGCCATTCGTCCATCTCTCTTTCAGGCTCTCTTACAACTTACCTTGAAGCCAATGACACTTCTGCATCTGAGTCCGTCACTTGCTCAGGCCCTTTTCCAGGCCTATATGTATTCTGTACTTATATCTTTTGTATTCTTTATCTTTAAAAAGGTCACCAGAATTGTACCTGTTTGAAGGTCCCCAAAGCTAATATTCTTCCTGAGATGGTATCTTTATATACAGGCAGGTTTATATAAATATTCTTTATAAATACATAATGAGTCATTTTTTTTCTGCCTTGCTTTTTTACACTTAATATCTTGAAATTAGTGTTTACAGAGCTGCCTCTTTCTTAGTCATTGTGTTTGCATTCCGTTGTAGTGATATATGGTATTTTTGTTTAACCATTATCTGTTGGGGAATAATTGAGTTATTTCCAATATTTTACCAACACACATAACATGGCAATGAATATCCTTGTTTATAATTCATGGTTAGGGTGACTGTACTTGCAGATGTCTGAGTTAGCTCTTATTTGTAAGTGTTCCCTTCAATTCTCAAAAATGTGCAGTGTAGGTGTATGTTCTTTGAAGTAGAATTGCCAGGTCAAAGAATATGCAAATATTTGATTTTGGTAGGTGTTGTAAAATTGCCTTCTGTTAGAGATTGTACCAGTGTAATGTCAACAGTATGTGACAAAAATAAATGGAGGAAAAACTCATGACATAGGCATCAGCGATGTCTTTGTGGACTTGTCCCCAACAGCAAGGAAAACAAAAAGAACATAAATAATTGGGACTACATCAAACTAAAATGCTTCTGCACAGCAAAAAAAAAAAGAAATGTCACTAAAACAAAAAGAAATGCTACTGAGGGCCTCCCCTGGTGGCGCAGCAGTTGAGCGCTGGGCTGTGAAGCTGCCCACAGCCTCTGCAGCGCCTGTTCGATCCCCAGCCACTGGCGAGGGTCCCACATGGCGCACAGACCTCTCCTGCCTCCCGCTGATCCCCTTAGCAGTGTGTTTGGTCAGTCTGCCTGTTCTGTTCCCCACTCTGGCTCTGGTGAATTCTCTCACCCTCCCATGCTTCTGACTGTACCCAGTGTTTGTATAAATAAATAAATAAATCTTTAAAAAAAAATGCTACTGAATGGGAGGAAATATTTGCACACAATACATCTGAGGAGGGGCTGATATCCAAGATCAACAAAGAACTCATTCAACTCAACAAGAAAACAAATAATCAAATCAAAAATGGCAGAGGGGGCCTCCCCGGTGGCGCAGCGGTTGAGCGCTGGGTTGCGAAGCTGCCCGCAACCGCAGCCTCTGCAGCGCCGGTTCGATCCCCGGCTGCTCCCAAGCCACCAGTGAAGGGTCCCACATGGCGCGCAGACCTCTCCTGCCGCCCGCTGCTCCCCTCAGCAGTGTGCTTCGGCCCTTCTGCCTGCTCTGCTCCCCGCTCTGGCTCTGGTGAATTCTCTCACCCTCCTGCGCTTCTGACTGTACCCAGTGCTATGTAAATAAATAAATCAATCTTTAAAAAAAAAAAAAAAAGACAAAAATGGCAGAGAAGCTAAATACACACTTCTCCAAAGAAAACATATTGATGGCCACATGCACATGAAAAACACTGCATCATCACTTACCATCAGGGAAATGCAAATCAAAACCACAATGAGATAGCACTTCACACCTGTGAGAATGGCCCACATCAAAAGACCAGAAACAACAAATGCTGCATGGATGTGGAGAAGAGGAGCCTGCCACACCATTGGTCATAATGGAGACTGGTCCAGGCCCCATGGAAAACAGTATGGCAGTTTCTGAAAAGATTAGAAATAGATCTGGGGCCTCCCCGGTAGCGCAGCGGTTGGGCGCTGGGTTGCGAAGCTGCCCGCAGCCTCTGCAGTGCTGGTTCGATCCCCGGCCGCCAGGTGAGGGTCCCACATGGTGTGCAGACCTCTCCTGCCGCCCGCTGCTCCCCTCAGCAGTGGTGGGTCCTTCTGCCTGCCCTGCTCCCCGCTCTGGCTCTGGTGAATTCTCTCACCCTCCCGCGCTTCTGACTGTACCCAGTGCTTGTATAAATAAATAAATAATTCTTGAAAAAAAAAAAAAAGAAAGAAAAGAAAAGAAATAGATCTGACATATGATCCAGCAATTCCACTCCTAGGTATTTACCCAAAGAATAGTAGAATTCTAATTTGAAGGGGAACATTAACTCCCATGTTCATTGCAGCACTATTTACAATAAGTATGGAAAAAAACCTGAGTGCCCAGATATAGATGAGGCGATCAGGAAGATGTGGTATACATACACTGCTGGAACCAGTCCCGTGAGCACGGTCTAAGAGAGGGAGCCGAATGAACCAAGAAACAATAGAGGTTAAGAGAAGCAGGACCAGGGGATGCAGGGCTCCATGGCACAAGTGCTCCGAGTGTCCAGTGCAACTCATTTTTATTGTAAAAAACACACCCCCTGGGTTGGTTACAAGACAATGATTCATTCTATTATTACTTAGTATTCAGCATTATTCCCGCACACATTCACCACCAAGTTTCTATGTTATCAGGTTGTTCTGTTCTCTTTTCTAATCTAGTTTGTTTTGTAGGCATAGTTTTGCTGACACAAGAAAGGACATAGTGATCTAGACATGGGCCAGTCTTCTGTCCAAGTTGACCAGTCTTCCTGTCATGACCCTGACATTTTCCTTGTCCCCGCACTTCACATCTTAGGGGTCTCCAACAATATACAATGGAATACTATGCAACTATCAAAAAAGATAAATTCTTGCTATTTGTGGCAACATGGATGGAGCTGGAAGGGATTACACAAAGCAAAATAGGTCAGAAGGACCTATTTTATTTTTAAGATTTATTTATACAAGCACTGGGTACAATCAGAAGCATGGGAGGGTGAGAGAATTCACCAGAGCCAGAGCAGGAAATAGAACAGGCAGATTGACAAAATACACTGCTGAGGGGAGCAGCAGACATGGCAAGAGAGGTCTGTCGCGCATGTGGGACCCTCGCTGGCAGCCAGGGATTGAACCAGCGCTGCAGAGGTTGCATGCAGCTTCGCAGCCCAGTGCTCAACCACTGCGCCACCAGGGGAGGCCCGATAATGTCATTTTTAGGTGGAATATACAGAAGCCAAACAAAGGGTCAGCTAAAGCCAAACCAAGAACTAATCCTAGAGGGCAAACTACAGATCTGAAGCTACCTGAAGGGAGGGGAGAGGCAAGAATGAAGTGGGCTGGGAGCTTAGTGGACTGTGGTGATGGACTATGGGTATTTTAGAGGTAGGTGTGATGTGGTAACAACACCTTAGCAGGGAGATCCTATGCTTCTAAAACATAAACAATGATGTAAACCAGTGTTATCACAATTTTTTAAAAGATTTATTTATTTTTACAAGAACTGGGGTACAGGCCAGTGGCATGGGAGGGTAAGGGAATACACCAGAGACAGAGTGGGGAGCAGAACAAGCAGATGGACTGAAAACACTGCTGAGGGGAGCAGCAGGTGAGACACAAGGGGTCTGCCATGCCATGTGGGTATCTCCCTGGCTGGCCGGGAATTGAACCTGCGCTGCAAAGGCTGCGGGGACAGCTTCATAGTGCTGCGCTCAACCTTTTGCACCACTAGGGAGGCCTAATGTTACCTCAATTTTTTAAAAAAATGTTTAAAAAAAACATGCGACAGTACCAATTTCTTTCCCCTGCCGCTACCAACTGAGTGTGTTATTAAACTCTTTTATCTTTGTTTATGTGATGGGTGAAAAATAGTATGTCATTGTTATTTTATTTTATTTTTTAAAGATTTCTTTTTATTTATGCATACAAGAACAGGGGTGTAGGCCAGAGGTATGGGGGGGTGGGGGGTGAGAGGATTCCCCAGAGACAGAGTGGGGAGCAGAATAGGCAGATCTGCTGAAATACACTGCTGAGGGGGAAGCAGGTGAGACAGGAGAGGTCTGCTGTGCCATGTGGGTTAGCTCCCTGGCTAGGGATCGAACTCATGTCACAATGGTTGGTGATAGCTTGATAGCACTGAGACTTTAACCCCTGTGCCACCAGGGAGGCCCCATCATTGTTATTTTAATGTACATTTAATGAGTTATGAGTGAAAATGAGCATGTTTCAACTTCAATCAAATGACTGAAAAACCATTTGACCCTTTTCTACTGGTTGTCAGTCTTTTTCTTATTGATTCGAAAGAGCTTTTTATATGTTGGGAAGTGCTGCCTATTATTTAGAAATAATTTTTGGAAAGGCAATATATAGACACCTTATTTTATTTTATTTTTTTAATTAAAGAACACTTGCATTTTATTTATCTGAATACGAATAATGAAAATGTTTTGCATTAGTTATATGTGACTCAACTCTTTGGTAGAGTAAGAGTCTTAGTTATAAGGAGAGCTTCAAATACCAGCTGCTGCTATTTGAAATACAAATTATAGCTGACATTCCATCTTATTCCTCGTCTGTTTGTTACAGCATGTCCAGCATCAACATGGTTGGCTTTCGCTAGACACCTTATTTTAAGTCCGTCTTTTCAAACTGGCTTACATACAGTCCAGGAAATATTGTCAGTATGACAGGGAACAGAATGGATGGTGTTTACTAGCATTAGCTCAGGAGCCAGACCGCTTGGAGTCAAAGAGCCTATGCCAAGAAAAAGAGAGTCAGCTTGAGAGATGAAAACAAACAATAATACTTGTCCTATTATTTACTTTTTTAAAAAATAATCATAAGGACATACAAAAAATTAAAGCCATGCAAATTATGAAAAGAATCCAACTGGCACAAATAACTTCTTAACAGACTGTATCAGTGAGCTAATTGCTATGTATCAAATTATCCCAAAGCTCAGTGTCTTAAAACAACCATTCAATTAGTTCCTGATTCTGTGTGAGCAGCAGGGGCTGAGCTCAAGTATGCAACTCTTTTTATCTCTGCGAAGCTCACTTACATGTTTTTGATCAGCTGCTGGTGAGTTAGACAGCTCAGCTTCTGGAGGTCAACTGGGTGTTGCCGAGGTGACAAGAGGTGTCTGGGCCACAGATGTTGTCATCCAGAAGACTAGTATGAGCCTGTTTGCTGGCAGGGTTCCAGGTTTGAGAGCAGAGGTATATGGCAAGGCTTCCTAAGGGTGAGGCTTAGAACGGGCACAAGGCTGTGTCTACCTTTCTCTATTGACCAAATTATGTCACCGGGTCAATCCAGATTCAGCAAGTATGGAAACAAATTCCACCTCCTTTTCATCCCCCTCCCTGATACGCCAATATCAGTTTTATTACATTGGGATGGCACTCTAGCCTGGCCAGGGGCTCTCAGAGGTGTTGAGTTCCAGCAGGTCTGATCCAAGGTCTGGTGAATCTCCACACTCTCCTCCCCGGCACTGGCCACAGTCTATTCCAGGCTGTGGACAGTTTTCTCCAGCTTTGCCACAGATCTTTTAGCAAACTCTGCTTGGGTCTCAGGCTCCTTTAGTTTCTCCTCCAGCAGTTTGATCTCTTTATATTTATCTGTTTTGGGGACTACTCCTTCTCTGAGGTCATCAGGAACTTGAAGGCCTGGCCCATGGTTGAAGTTCCTCCTGAAGCTGCCTGGCTCAGCTCTCAGCCACCTCTGCTCTCCTCTGAGCTCCAGCTCCCCTTCCAAGGTCACCAGCTTCTTCACATTTGTGGTCTGAATGCTCAGCACCATGCTTGGCCTCCTTCAGTGGCATCTCTGCAATTCCCTATTTTCCTCATCCTTCATGGCTTGGTTTTCAAGACCTTCATTTTCTCTCATTCTCATCGGCAGCTTTCTCAGCCTCCTCCAGGTTTTACAGAGCAGTCGTGAGGCACTCTTGTGCCTAGCTCAGGTCTTCCTCTACCAGCTGCATGCCATGGTTCAGGGAAGCCACATCTGCCTGCGCCTTGGTGGCCTTCTTGGCCTATTCCAGTTTCTCCTGCGCATCCTTCACGGGCTCAGAATACTTTTCCACCTCATCCTCAGCTCCTTTTAACTTCTTCTGGAGGGCCTGCTGCTTGTCCTCCAGCAGCTTGCCGCAGTCCTCAGCCTGCTTCTTCCAGCCTCGGCCCACCAGGCACAGTAGAGAGCACATTCCCCGTGGAGCTTTACCATCCGCATCTTCAAGATGGCGTCCATCACTGCAGTGGGGGTCGTTGCGGGCAGACTAACTAGGCTGGCTGCAAGGACTGGGCACGATTGGCTGGTGTGGAGGGCCCAGAAGGACTCCAGACTCCACTTTTTGATGGAACAGCTGCCAAGGCACATAGTAAGGTCTGGATCAAAGGAAGTGGTGGAGAACTGCAGGCAACTCAACACCTAGACAAATTCAAGGTTTGGGATGCAAAGTGCAGGTGAAAGACAGTAACTGAGGGCTATAAAACCCCACAAACATCCCACAAGAGTAAAAATCAATCTGAACATCTGCTACAGCCGAGGAAACCAAAACCATTTCTGGACTGTGACTGGCATCTAAAACATTTCTACTTCCTCACCTGCCTTCTTCTGTCACTGATGACAAGGATGGGACACTGAGCGAAGCAGGAAAGAAATGCTTGGAGAAGCCCATCAGACTGCTGACTTCCTACCAAATCTTTCCATGTCCAGCCAGTCTTAGCTGACCAAGAAACTATTTATTTATTTATTTATATAAAGATTTATTTATTTATGCATACAAGAACTGGGGTGTAAGCCAGAGGTACAGAGGGTGAGAGGATTCACCAGAGACAGAGTGGGGAACAGAACAGGCAGGCACACTGAAATACACTGCTGAGGGGAGCAGATAGCGAGACAGGAGAGGTCTGCTGAGTCATGTGGGTAGCTCTCTGGCCATCTGGCTATTGAACTCTTGCTGCAGTGGCCAGGGATGGCTTGATAGCACTGTGTTTTTAACCCTTGCACCACCAGGGAGGCCCCCGAGAAACAATTAAAAATGAAGTCTTGAGGACCTTTTAGACCAGAGATTAAGAGATACACTCTGTGGTCTTCTGGATATAGGTCAGGAGAACTGTTCCAGAACAGATTCCAAGGGCCAGTGGGAGATTGGGGGCATGGGGGGTGGGGAAGAGGTTAAAGCTATTATCTGATTATAATCTGTAAATCAACAGATTTGATATAGCGCTTCAGAAGAAAGAAATTACAGTAATAAGTAATATGAAGGAAAGAGAGAGAAAACTGTAGAGAGTGGGGAGACACTTCATTACTTGTTAGAGTGGCCTGGACAGGGCTATAAGGCGGACTTGAAGTAGAGGTATGAATTAGCCCAGCATTTCAGGCAAAGGGTGTGTCTAGTACACAGTTTCCAGATCAGAAAGACCTTGGCACATTCTAGGGTCATGACTTGCTTGCTTGCTTGCTTTTTTAACCACAACTTAGGACATAAAAACCACATGCTACCCTGCAATACGGAACAAACACACATTTAAAACAAAAGTCTCATGAAATACTCCTGCCTAAAACGCACTCTTCCTGTATTATCTTTAACATCAAGTTACTTGAAATATAATATTCACTCTTTTGGGGTGTACAGTTTTATGTGTACAGTTTTATGTGTTATGGCAAATGGATACAATCACATGTGTAACCCAGTCCTTTCATCCCCCCTCAAAAGTCCTGCCCTGCTCCTTTGGAGTCCATCCTCTCTCCCAACGTGAAGCTTCTGTAAGTGCTGATCTGATTTCTGCCCTTATAGATTATTTTTTAAAGATTTATGTATTTATGCATACAAGAACTGGGGTATAGGCCAAAGGTGTAGGGGGTCAGAAGATTCACCAGAGACAGAGTAGGGAATAGAACAGGCAAATTGACTGAAATACCCTGCTGAGGGGAGCAGCGGGCGAGTGAGAAGAGGTCTGCTGCACCATGTGGGTAGCTCCCTGGCTGGCCAGGGATCTAACTCGTGCTGCAGAGGCTGCGGATATCTTCACAGTGCTGTGCTTAACCCCTTGCACCACCAGGGAGACCCTAGTTTTTTTTTTTAATATGTTTTTCTTGATGTGTCTGTCTGGTAATTTATTGATTTTAATGATCTTTTCAAAGAACCCTCATTTGGTGTCATTGATTTTTCACTATTGTTTTTGTATTGTCAATTTTATTGATTTCTGCTCTAATCTCTCTTATTTCCTTCCTTGTTTGTTTTGGGTTTAATTTGCTCTTCTCTTTTCTCTTTTCTTAAAGTGGAAGATTTTATTACAGATTTGAAACTTGTTTGCTAGTTTACTGTTTAGATTTCTGTTTAAGTACCACTTTGTATACCACAATTTTTGAGGTGCTGTGTTTTCTTTTTTTTACATTTTTAAAGGACAGGTTTAGTAGGAAAAGGGAAGAAGGCGTTTGCACAGACACAAGCAGGCAGAAAGAGCTGCTGCTGCTGCTGCTGCTGCTACTTTGCAAAGTTTGTGAAAAGAAACACCTACATAGTCACAGGCGGGCAGACAAGCTGCCGTGTTTTCATTTTTATTCAACTGAAAATGTTTTTAATTTCCCTTGTGACTTCCTCTTAGACCCATGGGTTATTTAAAAGTGTGTTTAATTTACAAGTATTTGGGAGATTTTGCAGATATCTTTCTGTTATTGATTTCCAATTTAATTCAGTTGTGGTTCAGAGAACATGCTTTTTATGGTTTCAATTATTTTTAATTTATTTTATAACCCAGAATATGATCTAACCAGATGAATGCTCCATGTACCCCTGGGAAGAAGGTTGTTCTTCTGTGGTTGGGTAGAATGTTCTATAAATATCCATTAGGTCAAATTAGTTGATAGTGTATTGAGGTCTTCATATCTTCTCAGATCGCCTGTCTCATTTTTTTATTGATTACTGAGATGGGAGTGTTGACGTTTCCAGCTGTAATTGTGTGTTTATTTTTTTCCTTTTAGTTCTATAAGTTTTGCTATATGTATTTTGTATTTTTTTAAAGATTTATTTATTTATGCATACAAGAACTGGGGTACAGGCCAGAGGTTTGGGGGATGAGAGGATTCACCAGAGACAGAGTGGAAAACAGAATAGGCGGATTGACTGTAATACACTGCTGAGGGGAGCAGTGGGCAAGTCCAAGTCAGGAGAGGTCTGCTGTGCCATCCCCCTGGCAGGGGATCAAATTCATGCTGCAGTGCCTGTGGATAGCTTCATAGTGTGTGTCTTAACCCCCGGACCACCAGGGAAGCCCTGATATATATATTTTGAAGCTAGGTTTAATGCATGAACATTTAGGATTGCTTTATTCTTCAAAAATTGATTTCTTTATCATTATGACCCTCTTTATAATTGGTAATATTCCTTATCATGAAGCCTAATTGTCAGTATTAATATCAGCCCCCTGCTTTATTTTGATTAATGTTTGCACATTTTTTGGTATCCTTTTATTTTTAACTTATACATGGTTTTATATTTGATGTGTAGAGAACATATAGTTTGGGTGTTGTTTTCATTTGTGTAACATAGTTCAAAAATAAAACAGGTAACCCTTAAAGTGAAAGAAAATATTTATAATCCATATAGATAACAAAAGGCCAACATGAAAATTAGTAAAGAATTTCTACAGGGCCTCCCTTGTGGAATAAGGGGTAAAGCACAGCACTGTGAAGCTATCTGCAGCCTCTGCAACATGAGTTAGATCCCTGATCCCCGGCCGGCCAGAGAGCTACCCACATGGTGCAGCAGACCTCTCCTGTCTCACCCACTGCTCCCCTCAGCAGTGTATTTCAGTAGATCCGCCTGTTCTGTTCCCTACTTTGTCACTGGTGAATCCTCTCACTCCTCACTCCTCTGGCCTGTACCCCAGTTCTTGTATGCATAAATAAATACATCTTTTTTAAAAAGAAAAAGAATTTCCACAAATCAAAAGGAAAAGGATAAAACACAATAGAAAAAGGAAGAAAAAACTTGAAGAGATACTTGATGAAAGATGATATTCAAATGGCCAGTAAGCCCATAAAATAGTACTCAACTTCATTAGTCATCAGGGAAAGCTTATGGAAACCACAGTGCAATCCCACTACATATCCCCAGAATGACTAAAATAAAAAAGACTAACAATAGTAAGAGTTGGCAAGGATGTAGAGCAACTAGAATGCTCTTACACTCTATTGGTGGGAATCTAAATTGGTCCAACCACTTTGGAAAACTGGCACTATCAATGACCACAAAATACCACTTTTAAGTCTATCTATCCTGTAGAAATACGTATAATGTCTACCTGGAATATTTACTCAAATCTTCATAGCTGCACTAGCCATGGTAGCTCTAGGCTAGAAACTACACACATACTATCAAAGTAGAAAAGATAAATTGGGACAAACTCCAAAGGAATGTTATAGCAACAAGGATGGATGAACTACAGCTACACATAATATGGATAAGTCTCATTGACACAATGAAGTCACACACAAAAAGACAACATGCTGTATGATTCATTAAATACAAAATAGTCAACAGTATTCTATGATGTTAGCATCAGGGAGGGATTACCCTTGTGGGTACTGATTGGAGTATGCGTATATGTGGCCATCTGATGAGGTAATTTTTTTTAAAGATTTATTTATTTATACAAGAACCGGGGTACAGGCCAGATGTGTGGGAGGGTGAGAGGACTCACCAGAAACAGAGTGGGGAACAGAACAGGCAGACTGATGAAATACACTGCTGAGGGGAGCAGTGGGCGAGACAGGTGAGGTCTGCTTCGCCATGTGGGATTCTCGCCAGCAGGCCAGGATCGAACCTGCACTGCAGAGGCTAAGGCTGAGGACAGCTTCACAGTGCGGTGCTCAACCGCCTGCGCCACCAGGGAGGCCCGAGCTAATATTCTGTAATGTTCTATTTTTTTTTATCTAGATGGTGTTTACAAGACTATGTTCATCATATAAAATTATGATAGGTGAGCACTCTGGGCATGCATGTTGTACTTCAGTTTAAAAACTTCAATGAAGAAAATGAAAAAAAAAAAAAAAAGCCATGTATTTGATGAGGTTTTTTTAGAAAAAACAACACGCCACTGAATCCTATTTTCACCTCTATTCCTATTTAGATATCCCAGCCTTTGTTTTACTTAGTTGTTTATTTTGGTATTATTTTCATACTATTATTATTATTATTATTTATCAAAGTTATTCATGTACATAGTTTAAAGATTCAAATAGTTCTACAGGGTTAGTTATGGAAAACAACATCCCCAAGTGATGCCCATTTCTCATCCCTCATCAGTCCAATGGATGTTCATTGGACTAGATATTCCATTAGTCAGATGGATTATTTGCTCAGGCAGTACTCACTGCATAACCTCTCATTTTCCCTTGACCAAAAAACTGCCTGTTGTGTATTGTTTGTATATTTCGCCATGCATTCAGCCCCCAGTATGTATCTCTTCTCAGTTTGTTCAAACACGTTAAGCAATCTATTGTATCATCTGCATGAAATTTACTCTTGAAGCCTCTGACCAGATCCAGTGGGGACTGGCTGCCTTCCAGGCCTGCCAAACAAGTGTGGTCTTTGGGGTCTCCCTTTATTGTCTTCCTGGGAATTCTCTCCCTCCTCTTTTGTGTTGGATCTCCTGTTTCAGATATATCAAGTCTCTGTTTTGTTTATCTCCTTGATGTAATGGAGTACATCCTATAAATGTTTCCTGAGAAAATGTGTGTAGGAAGTAAATGCTGTGAGATCTTGCTTGTCTAAATGTATATTTATCCTATTCTTATTATTTTTTAAGATTTTATTTATTTATACGAGAGCTGGGGTACAGGCCAGAGGTACAGAAGGGTGAGAGGATTCACCAGAGACAGAGCGAGGAGCAGAACAGGCACACGGACCGAAAGCACTGCTTGGGGGAAGCAGTGGGCGAGACAGGAAAGGTCTGCCTTCCCATGTGGGTATCTCACTGGCCTGCCGGGAATGGAATGCGCGCTGCAGAGGCTGCAGACACTTCACAGCACTGTGCTGAACCCGCTGTGCCACTGGGGAGGCTCCCCCATACTTATATTTAATTGATATTTTTGTTTGGCATTTAATACTAGATTGCAAAAACATTTCTCCCAGAGGATTGAAAGCATTGCTCCACCTGGTTCCTGCCTCGGGTGGATAGCACTCCGGCTTCTAACCCTTTGTATAAAAATTGTTTTATGCTCTCAAGAAGTTTTTAGGGTCTTTTATCTTCAGTGGCGAAATCTGATAATGATATAACTCTGGATCTGGCATATTTTCATTTACTCTAGTAACTCATGTCTCAGTTATGGAAAATTTTCTTCAATTATTTCTTTGATCCTTCCAACTTTCTCCATTTTCTTTTAATACAAATCTCATAATCAGATATTAGACCTCTTGGAGTAATTCTCTAAATTTTTCATTCCTTTTTATCTCTCATTTTTCATTGTCATTTTCTTTTTGCTTTACTTTTTAGGAGATTTTATCAACTTTAGTTTCCAAATTTCCTAGCATGTTTTTCATTCTTGCATTAATTATAAAATTTTTTAAGAGTTCTGTTTTGTTCTGTAAAAGTTATTTTTATAGTATTCTGGTCTTATTTCAGGAATGTATTTTCTTAATTGTCTTGAAGATATTAATACTAGTGTATTCTTTTCTTTAAAAAAATTATTTATTTATTTTGCATAGAACTGGGTGTAAGCCAGAGGTACTGGGGGATGAGAGGATTCACCAGAGACAGAGTGGGGAGCAGAACAGAAGGATCTACTGAAATACACTGCTGAGGGGAGCAGCAGGTGAGACAGGAGAGGTCTGCTGCACCATGTGGGTTAGTTCCCTGGCCAGGGATTGAACTCAAGCCTGTAGCAGTGATAGCACTGAGACTTAACCTCTAGGCTACCAGGGAGGTCTTGTTTTCTTTTCTCTTGACGATATTACTAATATCTCCTTTTAGTCAGTTTTCTTCAAGTTCTTTTATTTTTGTTTATTCCGATCTCTGTATTTTAAGTTAGAATTTTTCATTAAATTTATGGTGATCCTTGACTATCTGCTTATATTTTTTAAAGGGACACTAAAAGGCTTATTAGAAGTTCTGTTCAATTTTCATGGGGCTTTTAAACTGTAATGTGATTGTCTTAGTTTGGGAACCCCCCTCCCCACCCAAAAGCATAGAGACAGTTATTCAATGGAAAATATTCAGTGGAAACACAACAGTTCCGGAAGTGAGACAAAGAAGGGCAGGCAGCCATATGCTAGCTATGACTGAGAGTGACCAATGCTTAATCATTCAGAGGAGCTCTGGAGAATTGGTATAACATACACACCTTGGTTGTTGCATGCAAGGGCAAGGGAGCTGGAGTATTATATATCAAATCTCAACAGTCATTGGTTGAGGGCTGCTCCTGGGGAGGAGGGTAGTGTGTCCCTAGCACTTCTGGCCAGCCTGTGCCTGGGTAGAGTAGCCTTCCCTGGCTTTGGAGAGAGACCTCAGCAAAGAGACTCAGATACAAGCAGGTGGAAGTAGCAAGAGTACGCTGAAGTGGCCCTGCCCAGGGGATATGATGCAGGTTGTGACGTCTCCTATGGTCACCTACCTGGGCTGTTACTTGGGAACTCCTGTCACTATTTTTAGGTCTTTTCTTTTATCCTAGTATTCCCTTTACAGTCTCTTCTCTAGAAGGTTTTAGTCTGGCTGCCAGGGTTCTGTGAGCTATGTGGGAGGAAAGACTAAGAATCTCAACTCTTAATGGGAAACTTTAAACTTTCACTGAATGAACGTGGGAGAACCGGATGCCACTCTTGTATTCTGGTGTCCCCCAGTCCAGGGACTCTCTAATTGGTACCCTCCAGGGTATAAATTCTCAGACTTTTGCTATTTCAGGGGGGAGATAACAAGGCCTCTGTAGGTTGAAGCAAGTGCTGATGGGGTCCTCAGAAGGTCATGGAGACTCTGTCAATCTGGATGGGCACTGGCTGGGCCTTGTAGGAGGTTGCGAGGCCCCTTCTGGTATGGGTGGGTACCCACCTCTCCTCTGAGAGATGTCTGGGGTTTAACTCTCTGAGGTAGACTTTCAGCCAAAAGTTTTGTTTTAAGTCCCCTGCTCATGTGCATAGGTGACAAGTGTCACTAATTCTTGTGCAGCTTCTGTGATGTGAATTTACTTGTTTCTCTGTTTTCCCCAGCATTCTCTGATCCACTGAATGTTACCATTTGCTTTTCAGCTTTCCAATTTCCAACATTTTGCTGCTATTGGCTTTTCTTTATTCTCTTTGCCTTATGATTTTGTCATTAAAAAACATACCACTCAGGTTAAAATATAGTACATTATCAACAACCTAGAAACCTTTAGTGTGCTCTCTATAGCACCCCCCCAAACCTCAGGGGTAACCACATCCTTGATCTTATGTGAATAATATCCTTGTTTTGGTTTGTAATTTTTCCATCTGTGCATGATTCTCCAAAAAACACATTGCTTAATTTTACTTTATTTTGAAATTTGCATAAAAGGAATCGTATTGCTAAAAATTTCATTAATTAAGGGTTATAAAAATTCATTACCAGAATTCCCTCTGCATTTTTTTTATAATCTGCTATTTTATTACACACACTTGTGATATTTCATTTACAACTCCACTTTCACCTATTATGATATCCTGCCTATCAAACCTTGTGTGAGTGTCGGGCTGAAAGTCTTTTTCATAATTGTCAGTTGAATCAAAGGACAATGCAGTTAAATGCCCATATGGTACCCCAAAAAAGGAAGGTCCTGGCATGGCAGTGAATAACTAACATGGCCTTGGTTTGGTTATGAAGTCATAAAACTCAGAGAAGAGTGGGGACTAGGATCCCAGGGTCTTAACCGCCTCCCCCCCTTCTTCCCCCTCAGATGCAGGTTTGTCCTGGTCGCTGTGAGTTCTATGCAGTGAGAGATGTCATAGTGATGGTGACCACACTCCATGACTTAATCAACATGCACATGTAAAACAAGTCCTCTCAAACACCTCCTCTCTCTATCACCCTACTCGCCTTTGAAACATTGGAAAGGAAATTTAACACTAGCAGGCTTAAGCCATCAACCTGCAGGTCTACTCTATAGATCAAGGTTTCTAGGTCACTTGGAATTGGTTGTCTATGTAGAGACCAGGGACTGACCCAACCATGGTGTCTTACCACGGTGTTCAAGTAAGGTTTGTTGAATGAGTGAGCAAAGAACCATGTAGGATCAGAGCTGGAAGGTGCTCATTGCAAGTCTAAAGGTCCGTTTGCCAGTGTATTCAGAGCTGCTGAAGCTCAAGGAGCTTACTGATGCTAGAGAGTCACACCAGATAGGTAAGTGGGACGTTGTAGGGTAAATGGTTTTCAGGCTTTTCTGCCATCCCACCATTAGGATTGCCCTGCCTGATGGGGCATCCTCAGTTGTTACATTGTTGTAAGCTGTGTTGTTTACTTCTGTGGGCCACTGGAGGAGTATTGAGATAGTCACCAAGAGAGGCAGAGGCAGGAGAGAGTCAGGAGAGAGAAGGGGAGAAAGAAGGCCAGAGAAGCCTAGAGTGAAGACTTGCCTGGAGCTTGGAGGCTTTCTGGCCTCCTGGCACCCCCGCACCCCTGCTTGCCGTGTACTTGTCTGCCACACTACATGTAAAGCTCAATAAAAGCCTGAGAAAGCCACCGAGGGCTCCAGGACTCTCCTTTAACCACCCTGTCTGCTTTGATCAAATAGATACCCTGCTCAGTGGCCCATCCTGCCACTACAATTGGTGTAAGGCGGCAAGATAATTCAAGATAATAGCCGGGTATGGAGCCCTCCGAAGATCTCAGGAGGGACTGAGGCGCAGCAGACTGTTTGCCTGTGACAACGCTGGATGTGCCATGGCAGCACAGGTGGTGACCAGAGTCCAGGAGCTGTGGAAAGAGCTGAAGATGCTGCAGGAGCACAGGAGGTGGACAAAGTACAGGAGCTGCAGGACGAAACCTCAAGTGGAGGAGATGGTCGGCGAGGACCAGCCCATGACCCCTGAGGCAGCAGAATCGCCAGGGAAGCAAGGACCACGATTCAGAGCTCGCCCAGTGCTGATGCAGGAAAAGACTGATGGACTTGGACTGACAATCCCGCCAGAAGGCGGAGGAACTTTGGCAGGGTAATGTTCTGTTTTGGGGACCCTGGGGGAGTATGATATTGTTGGCCAGGAGATGGGAATCTGGGGGTGGCCAGTAGGCCTTGGTGGCCAAAAGCAGCCTGTGTACTGCCCAGCAGCCAGGCAGAGGAAAAGCCAACTTAGAAAGGCAAAAGCTGGTGTTGAGATTGGGAAGCCCTGAGTGGCTGTTAAGCAGCCTAAGTATGCTAAAGAAGGCCAGTGAGTCTCTTAAAATCACCTGTGGGTGACGCCCTGCTCACTGTTGAGTGAGGGTGAGTTGTTGAGGAACCCGTTCTTGGGGGGCGGATGGGGAACATGGCTTGTGGTGGAGCCCACAGCCAAAGAGGGGACCCAAGAGAGGCCTCATGTGGAGCTTGTATCCACGGATCCCCGACCCATGTGCTTGTGCAATGGGTTGGCCTGAGTGCAGGGGTCTCTGTGTCTCATTGGTGGCTATGAAAGCCGAGTGTTGCAGCAACTGCAGACAGAAACCCTGAGGGTTGGGCGATTACCCCCAAAGAGTACAGAATCGCCAATCCAAGAGTGAGTGCGTCCTGGGGGTGGATGCGGTATATGGCTTGTGGCCTAGACCACAGCCAGAGAAGGCCAGGAAGCCTGATGGCTCCTGGCATGTGACAGCAGATGCCTGAGTGGTTCCCGCCTCACATGAGCAGTGCCTTAGGCAGCAGAAATGGTGGATCATCTGCCGGTGTCAATAATTGTCTTTTTTTAATTTTTTTATTTTATAGAGGCATGTTTTATTTATTTTATTTGTTTGTTTGTTTTGTTTATACATGCACTGGGTACAGTCAGAAGCGCGGGAGGGTGAGAGAATTCACCAGAGCCAGAGCGGGGAGCAGAGCAGGCAGAAGGACCAAAGTACACTGCTGAGGGGAGCAGCGGGCGGCAGGAGAGGTCTGCGCGCCATGTGGGACCCTCCTCTGGTGGCCGGGGAGCAGCCGGGGATCGAACCGGCGCCGCAGAGGCCGCAGGCATCTTCGCAACCCAGCACTCAACCGCTGCGCCACAGGGGAGGCCCTCGATAATTGTCTTTTGCCACTAGGTTGGTGCCCTGCCTGGAATTATCTGTGTTCTATTGTATTTTTTATTATTCAGTTGTATGCTATTTTCTTTTGTGGGCCATGGCTGCAGTCTTTGTATTTGTTAAAGGAAACTTGTATATACTTTTATATAGATTGTATGGCAGAAAATCCTGAGGGGGGTAGATTGTAGGATAAATGATTTTCAGGCTTTTCTGCCCTCCCACAGTTAGGATTGCCCTGCCTGATGGGGCACCTTCAGTTGTTACATTGTTGCATACTGTCTTATTTACTTCTGTGGGCCATGGGAAGAGTACTGAGATAGTCACCAAGAGAAGCAGAGGCAGGAGAGAGAAGGGGAGAAAGAAAGCCAGAGATTCCCAGAGTGAAGACTTGCTGAGGTCTTGGAGGCCTACCCGCCTCCTGGCCCCCCAGCACCCCTGCCTGCCTGTACCTGCTTGCCACTCTACATGTAAAGCTCAATAAAAGCCTGAGAAACCTACCGAGGGCTCCAGGACTCTCCTTTACTTGGTCTGCTCGAATCATAAAGAACCGGCTCTGTGCCCTATCCTGACCCTACAGATGTCTTTCTGGTGGGTAAGTGAATTTCTTGTTCCTGTCCAAGGCACCTCCTGGTACTAAGGTTCAGATGCAGACTATACATGACAATCACTAAACCTGAGTCAGAGGAGTCAGGACATAATGAGGGAGGTTTCTCTCCTGGCCTGTAGAAAATACCGCGCTTTCTCTGGCTTGAGTAGGTTTGGGAATTTTGAAGGTATAACCTAATTTCTTAGGTTTGGATACAGTTTGGTCACGCAGTAAAAAATGTTTTTAATCCTATTCCCCCCCCCCATTTAAACTTATCTTTTTTTGGGATCTCTGCCAACTGTATAAAGGGAAATCTAGCCCTGTCTAGGCCCCTTTCCATAAGAGAATCTCCAGGAATTCCTGTTGTCTTCTCCAGGCCCCTACTTAGCACCTGGAGTTGACTCTCAGGTGGCAGAATGATGGTCCCAGAATCTCTCAGAGCTCAGGGACACCACTAGTCACATCACTAGGGTTCCAGCAGATCACCTGTGAGCACAGGCTTCCTGATGCTGACACAGTACTGTCGTGTCACTGTCTTTTCATACGAGGCTTCTGTACAAAGACTAGGATGGCGCAATCATTTTCTTCCACAAGCTTCTGCTTGCACAACTGGGGCTGTGGTCTTTCTTGCTTCTTATCCTCTTCCTTGTTCCGAAGCAGAAGCTTTCATAGAGAGCTCAAGCTTGCCCAGGATAACTTGATTCGTGTCCTATTTTGAGATTGTTTCAGTCATTCATTCACTTAATCAAACAGCCAACAAATATTTATCATGGCTGACATTGTACCATCAATGTATTAAACACTGGTAGAGTGGTGACAAAAGTTAGGTCTCTCTCCATGTAGTGTGTGGTCCAGATGAGAATGTTAACATTTGGTAAAACTGAAATTTGATGTGAGTTATGATAGAGGAAATAATATATGAGATATGGGACATATCCCGTAGCTTAGGACAGCTAATCTAATGTGAGTCAGCAAAGAGCTTTTTAAGAATGTGGAGTTCATGATGATACCTGAAGGATGAGTAGAAGTTTGCCCAGTAGAAGACTGGAGGGCTGCAGTGCCAGGAAGGCACAGAGCTGGTTCTCTATGATCCGAGCAGAGGGGTAAAGGAGAGTCCTGGAGCCCTGGGTGGCTTTTTCAGGCTTTTATTGAGCTCTTACATGTAGTGTGGCAACCAGGTACACGGCAGGCAAGGGTGCTGGGGAGCCAGGAGGCCGGCTGGACTCCCAGCCTTGGGTGAATCTTCGCTCTTGACTAGGCTCACTGGCGTTCTCTCCTGCCTCTGCTTCTCTGCTCTTCTTCTTGCTGTCACTCTTCTCTTGGCAAATGTAAATACTGTAGCCGTGGCCCACAGAATTGAACACAACTGAATATAACAATGTAAAAAAATGTGGGTATACACCATCAGGCATGCAATCCTAATAGCCTGAGGGGAGAAAACCTGATAATCATTTACCCTACAAGGGCCAAAGGCACAAATTGTTTTTGAGAGTAGAAAAACTTTGAGTCAGTTATTACCTGGATAAAAAGTTATAACCAATGTTAAAAACAACTACACCTTTCCAGAGACGAGAAAAAAAGAAAGTACACTTTCAAACTATTTTATGAGTCTTCATATAACCTTAATAACAATATTAGACATGGGCAGTACAAGAAAGGAAAATTATTGGTGAATCTCACTGACATCTTTGGAAAAATCTGAAACAAAAGTTTTGAAAATCAAACCAAGCAGTGTGTGTGTATGTGTGTATTGCTAACCTGACCATAAAAGGGAAAAAAAAAGAATGTATTATTTATAAGGATTTGATTGCCTATATAGAAAACACAACACATTATTAATACAGAGAGGAAACTTAGAAATGTTACAGGTTGCAAGATTAATAACAAAATAATTGGTTTCCTTTATACCAGTAGCAATTAGCAAAAATATATGTAATTTTATAAAATCTTTTATAATACAATTAAATTTTTATTTATTTTTTAAAGATTTGTTTATTCATGCATACAAGAACTGGGGTACGGACCAGATGTGCAGGAGGGTGAGAGGATTCATCAGAGAGAGAGGGGAACAGAACAGGCAGACTGAAGAAATACACTGCTGAGGGAGCAGTGGGTGAGACATGAGAGGTCTACTGCACCATGTGGGTATTTCCCCAGCCGGCCGGGATCAAACCCATACTGCAGAGGCTGCGGATAGCTTCACAGTGCTGCGCTCAACTGCCTGAGCCACCAGGGAGGCCCTACAATGAAAATTTTCACTAGAAATAAATCAAATAAAAATATTTAAGGAATTTCTGAGAAATACTACAGCATTTTATTGAAAGATGCTAAAAGCATAAATAAAAGACATATTATGTTTATGGATATGAAGCCTTTTTAAAATTATTTATTTATTTATTTATTTGGCATAGACAAATAGGGGTTTAGACTAGAGGTATGGGGGTGACAGGATTCACCAGAGACAGTGGGAAGCAGAACAGACAGATCTACTGAAACATACTGCTGAGGGGAGCAGCAGGTGAGGAAGGAGAGATCTGCTGCGCCATGTGGGTCAGCTCCCTGATCAGGGATCGGACTTGTGCTGCAGTGGCTGCTGATAGTGCTGAGACTTAACCCCTTGCACCAGGGAGGCCCAAAACTAGATTTTTATTTTATTCCATATACTAAAAGGTGGTTCAATTGGATTAAAGATCTAAATATGAAAAGCAAAATGTTTAAACTTTTAGAAAAATGTATGGGACAATATGTTTAGGTTATTGGGATAAGATAGAATTTTCAAAATAAAATACTTTAAAGTAGAAATCATAAAGGAAAATATTTATGAAATTTGTCTTTGTTAAATTAAAAGCTTCTCTCCATTAATAGTCATTGTAAATGGAGTTAAAAAAAAAAACTAACAGCAAAACAGTGGTCACCACTGAAAAGGGGTAGTAGAGCCAGGCAATAGGATTACAAGGGAGATTTTGTATAAAATCCCCCTTTTTGGAGGTAAGATTATGTAACATACAACTAAGCATTTTAAAGTGTGCGGTTTAGTGGTATATCGTGTATTCACAATGTTGTGCAATCACTATCTTTTGAATTTCAAAGTTTTTTTCATCATATCATATAAACACTCTATAGCCATTAATCACTCCACAGTCCCACTGACCCCATCCCCCAGTAACCTCTAATTTGCTCTCTATCAGTATGAATTTCTCTATTTTGTATATGCTATATAAAAGGAATCATACAATGTGTCACCCTTTGTGTCTGGCTTCTTACTCTTAGCATGATTTTTGCCACCTTTGTCAAAACTGTAGCATGTATCACTGCTATCTTTTTATTTTGCCATATAGTATTCTATGTATAGATCACTATTTATTTATCAGTTGATATATATTTGGACTGCTTTTACCTTTTGGCTATTTTTATTATTTATTTATTTTTAAAGATTTATTTTTATTTATTTATGCATACAAAAACTGAGATGTAGACCAGAGGTGTGGGGGGAGGAAGGGGTGAGAGGAGTCACCAGAGACAGTGGGGCGCAGAACAGGCAGATTGACTGCAATACACTGCTGAGGGGAGCAGCGGGGAAACAGGAGAGGTCTGCTGCACCATGTTAGTTTCCTGGCCTGGATGGAACTCAGGCTGTAGTGGTGATAGTGTGATACCTCTGAGACTTAATCCCTATGCCGCTAGGGAGACACCTATTTTTTGTTTTTATTGGTGTTTTTTTTTTTTTTTTGCTATTATGAAAGATGCTAATGTAAACATACTTGTACAAGTTTCTTGTACAAAATGTATGTGTGGACATACATTTTCATTTCTCTTGGGTATACACTAGTAGTAAAAACTCCAGGTTATAGCAAAGAGCAACAAAAGTTGGACAGTAATTAAAGTGGTAAGGACAGAATTTAGTTGGTGATATACTATTGCAAGAGAGAAAAAAAGTCCTGCGTGAACAGAAGTCCACTTTGATTTATACAGAGATAACTGGCATTTTAAAAAGAGGATGAAGGAATAGGTAGAAGGGTGAGCGGGAGCCCAGTATAGTCAGGGAAATGAAAAATTACCCAAAAGTCCCCACAAAACCCAACAACAAACACAACAAAAGAAAGGAACGGGGACTGGTCCATATGAAATCCATTTGGGTTGATTAACTGGGTGTTTTCCAGGTTAGACTCCCACCCTCCCACAGAGGCTGGCAGACAGGGGCCCTATCTTCAGATGTAGTCTTGAAGGAACTGTAAATTCCTTCCATGACATTTAGTTTCTTAGCAGGCACTTCAAGAGAGGGCAAGTTTTAACACTAGGGATGTGGTCTTGGGTTATTTGAAATGATGTTACTGTTCATTTAAGTCTTTATGGGTCAATGTTGAAGCAGAGTTGAGAAAGGGCTTAGAGCAACCTGGCTAGAGTTTGGTCAAGGAGAGGTTATTTTTCATTCATATGGTAATTTTAAGTTTAACTTTTCGAAAAACCCCAGTTATCTTTGTGTGCTTTTGTTTGTTTGGTTTTGGCTTTTTTTGTGTACCCCTTAAAATGTATGTAAGTATACAGCTATTCCAAAATTTAAACTAATAGAAAAAGTCACATAATCAAGAATGAATTACACCCAAGTTACAGTGAATTACAAATCAACAGGAAAAGACAGTTAACTCCAGAGAAAAAGGAAAACAGTATGAAAGACAATTCCTCAAAGAGAAAACAGAAAAAACAAATTAAAATATCAATGAGATAACATAACACACCAAGTTGGCCAAGGTAAGTCTGATAATATCAAATGTCGGTAAGGCTCTGGGGCAATAGGAACACCCTCACCTTGAGTGGGGGTGTAAGCTAGAAAACCCACTGTGGAGACCATTTGGAAATATCTGATAGAGTTTATAATAGAAGTTCACTTTGAAACTCTCCCACATTTGCACAAGAAGCATACAGAAATGTGTTTATTGTAGCATTGTTTCACATAGTATAAATTAAAAATGACTGTAATATCTGCAAAGTAATGGATATGTTATTTGTGATAATGTTTATAAAATTGAATCTTGCAGAGCCACACTGATACTGTTGCCGAAAGCCAAATGTGGTTATTTAAATTTACTTTAAAATTAATTCTGTTTTAAATATGAAATTTTAAATTTAGCTCCTCAGTCACATTAGCCATATTTTTAAAAAAGATTTCTTTATTTATGCATACAAGAACTGGGGTGTAAGCCAGAGGTACAGAAGTTGAGAGGTTTCACCAGAGAGAATGGGGGGCAGAAAAGGCAGATGTTAGCCACATTTTAGTGGCCAAATGTGGCTAGTGGGTGCCACATTGGACAGTGTAGATATAGAACATTTTCATCTTTGTGAAAATTTTATTGGACAATCCTATTATAAACAGATGAAATGAACCATCTGGTTCAAACTATGTATCTCAAAAATATAAGGTTGGTAGGAAAAAGCAAGCAAGTTGCTGCAGGACACCTAGAGTATTTTCACATTTAAAATAGTTTGGAAGGGCCTCCCTGGTGGTGCAGGAGTTAAAAACACAGCGTTATCAAGCTATTACCAGTCACTGTGTCAGGGGCTTGATCCCGCAGCCAGGGATCAAACCACATGGCACAGCAGACCTCTCCTGTCTCACCCGCTGCTCCCCTCAGCAGTATATTTCAGTGGATCTGCCTGTTCTGCTCCCCACTCTGTTGCTGGTGAGTACTCTCACCCTGCCCCCGCACCTCTGGCATACACCCCAGTTCTTGTATTCATAAATAAATAAATCTTTAAAAAAATAGTTTGGAAGAGGTTAAAACCATAGTTCCCTTTAGAGACAGAAAGTGTGTGGTGAGGGGTGAAGTGGCCAGCAGGCTTTTCACACATGCGCATTTGTATCCTTTAAAGCACAAACCATATAACTGTATTATCTATTGAAATATGTTAAATTTTTTTTAAATTTTCATTTATTTATGTATGCATACAAGAGCTGGGGGGTAGGCCAGAGGTGTGGGAGGTGAGAGGATTCACCAGAGACAAAGGGAGTAGAACAGGCGGATCTACTGAAATACACTGCTGAGGGGAGCAGTGGGGGAAACAGGAGAGGTCTGCTGCGCCATGTGGGTCACCTCCTTGGCCAGGATCTAACTCATGCTTCAGTAGCTGCAGATTGCTTCATAGTGCTGACACTTAACTTCTTGCACCATACATTCTTTCAGCCCCAAACAAGTTCAAGAAAAAGGCCCAATGCATGTCTGATTTATTTATTAATGCCTATCCACTAGGCTATCTTAAAAAAGAAATGTGAGGGCCTCCCTGGTGGCGCATCAGTTGAGTGCTGGGCTGCAAAGCTGCCTGCGGCCTCTGCAGCGCCAGTTCAATCCCCGGCCGCTGGCAAGGGTCCCACATGGCGCCACAGACCTCTCCTGTCTCGCCCACTGCTCCCCTCAGCAGTGTACTTCGTCAATCTGCCTGTTCTGTTACCCGCTCTGGCTCTGGTGAATTCTCTCACCCTCCCGTGCTTCTGACTGTACCTAGTGCTTGTATAAATAAATAAATAAATCTTTTTTTTAAAAAAAAAGTGACCTTATGTTTCCTCTCTGTGGAAATTTTTAAATTTCCACAGAATACAAAATTTGAATATATACACTGAAACTTCTACAGCAAGATTGTCTTCAATTCTTTGTTTTCACTTCATGTAGAACCGAAAAACTGAGTGTGGCCCCAAAAGTCTCAAAATTACTTGCAGTAAAGGCAGCAGACAAGTGTGTGTGAAACTGAACCGCAGTGTGTTGACTAATAAAGACATTCCGTTGAGCACAGGATGCTATATAATTTCAAGCGTATATAAAAATATAGGAATAGGATGACAGCACTGTGGGGGTGAGGGCAGACGTTAACTCTGGAAGTGGGGGGGAGGGCACCACGAAGAGGTATGCAAAGGCACCAATTGAGTCTATAATGTCTTAGTTATTTAAAAAACTGGGTGAATGATACTGTTGGATAAGGAGGTAGTGGTTCTGTGAGGTTCATTATGGTTATGCTATGTAGTTTTCTACTTATTTCATCATTTTGAAAGAGATAGAGAGGGAGAAATTGTTTTAAATTTTAACTGTAAAGGGGGCCTCCCTGGTGGTGCAAGGGGTTAAGAGGCAACCTATGAAGCTGTCCGCAGCTTCTGCAGCACGAGTTTGATCCCCAGCTGGCCAGGGAGCTACCCACATAGTGCAGCAGACCTCTCCTGTCTCGCCCACTGCCCCCCGCAGTAGTGTATTTCAGTCAGTCTGCCTGTTCTGTTCCCCACTCTGTCTCTGGTGGATCTTCTCACCTCCCCCACCCCATACCTCTGTATGCATAAATGAATACAGCTCTTGTATGCATAAATGAATAAATCTTTAAAAAAATTTTAACTGTAAAGCCCTCAATGTAAAAATGTGGCACTTTGGAGGAATTAAAGCTTCTGTAGCCAGATTTTAGTGTGAAGGTGGATTGTGCTGGAAAAATCTGTCCAGGTTAGCAGAACTAGCACACTGGACTGTTTAGCTGCAGAGAAAGAAAAAAAGAAAAATATATACATATATAAGGTCTTTTTTATAAGGAAAATGTATATCAGATGTGTGAATTTTTCTTGGAAGAATCAAAGTCAATTTTTAATTAACAAAGTGCTTGCTAACTGATTTAGAAAACTTCATAAAGCTGAGTACAGTTCTCAAATTGAATGCTTTTTAATTTATATTTACTGCTCTCAAGATCCTGGCAGGCCAAGGGAAGAAAATAAGAATTCCCTGAGGGCTTAATGCCTTTGCAAAGATCTTTTATTATGATTTAGTTGTTTCAAATGCTTGAGACACATGGTTTAGATAAATTACCAAGGTATCTGTGAAAGTTAATGATGATTCAAAATTTGTATCAGTTGAGATAAATGGGCATCTGTAAGCTTATTAAGCCTTCCCCAAAAGTGCATTATATTCAAAAACAGAAATATCAACCTGTGATTATGGTGTTATATATATATTTTTAAAGATTTATTTATTTATGCATACAAGAGCTGGGGTACAGGCCAGAGGTGTGTGTGGGGGGTGAGAGGATTCACCAGAGACAGAGTGGGGAGCAGAACAGGCAGATTGACTGAAGTACACTGCTGAGGGGAGCAGCGGGCGAGTCAGGAGAGGTCTGCTGCGCCATGTGGGTAGCTCCTTGGCTGGCTGGGGATCAAATTCATGCTGCAGAGGCTGTGGATAGCTTCATCAGTTGCATCTTAACCCCTTGTGACACCAGGGAGGCCCTATGGTGTTATATTTTTGAAACGGAGTAAATTGTAAAAGTTCCCCACCACCACCCCTCGACTTCAAATATAAAACACAGCTCTGGCTTTAACTTTCTCTTACATGTCACTTTTAAGACGTTTGAATTTTTGAGCAATGAAAAAGAGTGCTTCTTGGGCCTCCCTGGTGGCACAAAGGATTAGGACACGACCTATGGAGCTATCTGCAGCCACTGAGGCACTAGTTCAGTCCCGGGCCAGGGAGCTACCTACATGGCACAGCAGACCTCTCCTGTCTCACCCACTACTCCCCTCAGCAGTGTATTTCAGTCAATCTACCTGTTCTGCTCCCCACTCTGTGTCTGGTGAATCCTCTCACTTCCCGTACCTCTGGCCTGTAACCCAGATCTTGTATGGATAAATAAATAAATCTTCAAGAAAAAGAAAAACAGTGCTGCTTAATTCAGACAATGGTGTAATGCTATTTGCATTTTTGAAAACTCACATTGCTGCAAAATGGAGAAAGACTCAGCAGGAATTAGGAGAGGATAGGAGAAGCCGTTGGGATGCAGCTGTAGTTGTCCAGGAAAAGGGAGAGGAGTCAGAGACGGAGGACACTTAGCAGGTACAATATGCAGCACTTGGAGGTAGTTGAGATATGAGGCTGGTGAGGGTGGTGGAGAAAGGGTAGTTGGAGGAAGAAAAGGTAGTTAGGTTTCTGGTCAGGCGTGTCTCTGGGAGAAGAGCATCCAATGAAGAGCAGGTGTGGGGGAGAAGATCAAGAATTCTGTTTGGGGCCTCCCTAGTGGCACAGGGGTTTAGTCTCAGCACTGTGAAGCAATCTGTAGCCACTGCACCACGAGTTCAATCCCCAGCCAGGGAGCTGACCCTCATGGTGTCACAGACCTCTCCTGTCTCACCCATTGCTCCCCTCAGCAGTGTTTTTAGTCAATCTGCCTGTTCTGCTCCCTACTCTGTCTCTGGTGAATCCTCCCACCCTTCCCGCACCTCTGGCCTGCACCCCAGCTCTTGTATGCATAAACAATCTTCTTTTAAAAAAGGAATTCTGTTTGGGCACATTAAGGTAGGGAATCATCTGGGGTGTCCAGCACTGAAGAAAACCTGTAAACAAATTGATTTAAATATCTTTTACAAAAGACATAGGCCCATGTGATGTAGAGTGATACACTGATGAAAAATCAGATCAGTGGGTTAAAAGATACACATACAAAGTCTTTAAACTGTCCAATCTGTATGTATGAAGACTTTGGTAGTTTCTGGGCATAACCTCTTCCTGTTGAGGTCCTTTCATGTTCTTTATTGTCAAATGTGCTGTTCCTGGAAAATTTTACCCCTCCCACTAAGAGGCAACAGACACTGTCATCATTGACAATGTTGCGGCTCTTTCCAACCTGTATTGATCTTTTTGACCCATATTGCAGGACATCAAAATAGATCTCCTGCCTTTGCATTTCCCTTAATGCTGGCACATCATCACCAGGAGGCATTGTTCTGCGTGAATCTTGGTTTCTGGTGATTCTCTCAGCAGTTGTCACAGAGTTTCATTGATGAGCACCACAAATGCAAGTTTTTACTCAGATTGCTCAGGAAAGGAAAAAGAATGATTAGTTTTCTGGTACGTTAAATTATTCGGAATATGAAAATGTGCACATAAAGTACCCATTTTTCAATTACAAATTCTCTGAGCCCATTAGGACGCAATCAGTGCTTTCCTAGAATGTAGCCATTTTTGGCAATGCAGCTCCCCTGCCTTTTACACATGGCCGTGGGCAGGGTGGAGTGAGAGGAAGGGTGTGTCTACAAGGGCCGTGCACTCCTTGACCAGCATGACTAGACTGAAGTGGGAGCACCTGAAGTTAACCACATCAACTGATGAGAAGAGAGGAATGGTCTGTGGCATTGTGATCTGAGGTGGTGAAAGCCCTCAGAGGAGGTGACAGAGTGACCCCCCGGGGGGCCACCTGGCCTATGGTGCAGACTGTGGAGCAGCCAGGGACACACAGGATGAAGGACACTTTTAAACACCTGCCGCCCTCTCCAGCTTCATTATTCCACACTATCCTGTGCTCCTGCCCTTTTTAATTCCATTCATTTGATGAACCTGCTTCTGACATTCTGTGCCCTGTGGTGGCTCAGTGATGGGTACCACTGGCCATGCTGTGCAAGGGCATCACACTGTGATCTCTTTTGGGTTTTGTCATCCCCTCTCTGCTTATCTATCCCCATGCCTCAGTGAACCAGAACTTCCAAAAAGCTCCGGGACCATGTTTGTCCTGCTCACTGTCCCCAGTGCTGCAACGCATGTCCCCCGAGCCAGTCTACCCTGTACCAGTTGACCCACAAAAAGTGCTTCTGACATTGAATTTAAGTCTTGCATAAAAATGAAGTAAGATGTTATTAGGTGTAGGAACACATTTTTTTTTTTCTGACCAATTTTTTTTTTCTGAGAAGCAGTGATCAAAAACCCCCTAAAAACCCAAAAGACAAAAAAACATAGTTTTCTGTGTAGCACCTTGTGCACTGCCTTGGAGGGTGTATCTACCATGGATCCTTGACATTGGTTTTTTTTTGAGTGGTTAAAGGACCTTAGGCAAGGGGTGCAGTTTCCTGGGAAGCCCATCTCCCCACATGGAGGGTGTGGCACTGGCACATGCTGAGGGGAGCCTTTGTGACTCAACACGGGGATCTGGGGCGGGGTGGGGTGTCTGGCATACACACCCATTTATTCAATGCTTTCTTTTTCCCATTAAAGAAATGAAAGTGAAATATTAAAAAAACACATTTCTTTCTTCAAACCCAAATTTCTAGCCCACTCAACAACCAGTGGTTTAGATGAGCAGCTATGTCCAAGTCGGGATATGAACATTTCCAGTATGAGGAACTCGCAGGACTTTCATTTGCTGCTGTTTGTAGTAGCGGAATTTTGTGATATGTGTACATGGGTAGAAATAACATTCCTCTAGCAGTTTGAGATGAAACATAGATGATCCCTGGCCTTTGAAAGTGCCCTCAAGACCAATATGACATGGCCATTCTCAGCTCCAACCTAGCTTCCACTCCTACTCCAAATCTGTGCCATTCATTGTATTTGGATAGTTAGGGAGAACAGGGAGAGGAAGGATGACCTGGCAACAGGAACTCCAGCCATCTGTTTGCCGTTAATGTCAGGAACACTCTTATCTTGCTGAGATAAGAATTGGAAAGTCCCTGGGGACATCATTACTACATACGCTAAAAATCTGTTAGTCTTTGGGTCGAAAAATGAAAACAAGAATTTTCCAATGTCCAGAATCTAACCTTTGTCAAAAACATCCAACTGACCTCATTTGAAAGAGGAGATTTACTCTTCAGTTTCAGGGAAACCTTCTAAAACTAATCTTTTCATGCCTAGATATAACCATGTTACATGTATTTGAAAACACGATGAAAGTTTTGCAGGAGCTGTGATAGCTTCAGAGCACTGAGACTTAACCCCTTGCGCCACCAGGCAGGCCCCCATTCTTCTCATATATTTTTGCCTCAAATAATCCCCTTGAATTCCTTCAATTTTGCTGCAAGTGCAAATTTTCATCTTTTATTTATTTATTTTTAAAGATTATTTATTTATACAAGCACTGGGTACAGTCAGAAACACGGGAGGGTGACAGAATTCACCAGAGCCAGAGTGGGGAACAGAACAGGCAGAATGACGAAGTACACTGCAGAGGGGAGCAGCGGGCACGGCAGGAGAGGTCTGCGCGCCATGTGGGACCCTCGCCAGCGGCCAGGGATTGTACCGGCGCTGCAGAGGCTGCGGTCAGCTTCGCAGCTCAGCACTCAAGCGCTGTGCCACCAGGGGAGGCCCTTATTTATTTTTTTAAAGATTTGTTTTCATTTATGCATGCAAGAACTGGGGTATAGGTGAGAGGTGTGGGGGTGAGAGTATTCACCAGAGACAAAGTGGGGAGTCGAACATGCGGATCTAGTGAAATACACTGCTGAGGGGAACAGCCAGAGAGACAGGAGAGGTCTGCTGTGCCATGTGGGTAGCTCCCCTGTCAGGGTTCAAACTCAGCTGGTAGGTAGCACTGAAATTTAACCCCTGTACCACCAGAGAAGCCCCTATATTTATTTTTTTGAGGAAGTTTGATAATATTTTCCAAAAATGGTTGCACAGTCTCACTGACAGTGTAGAAGAGTTCCTTTTTCTCCACATCCTTCTGGTAAGTTTTCCTCACAAGTGTGTGATGATATCTCATGTGGTTTTGATTTGCATTTCCCTGATGAGAAGTGCTGATCTGAAACTTTTTTTTAATGTTCTTGTTGGCCATCTGTGTGTGCTCTTTGGAGAAGTGTCTATTTAGGTCTTCAGTCCACTTTTTAATTAGGTTGTTTTGTTGCTGCTGAGTTGATGAGTGCTTTGTATACATTGAATATTAATCCCTTATTGGATGTACAATGTGCAAATTTCTTTTCCCATCCAGTAGACTGTCTTTTCTTTCTGCTGATATTCTATCACTACGCAGAAGTTTTTAAATTCGGCATAGCCCCAGTGGTTTATTTTTGGTTTCATTTCCCTTGCTGTTGGGTTTGAGCCCCCAAAGATATCTCTAATGCTGATATAGAATGTATTACCTAGTTTTTGTCCATATATTTTGTGGTTTGGCATCTTACATACAGGTCTTTAATCCATTTTGAATTTATTTTTGTGTATGGAGTTAAAGCTTGACCCAGTTTCAATCTTTTGCAGTTTTCTTTTTTTTTCTTCTTTTTTTTTTTTTTAAAGATTTATTTATTTATTTATACAAGCACTGGGTAGTCAGAAGCATGGGAGGGTGAGAGAATTCACCAGAGCCAGAACGGAGAACAGAACAGGCAGACTGACGAAGTACACTGCTGAGGGGAGCAGCGGGCACAGCAGTAGAGGTCTGCGTGCCATGTGGGACCCTCGCCCAGAGGCCGGGGATCGAACTGGTGCCGCAGAGGCTGCGGGCAGCTTCACAGCCCCGCGCTCAACCGCTGTGCCACCAGGGGAGGCCCTGCAGTTTTCTTAATATCATTTGTTGAAGAGATTTTCCTTTCTCCATTGTATGTATGGTTATGGCTCCTTTGTCACAGATTAAGTGTTGATATGTGTGTGCATTAATTTTTGGCCTCTTGATTCCATTTCATTGATCTATGTGCTTAATTTTTTTTAAGTATTTATTTATGCATAACTGCCGTACAGGCCAGAAGTGTGTGTGTGTGTGGGGGGGGTGGGTAGTGAGAGGATTCACCAGAGACAGAGTGGGGAACAGAATAAGCAGACTGACTGATATACACTGCTGAGGGGAGCAGCGGGCAAGACAGGAGAAGTCTGCTGTGCCATGTGGGTCTCCTCCCTGGCCAGGGATTGAACTCTTGCTTCAGTGGCTGTGGCTTCATAGGCTGCATCTTAATCCCTTGCACCAGCAGGGAGGCCCTATGTGTCTATTTTAATTCCAATACCATACTATTGGTTTGTAATTTAGGTTGAAATTTGGTAACATGATGCCTCTTTTTCTTCTTTTTTTCTTATGATTGCTTTAGTTATTCAGGGCCTTTTGTGATTCCATATTAATTTTGGTATTTCTAATAATATTTCCTTTAAAATTTAATCATTGGAATTTTGATAGGGATGGTATTGAATTTGTATATTGCTTGTAGTAAGATGACCATATTAATTCTCCCCATCTATGAATATGGATTATCTTTCCATCTTTGTGCCTTATTCTATATCTTTTAAAATTATCTTGTACTTTTCACTGTATATGTCTTTCATTTCATTTAATATTTGTTCCTATGTATTGGATTTTTTTTTTTGTATAGAAGAACTGGGGTGCAGGCCAAAGGTGCAGGGGGTGAGAGAACACACCAGAGACAGAGTGGGGAGTAGAACAGGTGGATTTACTGAAATACAATGCTAAGGGGAGCAACAGGTGAGGCAGGAGCGGTCTGCTGCACCATATGTGGGTTAGCTTCCTAGCTGGGGATCAACTCAGGCTGTACTGATGATGTGAAACTTAATGTGATGGAGACTTAACTCCCAGACCACCAGGGAGGCCTTGTATTTGATTATTTTTTAAATGGATTATTCTCTTAATTTCTTTTTCTTCTTGCTCATTATTTGCATATAGGAATGCAACAGATTTTTGTCTCTTGCTTTTTTATTTTTTTTAAAGATTTATTTTTATTTATTTATATGTACAAGAGCTGGGGTATAGGCCAGAGGTGTGGGGTGTTGGAGTAGGGTGAGAGGATTCACCAGAGACAGAGTGGGGAACAGAACAGGCGGATCTACTGAAATACACTGCTGAGGGGAGCAGCAGGCGAGACAGAAGAGGTCTGCTGCACCATGTGGGTTAGCTCCCTGGCTGGGGATTGAACTCCTGTCACAGTGCTTGGCGATAGTTTGATAGCACTGAGACTTTAACCCCTGTACCACCAGGGAAGCCTATCTCTTGTTTTGTTTTATTTTTAAAGATTTTATTTATTTATTTATACAAGCACTGGGTACAGTCAGAAGCGCAGGAGGGTGAGAGAATTCACCAGAGCCAGAGCGGGGAGCAGAGCAGGCAGAAGGACCAAAGTACACTGCTGAGGGGAGTAGCGGGCGGGCAGGACGTGCGCCATGCGGGACGTGCCATGCGGGACCCTCCTCTGGTGGCCGGGGAGCAGCAGGGATCGAACCGATGCCGCAGAGGCTGCAGGCAGCCTCGTAATCCAGCGCTCAACCGCTGCGCCACCGGGGAGGCCCTATCTCTTGTTTTTTTTTTTTAACCTGTCTTTTTACTGTATTCATTTATTGTTTCTAATTGTTTTTTAGGGAGTCTTTAGAGTTTTCTATATATATTAACATATCATCTGCATATAATGATAGCTTCACTTCTTTTCCAATCTAGATTCCTTTAATTTCTTGTCATCTAATTTCTCTGGCTAAGACCTCTAATACTTAATTAAATAAAAGTGAGCAACCTTGTCTTGTTCCTGATCTTAAAGGAAAAACTTTCATCTTTTCACCACTGAGTATAGTGTTATTTGTGGGTTTGTGGTATATGGCCTTTATTATGTTGAAGTATGTTCCTTCTATCCCCTTTTTAAGAGTTTTTATCATAAATTGGTGCTGAATCTTATCAAATGCTTTCTCTGCATACATTGATGTTATCATATGATTTTTGTCCTTCCTTTTGTTAACACAGTATATTAAATCACTTTATTTGTGTTTGTTGAATCATTTTTGATCCTAGAAAAAATCCCAAATGGTCATGGTATATGATCCTTTTACTGAATTGAATTTAGTTTATTGAGAATTGTTTCATATATGTTCGTCAGATCTCTTTCTCTACCCGCCCCTGCCCCCGCCCCCGCCCCCCAGTCTTTTTTGGTATTGGGGCAGTAGAATATGGTTGAAAGTACACCTCTTGGCCTCCCCGGTGGTGCAAGGAGTTAAGACATAGCACTATGACGCTATCTGCAGTCACTGCAGCACAAGTTTGATCCCCAGCCAGGGAGCTGATGGCACAACAGAATTCTCCTGTCTTGCCTGCTGCAGTATTTTTTTTTTTAAAAGATTTATTTATTTATTTATTTATTTATTTATTTATTTATTTATTTATTTATTTATTTATTTATACAAGCACTGGGTATAGTCAGAAGCGCGGGAGGGTGAGAGAACCCACCAGAGCCAGAGTGGGAAACAGAACAGGCAGACCTAGGAAACACACCGCTTAGGGGAGCAGTGGGCGTGGCAGGAGAGATCTGTCAAGCCATGTGGGACCCTCGCCTGCGGCCCGGGATTGAACCGGTGCTGCAGAGGCTGCAGGCGGCCTCACAGCTCAGCACCCAACTGCTGCGCCACCAGGGGAGGCCCAGCAGTGTATTTTTTTTTTTAAGATTTATTTATTTATGCATATAAGAGCTGGGGTACAGGACAGAGATGTGGGGGTGAGAGGATTCACCAGAGACAGACTGGGGAAGGGAAGAGGCAGATTGACTGAAATACACTGCTGAGGGGAAACAGTGGGTGAGTCAGGAGAGGTCTTCAGTAGCGTATTTCAGTCAATCTGTTCTGCTCCCTACTCTGTCTCTGGTGAATCTTCTCAAACCCCCCACCCCACCACCTCTGGCCTGTACCCTGATTCTGGTATGCATAAATAAATAAATCTTAAAAGAAGAGAAAGTATGCCCTTTTTCACCTTTTAGGAAGCATTTAAGGAGAATAGGCATATGTTCTTTGAAAGTGTTAGGGGAAAAAGGATGTCCCAAAGCTAATTCCATATGGGCTTTGTGGACTCCACCCCCACCCTAGGTCAAAGTCAAAGACACTGGGAACTCCAAATCCCATCAACACCAAAGGGAAGGTGGCTGGGACCTGAGGGTGGGGTTAAGCAGCCAGGTGGATACAAAAGGCAGACACGTGGGCTTTGGGGATCCCCCAATTTTGGCTCTCCGCCAGCTCGCAGCGTCCGGTCCGTCCGGCCAGCTCTGAGAGTGACTTTGGGTTTCCAGGTCGTCGGATCGGGTAGGACGCATTAAAGACTTTATTTCCCTATTCTTTTCCCTGAATTGTATATTTTCCTTATTTCCTTTTCTCTTGTAAATAAAGCTTTTATTAACCTTTTGTGTGTGTCTGTAGTAGAGTATTCATAAGTCCCTTTAAAGCGCGCGGGTGAGGACCCACAGCCAGGAACCCGTTTTAATATCAGGGTTGCTCTATAACAAAAGTATGGTAGAATCCACTAGTGAAGTCATCTGGTCCTGGACTTTTGTGTTTTGTGCGTTAGATTTTTTTATTATGTTTCAATATCCAAACCTATGATCAGCCTACTTAAATTTTCTATTTCTTTGTGATTCAGTCTTGATAGGCTGTATTGTTCCAAAAATCATCCATGTCTTCTAGATTTTCAAATTTATTGACATATAGTTGTTCATATAATGTCTTATAAGTAGTCCCTTTATGTTTCTACGGTATCTTTTTTTTTTTTTAAAGATTTATTTATTTGTTTGTTTGTTTATACAAGCACTGGGTACAGTCAGAAGCGCGGGAGGGTGAGAGAATTCACCAGAGCAGGGAGCAGAGCAGGCAGAAGGACCGAAGTACACTGCTGAGGGGAGCAGCGGGCGGCAGGAGAAGTCTGCGCGCCATGTGGGACCCTCCTCCGGTGGCCGGGGAGCAGCCGGGGATCAAACCGGCGCCGCAGAGGCCGCGGGCAGCTTCGCAACCCAGCGCTCAACCGCTGCGCCACCGGGGAGGCCCTCTACGGTATCTTTTATAATTTCTCCTCTTTCATTTTGATTCTATTTATTAGTTTTCTCTTTTTTTTTTTTTTTGTGAGCCTAGCTAAAAGTTTGTTGATTTTGTTTATCTTTTTTGAAGAACCAGCTCTTGGTTTCATTGATCTCTTTTATTGTCTTTTTGATTTCTACTTCATTTTTTTCCTGCTCTAATTTTTATTATTTCCTTCCTTCTATGAATTTGAGACTTTTCTTGTTTCTTGACATAAGCCTGTATTTTTATTAACTTCCTTCTTAGTACTGCATTTGCTGCATCCCGTAGATTCTGATAATTATTGCCTTCATTTTTGTTTGTCTGAGTATTTTTTTATTTCTGCTTTAATTTCCTTGTTGACACAATGGTTATTAAGAAGCAGCTTGTTTAGACATGTTTGAGATTTTGCCACTTTTCTTTTTGTGGTTGATTTCTAATTTTATAACATTGTCAGAAAAAATACTTGGTGTGATTTCAGTCTTCATAAGTTTATTGACAATTATTTTGTGTACCAACATATGGTTATTCTTGAGAATGTGCAATGTGCACTTGAGGAAAATGTAATTCTGTTGTTTTGGTGTAGAATATTCTGTAAATATCTATTAAGTCCATCTGGTCTAGTTCATCATGTAGGGCTAGCGTCTCCTTATTTATTCTCTCTCTCTCATGGTTCACTATCCATGATTATATATATGTGGTGTTAATATCCCCTACTTATATTGTGTTATCAATGTCACTTTTTGTTTTTTTAAAGATGTATTTATTTATGCATACAAGAACTGGGGTACAGGCCAGAGGTGTGGGGTGTGAGAGGATTCACCAGAGACAGAGTAGGGAACAGAACAGGCAGATCAACTGAAATACACTGCTGAGGGGAGCAGTAGGTGAGTCAGGAGAGGTCTGCTGCGCCATGTGAGTATCTCCCTGGCCAGGAATCTAACTCGTGCTGCAGTGGCTGCCGGTAGCTTCATAGGTTGCATCTTAACCCCTTGCGCCACTGATGCCGGCGTGTGTAACAACTGCTGCCGTTTTACCACGAGTTCTTGTCTCGTGAAACCGTAGAAAGGAATTCACAGACTTGTTGAAGTAAGTAAGCAGAGAGAGACAAATCTTGTCTTTGAAAGAAAAGTTTATTTAGGAAGAAAAGAGACAAAGGAGAAAGACTCCCAGGTATAAGGTACCTGGGAGGGGCCAAGATGAGCCGGTACGGGATATTATGTTGGCAATATATACTTTTTCTCCCTCATTATGTTTAAGTTTTACTTTTTCTCTCCCTGATTGGCTAATTCCCAGAGGGTCTCACACTTACTAAGTGAGAGATTTCACATTCCTTATCTAACAGCTTTCCCTTTCCCCATTTGTCATGCTTGTCACTCTATCTTTATGGCCTAGACCTCTGGGTGAGCATCTCTACACTTTATCTTTATGGCCTAGTCCTCCTGGTGAGCATCTCTACATTGAAGTTAAACAGCTGCCCTCCTAAGTTGTCCATAAATTAAACCACTCTCCATTTCGCTAGTCTCCACCTCCCTTTATCACCTGAAGAAAACCAGGACCATCGTTAACAGCATTAATATTGTCCGTGGTTCTGGGGTATTTGTTTTTCTCAATGGAATTGGTTATATCTCTGAAGCCTCCCTAAATTCTTCAGGGGTCCCTCCTGCACTGTCCCTGAAACTGCCTAATAACCCTAGCTTGCCCTGTGTCTCACCACCATGGAGGCCCTCAATGTCACTCTTTAGTTCTATTGATAATTGCTGTATTTTTTTTAAAAGATTTATTTATGTATACAAGAACTGGGGTACAGGCCAGAGGTGTGTGTGGGGGTAGTGAGAGGACCCACCAGACAGAGTAGGGAACAGAACAGACAGACCGACTGAAATACACTGCTGAGGGGAGCAGTGGGCGAGGCAGAAGAGGTCTGCCAGGCCATGGGGATAGAACTCCTCCTGCACTGGCTGTGGATAGCTGCATAGGTTGCATCTTAACCCCTTGTGCCACCAGGGAGGCCCACATCTTTTACTTTGAATCAGCATTTGTCTTTAGAGTTCAAATGAGTTTCCAATATGGAGCAAAAATTTGGATTTCTTTTTGATCCATTCATCCATTATAACTTTTAATTGGTTAGTCCAGTCCATTGGCATTTAAGATAAATATTGAAATATAAATATTTATTACCATTTTATTGTTTGCTTTTTGGGGTGTTTTGATGTTCTGTTGTTTTTCTCTTATTCTCTTCTCTTGAGCTTTGACACATTCCTTTTGTGTTATGTTTGAATTTCCTTTCAAATTTCTTATGTACTGCTTCCATGGATTTTTGTTTTGAGGTTATCATTAGGTTTAACATGCAAAGTTATATACTTATAACCTATTGGGTGGCTTGATCTCAAGCTTATTCTAATGGCTCACATTTTTACTGTCTAGCTCCCCCACCACACACACACACACACACACACACACACACACACACTATATTTTTGGTATTTTTCTGTTTGTTTTTATTTTTATTTTATAGGAATTTCTTTAGTATTTCTTCCAAGGCCAATGTAATAGTGATGAATTCCTTTAATTTGTATTTCGCTATAAAACTCTTTATCCCCTGGGCCTCCGCTGGTGGGGTAGCGGTTGAGCGCTGGGCTGCGAAGCTGCCCACAGCCTCTGCAGCGCCAGTTTGATCCCCCATCACTGGCGAGGGTCCCACATGGTGCACAGACCTCTCCTGCCACGCCCAATGCTCCCCTCAGCAGTGTCTTTCATCAGTCTGCCTGTTCTGTTCCCCACTCTGACTCTGGTGAAATTCTCTCACCCTCCTGTGCTTCTGACTGTACCCATGTTAGGGGGAAAAGGATGTCCCAAAGCAAATTCCAAAGCAAATTCCACATAGGCTTTGTGGACTCCACCCCCACCCCAGGTCAAAGCCAAAGACACTGGGAACTCCAAATCCCATCACCACCAAAGGGAAGGTGGCTGGGACCTGAGGGTGGGGTTAAGCAGCCAGGTGGATACAAAAGGCAGACACGTGGGCTTTGGGGAATCCCCCATTTTTGGCTCTCCGCCAGCTCGCAGCGTCTGGTCCGTCCAGCCAGCTCTGAGAGTGACTTTGGGTTTCCAGGTCATCGGATCGGGTAGGACGCATTAAAGACTTTATTTCCCTATTTTCTCCCTGAGTTGTATATTTTCCTTATTTCTTTTTCTCTTGTAAATAAACCTTTTATTAACCCTTTTGCGTGTGTCTGTAGTAGAGTATTCATAAGTCCCTTTAAAGCGCGCGGGTGAGGACCCACAGCCAGGAACCCGTTTAATATCGGGGTTGCTCTATAACACCGAGAACAAACCTCTTCATCCCTCCTTCAATTCTGAGTGATAATATAGCAAAGTATTCCAGTTAAAAATCCTTTCCTTTAAGCACTTTAACTATACTGTGCCATTCCCTTCTGTCCTACAAGATTTCTTCCAAGAAATCCACAATCTTAAAAGGTTTCCTTTCTATATGATTCAATTTTCTGTAGACTTTTTTAGTATTCTCTCCTTATTTTTAGTTTTTACTACTTTAATTATAATATTACATTTCTTTCCTGAAGTATTGGGAGCCATGCCACTCATGTCGTCTGACAAAAGTCCCGGCTTGGGGCAGATTTCTGAAAAATCAGGAATCTCATTAGCTGACTCCAAGATTCTCCTCATTTGTTTATGGCTAGTTTCTACCATTGCTAAAAATATGCATTTAAAAGTAAAACTGCAAATATTGATCAATTACTGAATAACCAATTTGATGCAAATGGCACTGCATAATACAATTATTACATTTTTTATAAAATTAGTTCTTTTCTGCCAAAAGGCAGTCAACATTTGGCCTTACATTAACAAGTGAAAAAACTTCTGGGAACAAAAGGCTATAAACATCCCTTGGCCAAGTCTTTAATATGGAGATGTGGTCTTTTGAGGCAAGGGCTAATTGGAGAAGGAAATTCCATTACTTTAAAGATAGCAGTTGGGTGGCAGATCCATGCTCCAAGCGTAAGAAAATTCCTAATGAGCCAGGAGGCGCCATAGCTGACTCCTGCTAAATTCTTCCTGTTTGTTTAGGGCTGATTCCCCTGGAGGTGACAGTTGGTATGGTAGCTGTTAGAATATGCATTCAAGAATAAGTCAACAGCAATTTTATGACTGGTCGAGCTAAAACAATATAGATAATAATTTCTAAATAAAAGCCTTCTGTTTTTTACTTCAATCAATTAGTTATATGTTGGTCTAAACTTCATAGGTTAGTTAGAAATAATCTTTGTCTCCCTTCCCCCAGGTAACTTCCTGCCCTTTGTTTCCCTCAGCCCATAGTTAATCAATCGTTCACCATGGCAAACTTAGAAATGTTAGTTGTAGACACATAGGCTTTTTGCTAGTAATACAATAACTGTTGGATTGTTTAAAGTAAATAACTATTTTGAAAACATTTGTTTAGCAACTGTGCCTTCTTTAAGACAAAAAATAATAAATGTTACACCTCTGCTGGAAGGCAAACAGACCCTTGGCGGCTCCTGAAAAAGGACATGTGATGATTGTTATCTTCCTATCTTATGCTTGTGTACTCACGATTTGCTTAGTATAAATAAAGGGCTGCTGAGACCCTCAGCAGGATGATGTCAGCACCCTGATCAAGTGTCTGTGTCTCCCCCTTCCCCTTCCCTTTCCCTTTTCTCTACAATTGCGCCTGTTATAGGACAGGGAGAGGGGCAGCCCAAAACCCGCAAACCTGCCTATTCTACATGGGTTCTGCCATCCGCCGCATCAACACAAAACATAGGAGACTTTAATGGGAAGGAACTTTAATAAAACTAGGAAACAATACAGGTAAGGCAAAGAGTCTAGTTTCTAAATGAAGCATCCAGAGTTACCCGTCCCCTCGTGGGTAAAAGTCCATCCAAATGGGATTGGCCCAGAGCAAGGCCCCAAAGCCTGCTACAAGACTAAAGCATCTTCCAGTGGGGACCCACAGAAAAGGGTCACAAACAACCGGACAAGCCCGGAAGGAAAAGAGCAAAATCAACATCAAGATAAAAGCTGCCATTGTCACCTCCCCGCGGGTCTCACCCACATCTGTGTCACCTAGTCCACGACCAAAAGACAAGCGCAGTTTCTTCACGTGTCTCTAGGCTCCACGCGCCTCCTCCAGGTCTCCTTCTGGCTCCATCCTGCTCCTTCCTCAGTCTCCTCTTCAGCTTCTCCTCTTCCTGCTCAGCTCCACCCTCTCTTGGGTGGGGCAGGGAACCTCCCCCTTTCCTGGGGACCACCCTGTTACACGCCGTCGACGCCTTCCCATCCTTCAGGAACCCCTGACACCCAGACTGCTGTGGCTGGCTCACAACACTGAAGTTAGGGAAATTCTTGGCTAATATTTTCAAATAGATTTTTTTTAAGATTTATTTATATTTATTTATGCATACAAGAACTGGGGTGTAGGCCAGAGTTGCAGGGGGTGAGAGGATTCACCAGAGACAGTGGGAGCAGAACAGAAATAAAATGCTGAGGGGAGCAGCGGGCAAGACAGGAGAGGTCTGCTGTGCCATGTGGGTTAGCTCCCTGGCTGGGATTGAACTCAGGCCATCATGATGATAGCACTGAGACTTAACCCTTGTGCCACCAGGGAGGCCCATATTTTCTTCAAATACATTTCTAACTCTTTCCCTTTCTTCTCCTTCTTGGACCTCTGTGATGCAGATGTTGTTCCTCTTGATGTTATCCCATAAATCTCTTACGCTATTTTCATATTTTTAATTATTATTTTTTTGCCACTCTATTTGCATGTTTTCCATTACCCTGTATTCCAGCTCACTAATTCTACTTATTGCTGCTGCTTCCTTTTTTTTTTTTAAGATTTATTTATTTATGCATATGAGAGCTAGAGTACAGGCCAGAGGTGTGGAGAGGGGGTGAAAGGATTCACCAGAGACAGAGTGGGGAACAGAGCAGACAGATTGACTGAAGTACACTGCTGAGGGGAGCAGTGGGCGAGTTGGGAGAGGTCTGCTGCGCCATGTGGGTTGCTCCCTGGCAGGCCAGGGAATCGAACTCTTGCTGCAGTGGCTGGGGACAGCTTCACAGGTTGTGTCTTAACCCCTTGCGCCACAAGGGAGGACCCTGCTTCCTCTCTCTATGCACCACAAGGGAGGCCCCTGCTTCTTCTTCTTATGTACTGTTGAGAACCTCTTGTATTTTTTTTCACTTGTTGTGTTATTTAGTCTATTATTTGCTTGAACCTTTCTCATAGTTTCTCTATCCTTGTTGTGTTTCTCATTTGTTCATTGATTAGTCTTCTGATTTAAATAAGTATCAAGACTGTTACTTTGAACTCTTCTTCAGGGAAATTAACTAGTTCTGTGACATTTAGATTTTTTCTTTGGGGCTTTGTTTTGTACCATCATTTGGCATATATTACCCTGTCTCTTCGTTTTGCTTGAAACTATGCACTGCTTTCTATGGGTTGAGTTAAACTGTTTTCTTTCCTCAACATGCTGTGCTGAGCTTATATTATAAATACAGGTTATAGGATACAATCCTAGGATGTTTGCCCAGATACAGGGATATCCATTGCTTTATAGATTTTTTTTTTAAAGATTTATTTATTTATTTATACAAGCACTGGGTACAGTCAGAAGCGTGGGAGGGTGAGAGAATTCACCAGAGTTAGAGTGGAGAGCAGAACAGGCAGACTGACGAAATACACTGCTGAGGGGAGCAGCGGGCATGGCAGGAGAGGTCTGTCTCGCCATGTGGGACCCTTGCCGGTGGCCGGGGATCGAACTGGTGCTGCAGAGGCTGTGGGCAGCTTCGCAACCCAGCGCTCAACCGCTGCGCCACCGGGGAGACCCCATTGTTTTTATAAATTGATGCCTCTGCACCAGTTTGGATATTTGGAGCATGACTGCTGTCAGAGTAAGAGCCAGTGTAGTATGCAAAGAGGTTGCTGGTAGAGAATATCAAGAGGTAAAGAACCTCCCTAGGTGCTGCGGGTACCCTAGCTGAAGAGATCTGTGACCACCCTTTCCTCTAGGCCAGTTCCTTAGTCAGCTCATTCCCAGCAGCCTCAGGCTAACACCGAACCCTCAGCTGTGATGCAGCTGTGATCTGCAAGTTCTGCAACCATACTTTTTTTCAGAGGTATTAACAGGAGCAGAGCTACCTGGGAGCTATGGGTCTGGACTGTCAACCGGTCACATTTCCAATAGTGGTCACAGGTGGAAAAGAGGCAGGTGTTTCTCAAGGTCTATGGACACTGTCCATAAAAGATCACCTCCCTTGCAGACCTCTTTCATCTCTGGGGGTAGGGAGAGGTATGGCCCTGGGAAAGAGGACAATGGAGAGAGAACTGTAATTAGGGTCTGTTCACAGCAACTTCCCTGGAGATTTCCAGGGAAAGAGATTTCCCTGGAGGCACAAGCTTCTGCTAACAGGACTTGGGTGCTTTAAACTCTTGAAGCAACAAGCACTTAAGGTGAATGTAACCCCAGCTATTGGCTCCAGATGTGGGTGGGATAGGTGTTTTGCATAATACGGAAGGCTGTTTTAGAGAGGGACTTCTCTGTGAGGTTGCCACTTCCACCCTGAAAAATTCCTCTAAGGCTGGAACTCCAGCTGCCTACCCCCACTATAGTTAGCTTAAGTGGACAGTCACTACCTTGGATAAGCATAGTACTGGTACTTGTAAGAACTGTCTGATGGCTTCAGGCACCCCTAATGGCAGGGGTGTGGCTGCTTTGCCCTGCCGCTCTGTCTTCCTTGGTTGATGTCTAGCTGTATGGAGTCAGTGTTTGCCAGCATCTATGAGCTACCCTAGCACTCAGCTGCAGATTGCTGCTGCCCAGTACCCTGTTCTCTAGGAAAGCCCTACGTTTTCCTCACCTGGTTGTGTGGGCTCCTCTCTCTAGTGCAGTCCCCAGGTACTAGGGTCCTTAATATGGCCATGAGCCTGTCAGTAACCAAAGAAAGGCTCTGCATGGCAGCCACCTCTCCCTCTCTTAGGTCCTGGTGCCCTGGTGTGGTCCAAGGAAATTATATTAACCTTTTCCTACTGTAGGGGCAGGAGAGGACATGGCAGGTTTTCTATGATCCCAGCAGATGGGGGTTAAGGGAGGAGTCAGAGTCCTGGAGCCCTCCGTGGCTTTTCAGGCTTTTATTGGGATTTACCAGGCACACGGCAGGCAGGGATGCTGGGGGGCCGGGAGGCTGGCAGGCCTTCCAGCCCCCAGCAAGCCTTCACTCTGTCTGGGCTCTCTGGCGTTCTCTGGCAGTCTCTCAGCCCAGGTGTACCCACTTCAGGTGCCCGCCATCAGGCATGCATTCAGGACCGCAGGGTTCCCTCATCTATCCTAATGGCGGGAGGGCAGAAAAGCCTGATGCTTTTACCTTACCCTACACCTATCCTCTCTGAGGTTTTCTGTTGATTTCCCTTGTGAGCATGCTGATGTTCTATTCATCCAATCTTTCTCATGGGCTGTTGTTTTTGTCTATATGTTGGTGGTTTTCATGGAAAGGAGGTGAGATCTGCATCTTTACTATTCTGACATCTTATCAGAACTCCCTATTTTTTTAATTTTATTTTGTAATGCAGTCACATGGTTCAGAATATATAACATCTCCCCTCTGCCCCCACCACACTTCGAATTGCCTAGTCATTATGCTGAGGTAGAACAGGAATTTAGCACAACTGCAGTCCCTTGCTTCTCCCATCCAGTATTTCTTAAAACAAAACAAAACAAAACAAAAAAAACGCTGTGCACATTTCAAAACAAAGTGACTCAAACCCTATCAGTTTATCTTGCACATGGTTGCAAAACTTCTATCTAACGTAACTAACAGGAGGCTAGGGGCTGGTGATTTTGTTAAGCAAATTGGCCAGATCTTTTTACCCCTGTAACCAGTGGCTAAAGCCAAAAACTGTTGTAGGTGGCGCCCCCTGGAGGGGGTTGCTGGCCAGGATAGAAATATCACCTTTGGGGTGGAGACTCTGAAAAGAAATATAAGGGCTGCAGAAGCAGCCCCCAGCATTCAGTGTTGGAGGGTTCAGTGTTCAGGACTGGCGTCTGAGCTTGAGTGTCGAACACTCAGTGTTCAGGATTCAGCGTTTTCTGATCTTCCGCTATTCCGAGGTCAGTGATTTCTGCCCCCAGCAGGCTGATCTTCCAGAAGGCTGTTGTAGGCCTCTGAAGGACATGGAGAGGCTTCCAGCAGCCAACCTCAGAGAAGAAAAGTTTGGAGGCTTTGCAAGTAGTGGAGGGAATGAAACTGTTTCCAATTTTGTTGCTGTTACAGTCTGGCAAGTAAGGCAAAGATGCGAAGCTGGTGGCTCATTGAGCTGTGTGAGTGTGGCCATTTGTTAGGTTGTTTGGTCACTGAAGCTGCTGTTTGAGTGTCGCTTGTCTGGTGCTGCACTACGTCCTCTTGGCAGCTCCGGGGAGCATCTCCTGTTGTATCTTCTACTTGCGTTTTTGATTTTGCTCCTTTAGTCCCAAACTTGGGTCCCTCTGTCCCTTTGCTGTGGTTTCCTACCAGAAGGTGCCTTAGACCTGTGGCAGGCTTTTAGGCCTCAGTGGTCCTGCTTTGGGCCAACCCTGTTTGGCTGGTCTTTACTCACAGGGCATGGGTAACTGGGTGTTTAATAGAAAATTATTTTAAACTATTTCTTTTTATTTATTTATTTTTAAAGATTTATTTATTTATACAAGCACTGGGTACAGTCAGAAGCGCGGGAGGGTGAGAGAACTCACCAGAGCCAGAGCGGGGAGCAGAGCAGGCAGAAGGACCGAAGTACACTGCTGAGGGGAGCAGCGGGCGGCAGGAGAGGTCTGCGCCATGTGGGACCCTCCTCCCGTGGCCGGGAAGCAGCCGGGGATGGAACCGGTGCTGCAGAGGCTGCGAGCAGCTTCAGTGCTCAACCGCTGCGCCACCGGGGAGGCCCTAAACTGTATTTCTTTTTCTTCTCGCTATTGCACACTGAAGGGTAAATGGTTTTCAGGCTTTTCTGCTGTCCCACATTAGGATTGCCCTGCCTGAGGGGCACCTGCAGTTGTTACATTACTGTGTTGTTTTCTTCTGTGGGCCATGGGAGTAGTATTGATACACTCATCAGGAGAAGGAGAAGCAGAAGCAGAAGGGAGGCAGAAGCAAGAAGGGGAGAAAGAAGGCCAGAAGAGAGAGAGAGAAGCCCGGAGTGAAGACTTGCCAGGAGCTAGGAGGCTTGCTGGCCTCCTGGCCCCTTGGCATCCCTGCCTGCCATGTACTTGGTTGCTGCAATACATACATGTAAAGCTCAATAAAAGCCTGAGAAAACCCACTGAGGGCTCTGGGACTTCTCCTTTACCCAGTCTGCTCAGATCATAGATATCCCACTCTGTGCCAATCCTGCCACTACAATTTCTTTTTCTTCTCTCTGTTGCACACTAATTGTGTTAAAGTTCTTTCCTATTGAAGATCTTGCATACCAGAGTATGTTTTGTCTTGATGCGGTGGATGGCAGAATCTATTTAGAGCAGACAGGTTTGGGGGTCTCCGGGTACCTACCCCTCACCCTGCCCTATAACAGGAACACTCTGTGAAGAGCTGAGGCCTTCCTCTCCAAAGTAAATCACAGGGTCCCCTCCCCAAAACTGTGAAAGTCAATAGGTAGCAGACTGGTGTCTATGGCAGTGTATGCCTGTGGGCGCAGGATAGGCACAGAGCAGGATATCTAGGATCCCAGCAGAACTGGTAAAGGAGGAGTCCTGGAGTCTTCAGTGGGTTTCTCAGGCTTTTATTGAGCTTTACATGTACTGCGGCAAACAGGTGCACGGCAGGCAGGGGTGCCGGGGGGGCCAGGAGGCTGGTAGGCCTCCAATCCCTCAGCAAGTCTTCACTCTGGGCTTCTCTGGCTTCTTTCTGTCCTCTCTCCTGCTTCTGTTTCTCTTGGTGACTATATCAATACTCCTCCCATGGCCCACAGAAGTAAATAAGATAGTTTGCAATAATGTAACAACTATAGGTGCCCCATCAGGCAGGGGCAATTCTAATGGTGGGAGAGCAGAAAAGCCTCAAAAACCATTTACCCTACAATGCCTTAGTTGTGTTATTGTTAGGGGGAAAGGATGTCCTGAGTGAATTCCATACAAGCTTTGTGGATGCCACCCCCACTCCATCAAGACACTGGGAACTACAAATCCCAGGATCCCCAAATGGAAGTTGCAAGGACCTAAGGCGGAGTTAAGCAGCCATTTTCTCTGTTTGTAAATAAAAAACAGCCATGTTAGTGGGGCCTGGGACACTTGGCTCTTGCTGTTGGCTAGGCAGATTTGGTCTTGGTGCGTCATTTGGGATTCCAAGTTGGCAGAACGGGTAGGATGCATTTAAGAATTTATCTCCCTCTTTTCTCCTTGAGTTGTACATTTCCTCATTCCCCTTCCCTTGTAAATAAACATTTTGTTAACCTCTTGTGTGTGCCTGCAGTATAAGTTCCTTTAAGAACTCTGGTGAGAACCCACAGTCAGGCAAGCCATTTTAGAGCGGGGCTTACCTTATAACTTTGTCGAATGCAACTTGAGATGAAGGCACTTGCCACTATTGTGGATTTAGAAAGGGAATTAGTAATATACCCTACATGCCATGGTATTGTTAGGGGAAAAGGATGTCCTGAGCTAATTCCATGCAGGCTTTGTGGACTCCACCCCGACTCCAGACCAAAGCCATCAAGACATTGGGAAAGAGGGCCTCCCCAGTGGCGCAGCGGTTGAGCGCTGGGTTGCAAGCTGCCCGCAGCCTCTGCAGCGCCGGTTCGATCCCCGGCTGCTCCCCGGCCACCAGAGGAGGGTCCCACATGGCGCGCAGACCTCTCCTGCCGCCTGCTGCTCCCCTCAGCAGTGTACTTCGGTCCTTCTGCCTGCTCTGCTCCCCGCTCTGGCTCTGGTGAATTCTCTCACCCTCCCGCGCTTCTGACTGTACCCAGTGCAGTATAAACAAAACAAACAAACAAATAAATAAATAAATAAACATGCCTCTATAAAAAATTTAAAAAAAGACATTGGGAAAGACAAATCCCGTCACCACCAAAGGGAAGGTGGCTGGGACCTGTGGGTGGAGTTAAGCAGCCAGGTTGGGTATAAAAACCAAACACGTGGGCCTTGGGGGGCTCGCTCTCTCGCTCGCCTCCTGGCTTCACGGCTCCTGGCTTGCGGCCAGCTCTCAGAGTACCATTTGGGATTCCAGATCGGCGGATCGGGTAGGACGCATTTAAAACTTTGTCTCCCACTTTTCTCCCTGAGTTGTACATTTCGTCACTTGCCCTTCCCTTGTAAATAAACCTTTTATTAGCCTTTCGTGTGTGTCTGCAGTAGAGTATTGATAAGTCCTTTTAAGTGTGCGGGTGAGGACCCATAGTCAGGCACCCCATTTTGTATCGGGGCTGCCCTATAACAGTTTCATTACTAAATTAAAAAAAAAAAAACTGAGCCCCCAATCCTTGCCCAGCAGGCAAGTTTGGGAGGCTTGAATAGATAAAGGGAATGGAAGGAACTGCCATGGGAACTGATCTGTTAAACTAATGATCTGTATCATGAATCAGGACACACCCAAGATTAGTCACTCTAACCAAATCACTCATGCCTGGGGTTTAACAGAGCCTTTGGACCTCCCTCTCTCTACGCATATGGCCCCTCTGACACCACCTCGCAGCAACATATTTCAATAAATCCCTCTTTTCTGTTTTCTATTCTGTCTCTGGTGAATTCTTTCACCCCCATGCCTCTGGCCTATCCTCTGATTCTTTCCTGCAACACTGCACATAGCCCATACAATAGTCCAGTATGGCCAGTAAGAAAACCTGAAGGACTGTGGAGAATGACTCCGTTATTAAGAACTAAATAAAGTGGGCCTCCCCGGTGGCGCAGCAGTTGAGCGCTGGGTTGTGAAGCTGCCCGCGGCCTCTGCGGTGCCGGTTCGATCCCCGGCTGCTCCCCAGCCACTAGAGGAGGGTCCCACATGGCGCGCAGACCCCTCCTGCCGCCTGCTGCTCCCCTCAGCAGTGTACTTTGGTCCTTCTGCCTGCTCTGCTCCCGGCTCTGGCTCTGGTGAATTCTCTCACCCTCCTGCGCTTCTGACTGTACCCAGTGCATGTATAAACAAAAACTAACAAAATAAAGAAATAAATAATAAAATAAAACATGCCTCAAAAAGAAAAAAGAACTAAATAAAGTGACACCACACACTACATGTCGTGGTTTGCAATATAGCTGATCTAAATAAAATTTTAGCAGCTCTAGGGTTATAGCATAATGTCTTGTTCTTATCTAATGCTTTCTTTAGCATCCCTTTGGATGTCTCAGCTTAACATCAACTGGCCTTTTCCTAGAAGGGAGGAAGGAGACTTTTCTTATGCTCCCACAAGAGCATTTACATAGTCTCACTATTTGCCACAGTCTAGTGGCTAGAGTTCTGGAAAGGTGGTTGGATCTCCCCTGGTGACTATTTCTTTTTTTTTTTTAGATTTATTTTTTATTTGTACAATAGCTGGGCTACAGGCCAGAGGCGTGGGAGGGTGAGAGGATTCACCAGAGACAGAGTGGGGAGCAGAACAGGCAGACAGAAAGAATGAAAGCACTGCTTAGGGGAGCAGTGGGCATGACAGGAGAGGTCTGCCGTGCCATGTGGGAATCTCTCTGGCTGGTTGGGAATCGAACCTGTGCTTCAGAGACTATGGACAGCCTCAGAGTGCTGCACTCAACCCGCTGCGCCACCAGGGAGGCCCGACAATATTTTTTTATATAGATGATACAATGTGAACCTGGGATGATTTGTCTTTACTGAGGCTACCATTAACCTGCAAGAGCTCCTAGCTCAATGAGGATAGGCAGTGAAAGCCAACAAGATCCAGGGACCAGGACCATCAGTAATATTCTTGGGGGTTGTCTGGTCAGTCAGGACTAAGGTCAGGACAGCTGACATATTAGAATTTGATCCCCTGCCAGGGAGGTGACCCACATGGCACAACAGACCTCTCCTGTATCGCCCTCTGCTCCCCTCAGCAGTGTATTTCAGTCAATCCACCTGTTCTGCTCCCCACTCTGTCTCTGGTAAATCCTCTCATCCTCCCCCCTACCTCTGGCCTACACCCCAGCTCTTGTATGCATAAATAAATAAATCTTGAAAAAAAAAAAAAGAGACATTTTGAAGAAAACAGCATTGACTGTTCTCTCTGGGGGTAGACACAACAATTGAATAAAGCCTTCAGAATGCCCAAGTGTAGAGTAAATGATTTTCAGGCTTTTCTGCCCCCCCCCCCCAATTAGGATTGCCCTGCCTGATGTGGCACCTGTATTTTGTTTCATTGTTATAAGGTATGTTGTTTACTTCTGTAGGCCATGACAGCAGTATTGAGATATTGGCCAAGGAAACAGAGGCAGGAGAAAGAATGCCAGAGAGCCCAGAATAAAGACTTGACAGGGACTTGCCCTGGCACCCCTGCCTGCTGTGTACCTGGTTGCTGCACTACGTGTAAAAGCTCAATAAAAGCCTGAGAAAGCCACCGAGGGCTCTAGGACTCTGCTGGGGCCACATTTACACCTGGTCTGCCAAATCATAGAAAATCTGCTCTGTACCATCCTGCCCCTACGCCAAGTTTGGCCCCAATTACTGCCTCATATCAGCATATGACAAACTCCAGAGTTCTTCCGGGCCTAACCACAGGCAGTTAGGGTTCAATTTTCAATAAATGGACTTGAGCTCTTAATTTCAGATGAGAGGCTAGGGTTGAGATTGCCTGTAGCACCAGTTCTGCTGCCTCGGATCGTGGGCTGATCCTCTCTAGCCATCTTCTCCTCCACTTGAGGTCTCATCCCACCACTCCTGGACCTTGTCCACCTCCTGTGCTACCATGATGCCTTCAGCGTTTTAACAGGTTCAGTATGCTACTCAGTACCTCCTGAGTCTTTGGAGAGCGCCACACCCATCTGCATCAGATCCATCCTGCCAACTACACCAATTGTAGGGGCAGGATGAGCACAGAGCAAGTTTCTATGATTTGTGCAGATGGGGTAAAGGAGAGTCCTAGAGCCCTTGGTGGCTTTCTCAATCTTTTATTGAGCGTTTGCCTGTACTATAGCAACCAGGTACATGGTAGGCAGTGGTGCCAGGGGGCCAGGAGGCCGGTAGGCCTCCAAGCACCCCAGCAAGTCTTAACTCTGGGCTTCTCTGGTGTTCTTTCTCTTGTTCTCTCTCCTGCCTCTGCTTCTCCTGGTGAATATCTCCACACTGCTGCTATGGCCCACAGAAATACACAACATAACTTACAACAATGTTACAAATGCAGTTGCCCCATCAGCCAGGGTAATCCTAATAGCAGGAGGGCAGAAAAGCCTGAAAACCATTTATCCTATATTGCCACATACTTTATCCTTAAGTGTCACACATTTACACCGAGGCCTAGCCTGGAACTTTCTCTCCACTGGTTGGGTATTTTACTTCTCTGGGATGTAGAGAAAGAGGCATAGGTGTGTTTTACAACCATGTGTTACAGATGCAAACATACAACCCCCACATCACCACGTCACTAAAAACTGACATGCAGAAGGGAATAAGGTATGGTATTCACTCCCTGGGAAACACCAAAATTAATAACACTGATTTTGGGGTTTGGGGCATAGAGACTGTAACTATCTTATTGCATGGAGAAGACTTACCTATTCTGGTTTCCACTAAACACTTGTCTTATTGTCCTTAGTTTCATTCTCCTTCTGTTACCTCATCACTGTCACAGGTGTATCTTCCTTCAAAGGGCCCAGACCTATGCTGAAATACACAACTGATCCAACTATTGGATTTGTAGTTCTTTCTTTCATCCAGAGCTGTAGCATGGCCCTGACTGTGAGACCCTTCATCTATTTAGAGTGGGGGAATTAGGCCCCAGACCCATTATTAGCATTTTCTATCATAATTTTTATTATTTTCTTTCTGGTATTTACTATTGTGGCCTAAACCTACAAATTATTTGCTCCCTGCTAGCAAGCTCTAGAGAAGCATGGAGCACTGGCAGTAACATTGTACAGGCAGCCTTTCAGCCCCAATCACCATCTTCTAGTAAATAGCCAAAATGACCTCCACAAAAGAGGAAAGGCACCTGCTGTTTTCTAGGCTGTTTAGAAAACATGGAGTTGTTCCTGTGGCCACATACATTTGAATTCCTGAGAACCATGATGTTATAGACATCCAGGTGACTGGCACTGTTCAAAAAGGAGTGCCAAATAGCAAAATGGGAAGAGTCTACAATGTTACCAGCATGCAGTTGTTGTAAACAACAAGGGCAAAATTCTTGCCAAGAGAATAAATATTCCTATTGAACATATTAAGCACTTAACAGCCCAGGCAGCTCCCTGAAACATGTGAAAGAAAATGATTAGAAAAAAGGAAGCCAGGGCCTCCCTGGTGGTGCAAGGGGTTAAATGTCAGCACTATGAAGCTACCACCAGCCACTGTGGCATGAGTTTGATCCCCACCCAGGGAGCTGGCTGCTGACATGGCTCAGCAGACCTCTCCTGTCTTGCCCACTGCTCCCCTCAGCAGTGTGTTTCAGTGGATCCTCCTGTTCTGCTCCCTGCTCTGTCTCTGGGGAATTCTCTCATTTTCCCCCCCCACCCCCCACACCTCTGGCCTACACCCTGGTTCTTGTATGCATAAATAAATAAATCTTCAAAAAAAAAAAGGGAAGCCAAAGAGAAAGGTACTTGGGAAGGAACCTGAGTTGTTGGGCCCCAGCCCCTATGACTTCATGAAAGGATAGGTGTGAAAGAAAAAGAAAAACCTCTGAACTGTTAAAAAAAAAAAAAAAAAAAAAAGTCATACAGGCAGAAGATGGCAGGGGTGCACTGCAGGATAACCAAAGTGTTGTAACAACACCATCTTAAGCCCATGACTGGTAATTGCCCTCCGGGGAAGACAATTTACCCCTCGTTTCTTGCATATGTATTAACCTGTACTCATGATCTCTATTCAGTTCAATCTTAGTAGAACTAAGGCACATGTGACATATCCCCTGGGGATATCTGGGGTTGTTATTCTTATAAAGAGTTTTCACACTCTTATGTGTGTTAGGTTATAAGAAAGTATAAGACCCCTGTCAGGGTAGGTGGCATGGCTCCTGCCTCAACCTAAAGTCCTGTTCACCTGCCCAGTGCTGAGGACCCACAGAGGTAAGTTGCCCTTAATAATCTTGATGTATAATTAATGGATGTGCCTGTTTCATTCTTCAGACTCAAATTACTTTCTCTATTTGGGGGAATTTATTTGTTCCTGCAGCCACATACAATTATATTCACACATGTATATGTATGTATTGTGCATATTTTTTCTATATTATATGCTTTCTGGGACTTGGCTATAAAATTGTTTTTTAAAAACAGCACTATAAGCTAAGATTGACCTGCAAAGGGGTGGGGTAGGCAGGAGAAAAGCAATCTACCAGAGAAGCTAGGGAGAGAAGGAGGAAGAGGGGATGTGGGATTCAGAAATGTGATTCCCAAGATAAGAACTTTTCCTTGCTTGCAGGAGGGGGGGGGTCTCTGGGGAAGACAAAGGGACCACAAGGACTGTCCCACTCAACCTGCCCGTGACACGGACATGTATCATCAAGGGCCAGGCATCAAGGACTGCATCATCCCTTTATCCTAATACTAAGACTTTGGAGAGAATTGATGTCTTTACAATATAAAATCTTTTTCTATTAGTACATAATATATTTTCATTAATTTAGAATTTTTTAATGTCTATCAATAAGGTTTTCTCATTTTCTCCAAAAAGATTGCAGATCTATTGTTAAATTTATTCCAGAGGACTTGTGTTGCAATTGCCAATGGTATTTTTTATTTAAATTTTATTGAGGTTTATCATAAAGTGCACAAATGAGATTTATAATAGACTTTTATATGTATATATTCATGTAACTAAATGGTACATTTTAAAAAGCTAGGCATTATTACTAATGTTTGCAGATGATAAAACTATAATACATTTGTATATTGATTTTTTCTATATTAATTTTATATAGACAAACTCCTTATACTCATCAATTCCATCCTGACTTTTTTTGGGGGTTGCTACTTGTACAATAATTTCATCTTTGAATACTGACATTCTTGCTTCTTTTCAATCTTTATGTATTTATTGTTCAATGACTAGCTAAAATTCCATTATTGTATTGACTAGGATTACTGAGAGTACACAGCCTTGCCTGTTCCTCAGTCTTAACTGGAATGCTTTCAACATTTCACCATTATTGAGATGTGCTTTACAGAACTTTTAAAGATGTCCTTTAACAGGTCATGGGTCTTTAAAAAAAAAAAAAAGAACAACTATCAATGGGGGCCTCCCTGGTGGTGCAAGGGGTTAAATCTCAGCACTATGAAGCTATGCGCAGCCACCGCAGGACTAGTTGGGATCCCTGAGCAGGGAGCTAACCCACATGGCACAGCAGACTTCTGCTGTCTCACCGGCTGCTCCCCTCAGCAGTGTATTTTAGTCAATCTGCCTGATCTGTTCACCACTCTGTCTCTGGTGAATCCTCTCACCCCCCCACCCCCATACCTCTGGCCTATACCCCAGCTCTTGTATGCATAAATAAAATAAATCTTTAAAAAATCCTATCAATGTATGTTGACTATTTTCAGCTGTTTTTCTGCATCAATTGAAATGAACACCCCTTTCCCTTTAATTTAATGGGTTTATATTTCTCCTAGTCTAATATTTATTTTCTAACTTTGTAAATGTCTTCTGTTACACATATCTTCTCAGGTTTCCCTTGTCAGCTTTCCCTCTTTACGCATACATTAAATGTTAGTCTTCTCTAGTTTCTACCTTTACTCCTCTTGTCACTCTTTTTTTCAAGCTCCTACTTTTTTGTAGGTCTCCTAAGATTAAAAAAAAAAAAATAGTTTGGAGATAACAGGGTTTTCAGATACTGTGTCTCCCCACAATCTGTTCAAGCAGGCTTGAATCCAAGTCAAAGCACTGACAGATTGGTGGCTTGAGTTCTGTTCTGTCAAGCTGCAATTATGCACCAAGACAGATCCCTTAGGGTCCTGCCTTTGAATGGCAAATAAAATCTCTGTCCTGAGCCTCCCTGGTGGCACAAGGGGCTAAGCACCGCACTAAGGAGCAACCCATGGCCTCTGGGCCGTAAGTTTGATGCCGCGTGAGTTCGATCCCCGGCCGCCCAGGGAGCAACCCACATGGCCTGGCAGACCTCTCCTGACAAACCCGCTGCTCCCCTCAGCAGTGTATTACATTCAGTCTGCCTGTTCTGTTCCCAGCTCTGTCTCTGGTGATTCCTCTCAACCCCACCCCACCCCCCACCCCCGCCTCTCGCATCTGGTCTGTACTCTGGTCTTGTATGCATAAATAAATAAAACTTTAACAAATTAAAAAAAAAAAAACAAACCTCTGTCCTGTCCACCCTCAGGATTGGTTGGAAACTCAGAAGAATAAATATGGTAGAATAAAACTCTCAAATTATTCACAGGTAAGAAATCGTTCTTGTTACCAGGATTGTTAGGGGTGGTGCAATAATGGAGATGGTTTGGATTTTGAAGATGATGGAATCTAGATCCACTTCCAAACCAGCAGTGTGACCTTGCACTTGTTACTTAACATTCAAATCCCATCTCTTATCTAGCGTCGCAGATAAAATCGGCAAAGCCCTTGACAGAGTAAGAGTTCAGTGAATTTAGTGATTTTTTTTTTTTTAGAGATTTATTTATTTATGTACACAAGAGCTGTGGTACAGGCCAGATGTGCAGGAGGGTGAGAGGATTCACCAGAGCCAGAGCGGGGAGCAGAACAGGCAGACTGAGGAAATACACTGCTGAGGGGAGCAGTGGGCGAGACAGGACCGGTCTGCCGCGCCACGTGGGTTTCTCTGGGCTGCGGACAGCTTCATAGCGCGGTGCTTAACCCCTTGCGCCACCAGGGACTCCCGAATTTAGTGATTAAGCGAGGAAATGCACGCGCATATGATCTGAAAAGCATGAAACACTCCATTAACCAAAGCAGTAAACCTTCCGCGCTCAAACATCCTAAGCCAGTTCCCCAGTAACAGCTTCAGGTACGTAAAAAAGTGGATGAAAGGACTAAAAGATTCTCTCCCCCTATTCCGCAAAGCCCAGCGCCAGGATTCCACGGACGCCAAGTTGCGCCCAAGGGCCCCCGGTGTGGAGAGAGCAGCCGGAGTGACGGGCACGCCCAGAGGCAGGCACGCTCCGGCCGCCTGGGGGCTCCAGCTCCCGCTTCCGGGACCGGCCGCGCCGGGCGGGGAGACGCCGCGCCGGAGTCGCTCCCAGGGGTGCCTCCGGGCCCCCCGAGTGCGCTCCCCACTGCGGTCGCTAGGGGCGCTTGCCCTCTTCTCGCCCTGCACGGGTTCTCGCTGGCGCACGCGCGATTCCTTCCTCCAACTTCCCCGCCCCCCAGCCAGTGACGTGGCTGCGGCGCGTTCCCGTCATTTTTTGACAGCGGCGAGGCGAGCGGAAGTCCAGCGCGGCCGCGGCCAGAGGAGGGGCGGGGCCGAGGGGGAAACGTGGAGCCGGAAGTGTAAGTAACTAGCCTGCCTCCCTGTGGGCGCGGGGGAAGCGGGAACGCCGAGCCTCCCGGCAGGCGGGGTGTGGCCTCGGGAGGCGGAGGGCGCTGCGATTGGCCCTCGGCGGTGGCGACGGCGACGATTGGCCCCGGCTGGCGGAGCGGGTGAGTAGGTGGTGGCAGTTGAAATTCAAAAGTGGCGGGTGTGGCGCGGCGCGGGCGGCGGCCGGGGCCCGGAGCGCGCGCGATTTGCGTCGCCAGCGGGCGAAAGAACGCCGGTCCTGGGAATCCCGCTGCCCCGGCCTCTTGCACTGCACCCCCCTGACGTGTGTAGGTCGGAGCTGGACATGGATCCGCAGGTGGGTAGGGACGGCGCGCGTGTCCGGCCGCGGGCACCAGGGGTCACCCCCGTGCTGACGAGTCCCCTGCGCCCGGCCGGTCTTGGTCCTGCCTGCCTGGAGGGCGAAGGTGGAAAGGGGTGAAGGAGCGAGAATGGAGAAGGTGGGGAGCAGCCGGAGATCGGAGGGCAAGTCAGTTGATCCAATTCTGGGACTCGAGAGTCCCCACCCCCTTCCTCACTTTCCTGTTTCTGGGAGTTCCCATTTGAATTCCCAGGCTGACACGTCCCAGCCTCTCCGTTCCTACTCACGATTGCAGTTTGTGATTGAGAAGGGAGAGCTCTGAGATGAGCTGTACCACTGGGAAAATGGTATCTGAGGCCAAATCCCTGCCCGAAATATCTTTTGTCTCCTCATTGCTCGGGGTGTAGGAGGAGGAGAGACGATAGGGGGTAATCTAGACTGAAGGACTGCTCATTTTCTCTCCTTTCCCAGGTTTTGCAGGAACATGGGACAGGTTGACTTAGTTTCTTCTCTAAAACAATTTTCCTAAGAGTTGTACAGAAAAGCTGAGATGGAGCGAGCAAGGGGGAAAGTTGTGGGAAGGGACATCAGATCATGGAGAATCTGGGATTGTTGATCCCACTGCTTGTAGGGGCCATTGTGAGCACTTCGACTTTTAGCCTGAAAGAGCTAGGGATCACTGGATGATTTTAAGCAGAGAAATAAGACTTGTTTTATATTTTAGGGGATTATTCAAACTGCTGCATTGAGATTATACTGTAAGGGCCAAGAATAAAAATAAAGAGAATAGTTAGGAATGTGGCAGATTTTCTGGACTTTTGCACTATTGAGCAGGGGCTGGCCTGTGCATTATCTGGTATTTAGAAGTTTCAGTTTTCCTGGCCTCTGCCTACTAGATGCCTGTGGCAATCCCCCCATAAGCATAACAAAATGCTTCCTGATATTGTCAGCTGTCCCCTGAGGAATAAAATCACCCCCAGTTGAGAATTAGTGGAATATGATGGTCTATGTGAGAGAGGATGGTGACTTGAATCAGCATAGTAGCAGTGGAAGTTGTAACAAAGGATCTGATTCTGGATACTTTTTGAAGATAAAATCAGCTGATAAGGTGTAGAGGACTGAAAACTGGGTGTTGTGGCTTCAGCAACTGAACAATGGTAACTGACATGGAGAAAACCCTAAGAAGAGCAAATTTGAAGGCAATTGCATATCAGGAGGTCAGTTTGGGTGAGTTAAATTTGACGTGTTTATTAGACTTTCAAATAGAGACTTCTGGTGGTTCCATACAAGTTCGGGAGCGAGATGTGGGCCTGAGATAAACATTCAGGACTTGTTAGCATGTGAAGTCCATGGGAGTGGACTGGAATGTAGATAGTGAATAGGAATGCCACCATTTAGAGAGATGAGGAGGTAGGAAAACCAAGAGGATGGTCTCCTGGAAGTTAAATGAAAAAAGTGTATTAAGGAAGAGGGAGTGATGAGTATCAAATGCTGCTGTTGGATCAAGAAACAAGATGATGGGCCTCCCCGGTGGCGCAGCGGTTGAGCGCTGGGTTGCGAAGCTGCCCGCGGCCTTTGCGGCGCCGGTTCGATCCCCGGCTGCTCCCCGGCCACCGGCGGAGGATCCCACATGGTGCGCAGACCTCTCCTGCCACCCGCTGCTCCCCTCAGCAGTGTACTTCAGTCCTTCTGCCTGCTCTGCTCCCCACTCTGGCTCTGGTGAATTCTCTCACCCTCCCGCGCTTCTGACTGTACCCAGTGCATGTATAAACAAAACAAACAAACAAATATAATAAATAAATAAATAAAAGCATGCCTCTATAAAAAAAAAAAATAAAATAAAAAAAAAAAAAGAAAAAAAAGAAACAAGATGAAGGGCCTCCCCTGGTGGCACAGCGGTTGAGCGCTGGGCTGCGAAGCTGCATGCAGCCTCTGCAGCGCCGGTTCGATCCCCAGCCCCCAGCGAGGGTCCCACATGGCGCGCAGACCTCTCCTGCTGCACCTGCTGCTCCTCTCAGCAGTGTATTTCGTTGATCTGCCTGCTCTGCTCCCCGCTCTGGCTCTGGTGAATTCTCTCACCCTCCTGCGCTTCTGACTGTACCCAGTGCTTGTATGAATAAATAAGTAAATAAATAAATAAATAAATAAATCTTTAAAAAAAAAAAAAGAAACAAGATGAAGATTTGAGTTAGCAACAGGTGGTTACTTGTGACCTTGAGAGCAGTTTTGATGGAGTGATGGGATGGAAACCTGATGGGGATAGGGTTAGGCGAGAAATAGCACACAGTAAATACTATATGAAGAACATTTTTGAAGAACATTTTACTGCAAAGGTCATCAAAGAAAAACAGTAGTAGCTGGCAGGGAAAGCTGAATCAAGAGACTCGAGGTTGGATACTGATAGAAGTGATCCAGTAGAGGATAGAAAATTTGATAATATAGAGGAGAGAAGGAAGAATTGCTGGAGCATTGTTCCTGAGTAGAGAAGTTGGGATCTGGTGCATAGGTGGGGTACAGGGGGGAGTGGTGTTGCTTTAGGAGGACATCCATCTCTGATCTTCTGAAGTGGGCTGGGGACAGGGAGGGGTTGGTGAATATCTGTTGTATAGAAGGTTAAGTGCTTATGCTTCTCATTGTGGAAAGTTGTAAGTCACCATGTATAGCTTTATAGATGGGAGAAAAATAAGTACTCTTTGGAGTTGTTTTGAATAAACCAAACTTTGAACACATTTTCTGAACTCACACAAATTCTGGGGAGATGGGTCATTAGTAGATCCACTCTGGTAGTGCAGATAGAACAAAGAGCATAGTTTATTTAAAAAATTGGTGTCTGGGCCTCCCCAGTGGTGCAGTAGGTTGAGCGCAGTGCTGTGAAGCTGTCTGCAGCCTCTGCAGCACAAGTTCGATTTCCGGCCAGCCAGGAAGATACCCACATGGCACAGCAGACCTCTCCTTTCTCGCCTACTGCTACCCTCAGCAGTATCTTCGGTCTGTCTGCCTGTTCTGCTCCCTGCTCTATCTCTGGTGAATTCTCTCACCTTCCCGTGCCTCTGGCCTGTACCCCAGGTCTTGTATAAATAAAATAAATCTTTAAAAAAATAAAGAATTGGTGTCTGACCTTGGAATAATGAAAAACTTGCCTTTCACGCTACATTTGGTTAAATTATAGTAGATATTCTTTGTACACGTTTCTGCAGGTGGAAGAAAAAAAAATGCCACCACTTTTCTTTTTTCCTTCTCATTTGTTTAGAAATCAGTGATTTGGATATATCACAGTTGATTTAAGTATTTCCTTTGTGATGGACTTTTAATTTCATTCCTTTAAAAATGTATCCTGTAGTGGCAGACACTGAGTAGAAGCCATTGTACTGGGCACTCTGGATATGGAGTTGTGAACAGAACAGACGTGTCCTTATGATGCTCATGACCTAACGTCAGGAAAGAAAATAAACTAAAAATTTTAAAACCAGGGTATTAAGTTGTTTCCATTTTCTCTCTAGTGACATTCTGTGAACATCCTTGACTGTACCTCATTGTTTCACAGATAGCTCAACTTACTTTCCCAAAGCTGAATTTAGCATCTCTTAAAAAAAAAAAAAGACCCTTTGGGTAATCTCAGAACTCTCTGTATTATTTCTTACAACTGCATGTGAATCTTCAATGCTTGTTAAATGAAACTTTAGTTAAAAAGCAAAAGAAAACAAAACCATGGCAGGGATCTTGGAGTTAGCATGCCCTCTACCTACTGCCCCATACCAGCTCCCTGAAGATCTGGTCTTGGTTTCACATAATCCAACCACTCTTCATCTTCACTGCCTGACCTCTTAAATCGGTTTCTATTAAGCCCTCAGACTCCTAAACAGCTCTCATGAGTTGTGTGGGAATTAAGCTCTAATGCCCTAAGGCATCCTTCTTATCCATCCAGTGAATGAACTTCTCTCTTTGGCACCCAGAGGGTAAGAGTTATATACATTCTTGGGAGAATTGAGATTTGAGAACTAAGATAATTGTGTGTAGAGATTAATTATTTTACAGTATCCCTGCTTGGAAAGACAACCCTAGAAAGCAAACTTTGGGAAGCCAGAGACTTTATGTTTATTACTCTTGCCCCAGCACCTAGAATGTCTGGTACAGAGTAAATGTTCAACAAATCTTTGTGCCACAAACCTTGTTGCATGGGTGAATGAAGGGATGATGCAGTCTTTCTGTCTGTGATAGCCCTGATCGACTTCCATTTATTCTAAACATTGTTCACAGCTCACTTTCACTACACATCTGGCTATATTATTCTCCTGAAGGTCAGAGAGAGATTGACCTTGGAATTAAGTTACTGCAGTCAGAAGTTGAGCTATATACATGGTGCTTTCCTGATGGTGGGATAGGAATAAGGTCACCAGATGTCCCAGTTTGTGTAGGATTGACCTTGTTTTAGCACTGAAAGTCCTGTGTCCCAAGAAATTCCTCAACCTGGGCAAACCAGACTGATTGGTCATCTAAAATAGGGGCTGGGCATCATCCCTAGGCACTGAATTGGGCTGCTTAAGGAGAGGCTCTCTCTTTCCCACACCCCTACCTCATACCTGTAGCTTGGAGGTTTTCAAGGTCATGCTATTTCCTATTCTTCCCCCTGCTTGGCAGCCTACTTCCAGCTCATTATTCTTTGTAGTAGGTTCTTTTGTATATTTTCACATGCTTGATCAGAAATTGTACCCAACTCTCCGTGTATGCAGCATTGAGGCATAGCCTAGCACCAAAGCCCTACCAAGCAGGGAGGTCTATGATTGAAAACATGGCCTCCAGAAACAGACTATCTAGTCTAGCCCTGGCTCTCTGCCTTTTACTTACTTCTGACCTCAAATAAGCTATTTTACCTCTTAGTTCCTTCCTTCCCTCATGACAAAATGAGGCTAATAATAGCACCGCCTCAGTGGGCTGCTCTGAGAATTAAGTAAATGGATACAGATTTAAAATGCTTCTACATTTTCACTTCTGGCTTATTTTGCTCAGGAGTGAGGCTATTACACAGAGGACATAGATATAGGTTGATATAGGTTGGCAGCGTATCTCAGGGTGAGAAAGTGCTACTCCGGTGTATGGTAACAGCTCCTGAGGCCTAGAAGTTGAGGCTGTGTAGCACTGGAAGCTGAGGCATCCTCCGGAACTTTGGGAAGAATTCTGTACTTGCTATGGGAACTTCATCAGCCTGCCAAGATGGCAATGCCAGCGGCCAAAAGGGCAAATATTTGACTTCCACCTGCAATAAATCAGATTTTAAATGTAGAAATTTGCCATTCAAAGTCACAATGGAAGACATATAGATATATTCTGGAAAGATGGACCTGTGGTGAAATCAGTAGGGAACACATCAGAAAAGAAAACAGCTTCTAAGAAGCCATCTTTGACGCCCCAAGAACCATGTCATCACCATGGGAATTCAATATTTGTAACAACTGCCTTTTAGTTTTGTACTAATAATGCCAACAGGGCATTTCAGGACACAAACAAGAAGGAAGAATAGTTGAAATTTCTCAAGGAGAAATAGGGCATAAACACAAAAGCCCCTCACCTGGTCTTTAACCTTATCTGTCTGTCTGCACTCTCCCATATTTAAGATCTTCAGCTCTAGCGAAAAGGACCCATTGGTTTCCCAGCCATGATCAGTGCATATTTGAATTTTTGCCTTTTAAGAGGACTGTCCATTTCTCTTTGCTTATTTAAGTGCTACCCTAAAAGTAGTACTTTAGGGAATTTAGTAGAACCCTAATATAGTGCATTACATCCCACTTCTCTGGGCTTTTCATTACCATGTGATCTGTGAGCTCTGGTTTGTGGCCTTAGAGGTATGCAGTTCACACTTGTTGGTAGTCATGTTGACATTTAGTCTGGAGATATCTAGAAGGGGAGTTCTTGAGATGTTCGGACATCAAGTTGTCTTAACGGTTTCTCTTTTTTCAGCCGAGATCACCCTTGCTGGAAGTAAAGGGGAACATAGAACTGAAGAAACCCCTGATCAAGGCGCCTTCCCGGTTGCCTCTCTCAGGACACAGGCTTAAGAGGGGGCCTAACCAGATGGAGGATGCCTTGGAGCCTGAGAAGGTGAGCTGGTTTGGAAAGTGCTCTGTGTGTGTGTGTGTGTGTGTGTGTGTGTGTGTGTGTGTGTGTAGAGCGAGAACTAATCAGGGAAGGTAACTATGACCTTATCCTTGTCTTTTCTCAGAAAAGGACACGAGGACTGGGACTGGGCACAGCAACTAGAACTGCCACATCTTGCCCCAGAGCATCTATCCTCACCACAGTGCCACAGACACAAGGCCAGACCACAGGTGGGCTCTGGGGGGTGGACAGAGAGCAAGGACATGGACATCCAGTACTCATTTCCTTCAATTTTACCTTATTTTGACTAGGTAATAAGTTTCACTAGGCTCAAAATTCTTAAGGTACAAATTTGTTATACAGTGAAAGGTCTCTTTCCTGGTGACTTTCACCAACTAATTACTTCCCCTCTGTGGGAGCACTTGTCCTTCCAGGGATACTGCGGATATTCAGACAAATCTGGACATGTGTTCCAGTATTTTTAATACAAATGGTAGTGTACTTTACACATAGTTCTGCTCCTCTACTCTTTTTGCTATCTTGTTCCAACTTGTTTCCTGGCATGCTGAGTAATTTCAGGCCCCAAGAAGGGCATCTCTGAGCTAGCTGATTTGGGTGAAGAAGGGAGTTCTCTTATTTCTAATCAAAAAAAGCAACTCCCCTACTACAGCCCTGCAAGAATGCAGCCACACCGAGAGTGATCCTTCTACTTTTTCCTCTCTCCCATCTTCCAGCAGCTCCAAAACTTCCCAAGAAGACAGGACCTCGATGTTCCACAGCTGTTGCTACAGGTAACAGCACTAAGGAGCTGAGCTGAGCAGGGATTTGGGTGTGTGTACAGGGAGAATGATGGAGGTGGAAGGACACGGGTGCTATCATTCCTTATGTCAACTTCCCAATTGTCTAGTGTTGAAGAATCAGAAGCCAGGCCCTGCTGTTCCTGCTCAGAAGCCAGGCAGTAAGTGACAGACATAACCATTGGGTGAGAGACTGGGATAGGGAAGAGGAGTTGGTGACTATCCAGAAAAGTCCATTTGTTCTCTTCCTCTTTCGAGGGGAAGGAGATGTAGCATTAGGTGTGGAGGCCCCCACGGCTAGGAGGGAGGAGATAGCCACAGCCATGACTTCCCTGACCCTCATCCTTCTGTGCCCACCTTAGCAGCTGCTGCTCCTTCCGTGCCGGGAGGAAAGAGACCCAGCAAGCGTCCAGCCTGGGACTTAAAGGGCCAGTTATGTGACTTAAATGCAGAGCTGAAATGCTGTCGTGAGAGAACTCAGACTTTGGACCAGGAGAACCAAAAGCTGCGGGATCAGCTCAGGGTGGCCCAGCAACAGGCCACTACACTGGGGACTGAGCGCAGGACACTGGAAGAAGAGCTGACCAAGGTGCGGGCCCAGGCTGAACAGGGCCAACAGGAGCTGCGGAACTTGAATGCCCGGGTCCTGGAGCTGGAAGAACGTCTGGGCACGCAGGAGCACTTGGTGCAAGAGCTCCAGAATGAACAGTTGGGATTGCAGGAGGAGCGGAGGAGACTGACTGCCCGGCTGGAGGAGCAGGAGGTAAATGGAAGATTCTCCTTTCCAAGTTGTCCTGCAGTCTCTTTGGGCTTAGCCCTGACCGCCTCCCTCTAGCACCTCTGTCTTCTAACCGTCTGTACCCCAGGAGACTCCCCGCTCTGTCTTGCTTTTTGCCCCACTTCTTACCCTTGACTCCGTTTTCGTAGTTTCCTCCTGGATCCCTTCTGTATCCCTCCCTATGTCTTTCTCTTCTCTATCAACAATCCCATGGCATTCTTTCCTTCGAGTGTCCATTTGACTCTTGCCCTGCACCAACTAGATTGAATTAGTTTCTCAAGTCACTTCAATTCTCGCTTAAGGGCATTTTGCACATGTGCTTTGCTCGTGGAATACTATTTCTGTATTTCCTCATGCCCTTGGTTTGCTCTGGATTTTTCAGTATCGGCCCAAACATCATCTTCTTTGTGCCCCTTCTGGATATTCCAAGTAGTCCCTATCCTATTACCATGATTCCTTGGGGGCAGACAACCTCCCCCTACCACCCCATCATGACTTGTTCTCATTCTTGGTTGTATCACAACCTCTGTGTCTGTTCTGTCCTTCAGAGGAGGCTGCAGGCATCAGAAGCTGCTCTCTCCAGCAGCCAAGCAGAGGTGGCATCTCTGCGGCAGGAGACTGCAGCCCAGGCTGCCTTACTGACTGAGCGGGGAGACCGTCTCCATGGGCTAGAGATGGAGCGCCGGCGCCTACACAACCAGCTCCAGGAGCTCAAAGGCAACATCCGTGTATTCTGCCGGGTGCGCCCTGTCCTTCCGGGGGAGCCCACCCCCCTCCCTGGCTTCCTCTTGTTTCCCTCTGGCCCTGGTGGACCCTCTGATCCTCCAACCCGCCTCAGCCTCTCCCGGTCTGATGACCGGCGTGGGACCCTGAGTGGGGCTCCAGCCCCCCCCACCCGCCATGACTTCTCCTTTGACCGGGTATTCCCACCAGGAAGTGGACAGGATGAAGTGTTTGAGGAGATTGCCATGCTTGTCCAGTCAGCCCTGGATGGTTACCCAGTATGCATCTTTGCCTATGGCCAGACAGGCAGCGGCAAGACCTTCACAATGGAGGGTGGGCCTGGGGCAGACCCCCAAGGGGAAGGGCTGATCCCTCGGGCCCTGCGGCACCTCTTCTCTGTGGCCCATGAACTGAGCGGCCAGGGCTGGACATACAGCTTTGTGGCAAGCTATGTGGAGATCTACAACGAGACTGTCCGAGACCTGCTGGCCACTGGAACCCGAAAGGGCCAGGGGGGTGAGTGCGAGATTCGCCGGGCAGGACCAGGGAGCGAGGAGCTGACTGTCACTAATGCCCGATACGTTCCTGTCTCCTGTGAGAAAGAGGTAAGCACTGATGGGCACTGGGACTGGAAAATGGGGAGGGGTGAACACTGACACCAGATGGGAGTAGATGGGAGCGGGAGAGAGTTGAAGGCTGAAGGAAGGATAGGCTAAGTTGCCACATTCAGGTTTTGTCTGATGGGCTACAAGGACTGCCTTGGTAGGAGCCGGGAGTGAAGAGAGTGATGCATCTGCTGAAGGGGGAGGTCTCTGGCCTCCAGGCTGTTCCTCTTTTCACTGGGCACACCGATCAGGGCCTTTATGCTTACTGTCTCCTCTGCTGGAATGTTCTTCTCCTGGAATGGCTTGTCCCTCACTTGCCCTGTAAGATCTTAAAGCAATGAGGCTGCCCTGGCCATTCTGTCTAAAATTGCAAACCTCACCCATCCTCACGCATGCCTTATTTTTCCATTTTATCTTACTCTTTAGTACTCTCAGACATACAGCACATTTTCCTTATGTTGTCTCTTCACTAGCCAGAAAGCAAGCTCTAAGAGGGCTGACTTTTGTTCATTGCTGTAACTGACGTCACTCTGTACTGACCTTCTGGCCTTTATCCCTTGTTGCTCCCCACCCCCAGGTGGAGGCCCTGCTTCATCTGGCCCACCAGAACCGGGCTGTGGCCAGCACAGCCAAGAACGAGCGGTCATCACGAAGCCACAGCGTGTTCCAGCTGCAGATCTCTGGGGAGCACAGTGGACGAGGCCTGCAGTGTATGGCCCCCCTCAGTCTTGTGGACCTGGCTGGGAGCGAGCGGCTCGATCCTGGCTTAGCCCTCGGCCCTGGGGAACGAGAACGCCTTCGGGAAACACAGGCCATTAACAGCAGCCTGTCCACACTGGGGCTGGTCATCATGGCCTTGAGCAACAAGGTGGGAATCGGGTGAAGGGCAGGTGTGACCTGGGGCTGGCCACACTGAGCCCTGTCCTGTCTGATCACCTGTCCTTTTCAACCCTCTAGGAGTCCCACGTGCCTTACCGGAACAGCAAGCTCACCTACCTGCTGCAGAATTCTCTGGGCGGCAGCGCTAAGATGTGGGTGGGAGGGCTCTGGTGGGGGGACTATGATGTTGGGTTCCGTGGTGGGAAAGGGGAAATATTAGAGACCTGGTCCTGACTCTGCCCGGTCACTGATGCTGGGGTTTGACCCCATCTTCTCTCTCCACAGGCTCATGTTTGTGAACATTTCCCCCCTAGAAGAGAACTTCTCTGAGTCCCTCAACTCCCTACGTTTTGCCTCCAAGGTGTGTTTACCACCAAGCCCAGGCCCTTTCAGGACCCCTGAGTGGTTGGCTTCTCCACCCTGGCCCCCTCTGTCTTCTAGGTCAGGGGGCACATTCATCCAGAAAGGATTGATATTTGCCAGGCATCTTGGGCACTACCCACTTAGATCCATTTTTCAACTCTTCACTTTTGCGACTTTTTAATTGTTTTAGAAAATAAGTAGTTTAAGGTTAAAAAAAAAAAAGCTATACCCAGCACAATGAAGTTTTCTTACTACCTCTGTCCACTTCATCCTCCCCACCTGCCCTAGTAGAGGAAGTCATTTCTATCACTTATCTTTTTACTTATTCTTTCCATTGTTCTTTTTTACAAATACAAGCAATATGCATGCTTATTTCCCTCATGTATTTTTCTGTGTTTTGTTTTGCTTAACAATACAGCCCCAAGATTACTTCCCACCAGGAGGTAGAAATCATTGTTATTTTTACGTCCTTCCAGGACTCCATTCTGTGAATGCAGCAAAGTTTATCCACCAGTTCCCTCTACTGGACACTTGGATGGCTTCCACCTTCTTTCTATTACAAACAAGGCCATGTCGTCTAACTTTGTATATAAGTGATTTTGTATTTGTTTAGTAATATCTAACCGACTAGGGAGAGATTTCTTGAAATGGGATTATGGACCAAAGGAGACTTAGAGGTTTTTCAGACCATTTCATATTGTCAATTTGGGCTCTAAACCTCACAAGGGTCAGTTGTGACTATGGTGATTTCTCCAGGAGACTTAAGCTCCTCCTTCCATTGGAATTAAATCAGAAAATTTCTTTCCTGTCTTCTCTGGAGGGTAATTTTTTCTCTGGTTACTCCTTTTCCTGAGGGGAAAACCCTACCATGGATTTGGCTTTATACAGGGTCTCTCCTAAGGTAACCCTCCAATCAGACCTGGTTGCTGCCATGGAAGTAGTCAGCTATCTTAGCACCTTGCCGTATTCTTCGCCTTTGATCAGCATTTTCCTGCTCTCCTGCAAGTTTTCGTTATATCAACAGCATTAGCATCTAACGACATGAGTTCTTTAATATGCTCGTACCCAGTTTACCTTAAATTTCACCTGATTGTCTTAAAAATATCTTGTATATCAGTTTTGTTCCCATCAAGAGTGAAGCAAGAGCCACCCACCTTACTTGATTAAGATGTCTCTTAAGTTTGCTTTAATCTATTATAACCCCACCCCCTTTAATGCTTTTGTTGAAGAAATTGCCTCATTTGTTCTTTTTTTTTTTTTTTTTTAAGATTTATTTATTTATTTATTTAATGCAAGCACTGGGTACAGTCAGAAGCTCGGGAGGGTGAGAGAATTCACCAGAGCCAGAGCGGGGAGCAGAGCAGGCAGAAGGACCGAAGTACACTGCTGAGGGGAGCAGCGGGCAGCAGGAGAGGTCTGTGCGCTATGTAGGACCCTCCTCTGGTGGCTGGGGAGCAGCCGGGGATCGAACCGGTGCTGCAGACGCTGGGCAGCTTCGCAACCCAGCGCTCAACCGCTGCGCCACCGGGGAGGCCCCCTCATTTGTTCTTAATAACATACCACAGTCTGGATTTTAACTAGTTGATTTCTCTCCCCGCATCTTTTGTCATCTGGTAGTTTGATTTAGAAGCTTGATTAGACTTGAATTAGATTCAGCTCTTTAAGAAAACTTAGGTGATGCAGTATACTTTCAGTAAGCACCTACTATCTAGTTGTTCCCATTTTTAATATAAAAATTGATCATTTGGTTTGGATGTTGTCAGCCTGATCTATCCATTTAAAAACTCCCTATTGACTTTACTATCTAATGATTTTATTAATGATCATACCTGGATCTTTCACTTCATTAGGGAATTTCAAATTGGTGGTTTTCTAATTTTCTTGGTCATTCTACATTTATTAGTCATTGATTTCTTCTTTAAAGAACTTCCCTTTGAAATCTGTTTAGTTCATCTGAATTTCAGTCCCTGTCGGAAAGGCAGATTAATGCTGGATTCTTTATCAATTTTTCACTATTATAAGTTGATGTCCTGGCAGCTTCCAAACTTGACCTGTTAAATGTTTATCTGGGGGATATCACTTTACAGATACTTAGGTTTTTGACATATAATCCTTTCCATTGTTAATTCTTCCCAGCTCAAAGTTTTCCTGTTGCCAGTGAGCTCCTTCAAGTTGACTCGATGTCCTTTAGATAGGACCCCTGTATTCTTTATTCCATATTGATCTTGTACATTTCCTGCCCTAGACTTGGGATCATTCATTTTTTTCAAGAAGCATCATTCCCTAAATGATTGTTAATATTTTATTGGCTTATTACGTAGTTAAGCGGTGGGAGGGCTCTGGCGTCTCTAGTCCATGCTCCTGTGTGGGGCTTCCGTCCTTTCTTGTGCTTTTTCATTTCTGCCAGAGCTACTGTGCCATAACAGACCTCTTTAACCTAACACCAGAGCCTTTATTTCAGTATACGCTGAGGGGCAGCCCTATTATTGGGGGTTAGGCGGGGAGGCGATTTTGGGGAAGCTTGTTTGGTTATTCTGAGAACTTTACCCTGTCTAATCCCCTGCCCGCAGGTGAACCAGTGTGTTATTGGTACCGCGCAGGCCAACAGAAAATGAAGATGGTCCAGATCCTCTGAATATGGGTGTGGGGGGGAGGTGCTGAGGGATGCTTCCTTGGGAGGGGGGGCGCTGTATTTACCCGGGCTTATCAGATGAAGAACAGTTTTATTGGTTTTTTTTTTCCTAAATAAAGATTGATTTAGCAGCTGCCAAAGGAAGCAGGTTTTTTTCTTATCTGTGTAAAGGTGGGAACTGTGGATCTGTCCACCCTGCTAAGCACTTTGTTTCTGCGGGGCGAGGGACTTAAGGCTGCCCCGGCCCCGGGCAGATACCCCCTGGAGTGGGTGCGGGGAGTGCGGGAACGCGAGCCCAGAGCCGAGGCCAGCACACCCGCCCATTCACCGCTGGCAGTTTCCTCCCGCCCTTTCCCTGCCTTCCCTTTCGAACTGCCGAGGCTGATGCCCCCGCTGCCCATTGGCCGGCCGGGCGGCGTCACGGCCCCGCTGACGGCCCTCCAGCCCGCGCGCCCGCCCCGAGGCGCCAGGCGGGACGCACGCCCGCCGGCTCCCGCGGAGGAGGGGCCCGTTCCTCCCAGGTGCCGCGGGCGGGAGGGGTCACGCGTGCGCAGAAGTGCGGCGCTGGGCCGGGGCAACTCGTCGGGGGAGGGCGGGGCCGGGGGCAAAGGCGGGGGCGGGGCATCGAGGGAGGAGGGTGTGGCGGGGGCAAAAGGAGGGTGAATGAAGGGCGGGGTCGTGAGCCGGGGCGGGGGGCGGGACTTGGAGTGACCGGGGGGGGCAGTTAACGGATGTGGCATGGGGCTGGGGGCCAGTCCAGAGGCGGGCCGGCGGGGTGGGGATTCCCTCCTGCCCCGAGGGCGGGTCTCCCTACCCAGGCGGGGGCTGCGGGGATTCCCTCTCTCGCGGGGTCTGACCGTCCGCCCGCCCCAGCCGCAGGGAGGCTGCCTTTAGCTCGGCGCCCTCCAGGCCTGTCGGAGGTGAGGGAGGTGGGGTGAGGTGGTGCCCGCCCCCCCACCCGGCTCCTCCTTCCCCCCAAGTCCTCCCCTCCCACCACCCTCCCCCCGAGCCGGTTTGTCCCTCCCCTCCCCTCCCCTCCTTCCCCCAGCCGCCTCCTCCTGCCGCTGCCGCTGCTTTGGCTGCTGCGTCATACGCCCCAGAGCCGCCGGGACGGAGGGGCTGGGCCTGGGGACCTCCCCAGCCTCTGCCTGCACGCCCCCCGACGCCCAGACGTGCTCTCCCCGCGCGGGGGGTTCGCCTCGGTCTCCCACGTCTGCCTCTGCCCAGCTCCCGGCGGCCCCAGCTGTCACTGGTAAGGAGGCGGCGGGAGGCGCCCGTGGGGGGGCAGGGAGCCGGGGGTCGGCGCGCAGGGCGCGGGCGGGAGAGCCTCGCGGTGCTGACATCGGGCCGGGTTGGGCCGACTCAAGTCCCTCTCGGACTCGCCGCGGTCTTGGGGAGTAAAGACTGGGACTGGGACACGCCCCCCTCCCGGGGCACTCAGGGAAGTTATCTAACCCCAAGGCAGTGAACCCCGAATTTGAGGGTGACCTGACGTAACCTGGTGCCAGGATGATTGTTCTGAATGGGACACGCGGGCCTGGGGAGGCAGCCGTTTCTACTCTAGAAAACATTTCTAGAAAAGCTCCCAAAACACATATCTGGGTAACAGAACACGCCAATTATGACACCTCTAAACAGCAGAAGGTGACAGTAGAAACTGAGTGTTAACCTGTGCTTCTGCAATCATCATTTTTGCTAAAACCTCAAGGCCAGGATATAATATCCCAGGAGAGCTCTGGAACCTTGAGAACTAGATTGGGGGGTTGGGGGATGTACAGAAGAGGAGAGCAAGTCTGCAGAGTTGGAAGAGCTGGAGTTCAGAACCTCTTTAAGGGGTTCTGAGTGGTTTCCTTTCCAGGTGTCTCAGGGATTTGGAGAACTGGGGGTGCAGCTGCTTGAGTCCTTGGCAGAAAAATAGGCAAAGAAAATTGGGATAGTTTCTCAGCATTCATAACGTTATTCTTTTGGGATAGTTTCTCAGCATTCATAACGTTATTCTTTCACCCCATTTCTGTCTAGGCCCCCCCCAGGATGCAATGGCACAGCCCCCCCGGCTGAGCCGCTCTGGTGCCCCTTCATTTTGGGACCCAGCTTCCCCTACTCCCACCTCAGGCACCAGGCCTCGACTTTGGGAAGGTCAAGATGTGCTGGCCAGATGGACGGATGGGCTGCTATATTTGGGGACTATCAAGAAGGTAAGACCTTTGACCTCTGACCTGTCACCTTTCTCCCATCCCCTTTGTTCTGGTTCCCATTTCATCCTCTCTGCTCTCCCATTCTAGGTGGACAGTGCGCGGGAGGTGTGTCTGGTCCAGTTTGAGGATGATTCCCAGTTTCTGGTTCTATGGAAAGATATCAGCCCTGGTAAGAAGGACCCTAGAGGCCTGAGTATGCATCCCATGGAAAACAGAAGTCTGACTTGGGGGAGAGAAAAGAGCTTAAGAACAGGCCCCATGACCCTGTGTTCCTTCACAGCCGCCCTCCCCGGGGAGGAACTCCTCTGTTGTGTCTGCCGCTCTGAGACTGTGGTCCCTGGGAACCGGCTGGTCAGCTGTGAGAAGTGTCGCCACGGTGAGAGGGGCAGGACGCCTAAATGATCCAGGCTGCCTCTGGCCCTTCCCCTCAGCACTAGTCCTTATGCCATCTGTTCTGGCCCGAGTCCCCCCTGCTGCTGCTCTGGCCAGTAACTTCACCGCTTCCAGCACAGGGAAAGGCAACCATGGGATGGGGACGTGTGTGTATTGCAGGCAGAAGGTGGTTCAGGTACATCCTTTCTAACCAGGGGCCAATTCCAAAACCTCTGAGAGTCTCAGTTCTTGCATGTGTAAGAAAGTCATACACCCACCCCAGCAAGGCCATGGTCAAGAACTGTGCGGTGGATACAACTCTTCTATCCCAACACCTAGTGCGCATGGGGGTGTGCAGCGTGTAAGCGGTCTACCTATATTATCATTATTCAGCTTATCACCAGGACTGCCACGTTCCAAGGGCCCCAGCCCCCGGAGAGGGAGAGGGCACATCCTGGGTCTGCCGCCAGTGTGTCTTTGCCATCGCCACCAAGGTACAGGCGCCCTCCTGTGGGAAGCTCTCCCCTATAGCCTCTTCCAAACCCTTCTCTGCTCCCCTCTAAGGCTCCTGCTTGTTCTCTCTGCAGAGGGGGGGTGCGCTGAAGAAGGGCCCCTATGCCCGGGCCATGCTGAGCATGAAGCTCTCTCTGCCCTATGGACTAAAGGGGCTGGACTGGGATGCTGGACATCTGAGCAACCGGCAGCAGAGCTACTGTTACTGTGGTGGCCCTGGGGAGTGAGTAGTGAAGGGCTGGGGGTAAGGAATGAGTGATGTGGCAGGGGTTTTCCCAGGGAATGCAGGAGGAAGAACAGGGTGAGGGGAGTGCTGCAGGGATGGGAGGAGGTAAGGAGCTGGGTATGGGCAGTTAAGGGGAGGAGTGTCCCGAGGCCACTAGTCCTGTGTTTACACTCAGGTGGAACCTGAAAATGCTGCAGTGTCAGAGCTGCCTGCAGTGGTTCCATGAAGCCTGCACCCAGTGTCTGAGCAAGCCCCTCCTTTACGGGGACAGGTGAGTCCAGGGGAGCCTCTCTGGGAGCCCAGGGGGCCAGTTTGCTCTGCTGCACACTCTCAGTTCCCTTTCGCCCATCTGTCTCTGACCCACTCTCTTGCCAGTCTCTGAAGCCGTCCTCACCTGTCGCCCCATTCTTGTTTGAGTCCTCCACGGTGTGGGGTGGTTTTCGTGCATGAGGTGTGTTCTCTTTCTCTTGCCCATGTCCAGGTTCTATGAGTTTGAATGCTGTGTGTGTCGGGGAGGCCCTGAGAAGGTCAGGAGGCTGCAGCTGCGCTGGTGAGCTGGGTCAGGCATGACCCCAGTGTATCTCCTCTCCCAACACTCCGTACCCGACGCACCCCAGCCTCTCACCCAGGGACTCTCCTGGCTTTTGTAATGCTTCCCAGACTGACAACTCTATGTTTCCACAGGGTGGATGTGGCCCATCTTGTCCTCTATCACCTCAGTGTTTGCTGCAAGAAAAAATACTTTGATTTTGACCGTGAGATACTCCCCTTCACCGCTGAGAATTGGGACAGTTTGCTTCTTGGGGAGGTAAGGGGTAGTGGAGCTTTGGGGGTTAGTGTGGAATAGGAAGATGTGAAGCAAAGGAGATGGGAGGCCTCGCTGCTTCCTAGATTGCATTGTCCTTCCTCCCTTCCCCCAGCTCTCAGACACTCCCAAGGGAGAACGTTCTTCCAAGCTCCTCTCTGCTCTCAATGGCCACAAAGACCGGTGAGTTGAACGGAGGCCCCCAAAGAGATGGAGACGTGGGTGTGAAGCCTGGGAAGGGCTGGAACCCCAGGGAAGATAATCTCTGCAAGTTTGAGTGATGGCATGAGAGGGGGTCTCTCCGCAGCACTGATCCTGTGTCACTTCTCTCATTCCAGTTTCATTTCGGGGAGGGAGATCAAGAAGAGGAAATGCTTGTTTGGTCTTCATGCTCGGATACCGCCCCCTGTGGAGTCCCCTACTGGAGACGGAGTCCCCACCAGGTCACTGGTCCAGGAGGGATGGGGAAATTCTCAGGGCAATAATCTGGGGTAAACTTAATGGAGATGGGGAGGTCTTTGGGGGCATCAGGGAGGGGGCTGGGGGGATAAGGAGGCCTCTTACAGCTTCCCTTCAGGGCAGGGCCCTGGGGGAGGGGTCTCACGTCCCCTGGGGAAGCGCCGGAGGCCGGAATCAGAGCCCCTGAGGAGGAGACAGAAGGGGAAAATGGAGGAGCTGGGGCCACCCTCAGCAGTGCGCAATCAGCCCGAGCCCCAGGACCAGAGGGAGCGGGCTCGTCTGCAGAGGGCACTGCAGGTACAGGAGCAGGGGGATCCCCATGGGGCAAAAGGTGGTGGGGGAAGGAGTCAAGAATTCTCTCTCAGTCTTTTGCTCCTCTTTCTAGGCCTCAGTGTCTCCACCACCCTCCAGCCCTAACCAGAGTTACCAGGGCAGCAGCGGCTACAACTTCCGGCCCACAGATGCCCGCTGCCTGCCCAGGTCAGTACTCCTCCACCCTCCAACCAGATAGGCTCCCTTGGAACCTGCAATTGTTTCCAGCCTCTGGACTTTATCACTCAGAATTCTCACCCTTTGGCTACACAATTCTTATTCTAGAAACTTCTAGAACCAATGTCTGGTCCCCAGTATTCCGGGGATGGCTGTTCCTTAGAGGTAGCATTTGAGCTCTGCCCTTCTCAGGAGGAGAGGGTCTTGTTTCCTGCTTCAGGTCCTGACTTTCCCTTCTTCAACCTCAGCAGTCCCATCCGGATGTTTGCTTCCTTCCACCCCTCTGCCAGCACCGCAGGGACCTCTGGGGATGGTGAACCCCCAGATAGGTGAGATTCTGCCCTTTTACCTGTAATGCCCCCCTTGCCTCTGTTCTTAAACCATTTCTTGCTTCCTCTGATCCACACGTGGCCTCCATTGCCTGTCAGTCCTTTTTTGCATCTGGACTCACAGTTGTCTTCTCTCCCTAGGTCACCCCTGGAACTTCACATTGGTTTCCCCACAGACATCCCTAAAAGTGCCCCTCACTCGATGACTGCCTCATCTTCCTCAGTCCCAGCCCCCTCCCCAAGTCTTCCTAGACGTTCAGCACCCCCTTCCCCCCTATGCCGTAGTTTGTCTCCTGGAACTGGGGGAGTCCGAGGTGGGGTTGGCTACCTGTCCCGAGGGGACCCCGTCCGGGTCCTTGCTCGGAGAGTACGGCCTGATGGCTCTGTGCAGTACCTGGTTGAGTGGGGAGGTGGGGGCATCTTCTGAAGAGCCTGCCCCTGCCCATCTCTCCATTCACACACACCGGCACTTTCAATACCCTGACCTCTGACCTCACCTACAGCTGGGATGTACCTGGCGAGATAGGGAGTAATTCTCCCTACTGTCCAGGCTGGAATCCAGATGGGGAGTTGGGGAAGAGACTCTCTTCTCTACTCCCTTCATGATTCCTGACCCCTCCCCCATCCCTTTTCCCATTTCTTTTGATGTTATTTTGTTACAGCTTTTTAAATATTTTTTAAGATTATTTAACCCCTGGGGACAGAGACTGAGGGGGGGGGGAATGATAAAGGATCCCAGACTCTATGATTGAAATAAAGATACATAAATAAATTTAGTAGCTCTGAGTTCATTCTGAAAGATGAAGACACAGGGACTGGAAGCAGTCTCATCTTCCCCACCAATTCACAGACGTGCAATGAAAAAGGCAAAAGGAGAGAGAACCAAAGATAACATTTATTAGGGGCCATCACCTGGAAGTCGGGGGGCATGGACACGGCAGACGCAGGGCTCATCATGGCAGGACTGTGTTGGAGTCAGAAACTGACTCTGTAACCTGGCGCACCCAATGCAGGTACGGGGAGTTCCCCTGCTCCACGGGCAATGCGATCACCTCGGCCACCTCGTAAGGGTGCACAGAACTGTGGAAAGGATGGGGGGAGCACCCAAAGATTGACCCAAAGAAGGCCACGCCCTCAGACTGCCCAGCAAGTCCCACCTCCACAATAGGTACCCTCACCCATCTACAAGTTCTTACCGAACAAAATCTGTCAACGCGGGAACCAAGGAACTCTGGGTCTTAATCATCTAAGGGACAAAGAAACATGGCTAACTACTAGGTGGGGTTGATTTTAGGATCACCGATGAGGGACGAGGGACAAGGGTCAGGGAACTGAGGTTTTCTGGGGTTGGGGAATGTTTCTCACCATCAGCACCTCACTGTCTTCCTCAATCTTTCCTTTCCACTCATAGCTGTAAAGGTTAGGAGAGTGTGTTTCCCCAAGGAAAAAGGCTGCCAGTCAGCCCCTAGTGTGAGGTGAACCCCCCAACTCCTATGACTCACATGGATGTTATCTGAGGAATGAGGTTGACACAGGCTGCCAGCCGCTTCTCCACCACAGCCCTGGAGGTGAAGAGACAGCCCATTCAGAGCGCTCCATGACCCGGATTTTTGCACTGGAGGCCCAGACTCAGGCTGGCAGGAAGCAACAGCTCCGCCCCCAACTCTCCACGCTCATCCTCGCGCCACACCGAGGTCCCCACCTGGCAATCTCCTTAGCGACCTTCTCATTGGGGCAGGTGACAAAGGCTGCAGACACCGAGCCAGGAACATAGCCGGAGCCCGAGGCCGGTGAGGGCTGGGGCGGAGGGCTTCCTGAGGCCATGGACAGCAGGGCTCGGGGTAGCAATAGAAGGCGGGAGGTCACAGGCAGCAGCGCCGGCATCCAAAGAAGCGACAAGAACAGAGCGGCCTGAGAGCAAGAGGTGAAATCGGTGTTTCCCACAAACACCCCAGGAAACTTGCACCCCGGGAAGGCTTCGCTTGGACACTCAGGTTCTGCCCTCCCTCTTCGGCATCCTCAAGGAAAAGGTCCTTGAAGCTCTGAGAGAAACTTGAAAATTTAAGGCAAAGGCATGATTTTCACTCGCTCTTCGGGGGCCCAACCTCTGAGAATTGGGGTACGGGTAGCGGTCGGGCCTTTGAGGACCGGAAGGGGCGGGGCCGGTCACTCACCCCTCCGCTGAGCAGGACTACGGGAGCCCGTCCCCCTGTCATGCAGCCTGCGCAGGTAGAGGAGGGCTGAATACCAAGCGCCACAAGTGAGGCGGAGAAAGAAACCCACACCCAGGCAGAACGGCCTCTTCTTACCTGGGCGGCAACCACGTGATAAGAAACCAGCGCGCACCACGTGACGGCCGAAACCCGACCACCCCAGAGCCAGCCAATCGTGGCCCTCACGTGGCTCCGCTTGCCCCGCCTCCTGGTGAGGAGGAGCGAGGGGGGAGTTGGACCAATCAACAAACGGCTCTGCAGACGTGCCTGGAAATGGCACGCCCACTGCCGTGTAAACCGGAAACGGCCCATTGCAGACTTGAGAGGCGCTGCGGCTTTCCACTGTCACGTGAGGGGGCCGGGTCCTCCCCGGGCGGCTGTAGCTCAATGAGCGACGCGAAGCAGCCAATCGCCGGCCTGTCCCGCACGCCACGTGACGAGCGAGAGCTGGCGCTAGGGAAGGGGGGCTGGAGACCCCGCCGAGTCGATGCGTCAGGTTGTGGAGTTGGGCATCATCCTTAAGCCCCAAAATGTGCCTGTTGACAGGTTCTGTTCTCGAGGCCCTAAAGAGTGGGAGGGTCAGAGGAGATTAAACCTCAGGGAGTGAAGAGAGCGCCCCCTGCCATTTTGGTTAGCACCCATGTTTGCTGGATTTGGGAATGAACCAAGATAGCTGAGAAGCCAGTTGTCCCTGGGTAGGGGGAGGTGACTGGGCAAGCACGGCCATGGCAAGATGATGGCTGGTCATGGAAGATGCGCCCTGTCAATGGCATAGAGGGTGATGAAAATGGGTCTGAGGGCGCCTCAGATTTCTTTAAGCTCCTGAGCTGGAAACAGACCGGTGAATCCGGGGAAAGGAGAAATGAGGGCTTGTGGTTGGGGATATGGCGAGAAATCCGGGAAGTAGTGATGGCAGTTTGTCATTTATCCCTTCCTGTTTCATTCTCCAGGACAGGTCTACTACCCCTCAGTCTTGGGTCTCCTTCCCTTAACCCATCCCCCTAGGAGCCAGGACCTGCCCTACATTACTTCCCTAGGGCCCAAGCACATCCTCTGACCCAAAAAATGGAGAGAGGGGCCAATGAGAGGAGATAGAGGTGGGACAAGGCAGCAGCGAAGAAGGCTCTTGTGCACCCCCTACCCAGTATTCCCCCTTCCTCCAAGGTCTGGGGTCCCTGGTCTGCTGGGTGGGTGTGACTGGGCTTTTACAGGCTGATGTGAGTTCTCTCATACCTACCTGTCTGGGGCTGGGGACTCCTGGGAGACCTCTGTCTTTGGTTTGGGAGTTTGTCTCTGAGATAGATCTCTGTGGGGTCTCTCAGTATTTACATTGGAATCTTTCTCAGGACTGACTTTCCTTTTTACTTTGGGGAGGGGTTCTGGGTCCCTCTCCGAGGTCTGTCAACCTCTTGAGTTTTGTGGGGGGGTCCTCTGAATTTTCCATCCTTGGGCTCAGTCTTCTTTCTCTCCCTCCCCCCAAGTATGGAGTTTCTCTGTCTCTGGATCTGCAATTTCTTTTCTCTGAGATCTAAATCTGGGGTCTCTAAGATTCCTCTCTGCGTTTGAGTTCTCGAAGACCGAATTCCAAATCTGGGTTCTTTCTGAGTCTGGGTCTCATCTTTTTCTTTGGGTCTAGGTCTCAAGTCTTGGTCCCTGGAATCACCACCTGAATCTTGTGTCTCAGATTTCTGTGGTGATGGAGAACCTTCTTGAGCCTGGAAGCTCAGATTTTCACCTTTGACCTCTGGGGAGGACTTGGGGTATTTCTGACACTGGGGCGTTTTTTCCTCTAAATTTTGGGTTTGTGCCTGAGATTACCCCCCCTCCTCCGGGGGAGGGGGACGTGTCTTCCTCTGTGGGTCTGGGGTCTCAGTCTCTGGGCCGGTGGGCTGCATCTGCACAACTGCGCTCTTTCTCTCGGCTGTGTTTGAGTCAGGGGTCTCCTTCTCTGTGATGCTCACCGAGTAGGGGTGGGGGCTGCAGTGTCTCTCTCTCCTCCTCCTCCGGCTCTCTCCTCTCTCGCTCGCTCCCCCGCCCCCCTCTCTCTCTCTCCCGGCTGCCGCTGCTGCCGTTGGCTCCTATTCTCCTCCTCCTCCTCCTCTCTCCTCCTCTCTGCTCCTCTCAGCTCCTCTCTCCTCCTCTCTCCTCCTCCTCCTCCTCCTCCACCTCCTCCTCCTTCTCCCCCTCTCTCTCCCCCTCTTTCTTCTCTTTCTCCCCCGTCCCCCCGCCCCCTCCCCCCAGGCCTGATGAGCAGGTCTCGCGCCTCCATCCATCGGGGGAGCATCCCCGCGATGTCCTATGCCCCCTTCAGAGGTACGGTGGTGAGGGGAGGGGGAGGGCCAGATGGGGGGGCATGAGGGGGAGGGGCGGGGGCGGGGTGGGGGGCAGAGCTGGGGCCAGGGAGGGAGCAGCTGAAATGGAGGGAGAGAGGCGGACCGGGAAGGCAGGGATGGGAGCTATAGGAAAGGAGGGATGAGAGGCCAGAGGATAGTGATAGATGGGGGTCGGGGGGCCAGGAAAGGGTCCTTGACGGTGGGCTGGTAGGAAGATGCTGAAGGGAGGGAAAGAGATCGCCAGGGAGGGTGGGAAGGTAGAAGGACAGGGTGGGGGAAGAGATGCAGAAATAATTTGGAGGTGGGAGCTGAGAGAGAGAGATGAGGAAAATATACAGGAAATAGAAAGACTGTGTCTTAGGAAAGGGGCTACAAGGGGGAGAATGAAACCATAGGGGTGAGAAGAGAAGCCAAGAAGACGGGGGTTAGAATACGGGGGGGGGGGGCTCAGAGTGGTAGGGGGTTGAAAAAGAGAGGAAGATGGAGGGAGAGAAGAAGGGGCCAGATGGAGAGAGAGGGAGGCAGTGGGGGGGGACGGAGGGTCCAGATGGAGGGAAGAGAGGAGAGTGAGGGAATGGGTTGGGGGAGGAGAGACCAGGGCAGGGGGAGGGCCAAAATATCTATGTTTGTTGAGGGGTAGGGGGGAGGTGGGCAATACAAGTAAGATTGAGTGATGGGAATGGAGGGGCAGGTTAGAACCCTGCCCCAGACTCTAACCCTCATTAAGGCCCTTGACCAGTGAAATATGCGCGCCTGGGATCTTATCTGCTTCTTTCACTTCATCACTTTTACCCCCTCCCCCACCTCCAATCCTTATTTCCATTACCCCTCCCTCCTCTGGTGTCCATCACCTATATCTTTCCCCCCATATGGTGTCCGTTCCTTATATGAGTCCCCCTCTGTCCTTCCCCTATATCCGTCCCCTCTCTGGGGTCCATTCTCTCTCCCTCCTTCTCTTCTAACTGGAAGCTCCCCTGTATCTCTACCACTCTTCCACCCCCTCCTTCTTGATCCCCTGTTCTGATTCCCCTGTTAAGTCCACCTCATTTCCTCTGCCCCATGTCCAGGAACTTATCATTTCTGCTTCCTTTTCTCTTAGATCCATCCCTGTTATTTGTCCCCTGGCCCACCCTCTATTCTCCACAACGTTCCCCATATCTTGTTACTAGTCTGTCCTACCCATGTTCCCTTAATAATCCAACTCTTATCACCCCTTCCATTTCTCTGTTTCCTCTGCTTCCTGGAGTGTTGGACATCTGGGGTGCACAGACACAGTTGTTGATGGCTGAAACTGGGCCTTTACCAGGTCCTCATCTGATCCCTGTGGGATTTCTCATCCTAGTAAATCTCCTTTCTCAGCTGTGTTCCTCTGTCTCTTGCATCTGCCTCCTAGAATCGTCCTTATTTAAGTCTAGACAATATGTGTGTATGTGTGTGTCCAGAGTTGCTTCTAAGTTAAGTTCCCTGTGTCCTTCCCTGCTCCCAGAAGGAAGGTACCTACTTCTCCAAGTCTAATCTGCCTCCCTGTGGCTGCAGTTTAAACCAGCCTCTCCCATAATGAACATGTGTATTGATAAATTTCTCCTCTGGGGTTGCTCAGAGTCCGAGTGGTGGACATGTTGCCTGCAGTGTCTGCAGCCTCAGAGCCTAGATACTGGTGATCTCCTATCAAGAGGGTACTGGTTATGGCATTGAGATAGTGAGAGTTTCAAAGTGCTGAGTGTCTAGTTAACTAAATTCTGGGTGTTCATTTCTGACTCCAGCCTGCAGGTTGGCTAAGTTGAAGGACCTGCTTATAGACAGAAAGGGACTAGATTTTTTAGCCTCTGTGGGGCATTCAGTTGCAATGAAACTCGAAGACATGGCACTTGCCCTGCATATAGCTATGTTTAATTATTCTGGAAAGATGACAGATTTTGGTTTGTCTTCCTCTACACACTCTCTCACTCTGATACGTTGAGCCGAATTTTTATCATTGTTGTCAATTTGACTTTTCTTCCAAAGGGCTTGTCCCCTGCATTCCTGTGATGGAGTGTGACATCAGTATTAAAGGAGGGACAGTTTGCAGGGATGGGGGCAAAAGAAGAATAGCCAGGTTGGGGAAGAGAGACCCTGGGAGATGTCTCTGAGCATGGGTGACCCTTAGTCTACTTCCTCTTCTGGAAGTTTTGTCCCAACCCCCAGGTTGAGTCTTTGGAGGCCCCCCCTCTATGTCACGAACCTGGATCTTTCATTCTTCCCTCCCTTCTTTCCTTGTCAGGCTCCCCACTGTGCCTGGTGAGGTTCCTAACCTATGGCGTTGGTGTCCATCCTGTCCATGGAGAATAGGTGGGGAGGGGGGCAGCATAGAATCTTTGCTCTCTGGGCATGGAGTGGGGGAAGCAATCAGTTCTGTCACTATTCATTCAAACAAGGGCATATTCCCTACCTCCTCACTCCCTGGCTCCTCCACAGCCAGATGCTGACAGGATCCATCCTCCCCCTACCACCAGAAGAACTAGAACTTTCCTTAGAGGATGAGCAGGGTTGGGCTAGGGGAGGAGGGGGTGGGGGGTGGAGAAGAGGCAGGAGGGGAGGCCCTCTCCTGTCTCTGGTTCTGTGAACAGGTAAGCTCCCTCGTTTCCTTTACTCCAGATGTTTGGCTCACAGCATCTCATGACCCAAATGTTCCTGCCCCAGCCCCATCCTTCTTCCTCACAGTCTTGTAGCTTCCCTGCTACTCTTGCAGATGGGTGCTGCCACCTTCCAAGACCTTGTTTTCTGCAGTTATTTGGATGCCCTCCCTCTGTGTGTTTTTCTTCTGCCAATGGTGCCATACCCTCCACCTCTTAATTTTTCTGAAGTGGATGGAGAGCACCTTCATCTTTTTCTGCCCCCAAACTTGTACACTTTCTGTTATGCTATAATTCCCCTCCCTGAGCCACCCCCTCTGTATTTATTCCCCCAAGTCTGCAGAGCCCCTGTGATGTGATCACCCCCCCCCCCCCCCCCCCAGATATAGAGGCTTATCCTTTGTTCCTTTTACCAGGTGCTTCAGCCTCATCTGTGAGTTCCTCAAGGCGGGTAGAGTCTCCTCCCACTTTTATGGACTCTTTTGTCATTTTAGGCCTCCCAACTGCATAGAGTTTCCCTTACTGTTTCTGTGTGTCTCTGTCCCCCAGATGTACGGGGACCCCCTATGCACCGAACCCAATACGTTCATTCCCCATATGATCGTCCTGGTTGGAACCCTCGGTTCTGCATCATCTCGGGGAACCAGCTTCTCATGCTGGATGAGGATGAGGTGAGCAGGGGAAAAGAGAAGCTGGGGAAAAGACCTCTGGGTCGCGTGGGAGAATGTAGGAAGATAGATGGAGAGAATCCTCAGTGAAGGGGTGAGAGACAGAGAAGGCAGAGACGAGAGAAACTCTTGTAAGCAATGGGAAGAAGGTGGCCACTGATACTCCGGTTGGGATGTGATAAAAGGGGCATGCTCGCCTCTGCTGGGGGGATCTCTGAAGCCATGTAGAGTTTGGGGGGCAATGTGGTTCTGAAGATTTGGGAGTGTCTCCTTTCACCTGATTATGTTGTGGGATAGGTTAGAATGGGAAAGCAAAACTAAAGGGCTTGGAGAAGGGTGAAAAAATGGGGATCACTTTGGGGGATCACCTCCAAAATGATCCTCAGGACCCCTCTCTTCCCCCACTGAGCAAGACTCATCACTCCCAGGCCTTCTTCCCAGAGTGCAGGGAGGGCAAACTGACAGACTCTGAGAACTAGTAAGGGAGAGTGGGCTCTTTGGGTAACTTGGGGAGGGGGTAAGGGGAAGGGGGGGTGCTGGAGGTAACTGGGAGAAATAAGAGGTCAGTGGGCCTTGGCGTGAATGAGCAGTGCCTGGGTTTAGAGAGAACTGAGAAGACTTTTCACCCAGGATTGGTTGGACATAAGGAAGGACTGTAAGAGAGGAGATGGCTGGGGATGAGGTAACGGTAGGGGTGTGGTTAAAGGAGGAGGCGGGAGGAGACTGGGACCGAGAAAGAAAGTGGTGGTGGGCATGTGAAAGATTAGAGCCAGAAGTGTGGGTCAGCAGAGGAGGTTCCATCAGAGGAAACGGGATTCAAATGTGAGGGGTGGATGCATGCCCAGAGGTGTGATTCAGGGAGTGGGGGTGGCTTTGGAGACTGCATTTACAGAGTAATAGGGTAGCTGATGAGGGATGATGTTCCCCCAAAAGCTGTTGGGGAGGGTGTGGTGAGGCAGGGCTGGAATTGGAGTTGGGACTAACCAGGGCTTCTAGCGACCAAGTGAGTGTCACCAGGAACCAGGGTTTCTGGGGGACAAGTGAGTGTGTGGAGAGAACTTCCAAGCCACAGAGTAAAGTCGAGGTGGCCAGCAGAGGCCACGGTAACTTTAAAGGGAGAAGTGGTTTGGGAGTCTTACGTTTTAGGCACTGGGGGGCTTTTGAGTGATTCACTAGTGATTACTAGCCTTGCCCTAGGATTTGGGTTCTGTAGGATGAACTGGGGGAAACCAACAGGAGTGGGCACTGTTGTGAGGAACAGGAGGACAATGGTGAGGAGAGGTCCAGGGGACCCGTGGCCAGCAAGCTGAGGGGCATCAGTAGTAGCCAGAGGTGGGCGCAGGGATCCTGAAGAGTTGGGGGGAGATGGATGGAGTTGGGGAACTGAGCAGTGTGCGGTGCCACAGGGAGTTTGCATTGGATGGGCAGTGGAACTCTGGGGTAGGGACTGGTGGAGGGGGTTGGGGCCCCAGTAGAGGTGGGGATGGGGAAGGAGGTAAAGGGGTAATTGGGGGTGAGGCTTGGAGAGGGGTCAGGGCTACAGGGAAGGGATAGGTTGAGTGGGGGAGGGGCGCGGGAAGGGGATGAAAGGTGGGGGGAGGTGACCAGGCCCTCGGGGAGGTGGGGAGGTTGGGTCCCAGGCTGGCCGCAAGCCGGGCCGTGGGAGGGAGACAAGCTGTGGATCCTGATTATAAATGCAGCTTCTGCTACCCCCGTGACAGGCACGGAGGGAGGGAAGGGGGTGAGGGAGGTGGGAGGTTGGGAGGAAAGCAGGGAGAATGGAGGAAGTGAAGGTCAAGGGGAAAGTGGATTCAGGGAGTAGCCAAGCCCCGAGGGGTTGGGGAAGAGCTGAGTGGGGCTTGGGGGGGCGTGCTCTGGACGGGGTTTCAAAAGCGAGGGAGGGGGAAAGGGGAGGGTGGCTTGGAGGGAGCCAGGAAGAGGGGCCGGGGGGAGAGAGGGAAGGAGGCTTCGACTCGCCCAGCGACGCGGGCAGGGAGTGGAGGGGCCGGGGCCTACGGCGGGCGGCCCGGCGGAAAGGGAGGCGCCCCCTCCCTCGGTGGGGGAGGGGACGAGGAGGGCCGGCCCGGGCCAGTGAGGTCTGACACACCCCCGCATCCCCTAGATACACCCCCTTCTGATCCGGGACCGGAGGAGCGAGTCCAGCCGCAACAAACTGCTGAGACGCACGGTCTCCGTGCCGGTGGAGGGGCGGCCCCACGGCGAGCATGGTACGGCGGCCGAGCAGGTTCTCGAGCCCCGGACAGTCGCGGGGAGAGGGCCGAAGGGGGACCGGGCTGCAGGGGCGGCGGGGAGCCGGGGAGCCGAGGGAGCTGTCAGGGGGTGGGAGGAGGCGGACACCAGGTCTCGCACCCCGGGAGCGGGAGCCGGGGAGGAGAAGGCGCCCTCCTCTGGGGTGTGCCGCGGGGCGAGGCGCTGTGGGTGAGAAGCCCAGTTGGGTCCTTGCTCGCTCGCGCTCCCTTTTTCCTCTCCAGCAGCGAAGTTTGACTGCTTTCCTGGCGCTTGCAAAAAATAGTCTCCTTAGATCTTTCGCTTCCTGTCCGAGTGTTCCTGTCCCTGCCCCTCCCGGGCATGGGTCTGGGATTTTGGCGTTAATGACCCAGTTTCTGTCCTCCCCCCAGACCTCTGCCCCACCCCCGCGCTCTGGATTCTTCTTCCAGACCTTCTGGACTGTGGAAGTCCCTCTTTTCTTGTCCCCCCTTTTTCCTTCTCATGGACTGCTTCTATTTTCTGCGATTGTATCACCCCCTTTCTTTTTCCTCCCCTATTTCTTTTATCTCCTCCTCTTGATTCCTGTCTTTCCCTCTGCTCCCGGTGGAACTCCATCAGACCCCCATCTCTTTCTGTCTGTCTGTAAAGCTATCTGCTCAGTTTGTCTCTCCAACTCTCTCCCTCTCTCCATCTGTCTCTTCCCCTCCCTCCCTCTTTCTGCCCCCCCTCCACCCCCCTCTTTAGTCATTTAAAAAAAGATTTTTGTCTTCCTGAGAAGTTCGCTTAAAAGGTTTCCATGGGAACGGTGAGGGGAGATGAAGGCAGAGAACAGAGATCTGCAGCCAAGGTGCAGCGAGATGCCCTCAGCCCCCGGAAACCCCCTTGTCACTGCCCCCTACCACTGCATCCCCCCTCCAGGGCCAGTGATCCAGACCTTCCATTAGGCCCCCCGACCCCTGGTGACACCCCTTCCATCAGCGCCCTCTCCCCTTAGGGGTCCTAACATCCAGTGGTTCCTTTCAGCCTCTTGAGAGGCCCAAGCGTCCCCGCCCTTGGGGGCCAGCTCTGAGACCCTGGGTGGGTGGCGGGTGCTGTGGTGGGAGCACATCTGTGTGAGGCAAAACCAGTTGGTGGTGTGGCGTGTACAAAGTGTGTGATGTCTGTCACATCTGTGTGTGTCGTGTCCGTGTCTGGAAACGTTTGCGTGTACACGTGTACACATGTGCACGCCTGTGTGTCCAGGCCAGAATGGTCACATACTCACGGAGCATGGCTGTCCAATGTCCTGCGGTTGGCTGGATCTGCTCTCATAGTCACCGTCTTTCCCCTTAGCCCAAGGACTCAGGGTGCAGGGGCTCCGGCACGGATCGCCTGTGTTTTGGGTGGGGGTACCCATGTGTGTGCACTTGGGGCTGGTATGTGGAGCCTGTGTTGGGGCCGCTAGGGGTTGAGTCCAGGAGCGTGTGTGCGCGCACATATGTAGGTCTCTCTATATGTATGTATATATGGGGGAGGGTGTCGTGCAGGAGGTGAAAGTTGATAGCCGGCGACGTTTGGGGCTCTCAGGGGGCGCACGGAATGCGTAGAGAGCAGGGAGGATGCGCAGGGGTCGCGAGGGTCCCCGGGGCCTGGGGGCCGGGGCCGCGAAGGCGCGTGCCGAGGCCGTGGCCGCCGGAGCCCAGGAGAGGTCGCCGGACCTCGGAGGGGCACTGGCGTTCCGGCTCCTCCTCTGCTGGGTGGAGCCGCCGCCCCTCGCTGCCGCCGCGGCTTCTGGTGGTGGGGGTCCTGCTCCGGAGGGGATGGTAGGAGGCCCGGTGGCTTTTGGGGGTCCCTTCGCCCCCCTCCCCCGTCTCTCTCGCTGTCTCCGGGCGACGGGGCTCGTGACAGAGGCGGCCACGGCAGCAGCGGTCGCCTAGCAACGGCGGCGGGGCCCGGGCAACGGCGGCAGCGGCGGGAGCGGCGGCGGAGGGAGCCGTTCCCGCGGCCGTCACCGCGCGGCCGTCCCGGCCGTCCCGGGCCCCGCCGCCGCCCCCACCCCCACCGCGCCGGGCGCGCGAGCCGGGCCGCGCCGCCCCCTCTCCCGCCGCACCCGCCCCTCCCCCGCGCGGGGGGAGCCCCTCCCCCACCGGGGACACCCCCGACCCCAGGGGGCGGCGCGAGGTAAGGGCGGGGCCGGCGGGCGGGGCGCGCGTGGGGCGCGCGTGGGGCGGGGGCGCGCGTGTGCGGGGGCGCGGGGGGTGGGGAGGCCGCGGCGGCGGCGGCAGCTGCTCCCTCCGCATGTTCTCGCTGCATCTTCCGAGTGGGGGGAGTTATGGTAACCGGAGGGGGGCGTCGGAGGTCGGAGGGTGGGGGTCGGGCACGGGCCGCGGGGCGAGCGCGCGGGGGCGGCCGGCGCGGGGTGGTCTTGCCGCCCCTCCGTGGAGGCGGCAGCCGGTGTGTCCTCGTGTGTGCCCCTGTCCGTGCTCCGGTCCCCTGTGTGTCAGTGCCATGTGCACATGGGACACAGTTCCTCATGCACACATGTGCAGCCAGCCGCGTGCAAGCCTGTCCTGTCTCCTCCTGTCTCTTCCCGGTCCTGCCTGGGGGGCTCGGGATCAGCTGTGGGCCAGTCCGTGCCGCTACTGAGACATGTCACCTCTGACCCTTGAGCATGCATGTCCCTGTCTGGGGCTCACCTCCCGGCCTGTCCTGTGTGTGGGGATGTGTGGCAGCGCGAGCAGGATTTTGTGTCCCTGGTGGCAGGTGTGTGTCTTTGCATGTGTGTTCCATCGTTGGCCTGGGTATCTGTGTCAGTCCCAGCATGGGTGTCCAGGGTGTGTCTGGATGTGGGTGGTGTGCAAGTGGGGGCAGAGAGTAAATGTGTGTGAGAGTGTTCCTTGGAATCCTATCATGTCATCGAATACCTTTGAGCTAAGCAGCTGTGACCCCCTGCTTGGTCAGGGACTGGAGCCAGAGAAGCTGAAAAGGGAAAGAGTGGGATAAAGAGGAAAAGTAAGGAGAAAGGGGGAGAGGAGGAATGAGAGAGACTTGGAGGGAGGGAAGAGAGCCAGAGAGAAAGGAAGGCTAGCTGGAGAATCAAATGTGGGAAATAGTTCAGCCAGATTTAGAAAAGAGAGGCTGAGGGAGCTTAGATGGGGAGGAAGGGGCTTAGGAGCAGGGGGGGGAGGGGGAGAGAGTGGAGTTGGGCCTTTGGGTAAAGAGATCTCTGAGAGAAGAAAGGGGCAAGGTGGAAGAGGGCACCCGGTTGGTGTAGGCTGCAGGCGCTGTAGGAAGGCCACTCAGGCGTGGAGACTGGCTCACGTGAGGTCTGTCACTTCAGGGACTGTCATTAGAGGTTCCTGTCCCCAGCATAGTTTTGCCCCCCATTTCTCTGCTTTCTGTGCCACTCTGTCCCTCATCCTGCTCTGGCAGCCTCCCTCCCCTGCTCCCCTTGAGAATGCCAGCTGGGTGTGACAAGGAAGAAAGCCCAAAGGGAAGGTTAGGGATTTGGGGGGTTCGTGGGGAGGGGGGAGATTCTGTGGGTGATGGCATGATTAGAGAGGTTGGAGAGGCGGTAGTCAACCCTTGCTCTGTGTGTGTGTGTGTGCGTGTGTGAGTGCGGTTGTGTGTGTACACAGGGTGTGTACATGTGTGGGTGTGTGCACAATGCCTGTGTTACGGGTCTGTGTAGGTGGCTGTTATGTGTGTGCATGCGTGTATACATCGTGCAGGGATGGGACAAGGAGACTCAGGATCACAGTGTATGCTTATCAGGTTTGCTCTGTGTGTACACACGGGTGTGTGCTGTTTTCTGTGCATGTCACTGCATGCAGCACTAATAACAGGATGTCCTGTGTTTCTGTCACTCTGCCCCCTTTTCTTATGTGTTTCTGCTTTTCTTTCCCTTGCGGCAGTCTCTGCAAGCGTCTGTGTATGTGGCCTCTGTGTACCTGTGACTTATGTGTGAGTTCATGGATCTTAGTTCCTGGTAATATGTGTAAGATTATACTACTGCCAAGAAGCAAGTGAAGCAATTAGCAAATTTGTACTCCTTCTGTTAATTTTTTAGTTCCAAAGCAAAATTTTGGTGGATTTAAAGTTAGACTTTGTCTTTATTAGAAGAACTTGCATGTGATGATAGTGACTAAGCCAGGATCCTTGGAATGAGAGTGAAGCAGCCATACCTGAGAAATGCAGAGAGTAGGAGAATGCTATTCTGAGCCTTCAGATGCATTGTTGAGTGTGTAACAGAAAAATAATGAGCACATTTGCTCCCGAATTTTCTTTATGCTGGTAATGGTCATGGAGCCTGTGTTGGCATCAGGGAAGGGCTGGGGGGAAAGCGGTTGTCCTGAGAAAAGTGGATGTGGTTGGACTTTTCATGTGAATGAAAGATGCTTGTTCTTTTGGAATCTGGGGATTCTTGGATGTGGTGGGGATTGTGTTCTATTCAAGTATGTGTCTTAGAGGTTCACCTGGCTGCCCCTGTGTGGGGGCCATGTGTGTGTTTCAGGGTTAAATGTCCATTTCTGTAGTGTGCTGCCCGTGTGATTTCCCAAGACAGCTCTTATGTGGGTGTCTGGGTCCAAGTATGTACTCCTCTGTTGCAGTGTTCACATGTGCCTAAGCATGTACCCCATGAGGTTTGGGGCTCTCAGGTTCTCAGAATGTGGATCCATTGCACCCCTGTGCTCACAGTTGTCTGTATGTCTCATAAGCACCTTGACCCCAATTTATTTTTGTATTGTGGTTCTCATATAAATGCACCCCCCCGCCCCCCAACAGCTCACTGTGTGTTTCTGTGCTCTACACATCATGTTCCTTAGGGACTGGCAAGGAATCCTGTGTCATATATGTCAGGGGATCCACATTTTTGCGTGCAGAACTCTTAATACCTAGGTTTTAGAGGTAAAGAGAAGCTGGGGGTTGATTGTAGGGCAATTTGCTGGCAGTTTGCAATTCTGGAAGCAGACAGTAAAAAATGGAGCTGTTCCTTGTTCAGGAACTGAGAGGGTTAACAGGCAGCTCTTCCGGTCCACCCCCCCTCCAGCCTGTAGCTTCTTGTTGCCATGGAGATGGTAGCCCCGCCCCTGATGCAGCACCTGCCCCCCCATTGGCTGCAGTGGTGACTGTGGTGCTGAGGGGGGAGCCCAGGCCTGGGCAGCCATTCTGGAGCTGGAACCGGAGCTTGGCATCCCCCCACTTTCATTCTCCTCTAGCCCCTCGGCCCCTCTAAATTCCCTGGCAGCAGAGCCTCAGCTTCCTTCCTCAGAGCTGCCACCACTCTAGGCTCTTGGCAGTCCCAGCTTCATCCGCATTCACCTCCCCTCCTCCTCCTCTCCCTGCCCTCACTTGGGAGTTCCCCCAACCTCCACTGCCCATCCTCCCCACTCCCTGCCCACTCCCCTGCATTCTTCTCTTGTCCCCCCCTCCCTCTGAGTTCCAGCCACTGCAGTGCACGTGGAGCCGGGTCCTTTATCTCCCCTCCCCCCATCTGTCCCTTCCTTGAATGTCTGTCCCCAGGATTCTTTCCTAGTCACTCCTCACTGGTCCTTCCAAACTTCCCCCTCCAACCCAGGGAGGGGGTCATGGGAGGCAGCCTGGGCCCTCCAGACAGACAGACAGGTTCTAGGAGGGGGGAAGCTGGTGGAAGATGTGCCCAGCTGAGGAGAGAGGAGAGCTGGCCTTCGGGCAATGACCTTTAACCCAACTCCCCTCCCCCAGCTTGCCTAGCTCCTTCCTGGGGGGATGGGCATCGAGGGCCCAACTTCCTAGGCTCTTTGGCGTCCTTTATTACGGGGGTTTCACTGACCGTCTCAGCCATGCGCCTTTGCTGACTGCCAGCCTCAGTCATGGGCCTAAGGCCACCTACCCCGTCCCCCTCGGGGGGCTCCGGCTCAGGTTCCTTGCCCCCTCCTTCCCACCGCCAGCCTCTCAGCCGCCGCTGCTCTTCCTGCTGCTTTCCGGGGGGTAGGTGAGGCTGGAGCTGAGGGGCAGAGGGAGGTGGGCAGCTGTGCTGGGGCCAAGGGTGGACACCTGGTCTAACAGCGACCCCTTCCCAACTTCCCTTGTGGCCCTTTCCTCCCCTCCAGAATACCACTTGGGTCGCTCGAGGAGGAAGAGCGTCCCAGGGGGGAAGCAGTACAGCATGGAGGCCGCCCCCGCTGCGCCCTTCCGGCCCTCGGTGAGTGAGTGAAGGCAGGCGCCTGCCAGATGTGGCTCAGCTGGGTCCCCTCCCCTCTAGCCCCAGCTGGAGTCCCAGGATTCTGAGAAAGGGGGCAGGAGGGGGAGCAATTGAGAGAGAAAGAGTGTGAGAGTGTGTGTGAGAGTGTGTGTATGTCTCCCCACCTCTTTGGTTTCCCCCTTCTTGGCTCTGCCCCCCTGCTTCTCAGACCAGCCCTCCCACCTTCTCCAAGCTGGTGTGTGTGTTTGTGTGTGCACTCGCACCCGTGGGAGCACAGGAAGACAAACTGGTAGCGGGGCTCCTATCCCCTTTCCTCGCCTCTGGAGACTTCCCTTTCCCCCACCTCACCTTTCTTCAGGGACTCTACCCCTGAGGGGTGAGTAGGTAGAATTAACCTTGCCCCAACCCACCCCTCTCCCCCCCCCCCCAGCAAGGCTTCCTGAGCCGGAGGCTAAAAAGCTCCATCAAACGCACAAAGTCACAACCCAAACTTGACCGGACCAGTAGCTTTCGCCAGATCCTGCCTCGCTTCCGAAGTGCTGACCATGACCGGTACAGGGGCTGGGGGGTGGGGGGAGGGCAGGGTGAGTTGCTTGAGATATAGGGGGCTCTGGGGTGAGATGGGGAGGTTTGGGCATTATCTGAATGCAGAGGTTGAAGGCCTCTGGTTGGTTGAGGGATGTGTGGGGCTGGGGACCATACTGAGAAGAGGAAGCAGGGGGAGGACAGCAGAGGCAGGAAAGGAACAAAGGTGAAGCCAAGGAGGGACTCTTCAGGCTGGCATCAGGATGGGCTCCAGCTCAGTATTAAAGGAGCTGGACAGAAGACTAGAGAAGGAGTGATGAAGCCTGGGAGGAAGATTTAAAAGAATTTGGGGAAGGGGTGGTAGGTTGCCGGGAGAGGCACAGTGTGATGCAGGTAGAGGGGCAGCTTGAAAGGCAGCAGGTTGGCAGGGGCCGGCAGGTACTGCTGGATGAAGGAGGTCACAGCATAGAGCAGGAAAGAGAAAGGGGAGGCTGGCACAGGTAGTCAGGCTGACAGAAAGGGGAGGGGAGGCTGTAGGGTTAATCCATGGACTGAAGCATGAGGAAGAAACATTCAGAGAGGGCCAGAGGGTCTCCGAGGCCAGGGCGGGTTTGAAGATCTCTGATCTGTTGTCTGTTCTTGGGGTCCTTCTCAGGGTTCCCCCCTCCCCCAATCACTTCCCTGGTCGATTCCCGTTCCTTCCTTTCCCCCCCCATGTCTGGCCGCCCCCAGGATTGGGCAGGTAGGGAGGTTGGGCTAGGTGAGTCACACCTTCCCCTGCCCCCCTCCCCTGTCGCCGGAGCTGGATTTGGGGCCAGCGGGGGGTGAGGGCCTGGTATTCCTGGCCGCGGGGGCGGGGGGCCGGGGGAGCGTCGCGCTGACGGCAACGGAGCCCGAATGACGGGGCTGCTATAAATAGCTTCATGGAGGCTCCCACACCCGAGCTCCCCCTCCCGCTTTCCTACTGCTCGCTACTCTTCATCCCCTAGCCACCTCCATGCCTCTGGCTCACCACCTCGTTCCTCCTGCCCTGTGCCCCGTCCTCCATTATCCTCAGCCCCTCGCTCCGGGCTCTCCAGCACGGCCCGGCCCGTATTCCCTCACCCTCTCTCTGCCCTGGGCCTCGGCCCTCTCGCCGGTTGTCCCTCCTCATCCTCCCCCCCACAGCTTTACCTCCCCATCCCTCGTCTTCCCCAGGCCCCATTTTTAGTCTCCGGCCTTCATTCTCAGTCTTTCCTGCCCACAGCTTTCTCTTATTTCTTATGATTTTTACTCACTCTTTTGTGATTCTGCTAAAACTTTTCCTCTCACTTCACTCCTCCTTTCAGTCATTAAGTGTGTTTTAGGCACTAGCTGTAAGGCTGGCCCAGGGAAGTACCTCACCTTCTTTGTACTTTTGGTTCTTTTACCTCTGTGCTCCTCCTTTTATTGAGGTTCTGGTTTGGGGAACCACCTAGAAGCCCCACCTAGAAGTATTCCAGGCCCACCTTGTGTTGTTTTTTTTTTTTTTACTGTCATGGTCCATCTCAGGGTTGAGATATTTCTAGGTGTTTCCACTCCAGACAACCCCTCATATGTGAACTGGGGTGGGGGAGGAGGGTGTTTCTTACAGGGTTCTGGTGTCTCTCACATCCCTCATGTCCTTTTCCAGGGTAGCCTGGGTTTCTTTGTGTCTGTTTCTTGCTGGGAGGGGTGTTAGGGGTGTTCAGGAGACTCTTCCCCCAAGTTTCCACCCTAGAGCCAGGTTGATGATGCAGAGCCCTGGGTGTGTAAGAAGAGTGGAGGGCCCTGATCCCTTCTGAACCTTCTATCTGCCAGGGCCCGGCTGATGCAGAGTTTTAAAGAGTCGCACTCTCACGAGTCCTTGCTGAGTCCTAGCAGTGCGGCTGAGGCCTTGGAGCTCAACTTGGATGAAGATTCCATTATCAAGCCTGTGCACAGCTCCATCCTGGGCCAAGAATTCTGTTTTGAGGTACTAGGTCTAGTGGGCAGGGGTGATGGAGGGTAAGGGCAGAAGGACCTGTAGAAAGCGGCACTGGTGGGGATTTAAAGGAATCAGAAGCCTCTGGGCCTTGTGGAAAGGAGGCTAGAGGACTGGCATGGAAGGGGTGATGGTGGAGTCTCCGGTCCTTAAGAGTCACCTCCTTTCCTCCGGTCCTAGAGCCTCATCTCAACTCCACACCCCTCTCTAGGTAACAACGTCGTCAGGAACAAAATGTTTTGCCTGTCGTTCTGCGGCGGAAAGGGACAAATGGATCGAGAATCTACAACGAGCAGTAAAACCCAACAAGGTATTGGAAATAAAGGGGACACAGTATGGGCAAGGCAAAGTTTAAGGGGAAGCTAGGGACCAGGTATATGTGCTGCCGAAGCAAACACTGTAGGGACCTAGGGAGGACAATGAACTAGAGGAGGGGAGGTTTGGGTGAGGAGGGGACCTGAATGAGCAGGAGGTGACCACATTTCTCTGAGTCCCCAGTTTCTTTTCCCTTTCTACCTTATGATCTGTCTCTACCGTGGCTATCAGAGAGCGTTGATAGGGCGCTGGGAGTCCTGGCCAATCTTCCCTGCTGCAGGAAAGTTTCACTGATTGTCTTGACAGGGGGTGGCCCAGCCCCTGCTTACAGTGTTTCTGTAGAACACAGTTGTCAGGTAGTCATGGCTCTCAACCAACCTTGGTTTCTTCTGTGAAATTGGTGGGGATGGAGTTGGGACTAGATGATCCCTAAGGTCCTCATGGCTCAGACATTCTCTGAGTCTATTCCCTGCCAAGACTTCTACTTCCCAGGAGAAATGTTCCCAGTTTTGTCAGCTATTCTCTGCAGTCCAGTTTCTACTAAACTCGCAGTCTTGGTGATCCCCCTCTGGGGAACCCTTCTTTATTAACGTCCTTCCTAAAGAATTAATCCAAGATGCTAGATGCAATCTAACTAACCCATGCAGAGTCCAGACAGGCTCCTCCTTTCAGCACCCTGCATCATCACCTGAAACTCACATGAGCTTGTGGTCAACTGTGTCCTCCAGGCTCTGTTCACACTAATAATTTAGCCTCATCCATCCCATATTATGCAGTTTTCTTTCTTATTTCAATTCTGATTGTCTTTGAAGGACTTCCCAGTCCTCTCCTTGATACTTTTGTTGTTTTACTCTAGCATTTAAAATCTTTCCCAGTACTGAATCTATGTCTGAGGTGTGACCTGCCCTTCTGTGTTAGTTTCCTAGGGTTGCTGTAACAAATCACCACAAATTGGGTCACTTAGATAGCCCTGTGTATCTGCTCATAGTTCAGGACAGCAGAAGTCCAAAATCAAGGTGTGTTGGCAGGGCTTTGGTGCTTCTGAAGCTCTAGGAAGAATTCTTGTCTTTCCTTGCCTCTTCATAGCTTCTGGTGACGGCCAGCGATCTGTGGCATTTCTTGACCTGTAGCTGCATCTGTCTAGTTTCACTTCCACCTCTACATAGCCATCTTCTGTGTGTCTGATCCCTAAATCTCCCTCTCCATGTAAAGGGCAGTGATTGGATTTAGGGTCCACTCTTCTCCCGTGTGACCTCACCTTAATATGATTGCATCTGCAACGACTTTATTTCCAAATACGGTCACATTCACAGGCTCTGAACAGACATGAATTTGGTGGGGGGCAGGAGGGAGTCACTAGTCAGTCCAGTACATACATCCTCTACCTATGATTGCTGTCTCATAGAGCATCTCTCACTTTGTCACTCTCTCTCCTCTTTTGGTGTCTGCCTCTCTGCCCCGTCACCTTTATCCACTGTGCCCACCCCACCATGCCAGGACAACAGCCGCCGGGTGGACAACGTGTTGAAGCTATGGATCATAGAGGCCCGGGAGCTGCCACCCAAGAAGCGGTACTATTGTGAGCTCTGCCTGGATGACATGCTGTATGCGCGGACCACCTCCAAGCCCCGGTCAGCCTCAGGGGACACCGTCTTCTGGGGTGAACACTTCGAGTTTAACAACCTGCCAGCTGTCCGTGCCCTGCGGCTGCATCTGTACCGTGACTCAGACAAAAAGCGCAAGAAGGACAAGGCGGGCTATGTCGGCCTGGTGACTGTGCCTGTGGCTACCCTGGCTGGGCGCCACTTCACAGAGCAGTGGTACCCCGTAACCCTGCCAACAGGAAGTGGGGGCTCTGGGGGGATGGGGGGCTCAGGTGGGGGAGGAGGCTCAGGGGGTGGTTCAGGGGGCAAGGGCAAAGGAGGCTGCCCAGCTGTGCGACTGAAAGCACGTTACCAGACGATGAGTATCCTGCCCATGGAGCTGTATAAGGAGTTTGCAGAGTATGTCACCAACCATTATCGGATGCTGTGTGCGGTGTTGGAGCCTGCCCTGAATGTCAAGGGCAAGGAGGAGGTTGCCAGTGCCCTGGTGCATATCCTGCAGAGTACAGGCAAGGCCAAGGTGAGCACTGTAGCCTCAGGAAAAGTTCACCTGGGAGGGCACTCGCTTGGGAGAGTTGGTGAGGATAGGACACTTCTGCCTTCGTGAGCTTGAGTTGTCCAGAGATTGACCCTTGGATTTTCCTGGGTCCCAGGACTTCCTTTCAGACATGGCCATGTCGGAGGTGGACCGGTTCATGGAACGTGAGCACCTCATATTCCGCGAGAACACGCTCGCCACTAAAGCCATAGAAGAGTACATGAGACTGATTGGTCAGAAATACCTCAAAGATGCCATTGGTATGGCCCACCCTCAGGTCATCTTCTTCCCAAACCTACCAGATGTCCACCCTAACCCCAGACCCCGCAACTCCAGACCCCAAGTCCTCCCCTTCTCAGCTTGGTACTGACTCCTGCCTCCAACCACCCGATTCCGAGATTCCCTCAACCCAGGCGGCCCCTGTCCCTGCCCTCGGAGAGTATGACCACCCCTTGTTGTACTCCCACCCCAGGGGAGTTCATCCGTGCTTTGTACGAGTCTGAGGAGAACTGTGAGGTGGACCCCATCAAGTGCACAGCGTCCAGTCTGGCAGAGCACCAGGCCAACCTGCGAATGTGCTGTGAGTTGGCCCTGTGCAAGGTGGTCAACTCCCATTGGTGAGACTGGGAACGCTGGGTTGGGGGGCTTGGGTTGGGGGAGTCGTGTGTTCATCTGTTCATCCATCTGTCCATCCTCAAAGAGGACTGAGTACCAACTATGGGCAGAGTGTTATGGAGCAGACAGACAGGGATGGGGCCTGAGCAGTGTCCTCAGAGGGCCTCCACCGGAATGAATAGGGACAAGTTGCATACACACAAAGCCATAGAACAGCTGCAGTATGTGTTATGCGCCAAGTATGCAAGTATATGGGCCTCCCTTTTCCCCTCTCCCCGCAATTCAATATAAGGTCAGAGCAGACAGCTTTGGTTGAGGTCATGGAAGGCTTCATGGATGAGGTGCCCCTGGGCTTTGAAGTCGGGTCATGCTATATGGATGTTGTGGGCAATGAAGACATTTCAGAAGAAGACTGCGGGACAGGAACATACACGCAGGTTGAAACCCAGGGACAGCAGTTAGCACAGGCTTAATGGAGCGCATGGCTCGTAATGGAAAGTGGTAGATGGTGTCTAGACAGGAATTGGAGTTAGAATCTGCGAGGCCTCCACGGACAGGTTAAGGAGTTTATTGGTAGGAATGTTGCTGGTGCCCAGAAGTGTTGTGATTGAGAGATTAATCCCTAAGTAGAGTTGGGGAGGGGATGACTTGAGCAGGGAGAATGAAGCCCAGGTTTGGGGGCGGTGGGGAGGGCTACTGTAATGGGACATGCGCGGAAGTCAGATTCTGAAATCAGGATGGCGGCAGGAAAAGTAGAGGAGGCTGCTGCAAGGACCTCTGAGAAAAGGACCAGCTGGAGTTGTCAACTGATTGTAAAGGAGGGGGTGTGTCTGCAGGGAGTCTGGGATGATGCACGAGTTTGGGAGACCTGCGGCCTCATTGACAGAACCAGGGAAGTCAGGAGGAGCCCGTGGTGGTGTGGGGGCGATGGTGAGCTCCACTTTACAGAGTCAGAGTTTAAGGTGTCAATGGGACATTGACGTGGAACAGAGAGTGGGGGAGTGACATCTGAGCCATTCCAGGGACTGGGGATCATGCCTGGGCACCTCCATCCCCATTTCCCTGGAATCCAGAAGAGTTGGGGGGTCCGAGCTCCCTGTAACTCAAGTGACCCTCCATCTCTCTCCCATCTCTGTCTCTCCCTGGTGTCTGTTTTTCTTCTCCTCCTCTCCTTGCCTCTCTCACACACCCCTCTGTCTTTCTCCTGCGTGTCTCTCTCCCCTCACCTCTCCCTCTCCATTTCTCTCCCCCTGATCTGTCTGGCCCCTCTGTCATAGCCCTCTTCTTCTAGCAGCCTCCCGTCTTCCTCCTGCAGTCCCGCCCTCCCTGTCTCTCTCACCTGTTTCCACACCTTCACCTCCTACCACCCCCCTCAGCATGTTTCCTGGAAGCTGAGGGTCTCTGGGGCTCAGTCCCGGTCTCTCTCTTTCTTTCTCTCTCTCTCTGTCTCCCCACCCCTTCCCCCCAGCGTGTTCCCGAGGGAGCTGAAGGAGGTGTTTGCGTCTTGGAGGCTGCGTTGTGCAGAGCGGGGTAGGGAGGACATCGCTGACAGGCTGATCAGTGCCTCGCTCTTCCTGCGCTTCCTCTGCCCAGCCATTATGTCGCCCAGTCTCTTTGGGCTCATGCAGGAGTACCCAGATGAGCAGACCTCACGAACCCTCACCCTCATCGCCAAGGTCATCCAGAACCTGGCCAACTTTTCCAAGTGAGGGAAGCCTCAGGCAGGGCGGGGGAGGATAGGCTGGGAGTGGCTGGGAAGGGTTTCCTGAGTCCCCAGAGACCCTGAGACAGGGTTGGGTGTGAGGCCTTCTGTGTATGTGACCTCTGCCTTCTGGATGCCTTGACCAGGTTTACCTCAAAGGAGGACTTTCTGGGATTCATGAATGAATTTCTGGAGCTGGAATGGGGTTCCATGCAGCAGTTCCTGTACGAGATCTCTAACCTGGACACGTTGACCAACAGCAGTAGCTTTGAGGGTTACATTGACTTGGGCCGAGAACTCTCCACATTGCATGCCCTCCTCTGGGAGGTGCTGCCCCAGCTCAGCAAGGTCAGCAAATGCCCCCAGAAGGGAACGAGTAGTGTCTCACCACTACTGCCCCAGTTCAGACAACTGAGGCACTCTTAAAGCTGGGGACTTAGTCTCTAGCTAACAGCCTTACTTTTTCAGGAAGCTCTCCTGAAGCTGGGTCCATTGCCCCGGCTCCTCAATGACATCAGCACAGCTCTGAGGAACCCCAACATCCAAAGGCAACCGAGCCGTCAGAGTGAGCGGCCCCGGCCTCAGCCGGTGGTGCTCCGGGGCCCATCGGCTGAGATGCAGGGCTACATGATGCGGGACCTCAACAGGTGAGCGCCATGGGACTCCCACCCCTGGGCTCCATGTGCAGCTCTCTAGGGCTAGAAAGAAAGGAAAAAGGGGCGGGTTCTCAGCGAAAGTGGTAAGGAGACAGGAACAGTCAGCGGTTAGACTGAGAATCCTTTAAAGCTAAAGTGAACAAGAAACTGAGAGGCCACAGGACAAGTGCAGGGGCTTCTGCAGCTCTGGCTTGTAAGCCACGGGGGTCTGCCTGCCAGCTCTGCCTCGCCCCGCTGCCTGCCCGTGCCCCTCCCAGAACTGAGCTCAGCCAGTACCTGCTGGATCAACCAGGTGGTATTAAAACATTCAAATCTCGGTACTGGTTGGTAAATAAGCAATACCCCAGCCCTGACCAGACCCCCTTGGGCCTTCCCACCATCCAGTATGAGAGAAGTAACCCCTGGACCTTCGGGGGCGCCGTGCCTCACTGCTGCTCATTGTTTTGATGACCTCCCTGCTTGTTCCTCTGCCCGTGTCTCTGCCTCCATGACGCTGTACCCATTCCACCACTCCCACCTCCTCCCATTCGTCCATGCCTTTGCCCACCTCTCTCCTTCTCTCTGTCTGTGCTCGCCCCTCTTTCCATCTTTCTCCAGCTCCATCGACCTTCAGTCCTTCATGGCTCGAGGCCTCAACAGGTGAGGGGCTTTCCCCTCCCCCCGCCCTCAGCTCCTCTCCTGTCTGCTCCCACCTCCCACTCCAGTGGCCTTCACCTTCCTCCTCTCCTCTTCTCCTCCATGCACCCTCATCTCCTCCATATCTGCCCAGACCTGCCCCTCATCCCTTCTTTGGCTGCCCCATCTCCCTTCCTCTGGGCCTCACTCCCTTCCTGGAGGGGGCTTGTTTTCTCCTTTTATCCCCTCCCATCCTACCTGCCTCCCCTTTGCAGAGCTGCCACTGCCAGCTCTCAGCCCTTCCCTGTGGGTCCCACCTTTCACCCCAAGGCCTGTGCTGGACCTTAGCGGACTCACTTGCCAGTAGCCTTAGCTTGACCTCCCATTTGTGTGCCCCCTTCCCTTCCGACAGCTCTATGGACATGGCTCGCCTCCCTTCCCCAACCAAGGAAAAGCCACCCCCACCACCCCCTGGTGGGGGAAAAGACCTGTTCTATGTGAGCCGGCCACCCTTGGCCCGTTCCTCGCCAGCATACTGCACGAGCAGCTCGGACATCACAGAGCCGGAGCAGAAGATGCTGAGTGTCAACAAAAGTGTCTCCATGCTAGATCTGCAGGGTGATGGGCCCGGTGGCCGCCTGAACAGCAGCAGTGTGTCCAACCTGGCGGCTGTTGGGGACCTGCTGCACTCAAGCCAGGCCTCCCTGACAGCGGCCTTGGGGCTGCGGCCTGCGCCCCCTGGGCGCCTGTCCCAGGGGAGTGGTTCGTCCATCACGGCGGCTGGCATGCGCCTCAGCCAGATGGGTGTCACCACGGACGGTGTCCCTGCCCAGCAACTGCGTATACCCCTCTCCTTCCAGAACCCTCTCTTCCACATGGCTGCTGATGGGCCAGGCCCCCCAGGGGGCCACGGAGGGGGCGGTGGCCATGCCCCTCCCTCCTCCCACCACCACCATCACCACCATCACCACCACCGAGGTGGAGAGCCCCCTGGGGACACCTTTGCCCCATTCCATGGCTATAGCAAGAGTGAAGACCTCTCCTCAGGGGTCCCTAAGCCCCCCGCCGCTTCCATCCTCCACAGCCACAGCTATAGTGATGAGTTTGGACCCTCTGGCACTGACTTCACCCGTCGGCAGCTCTCACTCCAGGACAACCTGCAGCACATGCTGTCCCCTCCCCAGATCACCATTGGTCCCCAGAGGCCTGCCCCCTCAGGGCCCGGAGGTGGGAGTGGTGGTGGGGGCAGTGGTGGGGGTGGTGGGGGCCAGCCACCTCCGTTGCAGAGGGGCAAGTCTCAGCAGTTGACGGTCAGCGCGGCCCAGAAACCCCGGCCATCCAGCGGGAATCTATTGCAGTCACCGGAACCGAGTTATGGCCCTGCCCGTCCACGGCAACAGAGCCTCAGCAAGGAGGGCAGCATTGGGGGCAGCGGGGGCAGCGGTGGCGGAGGGGGTGGGGGCCTCAAGCCCTCCATCACTAAGCAGGTAGGTGAGGGTGAAAGGAAGGCCAGATGGGTGAGGACCAGGGAGGGAAGAAGGGAATGGGTTGGGGAGGTGGGTATAGAATAGTCTGTGGTTTGAAGTTACCATTTTCTTACTTCCTTTCTTATTTTTCATTTTTCATTTTTTTTTTAAGATTTATTTATTTGTACATACAAGAGCTGGGGTACAGGCCAGAGATGCGGGGGTGAGGGTGAGAGAGGATTCACCAGAGACAGAGTGGGGGGCAGAACAGGCAGACTGACTGAAAAACACTGCTGAGGGGAGCAGCGGGTGAGTCAGGAGAGGTCTGCTGCACCATGTGGGTAGCTCCCTGGCTGGCCGGGGATCAAACTCATGCTGCAGAAGCCACAGATTGCTTCATAGGGCGGTGCTTAACCCCTTGCACCACCAGGGAGGCCCTCTTATCTCCTTTCATTCATTAATTGTGGAGTATTTAATGCACTGGAGATGGCACTGCTATGTGCTGTGTGCTGTTCTCAGCATTATGGATGTGGCAGCGTACAACAGACAAAAATCCCTGCTCTCATGGAGCTCATATTCCAGAGGGGAGACACAACAAATCACTCACACAGCACTCACAAGGTTATCAGTGCCAGAGCAGGATTGGTACTAGCATCTCGTTTGGCAATGTTACCTCCCTCTAAATGCACCCTGCCTTTTCCCACTTTTCCTCTCTCTATTTGTTCCATCTTGCCTTATCCCAGCATTCGCAGACACCATCCACGCTGAACCCCACAATGCCAGCCTCTGAACGGACAGTGGCCTGGGTCTCCAACATGCCTCACCTGTCGGCTGACATCGAAAGTGCCCACATCGAGCGAGAAGAGTACAAGCTCAAGGAGTACTCTAAGTCGATGGATGAGAGCCGGTTGGACAGGGTACGCCTTGCCTTCCAAGCCCCAAGCTCCTGTCCCTTCCTCTGTGCACCGGTCACTCCAGTCATTTCCAAGGGGAACATCCAGGGTCAAGTGGTTATGGTGGAAAGAAGAGACAGACCTGACTCCTAACCCTCAGAAGACGTCAGTCTGTTATTAAGGGAGAGCACATACAGTCAGTCTGTCGAAAAGCCTATTTCAACTTTTGTGGGTTATACTTATCCCAGCCTATCTGGGAGGAAACATGGTCTAGATTAGGCTTATCTCCAGGTCTTCTCCGGGGAAAATGTAAGCCCTGGCTTCTGGGATTGCTCCAAAAAGGGAAAGTTCTTTGCCACCAGTGTGAGCTGATCAGCTAGGCAGGGGCAGAGGGGTTGCAGTTGGACTACTAGTGATACCTGCTTCTCCAGTCACTGTCCCGTGGAAGAGGATGTGTATTGCCCTCTGTGTGGAAAGGACATCCGGACTCTTGGCTGGTGGTGGCCCAGAGCAAAACACAGCAAGACCTCTGGGGCACACACGTATAACTTAATAGAAGGTTCCTTGGGTAAGCCGTTGCTGCCAGGACCCTGAAGAGGGTGGCTATAAGATTAGGTTACATGTAGAGAAGGTTATGAGTCCAGCTTGGGATAAAAGAAATGTGGGGGTCATGAATTAATGCATCACCTTCGCATCTAGAATGGGTCAATTATGCATGTACCCTCCTTGGAGGATCAAAGGGTAGTCTCAAATAATATTTCCTGCTCTGTGATTCAATGAGGAATTTATTAAGGAAGACTCTAGACTAGTACTGTGCAGTAGAGCTTTCTGCAGCAATGAAAACTTTCTATGATCTGCACTAATGCTATGGCCACTGGTCACATGTGGCCAGGGCAGTCAAGGAATTCTAGATAGCTGCACGTGGCTACTGTGTTGCATAGCACCGCTCAGGATTTGTGAGCCAACAGGGAACATAAAATGATTCTAAGTCCTTCAAGGCCAAATTACAGTCACTATCAACAGAAAGGCATTCCTGGAGGCTCAGCTTGGGCCTCACTTGAAGGCCTAGACTCTGATCTCTAGGACAGAGTCTTCTCCCCAGCCAGTGCCTTTTCTCCCTGGGCCAACTCCATGTGCTCTGGAACCTGGGTTTGGGCTGCAGAGTCATCTTAATCTTAAATTTCTGGGTGCAGTCGCTTAAGGTGTGCTCATGACCTGCCTAGCTCCCCGTGTGGGACCTGTGTGTCCAGATGCACATGTGAAGGCTTGTGAATGTCCCTCAGGGTGTGGGAGTCTGACCTTGCTCCACCATGAGGGAACCTCAGCTCGATGGAAGGGCCTTCTGAAGTGTGTGTGTGAGCACCAGGCAGGAAAAGGGCTAGCAAAGATGGCTGGGATGTCTGTCATACTTGGCTATGCTTGGCAGGGAGGGATGGAGGCTGGGTGGGTCGGGGTGAGGCGCCCCTCACAGTGCGGGGTCTTGTGCCCGGCGGGCAGGTGAAGGAGTATGAGGAGGAGATCCACTCATTGAAGGAGCGACTCCACATGTCCAACCGGAAGCTGGAAGAGTATGAGCGGAGGCTATTATCCCAAGAAGAACAGACCAGCAAAATTCTGATGCAGTATCAGGCCCGACTAGAGCAGAGTGAGAAGAGGCTAAGGCAGCAGCAGGTGGAGAAGGATTCACAGATCAAGAGCATCATTGGCAGGTGAGGGGCGGCCCGGGAAGGGGTAGTAAGGGGGAGCCTGAGGTTGACTAGAGAGCTCCCCTCCAGCTCCAGCTCCTCTCCCCAAACTCCGGACACCACGGGGAAAGCTCACTGCCCTACTCTCATGGATGCCACCCACTTGCCCATCACCAGATGGGGAGCAGCCTCTTGCTTAGTGCATTAAATATTCTCTTACTGAATCCTGACCTCCCTCCTGATAGAGTAACTTCTTGCGCCCTTGGAAAATGTGCCTGTTGCTGTCCAGCCATCACTATGGGTTTGGACCCAGCCCAGGCTGGTGCTCCCACTGACCATCTCGACCCAGCCTGTGCTGTTTACCCCAAACCTCAGCGGGGATCCCTAAACACAGTAGCCGGTGACCATCCCCTTCCTCTCCAGCCTTGGAGAGGTGTCCTGTGAGAAAGTGAATGACCCTCATTTTAGTCTGTGCACATTTTCAATTATTCTGCCAAGACCTGGGCTCCAAGGAGGCATCTCCACAAAGGGGTCAATTATCTTGAGAACTGATTGGGACCCTATACCTTACTCCAAACAGAACCAACTTCATTTTGATCCATTCTAAATGTGTCTTGAGGTAAGATTAATTAGAAGAAAAAGACTTGACTTGAAACTTTTCTTACAAACCACTGCTCTAATTTATATCCTTTAATTTTGATATCCTCTAATTGAAGTCACCTTGAGAATTTTCATCAAAGGCCAGGAGATGCTGGAAATAATAATGATCGTAGAGACCCCTCCGGGCTAAGGGGTACCCCGGGGACTGCACTGGAGATGGCTGAGGTTCAGTGAGGTGGAGTCGGGGATGGAGAAGCCAGGTCTTGAGCCATGCAGGGTCTGTGCGAGGGCACCGTGGTGAGGGGGAGGCTAGAGGGCTGGGATGCCTGGGTGGTAGAGGTTTTGGGGTACAGAAATACCTCCTTTATAGGGACATCCGAAAGCCTCTCGAAATAGTTGAGTAACAGGGAGTCTTGGGTGGCCATGGAGGGATTTTGAGGGAAGGGGAGGATGCCCGAGGCTTTTCCAGAGAGCTGAGGGGGGTCCCTTGGGATCAGGAGTCCCATAGGCAGGCTCGGAGCCCGTGCCCGCCACTAACCCCACTGAAGCCCGTCCCTTCAGGCTGATGCTGGTGGAGGAGGAGCTGCGCCGGGACCACCCCGCCATGGCTGAGCCGCTGCCTGAACCCAAGAAGAGGCTGCTCGACGCTCAGGTGGAAATTACAATGTCATTTATCTTCTCCGTGTCCCATCCCCATCCATCCCACTGTCCTTCGTGCACTCACGGCAACAGCCACCCTAGCCCCATCACCATCTGTCTCTCCCGTTGTCCTCCATTTGTCCACTGGCTGCTGTTGACAGCCCCCCCCCAGTTACCCCCATCTTCATGCCATCGTCTGTGCCTTTGTCACTCCTGGCAGTGTCAGCCCACCCCTTGTGCCTCCAGAACCCCCCTCCCCGGTCTTTCTTTCCTACTGCTCTCTACGTCTCAGGACCTCTACCAGAACCTCACTCTCTGCCCAGAAAGTTCCTGGGTCTCACCCATTTCTGGAAGACCTACCTCTCCTTTGTCTGCTCTGTTCAAGTCAGGAAGTTCAGCTGCCCCTGAGCCGTGGCCAGGAGGCCTAGAAGCTGCATTTAGCTAGAGTGGAGCACAGGGCAGTATGACTTCAAGTTGCCCAAGGCTCTGGATGACGCCCTGGGTACTTGAGGTCCCCTCACTGCTGTTCCCTTGGCTTCCCAGTTTGCCTAACTCCTCGGCAGCTCCCGCATAGCTTCCTCTTCCTGACTCTTCAGATCTTGAAGGCCTCTCTCCCTGTAACCTCCCTTTCCCCTCACTGTGTAAGCGCAGCTTCTTTTGGCCCTTTTCTCCCTCTGGTCCTCACACCTGCCTCCCTGTCTTCTCACCAGCCAGCTTGTAGGACCCCTTCCTGCACTCTCACCCTCGCTCTCCCAAAATTCTGCTCACTTTCCCACCCGTGCTCCTCCTTTCTCTGCTCTGACCGCCAGGCTTCCCCACCACCACCAAGGCTCCTGACCCCATGACCCCACTCTTTCCCCCTGCAGCTCCTCATCAGGTAATTCTCCTGGTTCCGCTTTGACCACGGGCGGAGGACACAGGGGGAGGTGACTCCGGACCACTGCAGGTTGGTCGTGAAGCCCTCTCCCCTCGACTCTCTGGAGCCTCTCCCCTCTTTCACTGCTGCCCTCCACACCCGAGAGCCATCACAGACCCTACCTCCTGACACCTCCTGCTCAGATGCATCTCCCAAGGCACTACCCAAAGAGAGCACTTCCTGCTGCCTCCAGACTCTGCAGTGACACCTTGCCAATACCGAGCAGTGTACCCGAGAGGGGCCCAGCACACTCCCAGCTCACAATCCTGTTCGTACAAGACCCACCCCCAGCCTCCTCCTGACTCAGTCCTCTTCCTCTACCTCTCCAGTGTATGTCTGTCACCCCCCATTTCACCAGAATGTCCTTGGGGGTTGGGACACTGGGGGGGTGGGGTTTGTTAAAGGGGTGGAGGTGATGAAGGGTTGGGGACCCTGGCTATGGGGGCTGTGCTGCAGCAGGTAGGTTGGAGTTTCCTCCTCCTATCCTAACCTTGGTTCTCTACCCCTCCTTCCTTCCACCCCTCACCTGTTTCTCTCTTCCTCCTCCCTTACGTCTCTGAGGTAGAAGGCGTCTGGGCCATTTAGCCTCATGGGAAGGGAATTAGGAGTGTGTAGTTAACTTCAGGAGGCTTTGCAGGGGCCCTGGCACAAAGATTCAGGACAGCAGGCAGAGTGAGTAGAACAAGGAGAAGGAGCAAGAAGTCAAATGTTAGGGAGTGGACTGGCCCATATGGTGTGAGTGTTGGAAGTGAAGTATCTTCCTAGATAAGCTCATGGTGCTCGGTAGCCATGTTCATTCCCAGGCAGAGATGCTGGAACAGCATGTTAAATCACCTCTTTAGTCCTCTTGTCAGAGCTCACATCCTGGGGTTACTCATGCCACTCCCCCCCCCCCGCCCCTGTCACCCTGTGACCTTGCTGGACACATAATTCTACCTAAAAAGCCAGTAAATGAGAACCTGTCAGCTACTGACATCATTTCTGAGATGCTTTATTTTCTGTGGGGTTGATCTGCAGTGGGCAGTGGCTCCTCACACTGTAATTTTAACTCTCTGCCTGCCCAGCCTCTCTGTCAAAGTAGTTAGTGATCAGTAAACAGATGCGGAAAGGCACCAGGGGACCTCACCATTTAAAGGACTCCTGCAGCGAATTCTTTTGTAAAATGAATAATGGCACCCTCATTTATCTGCTTTCTAAATTTGGGCCCATGGGGGTGTAGAGGGCATGCCTGTGTGCTGTCGCCAGCAGACAAGCAGAGGGAAGGGAATCTGAGGTTTCCTTCCCCTGCTCTCATGCCACACTCAGGATCCCCTACCATACGCAATTTCCTCTCGCTGTCGTGTGGAAAGCGTTAGAGATGCTCAGCACGCTAAGAGGGCGGCTTTGCTGAAGGCGGGGCTCTGGTGACCTACTGAGAGGTGAGCTCTTTGACTTGGAAGGCAGAGCCGATCTGGGGACCTCTGCTTGGAATGTTTTGTATCCTTTAGAGATACGGTCAGACATCACTACGTTGCCAGGCCAAATGTGCTGTGGCCCAGGAAGTAATCTGGGCAGTTTTTCTAAACCACTTTCAGGTATTTGTCCCTCTGCCGCCCAGCCATTCCTTTAAAAATGAATCTTCTGCCTGTATTTTAAAAAGCCAAGTGAGCGATTAGAAATGTAGTGTGGGCAGCTTTCTTCTCCAGCAGAGGAACGGGAGCTAGGGCTGAGGGCAGGAGCCAGAGGTTGGCCCAGGAGCGGCAGGAGGTGGCAGAATAGGACCATGGGTAGGAGCAGGGTCTGGAACCCCTCACCCTCTAACTGGGAGCCCAGGGAGAGGGGCTGAAAGGAATGTGGGGGTGGGAAGGAATGAAGCCAGTTTCTGCTCCCCGGGACACAGAGATCACAGAGATCGGAGCATGCTGTGTCTCCACAGAAGCTTCTAGACATTCCTGCCCTGAGCATTAGAGAGGCAGCCCTCCCACAGTTCTTTCCCTTCCCACATCACTTCCCCGAACCCCCTTCCTTTCCCCCCAGTACAGTTAAACCTCTGTAATTTGGAATGTTATATTTGAGAAGATGGCCACTCTGAATAAGTGACAAAACTGAATGACAGTGTCTATTTAATGAAATGCATGTCTTCAAAATATATACAGTAAGTAGAACTCGATGAATAAGGCCCTCAGGGAGCATGTGTGAAAGAATAGCGAGCTTTGAAAAATCTGTTTTCTAGCCTAGGTTAAATATCCCCTCCTACAGACACATTTTCACTATTAATTTGTTTAGTACACCCTTTCTTCACAGATAAAGGAAAACTCGAGCCCGGTTTTTGTTCAAATTATGACAAAATTCCAAATCCATGGGGGTTTGGATTAATGAGGTTTTGCTGTACTGCCTCCCCTTGTTCCCTCAACAGGAAGTTCCTACCTCGGATTGGGGGTGCTCTGGGAGGGGTTCAAAGAGGAAGGTGGGCTGAAGGTGGGCCCGGGATGAAGGGTTAGGTGGGGGGCGAGGCTGGAATTTGCTTCTTTTGAACTGGTTTCCTGGTGTGACTGGGTTGAAGGCCCTAATAGGAGTCTGGGGTGAGGTTCTCTTCTCTCTCTCGTCCCAGAAGATGTAACTTCTACTGCAGGTGAGAAAAAAAACAGGAGGATGGGGTGGGGGGATGTCTGGGAGGAGGAGGTGGGATGTGGGATATGGAATGGGCTGGCTAGAGGGGAGGCCATACTTAGGGGGCTGGCACCCAGGCCCCCGCGAAGCGTCTCAATAAGTCCGCGCTCTCCTCTTTGGTGTCTTGCAGGAGAGGCAGCTTCCCCCCTTGGGTCCAACAAACCCGCGTGTGACGCTGGCCCCACCTTGGAACGGCCTGGCCCCCCCAGCCCCACCCCCCCCACCCCGGCTGCAGATCACCGAGAACGGCGAGTTCCGAAACACCGCGGACCACTAGCCCACCCAGCATCAGACCTTCTCCCTCCCCATATACCCCACCCCGGAACAGCACCAAACCACCAGGACTGGACGTCACCGAGGGACAGCGGGATTGCCTCCCTGAAAGCCTCCTTGGGGGGCACCAGTCCCCCACACCCACTGCACCATTTCCAGGCGGGAGATTGGGGACCGTTAGTTGTCCCCTTTTCCTTCCTGTTGGGGTGCTGCCCCCTGTGACCCCCAGGGACCCTTGCCCCAGGACACCACCTACCCCACACAGACCCCTTCACTCCGGGGTGCTATCCCCATCCTCTGCCTCATCGTTCCCCTGAGCACTGGGGGACAGACCCTCGCCCCCACCCTGGGGGTGTGGCACCTCCAAACTTTCAACTTCAGGGTGATTTTTTAGCAGTAACCAGAGCTGACAATCTTAATTCCCCTCCACCGCCCCATTTTGGCCTCCCCTGTCCCCCTTGTTATGGGGAGGGGACCCCAGGTGAGGGGGCCCTATTACCCCTTGATTTCTCAGGAGCGTCTGGGGGGGCTCAGCACGCACAAATTCCTTCTCCTCCTACCACTCTTAAATTTACGCCCTCCCCACCCAGAACCCAGATGGGGTGGAGGGGCCACCGGGGCAGGGAGGGGGCGGCAAGGGAGGAATGGGAGTTGTCTCCCCTTCTTCCCATACCTGATCTGCTCTTGGCTGGTCCCAGAGCGGGGTGAGGGGGCTTATGCCCCCCCCTCCCCCAGTGTGTTGGGTGGGGTGGAATTGAGGTTAGGGTGAGGGGTTAGGGTTTAGGAGGGTGTGTGTGTTGGGGAGGACAGACTCCTTGATCTGTGCCCTCCTGACACACGCAGTCCCTCCTGCCCCTCCCCTCTCTCTTGGTCTCTACTCCCAGGGGGAGGGGGGAATTTACTCTAGGAAAAGCCATGTCTCTCTCCCCCAGGGTGGGGGGACCTGTGTTGGAGGAGGGGTGTTGGGGGCCCCCTTCCATGACTCTGTTCCCTGGGGGAGGTAGGACAGGGCTGGGCTTCCCTCTCATCCTCCCCCCACCCCCACCCCCAATCTCCCTCCACCTCCCTCCCTCCCGCCAGCTCCACAATTTTTTTCGGTGTTTCTCTGTACATAGCTCTCTGGCGGGATAGGGGAGGTAGGATGGATGGGGTTTGGGGTGGGTAGGTCATGGGAGGGGAGAAGCCCCTCCTTGGAACCCCCTCTTCCCTGACTGCTGTCCCCTACCCAGCCATGCCCCCTCTCCCTTCTTGCGTTTGGTATTGAGATTCTTCCCAGACTCCACCCTTCTTTCTTTTGTATGGACAGTTCCCCTTCAGTCCCATCCCCTACACACAAACACCCAGCCGGGGCCAACTTTATACTTATATAAAAGTTGTAAATATGTGAAATTTTATCCCTGTGCCCTTTCCTTGCTTCCCCAACCTCAGGCCCTATCCCGGGATCCCCTTCCTCCTCCCTTCTTTGGCTGTTGTAAAATTATCTGGGGTTTGTACTGTACATATCCGGGGTGTGTGTGTGTGGGCTGGGGGCAACCCCTCTGTACAGAGCTTCCTGGCCCCCCCTCCCCACCCGACGGCTCCCTCCCCACCCACAACCCTAAGGGTAGGGAGAATATCTTCCTACCTGTTTTATTTTGTTTTCTCGTTCTCCCGCCCCACCCGACCCCCAGCCTTCTCAGCCCCTCCATCAGTGTCCCGTTTTCTCCACTCCCAGCCCCAGTTCCTTTTTTTCTGGAGTGTGTGGTGAAACAGAAAACTCATGTTTAATAAACGGAGATTGTTCTTTTATTGCTGTGCTGACTTTGCTCGGCTGGGACCACGGGGTGATGGGGTCAGCCTGCCGGGGAGAATCCGCGTCTCCCGGAGCATCTCCCGCCCGCCGGGGAGCGTCTGCTGTCGGGGCGGGGCCCTGCCCCGGCCACACCGGCCGCGCTCTCCCCGCGCTGCCCCGCGCGCGCAGCAGGAGCGGAGGCCGGGGCGGCGGCGCTGTCCGATGCCATCCCAACACCTGCTTCAAGCAGCCTGGTTAAGCCCGGTGAGGAGGCTCCGCGCAGGGGGAAGGGGCTCCGGCACCTGGGCTCACGCGGGCTCCAGCCCCTGCGCTGCCGCTCGCCGGCCTCGGGTCCCGGGAGCAGGGTGGGGCGCAACCCCTGCCCGCGGGCGGGGGGCGCGGTGATGCGGGCAAAGCCTAGCCCCCCGCACACAGTAGGTGCGGGTTACCCTCGGCCTCTCCGCGCTCGCTGGGGAGCAGGCGGCCCCCGCCACCCCGGGTGGCTCGCGGGGCGCCCCGCAGCCTCAGCGCGAGCTCCCGAGCCAGCACCCGCCGCGGGCCGGGCGGGCGGCCTCCCGCCGGCGCCGCCCCCCGCCCGCGCAGCCAATCGGCGCGAGGCTTGTAGAGCCGCGCCCTCCGATTGGCCGCGGCCGAGCCCTCCCGGCGTCGGTGTCCGGCGGGAGGCGGCGGCTTCCGGCCGGGACGGCGCGGCCGCGGCAGAGGCGCTCCGGGGCCGAGCGCGTGCGTCCCGGCGAGGGTGTGGCGGCGAAGGGCGGCCCGCCGGCGCTTGCGGCCTCCGGCGCCCGCGGCTTCCCAGGGGCCGGGCTTGGCGGGCTTGGCGAGGGCGACGAGCGGCGGGCAGGAGCGTCCCGGGCGGCGCGGTCGGGGTCGTGGCCGCGGGACGCCCCGCGCCTCCGCTGGACCTGGACGCGGCGCCGGCCGGTGTGTCGTGTGGTTGGTGGTTTCGCTTTCTTGGCGGGGGCGCGCGCGGGACTGAGCGGCGCGGCCACCACTGACGGAAAAGTTTCCACATTCCGGGGTTCGGGGAGGCGGGTGTTGTTTGAGAGACACGGTTCTCCGAATCCAGGGCTGCCGTGACACACCCCCGTCTCTTTCCTCCACAGCCTTCATTCCGCGTGGAGCCCGCCCCGCCCCGCCACTCGGTCCCCCGGGATCCCGCTCTTTCGGAGAAGGCCATGGATACCTCGACGCCTCTGCCTCCCGTAACCCCCTCCCCTATCGGCTATCCAGCCCCGCGGACTATCCAGATCGAGTTCCCTCAGCACAGCTCATTGCTTCTGGAGTCCCTGAACCGCCACAGGCTGGAAGGAAAGTTCTGTGATGTGTCCCTCCTGGTGCAGGGCCGGGAACTTAGGGCGCACAAAGCGGTGTTGGCAGCTGCCTCTCCTTACTTCCATGACAAGCTTCTCCTGGGAGATGCTCCACGTCTCACTCTGCCCAGCGTCATTGAAGCTGATGCCTTTGAGGGGTTACTCGAGCTTATTTATTCAGGGCACCTCCGCCTGCCACTGGATGCTCTCCCTGCCCACCTCCTTGTGGCCAGTGGCCTCCAGATGTGGCAAGTGGTAGATCAGTGCTCAGAGATTCTCAGAGAACTGGAAACTGCAGGTGGTGGAATTTCCACCCGTGGAGCAACACTTCTCTCCACCACAACGTCTGCAGGAGGCTGGTGCATTCGCTCTTCCCCTTTCCAGATCCCAGGGCAGTCTTCTGCTTCTACTGAGAGCCCAGCTGTAGGGGAGGGCAGCGACCTGGGAGAGATTTTACAGATTAAAGTAGAAGAAGAAGAGGAGGAGGAGGAAGAAGAAGAAGATGAGGACCAGGGGTCGGCAACACTCTCTCAGACTCCTCAGCCCCAGAGAGTACCAGGGGGTCTTCCCCACCCTCATGGGTCCCACCCACTGCCCATGTCTACCACTCCCCACAGGCTTCCAGAAGGTGAAAATGCACCCCTTGAGCCGCCTCCTCCTACACTGACCCCCAAAATCTTCTATATTAAGCAGGAACCCTTTGAGCCTAAGGAGGACAAATCGGGAGGTGAAACTCAGTCTGGAGGTGTAAAGGAGGAGACCAAGGTGTTTCCTGGAGGGTATACAGAAGGAAATGGGGAGCGAGGGTTCTTATTGCCCTCAGGAGCAGGGGCCACCGCTGGGGGAGGTGGGCCATCCTGGAAACCAGTGGATCTTCATGGAAATGAAATTCTGTCAGGGGGTGGAGGACCTGGGGGTGGGGGGCAAGCTGTACACGGACCTGTGAAACTAGGGGGGACACCCCCTGAAGATGGAAAACGCTTTGGTTGCTTGTGTGGGAAGCGGTTTGCAGTGAAGCCAAAGCGAGATCGGCACATCATGCTGACCTTCAGCCTTCGGCCATTTGGCTGTGGCATCTGCAACAAGCGCTTCAAGCTGAAGCACCACTTGACAGAGCATATGAAGACCCATGCTGGAGCCCTACATGCCTGTCCCCATTGTGGTCGTCGGTTCCGAGTCCATGCCTGCTTCCTTCGCCACCGGGACCTATGCAAGGGCCAGGGCTGGGCCACTGCTCACTGGACTTACAAATGAAGACTTAGCCCATACACTAACTTCTGGACAAGCAAGCCACTGTGGCTAATGGGTATATACCCCTCACTACATGTCACCCCAGTCTTGTATATTGTGATCAGGCCAAGAGGATAGATAAATGATGAACCTCTTGTTCTGGGCCATGGGGCTCAACTTGGTAGATTTGGAAACTCAGATTTCTGATCTAACCCCAGGTTTTGCTGATTACCCAGCAGGAAAGTGGTTTACGGGCTGTCCGTAAATTGATCATTTGCCCATAATAGACCTGTTCGTATAAGAAACCTAATTTCAGATTAGAAGTTTATTGGGTGAGAGAAGAGTTAGAGCAAAAAGACATAATGGCAGATGTTTCATTTAGTCTCCGCAAGGAGTTAAAGGAGCTGGTCTCCATCTAGGGGTGTGTTTAGTTTAGCATTCTAATAATTCAGAGACTAAGCTGTAAGCTCTGCACGCGCTCTCCACTGAAATGGCGTGAGCAGCGTTCTTTCTATGTACTTTCGTTGTATTTTTCTGAAGCCCCTCACGTTATAACTTCACCAGTAGCTTCCTTCCCAACACCTTTACTTTTTATGTTGTAGTTGAGCACTTTAACAAATTGGACATTCCACCTGTCATTCCTAGGACCCTCTTACTAGAGGGTATTCCCCCTATAGCCTGTGCCTCTTGTCTACCTTTGACCACCACTGATCACTCACATTGATCATGGTGACTGGACAGCATCCAGTGAACTCAGGAGATGGCCACTGACCTCAGTGCTCTCAGGGTAGCGCCACTGCTCTGAATGCGTGGCCGTGGTCAGAGGGACTCAGGGCTGAGGCAGCACATGCGCAGTGGGACCACCCCCCCTCCCTGCCCACCGCCACCCACACATGATCGAGGATAGCCCCTTGTTGAGAGGTGAAAGGGTAGATAATGAATAGCGAGATTGTTGCAGGTTACTTAACTTCTTTAAATAAACTTTGCCCTGGAATCTAAGCTGACAATGGATTGGATTGAGTAATTTGTATGGGAGAGACAATGTCAGAAAAGAGCTGCAAAGAACTGGGTTGTATTGATAGGAGAAGGATGGGATGGTGTCACACGGTGCACATAACACTGTCCTGGATATCAGTGGGCCAGTTGCTAGGCCCTGACCTTTCACCAAATAATCTCAATCCTCAATTCAGGGTCTGAACTGTTACCTCTTATTTTTTGGTCTTGGTGTTATGCATCTACTGGTTCTCTCTTTTTTTTTTTAATTATCTGGGCTTGCTTTCCATGATCTTTACCTGTAGTATTACTAACTTCATTTTTATGTATTATGGTTGGTTTTGCTTGGTTTATTCTACAAATATTTAGTGCATAGCACTATGCTAAATGCTGATTTGTATTCTGCCTTCAAAAATTTACAGCTAGTAGCAGAGCTGCAGCTACTAGTAACAGATAATGACAATGTGGTGTAAATCCATGATAGTACAAGCTACTGTAGTGGCACAAAGGAAACCAAGCAAAGTCTCCCATTATGGGACAGCTAAACTGGAGTGGAGATGTTGAACATAGGAATTGAAGTCAAAGCTTTCCAAAGTATCCTTTCCAAAGTATCAAAAATTACCAGGTATGTTTCCCAGAAGGGACTGAAAAGTGGGACTTTATGACTGAGAAGGTGAATTCTAGCTGGATTTTGTCAGCCTCTCAAAAGCACCATGCGTAGTCCCATTCCTGTGGTAAGGAACACATTGAAAAGGTGGAAGGGCTGCCAATTTTGGATCCTTTATGGTCCCACCCACCTGCCATTTTTGACACACAGTCTGTAGGTGGTTGTATTCATTGGCCGGGATCCTTTGGTTGCAAGCAACGGAAGCTGGCTCTGACTAACCTTATCAAAACAGGAACCTATGGAAGGATGTGGGCAGACTCCTGGAATGAAGGACCAGCCTTTGGAAGGACAAGACCTGAGTAAGTCGCAGGGTTTCGAGGAGCAGAGGGCCTAGGGAGCCTAAGATATTTGCTTGGGGATGGTGATCCAGTCATTCTTGTGTTACTCAGGAGTACCTTGGTCTTATGTACGGTGAGACAAAGAGGGTGTGGGGTCCTCAAGGGGAAATGCAAACCCTGGGACAATAGAGTGGGGAATGGGTGCTGGCCAGCTCATGGGAACAGAGGCCCACCCCAGAAGAACACGTGTACCCATCTTGAGATCCTTAAACCTCACTTACCTCAGGCACTTGGTAAGTGTTCAAAAAATGTTGAACCTGCCCAACTTCTACCTCTGCCCTCTGAACTTAAGGCAAAATTGCTCCCTCCCTCTCCTTAATAGCCAGCCCTGTGCTATTCTATAAAGCCAATTAAAATACCATGTTAGAGGGTATCTTTAAGTTACTAGCTATTATACAGAAAATGAGCTCCATGATAAAAGATTTTGGTTTAAACAAACTAATTCTCTGCCTCAGTCCTTGCCCTCTTATAGTGGAAAAGATGGCCCTCTTACTGTCCAAGGCTAGCCCCTTACTCAGAGACTTTGCTCTGTTTAATTTTCCTCTGTTTAATTTTCCTTTTGCTTTCTCTGTCTTTGTAGTTCTCATTAGCATTTCAGCATGCTCATGGAGTTGTGAGAATTCATGCAAAGTGGGTAGAAAAGTGCTTTACACTCAGTAATAAATAAATGCTATTTACCGTGAGTGAGAACATTGGTCAGGTCTCAGGAAGGGATCACATACATAAAGGGAAAATATTTTCAACAGAAAGGAAATAAGATAATACAGCGCTCAGGTTAGATGTTATCATGGTCACTAATACCTTTCTCATAAACTTAGAGTTCTCTAGGGTTCTTTTTGCCCTTTTGTAACTTTGTACACTCCTAGGTGATTTTATACATTCTTCTGAATTACGCCTTTTAAATACTGATGTCCCTTAATTTTACATCTCCAGTTTTCCTGACCCACTTCTTTCCTTTAACAATAAGTGCCTGCTGTGTACCAGGCACTGATGAAAAGAGCAGAAGGCATCATAGGGGCTTGGGCTCTGGATTGTTGCTTTAAGAGACAGATGTTTAAACCAGATGCATAGGTACTTCACAGACACTCAAGCTCAGCACCCCACCTCTAGCCATCTGCTCCTCCATTATTTCCAGATTTGGTAATGGTTCCACCAATCACTTAAAAGTCCAAGATTAAACCCTGGAGTGCTGCTGGTCATCTGTTTCATCTCCCATACCTCTCCCACCAATACTGTCTTCTAAATACATCGAATTGCTACATTCCTTCATTCTCAATGCTGTAACCTCCTAATTTGTTCTGTGTCTTCTGTCTTATTTCCCTCCATATGTCACTTCGTGTCGTTATGGCCAGTCCAATCTAAAGTAAAAAAGTACTGTTTCACTCTCCAGTTTGACCGTGTCACTGGCTTCCTCTTTAAAGCTCAAATGATCTGGTTTCAATGACTATGGTCTTTCCACTCTACTGTCTCCCCTAGGCCTCTGCTTTTTCTACTTTCCATGCTCCTTTCTATCTAGAATAACTTTCTGTCCCTCAGTGGTCTGCTTCGGTCCTATTCCTCTCAGAGTGGGAGAGATAATAGTAGGAGAAATTAGGGGCCTAATTCTTACTTGCTTTAGATAGCAGCTTAAATATCATTTCCTTTAGAAATTGTCCAACCATTATGCCAGGATCAGACATCTCCGGTGTGCTTTATTTCCCCACATCATATAATAAGTTGCTCTTATTTCCCCATATTATAAAACTTGCAGTTTCCTTTATTCCAGGAATAAAATGCCAGGTACACACTATTATCCTTTGTATGTGGGTACCGTTTTAGTCACGATGAACACTCTTTGCCTATAAGCTTATATTCCAGTAAAGGAAATTACCTGTAAAGGAAATAAACCAGAGGGCCTCCCCGGTGGCGCAGTGGTTGAGTGCTGATTTGCAAAGCTGCCTGCAGCCTCTACAGCGCCGGTTCGATCCCTGGCCACCAGGTGAGGGTCCCACATGGCGCGCAGACCTCTCCTGCCGCCCGCTGCTCCCCTCAGCAGTGTACTTCGGTCCTTCTGCCTGCTCTGCTCCCCGCTCTGGCTCTGGTGAATTCTCTCACCCTCCTGCGCTTCTGACTGTACCCAGTGCTTGTATAAATAAATAAATAAATCTTAAAAAAAGAAATAGGCATTCTCTTATAAAAAAAAAAAGGAAATAAAACCAGATAATAAGGTGGAGAATAACAGAAAAGGATGCTTACTGTATACTTTGATCTACTGTACATGAGAAAACAAAGTCCCAATGTGTAAAGCAGGGCAGGGAAGATGGGTCCAGTTAGGAGTTTAGCAGATGCAGAAGTCTAGAGTGAGAAAGAGACTTGCATGTTTGATGAGGGAAACCAGTGGACTTGGAGCTCTGGGGGAGTGAGATGTGTCTCAGATCTTTTTGGGCCGTGCCACCAGAGACCAGCAACTTACAAGCTGCTGAAATTTCTGAGTGGTCTGGAGAGTGGCAAGGCCAAGAGCAAGATGCCAGCAGATTCAGTGTCTTATGAAGGCCTGCTTCCTTGTTAACAAGTGGCATACTTGGGTTAAAGCTGCTTCATTTAGGGCCTCCCCTGGTGGCGCAGGCTGTTGAGCACAGCGCTGTGCAACTGTCCGCAGCCTCTGCAGAGCTGGTTAGTTCCCGGCCAGTCCGCAAGGGTCCCACATGGCACGGCAGACCTCTCCTGCCTTGCCCGCTGTTCCTCTCAGCAGTGTATTTTGTCAGTCTGCCTGTTCTGTTTCCCCTCTGTCTCTGGTGAATCCTCTCACCCTCCAGCGCATCTGGCCTTATATAAATAAATAAATAAATAAATAAATAAATAAATAAATAAATAAATAAATGCTACATTTACAGGTAGGATCCACACAGGACATTCTAACGAATTAGGTTTTGGGGAAGCAAAGCAAAGCAAAGCAAACACCTCTAGTGTTTTGGCTTGAGCAACTAAATCATAGGCCAATCATAGCAACTAAATCATTGAGCAACTAAATCATTTTATTAGTGGACTAGAACTTAGTTGTGGAGCAAGGGCTTTGTTTGACCAGAAGTTATCCAAGTGGGTGGCTGGATGTGTTTGTAGAGGGTTCTAGACCAGGGGATGGCACACTTACTCTACAAAGGATCAGATAGTAAACATTAGGCTTGCATGCCTAGGAACAAAATCAAGGTTTGCATATATAAGTACTTAAAAAGTAAAGAAAGCAAATTTCCAGTTTTTTTTTTGTTTTTGACACAATTCAAAATAAAATAATTGACTACAATTTTTGATGATATAGGTCTACCGTTTAATTAGGGCTGAAGTTAGTGTTCCTTATCATCAAAATCAATTGCAAATGTCCATCTGTTAATGCCGATCTGTAATGAGCTTTTACATATTTCATCTTTGAAAATGTCTTCACACAGAGAGTTCTGCCAAATACAGATATCAATCAAAGAACATATGATTTTAATTGAGCGTATTCATCACTTGAAAGGCATTTATAGGATTCTATTATATTCTTCTCTTGATGCTTGCCTTTTGTCACATCATTATTTGTAGATTAATCATACCCAGTTGAAGGTTAGGTTGAAGTCCTCAATTGTACAATTAAATGAAATATAAAAATCTCCTTTGAACTTACACTGAGGTCCAAAAACCACTGCTGGAATTGCACTTCGAGCTTAGAAAATATATCTCTGCAAATTTTTGGAGGAAGTACTTCCTTTTAAACTTTTGATAGCACAGAAAGTATATATGCAGTTTGAGTTTACCTGGGGTTCTTTTGCTACAATGTAAGTTTTGCATTATATTTTAGGTTAAATTCGTTAAGGAACATTATCACTTCTGCATCAAATTTCCACCAACAGAAGAATGGAAAACAAAATGGAACACATGCTTGCAGTGGAACATTATTTAGCCTTGGAGAAGAAGGAAATTCTGATACATGCTACAACATGGGTGAAACTTAGCACATCCTAAGAGAAATAAGTTAGTCATAAAAGGATAACTAGTGTTTGATTCCATTTATATGAAGGACTTCGAGACTTAAATTTATTGAGTCAGAAAGTTGAACCCTGGTTGCCAGGGGCTGGGGAAGTGAAGAACGTGGAGTTAGTGTTTAATGGGTGCAGTTTCAGTTTGGGAAGATGGAAAAGGTTCTGTGCATGGATGGATGGTGGTGATGCTTGCCCCAGTATGAATGCACTGAATGCTGTACAACTAATAATAGTAAAAATGGTAAGTTTTATGTATATCTTACTATCATAAATGAACCACTAATGGTTCTAGGCATTGAGCATCAGTGACTGCTAACACCACAAAAAAGAAACAATCAGAAACACTACGTGTTTCTTATGGAAAACATCACCACCTATGAATTAGTCTTGCTAAAATATTGAGCTTATATGTGATCAAGTCTTGAAATATAACTATCAATTTATAGAAAAGGCAGAGGGAGAGAAATGTGTTAAACCATATCACAGTGGTATAATCAACAAAATTGAGACCGTAAGAAATTCTAAGGAATAAATGACTCATTTTCTTCACCAAAAACAATTATAAGGGTAAAAAAGAGATGGCGGGGGCCTCTCCCGTCGTGCAGCAGGTTGAGCTCAGTGCTATGAAGCTGTCTGCAGCCTCTGCAGCACAGGTTCAATTCCCAGCCAGCCAGGGAGATTCCCACATGGTGTGGCAGACCTATCCTGTCTTGCCTGCTGCTCCCCTCAGCAGTGCTTTCTGCCTGTTCTGCTCTCCACTCTGTCTCCTCTGGTGAATGCTCTCACCCTCCTGTACCTCTGGCCTGTATCCCAGCTATTGTATAAATAAAAAAACAAATCTAAAAAAAAAGAGATGGGGCCTCCCCGGTGGCGCAGCGGTTGAGCGCTGGGTTGCGAAGCTGCCTGCGGCCTCTGCGGCGCCGGTTCGATCCCCGGCTGCTCCCCGGCCAGCGGAGGAGGATCCCACATGGTGCGCAGACCTCTCCTGCCGCCCGCTGCTCCCCTCAGCAGTGTACTTCGGTCCTTCTGCCTGCTCTGCTCCCCACTCTGGCTCTGGTGAATTCTCTCACCCTCCCGCGCTTCTGACTGTACCCAGTGCATGTATAGACAAAACAAACAAACAAATATAATAAATAAATAAATAAAAACATGCCTCTATAAAAAAAAATAAATAAATAAAAAATAAAAAAAATAAAAAAATAAAAAAAAAGAGATGGTGGAAAACCTGTAGTTTAAAAGACTTTAAATGACAGATTAATTGATCATAATATGTGAACCTTATTTGAATCATATTTTTAAAAAAATATTTAAAAAAAGCATTTATGACCTTTATGAAACAACTGGAGACTCAACCATTGACTGGACATTTGATGATAGTAAGGAGTTATTTCTAAATTTTTTAATTGTGATAATAGTATTGTGGTTAGATTTTAAAAAAAGACCCTTGGTCTTTTGCTGGCATTGGCTATTTATGGATATAGAAGTTTATCTATAGTTATGGACTGAATAAAAATATCAAATACACAGATGTATTTTGTGTCTATAGTTATATAAGTAAGTTATGATTTGTGTGCATATAGTTAAATTTTTAAAAGACAGAAATTTTGAAGTAGGCATATACTTTTTTTTTTTAATTTTTTTTAAATTTTTTTTTTTTATAGATGCATGGTTTTTTATTTATTTATTTATTTGTTTGTTTGTTTGTTTGTTCTGTTTACACATGCACTGGGTACAGTCAGAAGCGCGGGAGGGTGAGAGAATTCACCAGAGCCAGAGTGGGGAGCAGAGCAGGCAGAAGGACCGAAGTACACTGCTGAGGGGAGCAGCGGGCGGCAGGAGAGGTCTGCGCGCCATGTGGGACCCTCCTCCGGTGGCCGGGGAGCAGCCGGGGATCGAACCGGCGCCGCAGAGGCCGCGGGCAGCTTCGCAACCCAGCGCTCAACCGCTGCGCCACCGGGGAGGCCCAGTAGGCATATACTTTAAGAATCTCTCATCAGAAATTTCATCTTACATATGCATACTGGTTTGTGTTGTGTTCCAAGTTAATAAAACTTTTTGTTCAACTCTTAAAGTAATCAACTGTTCTTTGTATTGAAGGAGACATATCTGCAGCTTATGTTGTTGAGTAAAAAAGCAAAGCGCAGAACCATAGGGAGAGCATACCATTTTCTATGAGAAACAATGGGGGGCGGGGCACTGAAGTTAGTCTTTTTTGTGGCCTCCTGCCTTTGGCATGGATGCCCTGGGGCCGAGGGGTGTGGGTGCAGGGCACACCCCTGAGATTGTGGACACTTGGGCAGAAAGAGCAGGGAGTGCATGTGTAAGTGCGGGCGCATCAGCTGTGAGGCCAGGGGTAGAAGGGTCATATCACTCAGACAAGACTATGCTAAGGGAGGGTCAATGTGAGGCAAGGTCATGGATCCCCAGGAGACTGAGAATGTCCTCAGGCCCCTGACTGCCTCCTTGCATGCCAGCCACCCAGCCTGGTGTGCCTGGGTACCTGGTGCCCTGAGAGAGCATTAAAGGCCTGTAAAATCTACCAAGGGGGCCTCCTTGGTGGTGCAGGGGTTAAAGTCTCAGTGCTATCAAACTGTTGCCTGCCACTGCCTGCTACTGCCAGTGTGTGTTCCATTCCTAGTTCTTGCATGCATAAATAAATAAAAATAAATCCTTAAAAAAAATCCACCAAGGGCTCCAGGACTCTCTTTACCCATCTGCCTGAATTGGCAGGGAATCTGCCCTGTGCGTGCTTGCCACTACAGGCAGAAATCAGGAAGGTAAAATATTTGCAAAAAGAAGCATTGCTAAAATAAATAAGAAATCAATAAAAACAGGACAAGAAGGGCCTCTCTGGTGGCCCAAGGGGTTAAGACACAGCCTATGAAGCTGTCTGCCATCACTGCAGCATGAGTTCGATCCCCGGCCGGCCAAGGAGCTACCCACATGGCGCAGCAGATCTCTCCTGTCTCGCCTGCTGCTCTCCTCAGCAGTGTACTTCGGTCAATCTGCCTGTACTTCGGTCACTCTGTCTCTGGTGAATCCTCTCACACCCAACACCTCTGGCCTACGCCCCAGTTCTTATACGCATAAATAAATAAATCTTTAAAAAAAAACAGCAGGATAAGAAGTTGAAGGGCAGAAACAAGACTATATTTTAAGACTCCTCCATGTATACTTTGACTCATGTAATTCCATCACCTAATCAAAAAATAAAAGTAAAATATTTTAAATTGTTTTGAGAACAAATGAACTGAACTGTATCAACTTGGCAACATAACATTTCATTCTAAAAACTTTATATCCTTTTCTCCCCCACAGCTTTCATTTTATTTATTTATTTAAAGATTTATGTATTTATGCATATAAGAGCTGGGGTACAGGCCAGAGATGTGGGGGGGTAAGAGGATCCACCAGAGACAGAGTGGGGAACAGAACAGGCAGATTGACTGAAATACACTGCTGAGGGGAGCAGTGGGCGAGTCAGGAGAGGTCTGCCTTGCCATGTAGGTTTCTCCCTGGCCAGCCGGGGATCGAACTCGTGCTGCAGAGGCTGTGGATTGCTTCATAGTGCGGTGCTTAATCCCTTGTACCACCAAGGAGGCCCATTTTATTTATTTGTTTAAAGATTTATTTATTCATGCATACAAGAACCAGGGTACAGGTCAGATGTGCAGGAGTGTGAGAGGATTCACCAGAGACAGAGTGGGGAGCAGAACAGGCAGACTGCCTGAAATACACTGCTGAGGGGAGCAGCAGGCGAGACAGGAGTGGTCTTCTGTGCCGTGTGGGTATCTCCCCTGCAGGATGGGATCTAACTTGCGCTGCAGTGGCTGCCAACAGCTTCATAGCGCTGTGCTTAGCTGCATGTGCCACCAGGGAAGCCCCCACAATTTTCATTTTAATAGGATATTTGGGTTTTATAAACACGAGACTTAAATGCAATTCAGTAGTATAATGAAAGCACTCCTGGTCATTTAGAAAAAAAGTGTGAATTAGATAAAATACCTGATGTGATCCATATTATGATTAAATCAAGGTTCAGGGACAAGGAGTAGAGAGAAAGGAAGTTGAGAATTATAAAATCAGACTTAATATTCATTCACATTCACAAGCACCCATAAAGCCAGCACACATAATAACTTTCCCATTTTTGTAGATGAGGAAACAGATTCATAAAAGAATTAATGCCCTGGGGCAAGTCACATGGCGATAAGGAAAATCTTATGAGAATTTAGAGACAGTATAGTGTAAATTAAGATATACTTAGTATCTACAGAGTGTTGGAGACTGTAGTAGAGGTCCAAGATAGAAAAAGCTAGTAATGCAAACAAAATTCCTGATGATCACGGAGTTTTAGTCCCCCCACCCCTGCCCCACCCCAGGAAGATAGGCAATAAGAAATCAGCAAATAAAAAACTAGCATAACTTTCAGAATGATGAGAGTGTTGGTATTAAAACTGGAAGAGGGAATAGATCATGATGAGGGAAATGTATATATTTTAGATAGTTTATATAAGAAAAGCGTTTCTGGGCCTCCCCTGGTGGCGCAGCGGTTGAGTGCTGGGCTGCGAAGCAGCCTGCAGCCTCTGCAGCACCGGTTCGATCCCCGGTCATTGGCGAGGGTCCCACATGGCGCGCAGACCTCTCCTGCCGCCCGCTGCTCCCCTCAGCAGTGTGCTTCGGTCCTTCTGCCTGCTCTGCTCCCCGCTCTGGCTCTGGTGAATTCTCTCACCCTCCTGCGCTTCTGACTATACCCAGTGCTTGTATAAACAAACAAACAAACAAATAAATAAATAAAGCTTTTCTGAGATGTGAAATTTGAGCATTATCCCAAAGGACGTGAATTATTTATTTTATTTATTTATTTATTTTTTTAATTTAAATTTTATTTTTATATTCCCCATACAATTACAACCCCCTTATTTTGACCCCCAGCCCTCCTTCCCCCCACCCCCAGTAGAGTGTCTCTGGTTCATAGTTGTTTGTTTATTTTGATATTTTCTTCCTTATTCTTTTTCCTGGTCCCTTATTTAAGTTTTCTAGATTCCTGCTATGAGTGAGACCATCCGGTATTTTCCTTTTTCTTTCTGGCTTATTTCGCTGAGCATGATCCCTTCCAGCTCCATCCATGTTGCTGCAAATTGCATGTGTTTATCTTTTTTGAATGCTGAGTAATATTCCATGGTGTATATGTACCACATCTTCTTGATCCAGTCATCTATTTTTGGGCATTTGGGTTGTTTCCAAAGCTTAGCTATTGTAAATAGTGCTGCTATAAACATAGGGGTGCAGGTGCTCTTTGGAATTGATGTTTCTGTGTCCTTTGGGTAAATACCTACGAGTGGAATTGCTGAATCATATGGAAGCTCTATGTTTAGTAAGTCAAGAAATCTACACACAGCTCTCCATAGTGGTTGGACCAGTTGGCACTCCCACCAACAGTGCAGGAGAGTTCCTTTTTCTCCACAACCTCGCCAACATTTGTTGTTGCTAGTTTTTTTAATATGTGCCATTCTCACTGGTGTAATCATTTCCCTGATTACAAGTGATGTTGAACATTTTTTCATATGCCTGTTGGCCATTTGCATTTCCTCTTTTTTTTTTTTTTAAATAGAGGCATGTTTATTTATTTATTTGTTTGTTTGTTTATACAAGCACTGGGTACAGTCAGAAGCACGGGAAGGGGAGAGAATTCACCAGAGCCAGAGCGGGGAGCAGAGCAGGCAGAAGGACCGAAGTACACTGCTGAGGGGAGCAGCGGGCGGCAGGAGAGGTCTACGCGCCATGTGGGACCCTCCTCTGGTGGCCGGGGAGCAGCCGGGGATCGAACCGGCGCTGCAGAGGCCACGGGCAACTTCGCAACCCAGCTCTCAACCGCTGCGCCACCGGGGAGGCCCTTGCATTTCCTCTTTAGAGAAGTTTCTTTTTAGCTCTTCTGCCCATTTTTTGACTGGATGATTTTCTTTGTTTTTGTTGAGTCTCATCAGCTCTTTGTAGATTTTTGTGATCAGTCCTTTATCATTAGTGTTGTGGGCAAAAATGTTCTCCCAGTCGGTGGGGTTTCTCTTTGTTTTTGTTATTGTCTCTTTTGCTGTGCAGAAGCTCTTTAATTTGATGTAGTCCCAGCTGTTGATCTTTGCCTTCACTATCACTGCTTTGGGTGATGTGTCTATAAAGATGTCTTTGATGTGCATATCATGGAGTGTTTTGCCTATATTTCCTTCTATGTATTTTATGGTTTCAGGTCTTATGTCTAGTTCTTTAATCCATTTTTGAGTTGATTTTTTGTGTATGGTGTTTAGGTAGTGGTCAAGCTTCATTCTTTTGCATGTAGCGACCCAGTTTTCCCAGCACCGTTTATTGAACAAACTTTCTTTGCTCCAATGCATATTCTTTGCTCCTTTGTCAAAGATTAGTTGACCATAAATCTGTGGGTTTATTTCTGGATTTTCTATTCGATTCCATTGGTCTGTGTGTCTGTTCTTGTTCCAATACCATGAAGTTTTGATGATTATGGCTTTGTAGTATAGTTTGAAGTCTGGGAGTGTGATGCCTCCATTCCCTTCTTTTTATTTTTCAGAAGAACTTTGGCTATTCAGGGTTTTTGGTGATTCCATATGAATTTCATCAATAATTGCTCTATTTCTTTGAAGAATGACATTGAAAATTTTATTGGAATAGCATTGAATCTGTATATTGCTTTTGGTAGGATGGCCATTTTAATAATGTTTATTCTTCCAATCCATGAGCAGGGGATGTCTTTCCATTTCTTTGTGTCTTCTTCTATTTCTTTTAACAGTGTTTTATAGTTTTCTTTGTATAGGTCCTTTACCTCTTTTGTTAGATTTATTCCCAAGTATTTGATTTTTTTTGTTTTGATAATAAAAGGGATGTTTTTTTTTATTTCTTCTTCAGATTTATTGTTTGTGTATAGGAAGGCTACTGATTTTTGTGTGTTGATTTTGTACCCTGCCAGTTTACTGAACTGATTGAATAGTTGAATTAGTTTTCCTGTGGAGTTTTTGGGGTTCTCTATGTATATTATCATATCATCTGCAAATAGTGATAGATTGACTTCTTTTCCTATTTGGATTCCTTGTATGTCTTTCTCTTGTCTTATTGCTCTGGCTAGGACTTCCAGTATTATATTGAAAAGCAGTGGTGAGAGTGGACATCCTTGTCTTGTTCCAGATCTTAATGGAAATGCTGTCAGCTTTTCATCATTCACAAGCTGTTGGCTTATCATATATGGCCTTTATGATGTTGAGGTATGTTCCAAAGGACGTGAATTAGAATGTTATGAGAGGGCCTCCCCTGGTGGCACAGGTGGTTGAGTGCCATGCTGTGAAGCTGTCCACAGCCTGCAGCGCAGGTTTGATCCCTGCCGGCCGGCAGGGGTCCCAGATGGCATGGCAGAACTCTCGTCGCACCTGCTGCTCCCCTCAGCAGTGTATTTCGTCAGTCTGCCTGTTGTGTTCCCCACTTTGTTTCTGGTGAATCCTCTCACCCTCCGGTGCATCTGGCCTGTACCCTGGTTCTTGTATAAATTAAATAAATAAATCTTTAAAAAAAAAAAAAAAAAGAATGTTGTGAGAAACCCTATGTAGGTGTTCTGGATTGTAGCCCTGGGTAGACATGAACTTGACATGTTTCAAGAATTATAGGACCAGTGTGTTTGGACAAGAGTGAGCACAGGAGTTGGTGGGAGGGGAGTAGGGAGGAAGTAATGATAGGAATTGATTAGAGAAACAGGCAGCAGCTGAATCATACATGACCTTACAGGGACTTTCAACATTTTTTTTTTTTAGAGATTTATTTATTTATGCATACAAGAACAGGGGCACAGGCCAGAGGTGTGGGCAGTGAGAGGATCCACAGAGTGGGGAACAGAACAGGCCGATTGACTGAAATACACTGCAAAGGGGAGCAGCGGGAGAGTCAGGAGAGGTCTGCTGTGCTATGTGGGTGGCTCCCTGGCCAGGGATTGAACTTGTAGTGCAGTGGCTGTGGTTAGCTTCATAGGTTGTGTCTTAATCCCTTGTGCCACCAGGGAGGCCCTGAGACTTCGAACAATTTGATCTAGAGAGTAAAAATAATCTGATTTCTGTTTTTAAAAGATGAAAGGGGGCCTCCCTGGTGGCGCAGCGGTTGAGCGCTGGGCTGCAAAGCTGCCTGCAGCCTCTGCAGCGCTGGTTTGATCCCCGGCCACCGGGTGAGGGTCCCACATGGCGCGCAGACCTCTCCTGCCGCCCGCTGCTCCCCTCAGCAGTGTACTTCGGTCCTTCTGCCTGCTCTGCTCTCCGCTCTGACTCTGGTGAATTCTCTCACCCTCCCGCGCTTCTGACTGTACCCAGTGCTTGTATAAATAAATAAATAAATCTTTAACAAAAAAAAAAAATAATAATAATAAAAAAATAAAAGATGAAAGGATCATTGCAGATAACACAATTTCTTGTGATTTCAGTAATTCTTATATTGCTAATTATATACTTCCTGACTCTTAAAAGAAACACCCCTAGGACCTCCCTGGTGGTGCAAGGGTTTAAGTACAGCATTGTGAAGCTCTCCCAAGCCTCTGCAGCATGAGTTCCATGAGGGAGATCACCAACATGGCAGCAACAGACCTCTTCTGTCTCATCTACTGCTCCCCTCAGCAGTGTATTTCAGTCAATCTGCCTGTTCTGCCTGCTACTCTGTCTCTGGTGAATCCTTTCGCCACCCCCACACCTCTGGCCTGTACACCAGTTCTTATATGCATAAATAAAATCTTAAAAAAAAAAAAAACCCAAACAGTTACTTGGTGAAAGGAAGATTTATAGACATTTGAATTGGGCTAAAAAAAAAAAAAAAAAGCCATGGTGAATCTTCAATTGTTCTTAATGTGAACCCTTGGTGACTTTGTCTTTTTTCCTATAATATAGATTTCCATTAATTAATACTATTAGAAAGAAAGTGTGATAAGCTCCCCAGTATATTCAGTGGGTTTCAGATATTTGCTCCCACAAGGTAACTTCTGTTGTATAATTATTGACAAGTATCTGGGTTAATACAGAGAATCTCTCTGACTCTTGGTTTAATGGGATAAGGAGTCTCAAATGAAGAAGAGAATGTTCCATGGTTATATTCCCAGGCTAAAGTATTTTTCCATTTGGGTGCAAGACTTCTTAATTTACTGTACCAAAGGATAAAGGGGCAGGAAGCAAAAGTTTTTTCAGTGGAGTTTTAGGTGAAATAATGCCAAGCGGTTCTTGGCACTATTTCACCTAACGACTTTATGTCCTTAATTGAATATACACTCCAGAGCAAAAAAAGTCTTCAACTAAATTTTATTATTGTTATTTTTAAAGATTTATTTATTTATGCATACACGAGCTGGGGTACAGGCCAGAGATACAGGGGGTGAGAAGATTCACCAGAGACAGAGTCGGGAGAAGAACAGGCAGACCCACAGAAGTACACTGCTGAGGGGAGCAGCGGGGCAAGTCAGGAGAGGTCTGCTGCACCATGTGGGCTGCTGCCTGGCCAGCCGGTGATCAAACTTGTGCTGCAGAGACTGCGGATTGCTTCATAGTGCAGTGCTTAACCCCTTGCACCACTAGGGAGGCCCTCCAATTAAATTTTAAACTTTAAACTTTTAAATAGTAAGTTCTTAAATTTTAAACTTCTCTGAGAAGTCATATTGTTTCTAGTTGTCCTACCGAAAATTCGAAAATAAAGTATTTTCTTAAAAATTGATAAAGAACAGATGTAATTCTATTACTCATATAAGGGCAACTTTTTTTTAAGATTTATTTTTTATTTATACAAGAGCTCCCGCAGAGGTGCGGGAGGATGAGAGGATTCACCAGAAACAGAGTGAGGAACAGAACAGGCAGAAGGACTGAAATACACTGCTGAGGGGAGCAGCGGGCGAGACAGGAGAGGTCTGCGCCATGTGGGATGCTCACCGGCTGGCGGGGATTGAACCCACGCTGCAGAGGCTGCGGACAGCTTCACAGCACTGCGCTCAACCACCTGCACCACCAGGGAGGCCCAGGGCAACATTTTTTATATAAGAAAAAAAAAGTGTAGCGGCAGGATGGGCACAGAGCAGGTTTTCTATGACTCTATGAGATGGGGTAAGGAGGAGTCTTGGGGCCCTCGGTGGCTTTTGCAGACTTTTATTGGGATTTACCAGGCACATGGCAGGTAGGGGTGCCAGGGGGCCGGGAGGCTGGTAGGCCTCCAGCCCCCCACAAATCTTCACTCTTCCTGGGCTCTCCAGCGTTCTCTTTTGCTCTCTTTCACTGCTGCTCCGCACTTTTTGCTCTTCTAGCGTCACCATGACACCGCCCTTATTCTCTCAGCCCAGGTGTACCCACTTACGTATGCCCACACCCCACTCCGGGTGCCTGCCATAAGGCATGCATTCAGGACCACAGGGATTCATCATCAATCCTAATGGCTGGAGGGCAGAAAAGCCTGATACTTTACTTATCCTACAGAAAGGTATGCAATTATATAGCCAAAGAAATTAAGTGAAAACATCTGTACACAATGTTAAAACTGAATTGAAAAGTCAATACAAACTCCTAAGTTTTTAAATATATTTTTTCTGGCCCTGGACATTGAAACGGACTAGAAATAATGAACAATCCAAGTTATGATCCTTTTTAAAAAAAAAAAAAAAGATTTATTTATTTATTTATACAAGCACTGGGTACAGTCAGAAGCGCGGGAGGGTGAGAGAATTCACCAGAGCCAGAGCGGGGAACAGAACAGCCAGACTGACGAAATACACTGCTGAGGGGAGCAGCGGGCGTGGCAGGAGAGGTCTGCGCACCATGTGGGACCCTTGCCAGCGGCTGGGGATCAAACCAGCGCTGCAGAGGCTGCGGGCAGCTTTGCAGCCCAGCGCTCAACTGCTGTGCCACCAAGGGAGTCCCCCAAGTTATGATCTTTATTTCCACTGCCCACTAGAGCAAAGTCTAGCTTCTTGGAGAAACTGCTGCTTCCATGTGTGACTGGAACATCTTTTTGTGGGAAGAAACAAGAAAGCCTTAGAACATAAGTTCAAATCAAAAGAACCCAGGAGCCCCTCTGAAGGCATCCTCACTGAGCAAAGTTGTGGCCATATAGTCGCAAGTAAAAGAATAATGATTAATTTGAACACATTGAGTCACTGAAAATCATCAGTTTATAAGGATACTTAAAATGAGAGTAAGTCAAGAAGCCTCATTTGTTACCATTTGAGGCAATAATCAAAACAACCACCTAAGGACCTCCTCGGTGGTCTAGGGGTTAAGTCTCAGCGCTTTCACTGCTGCAGCCTGAGTTCAGGGAGCTGACCCACATATGGTGCAGCAGACCTCTCCTGTCTGGCCCACTGTTCCCCTTAGTAGTGTATTTCAATCGATCCACCTGTTCTGCTCCCCATACCTCACTCCCCTGCACCTCTGGCTTACACCCCAGTTCTTCTATGCATAAATAAATAAATAAAAATAAAAACAACCACAACTTAATTTGAAAATTGGTAACTAAGGGGAAAACATTAAATCTTTATTTTGTTCTTCCAGGAAAAATTTATTTTAGGATAACCAAATAGTCCTAGTTAATGAAGAAAACCTCCACAGAATTCTAGTTAAGCGATATGAAAGAAATAAAAGAACTAGGGAAACATAATTTCATAAATTCCAATGAAAGAGTTGATTCAGACAAGGATTAGCCACTGGTGTTAAAACCATCAACTGATTGTTGTAAACATTCCTAGAGGGCCAACAGCATTACACAGATTACTCTGTAGTTTTATTTATTTTTAAATATTTATTTATTTATTTATACAAGCACTGGGTACAGTCAGAATGAGGGAGGGTGAGAGAATTCACCAGAGCCAGAGGGGTTAGCAGAACAGGCAGACTGATGAAGTACACTGCAGAGGGGAGCAGCGGGCGAGGCAGGAGGGGTCTGCTGCGCCATGTGGGACACTCGCCGGTGGCCAGGGATCGAACCGGCACTGCAGAGGCTGCGGGCAGCTTCGCAGCCCAGCGCTCAACTGCTAAGCCACCGGGGAGGCCCTACTCTGTAGTTTTAAGAGAGAAAAGGTTAACTTGTAAATGGAGCAAGCAGGCTGGCGCCACCTTCCCCAGGGAGTTCATCTGAGCCCCACTTCAGGGTGATTATTTGTATCTTCACATGGAACGCAACATTAAGTACACATCAGTACCATAACTACAAGACTATTATTCCTGTGCTTTGTATCCTAGTTCAGGCATCCTCAGAGGACTTGATCCACTTCTAAAGACATGTGGAATTGTGAATTTTTAGCTAGTGGAAGTCTGTATGTCATTATTTTAAATGGCAGAAAATAATAACGAATTCCCAATACGTCTAAAAACCCAAACCAATTTCCCTCAGTACTCGAAACAGTCTAAAAAACGTAGCTAGCAATCAACCAGGTTTTTCCGCTTAGTATAAAGACTTTAAAATACCATTTACCTATTTAACATTTAATTAACTCATTAGTAAGTTTATTTGTGCAGTCACATTATAGGACACAAATTATGTTTTCCTTTTAACTGTAGCACATATGTAAGTAATGTAAACTAAGAGCAAAATAAGATAGGTAAGACATATAATGAAAGCAAACAATAATTAACAATAAAAATATAAAGTAGGCAAGTTGTAAACAGTTACTGCCCCTTGTTTCCTGAGTGAGGTTGGGAGATAGGAAGGGAGGTTGGATGCTGTCGGAGACCTGTAGTTACTGTTGATGTTTCGAGGTGATAAAGGTGAACAAGATTGAGCTGCAGAAATGAGTGAGTGAAACAGCAAGTGCTGGATGTTCCTTCATGTCTGGCCCAGAAGCTGACGCGGAGGCCTGCTCTCCTTGGCAATGGAGTCTTCAAAAGTGGCCAGTTGTGAGTCATTTTCTGGAAATACTGACAAAGCATGGCAAGAAACTCAAAGTGGACACAAGTTACATTCCCTTTGCTTGTGCTGCACAGCTTCTGATAACTCTAGACGGTACTGAAAACTGCAGTTTTGAACATGATATTCCTACGATTGTCATGCTCATGATTGGTAAATACTGGCCAGCATTCTGTCAACATACTCTGCATAATCTAAAATTTCCTTTAGGATTTGTCAAGCAGTGCCTCCCTGGTGGCGCAAGGGGTTAAGCATCGCATTATGAAGCAATCCGCAGCCTCTGCAGCACGAGTTCGATCCCCAGTGGACCAGGGAGCAACCCACATGGCACAGCAGACTTCTCCTGTCTCGCCCACTGCTCCCCTCAGCAGTGTATTTCAGTCAGTCTGCCTGTTCTGCTCCCCACTCTGTGCTGAATCCTCTCACCCCCTGTACCTCTGGCCTGTACCCTAGTTCTTGTATGCATAAATAAATCTTAAAAAGAACTGGGGTATAGGCCATAGGTGCAGGGAGAGGGGTGGGGGTGAGAGGATTCACCAGAGACAGAGTGGGGAGCAGAACAGGCAGACTGACTGAAATACACTACTGAAGGGAGCAGCCGCTGTGGATAGCTTCATAGCACTGACATACAACTCCTTGTGCCACCAGCCCAATAAAATAAATCTTTAAAAAAAAAAAGATTTGGGGTCTCCCTGGTGGTGCAAGGAGTTAAGTTGCAGCACTATGAAGCTATCCACAGCCACTGCAGCAGGAGTTCGATCCCCAACCATCCAGGGAGCTACCCACATGGCGCAGCAGACCTCTCCTGACTTGCCCGCTGCTCCTCTCAGCAGTGTATTTCAGTCAATCTGCCTGTTCTGCTCCCCACTCTGCCTCTGGTGAATCCTCTCACCCCTCGCTCCTCTGGCCTGTACCCCAGTTCTTGTACGCATAAATCTTTTTAAAAAAAGATTTGTCAATTATTAGGGGCCCCTTATACTAGTCTTCTAGGGCTGTCATTACAAATATTACAACTGTGTGATAAACATCCTGTGTTTCCTCCTCACAGTTCTGGAGACCAGAAGTCCGAGATGGAAGCTACCTCAGGTTTGGTTTCTCCTAGGCCTCTCTCCTTGGCTTGTAGATGCGCATGCACACACACTGCTGGTGGCTCTGTTCTCACAAGGACAGTCACACTGATTTAGGTCTCCACACTATTACTTCATTTATTAATTATCACATTAAAGACTCTCCAAATGCAGTCACACTGAGCATTAGGGATTTGATATCTGAATTTGGGGAGACACAACTCAACAGATAACACTCCTCTTCCTCCAACTTAGTTCCTTCCAGCATGATTGCTTCCAAGTGGATGTATTTCTTGGAAAGAACATGGTAATGCTTTCCAGAATCAACAACATTTCAGTAATTTGTCTTTATTTTCTTACATGCAGAAAATAAATTCATAGTAGATGGGAATACACATGGCCAGTCATGTACCTTTTCATGTTTTCACCTCCTAATGCTCCTCATCACTTCCAACACGTGTTTCTCCAGTCTCTTAAATTCACCACTCTCATCACAGTTGTTCTATTTTAGTCATTTTCCTTTCTTTTCTTTTCTAAAGATTTATTTATTTATGTATACAAGAACTGGAGCACAGGCCAGAGGTGTGGAGGGTGAAAGGATTCACCAGAGACAGAGTGGGGAGCAGAACAGGCAGACATGAAATATAAACTGCTGAGGGGAGCAGCCAGCGAGACAGGAGAGGTCTGCTGCGCCATGTGGGTAGCTCCCTGGCTGGGCATTGAACTTGTGCTGCAGTGACTGCGGATAGCTTCATAGGTTGCATCTTAACCCCCTGCGCCACCAGGGAGTCCCTCTGTGTGTATTTTTATAATTTTTTTAAATTTTTTTTTTTTTATATAGAGGCATGTTCTTTCTTTCTTTCTTTCTTTCTTTCTTTCTTTCTTTCTTGTGTTTATATATGCACTGGGTACAGTCAGAAGCGCGGGAGGGTGAGAGAATTCACCAGGGCCAGAGCGGGGAGCAGAGCAGGCAGAAGGACCGAAGTACACTGCTGAGGGGAGCAGCGGGCGGCAGGAGAGGTCTGTGCGCCATGTGGGACCCTCCTCCGGTGGCCGGGGAGCAGCCGGGGATCGAACCGGCGCCACAGAGGCCGCGGGCAGCTTCGCAACCCAGCGCTCAACCGCTGCGCCACCGGGGAGGCCCCCCCCTCTGTGTGTATTTTGATGCATCTTAACCCCTACAGCCATCAGGGAGGCCTCCATTTTCTTTTTTAATGTGGGGAATTGATATAGAAAATGCACAATATTTGTCTGTCTATCCTTGCATTTATTATATATTGTATTACATATAATATTTCATAATATATATTATATTACATTATAGTATATATTTTATTATATCTTTATGGTTAAGTCCTTTTTTTTTTAAGTGTTTTTTTTTTTAAAGATTTATTTTTTATTTATTTATACAAGCACTGGGTACAGTCAGATGCGCGGGAGGGTGAGAGAATTCACCAGAGCCAGAGCGGGGAGCAGAGCAGGCAGAAGGACCGAAGTACACTGCTGAGGGGAGCAGCGGCGGCAGGAGAGGTCTGTGCGCCATGTGGGACCCTCCTCTGGTGGCCGGGGAGCAGCCGGGGATTGAACCGGCGCTGCAGAGGCTGCAGGCAGCTTCGCAACCCAGCGCTCAACCACTGCTCCACCGGGGACGCCCTATGGTAAGTCTTGATATCTATTACTGAGGATCTCTAACTTTTTTCTTTTACCTTTTGCTATCTTATGGCCTTTGCAATTCCCTATACATTTTAGAATCAATTTGACAATTTCCACAATACACCTTCTGGGGTTTGCCTGTGATCACATTTGTTGACAAACCTGAGAAGAATTTTCATCGTGACAATATTGAATCTTCCAGTCTATGAATATTGTATAGCCCTACCCTTATTTGTCTTTACTAATTTCTATCTCAACATTTTTATTGTAAAATGCACATATTACCATGTTAACAATTTTAAAGTAATATAGTGGTATTAAGAATCTCCAGATGCTTTGTAACCACCACTGTCTAGCTCCAGAACTTTTTACATGACTCCAAACAGAAATCCTGTACCATTATGCAGTCCCTGTTCCCCTATCTACCTAGCTCCTCCATCAGCTTCCTGTCTCTATAGATTTGTATGTTCTGAATATTTCATTTAAGTGGTGAAATACATAATATGAGACCTTTTGTGTCTGGTTTCTTCCACTTAGTATATTTTCGAGGTTTATGCATATTATAGAATGTCTTATAGAATACTTCCTATATTTTTATGTCTGAGTAATTTTCCATTGCATGTGATTTTCCATTGCATGTTTCCATTCATACCAGTGTATTTCAGTCAAACCACCTGTTCTGCTCCCCTCTCACACTCTGGTGAATCCTCTTACCCCTTGTACCTCTGGCCTACACCCCAGTTCTTATATGTGTAAATAAAAAATAAATAAATCTTTAAAAAAAATCTTGATCATGTTTTCTGGGTATAATTATAAGTATTTTTTTAAAAAAAAAGTCTCATAAAAATGCAATTTGTTTTTTAATATTGATCCAGGGATCATGCTAAACTTATTTATTCTTTCTAATAATTTTTGTTTGGATTCTTTTTTTCTTTTTTAAAAGATTTATGTATTTATTTATACAAGCACTGGGTACAGTCAGAAGCGCAGGAGGGTGAGAGAATTCACCAGAGCCAGAGCAGAAAGAAATGGCCTGCGCGCCATGCAGGACCCTCCTCCGGTGGCCGGGGAGCAGCCGGGGATTGAGCCAGCGCTGCAGAGGCTGCAGGCAGCTTCGCAACCCAGCGCTCAACCGCTGCGCCACCGGGGAGGCCCCTGTTTGGATTCTTTTAAACAGATTCATATCTGTTTATAATGACGGTTGCATGTCTTATTATAAAGGCTAGGGCTTCTTTTTTTTTTTTTTTTAAAGATTTATTTATTTATTTATACAAGCACTGGGTATGTTCAGAAGCGTGGGAGGGTGAGAGAATTCACCAGAGCCAGAGCGAGGAGCAGAACAGGCAGAAGGACCAAAGTACACTGCTGAGGGGAGCAGCGGGTGGCAGGAGAGGTCTGCGCGCCATGCGGGACCCTCGCTGGTGGCCGGGGATTGAACCAGCACTGCAGAGGCTGCGGCAGCTTCGCAGCCCTGCGCTCAACCGCTGCGCCACCAGGGGAGGCCTGAGGCTAGGGCTTCTAACACAATGTTGAATTTGTTGTGGTGATATTGAGTATCCTTGTCTTATATGATTCCATAAGGAAAACTTTCACTAACTGATGATCCAAGTTTTTGGCCTGGAAGCTCTGAGGCAAGTTGGGGGCAAATCTTGAGGAGGACAAGGAGCATACTACAAGGGATCTGCCTCAGGTGTGGTTACACATATCAATGGACAGGGGGAAGCTGTTGTCTCCCAACAAGGGGGAGATGGAACCCTTCTTAGATCTAGCGAGTTCAGGGGAATCTGGGTTTCAAGGTTCTCCAGCATGTCCCTGCAAGTATCTCCATCCTGGATATGAGGGTGCCATGCTCTCCTTTTCAGGGCACTGATGATGGAGGATTTTAAATTTTTTCTTAAAGTTTATTTATTCATGCATACAAGAGCTGGGGTGCAGTCCCAGATGTGTGGCAGGTGAGAGGATTCACCAGAGGCAGAGTGGGGAACAGAACAGACAGACTGACTGAGATACACTATTGAGGGGAGCAGCAGGCAAGACAGGAGATGTCTGCTGCGCCATGTGGGTCTTGCTGCAGTGGCTGCCAATAGGTTCATAGTGCTGAGACTTAAACCCCAGGGAGGCTGCTGCTGAGGGTTTTTCTTTTTTAAGATTTATTTATTTATGCATACAAGAACTGGGGTATAGGCCAGAGATCCGGTGGTAGGGGAGGGTGACAGGATTCACCAGAGACAGAGTGGGGAGCAGAACAGGCAGACTGATTGAAATACACTGCTGAGGGGAGCAGCAGGGGAGCCAGGAGAGGTCTGCTGCACCATGTGGGTCACCTCCCTGGCCAGGGACCGAACTCATGCTTCAGTGGCTACGGATAGCTTCATGGTGCTGTGCTCAACCCCTTGCGCTACTGAACATGGATTATGATCTGGTATTTGTAGTCTTTTCTATCTCCATCAGATAGATATTCGCATCTATGTGGTATAGCAAGAAGTGTGCAATCGTGGTCTTTCCCGGATGTTCTTTTTCCCTCTCTTGCCCGCTCTGTCACAACATGGGCTAATGTGACCTTGATCATCTGAACATTTCCCAGAAAATTAATCTGATCCACTGTATGGAAAACATGTTGGACTATGGACTCAGCTCCAAATTCACTCTTTAGTGCTTGCTGTGCTGTAGTGGGCGGGACTATTGGTGCATCCTCCTCCACAGTTAATATGATGTAGCAGGCACAGTGGAGACATTGCAGGAGGAAGGCAATTTCTCTTCCTAGTTCTAATGTGCTGCACTGTGTTTTTATTGCTCGTGTGTGTGTGTGTGTGTGTGTGTGTGTATGTGTGTGATTAGCAATAGGAGCCATCCAAGAGTGCCCTGCTCCAGTCTCATGCCAGAGAGTGCCGCCCCTCAGCTTCCATGGAGCCCCAGTGTGGGCCCATGACCACTTCACTGCTGCCTTCCCACAAAGCAGACACAAGAGCCCCTGTCCCGGAGGGCCTGACTCCACCCACCAGCCTTGGCTTGTCTCACCCCAGAGACAACCCTTTGATGGGAACAACCCTTGGTCCAGGCACCTCAATTCTCTCTGCTTGCCTGCTGACCAACTTCAGATCACCTGCACCCTGAGGGGTGGTTTCTGTGTCATTGTTGACTAGCTCTGGCAGCAAACTTCCCTGTCATCCAGTGGGCTAATAAAATAGAATCTGAATCACAGCCCTGGGGACTCTCCCTTAGCTCTAAGATACTATCTAGAATTTTCTTCACATCTTTATAGTTACCATCCTATCATTGTGTATTAATTCTTTTTATTAAATTACACTATTTAGTCATTATGTGGTTTCTGTCTCGCAACTGGACCCAGAGTGAAAAAGAATTGGTACTAAGAATGGCCCCATAAGGCGGGGTTTCGGTGTTGATTTTGTCCTGCTCTTGAGCTTGAGCACCCTGCTGGATGAGGAAGGCTGCTAGTAAACTAGCATGCAGTGGCAGCACAGTTAACCAAGCTGTCCTTTGTGGTTGATCATGACTAAGTGCCGCTGAAACTCAGCCCTTGCTCCCCTCCTTGGTTGTGGTGGGTGCAGTGATCACAAGGACTGAGCTGTGGGGAGGATTCTTGTAAGCATCCTTGGGCATTCACTTATAAGGAGAAAATGACAAGTTCAAGCCTGTTAATTCTCAGCTCAACTCATGGAATGAGAACCAGGGAGCTTCCGTAATAACCTAAAGGCATTTTTTATTTTTTACAGCTCCAGAGCTGACATTGCTGAAAATCAAAACCAAAATTTAATCATGTAGGTTGCTGAATTATGATTATTAAATTAACAATCTTGCCAAATTTCTCATGTGAAAGTTAGAGCATCGATCAAGAAGAGATGGGACCCTGGCCTTGAAATTGACATGTCCAAATGAATTGACACATTCAAATGAAACTGATGGTCTTGAACACTCTGGTCATTCTGAGCTCTGTCACCAGCGCAGGTAGTTTCCTTTCTGCTGTCTGAGGATACTGATTTCCTCTCTTGAAACTCTTGTGAGGACCTCATCTGTGGCAGATACCTTGAAAAAGGATGCTCATCCTCCTGCACACTCACACAGCCATTCCTGTGGCCACTAGGTGCATAAATAGTGTCAAGTCTTAGCATACTCCAGAGAGGCAGGAGTACAATATGACTCAGGAGGAAGTAGCTTAGGCACCAAAAAAATTGCAGGACTTTGTTAATATATATTAGCAGCAACCTGGGGAATATGTTGTGGGAATGGATTTTGAGGTTGGTACATCAAGGAGGGCAAAATAGAACACTGTGTATTATGTAAGTGTGCTTACTAGAATTCAGAGTGTAATGTGTTAGCTTGTGTAGTTAGAGGTGGCTCTAACTGCTTATTTGGTTGTTTGACTGAAACTTCAACTCAATATTCAAGTTTAATGAGATCTAATTTTAATGAAGACACCAGAGCTTTCCTGCTGATCCAAGGATATAGGGAGTTAGCAATGTTGGATTGGGTTTATCATGTGTAACCCATCTCCTAACTATATTCTGTGTGAAAACCCAAAAAGACACTTCCTCTACTGAGGCATTGAGACATATATAAGTGAGGGGAGTACCTACATCTGGAAGGTTCTGTGGGTGCTCTGATAGGCCAGGTATAACTATAGAGGATGCCACCTTTAAGATGGTCCTAATATCATGAGGATAGTGGTATTCCACTATAGCACAGGACAAGTTCAAGTACTTAACTACCAAGGAGAAGGTGGACCTATCAACCATAAAGGTCACTAGGGATGTTTCGGTAATCAGAATACATTGGTCGGGCCTCCCTGGTGGTGCAAAGGGTTAAGATGCAACCTATGAAGCTGTCTTCAGCCATTACAGCATGAGTTGGATCCCTGGCCAGCCAGGGAGCAACCCACGTGATGCAGCAGACCTCTCCTGTCTCACTGGCTGCTCCCCTCAGCAGTGTATTTCAGTCAGTCTGCCTGTTCTGTTCCCCAGTCTGTATCTGGTGAATCCTCTCACCCCACCACACCTCTGGCCTGTACCCCAGTTCTTGTATGCATAAATAAATAAATCTTTAAAAAAAAAAGAATACCTTGGTCTGCAGAGATCTTTGATAGCTTAATGATCACGGTTTCTCTAGAAATGAAATAATTAGCCTGTGAGAATATTGCTTGATCTATATAACATGGAAAACTCTAGGCCTGGTAGCCAACAGCCTAACTTGAGCCACCCTAGTAGGGAATGATGCCCTTTCAGCCACTTTCCAAACTGAACTCAGTTGACAGACCCAGAGCTCTTTGAAAAGGCCAGGTTCCCTTGAGGAAGGACCTTGCACCACTGCCAAAGTGAACACCTTAATCCTCCTCTAGCCATCCCCCAGGGGAAACTGCTGCCGTTTTCTAGAGTGACTGTACACTGGGGAAAAGGAAACACCCAGACATTTCAAGGATTATTAGACTCTGGGTCTGAATGGATACAATTGAAAATGCCACCGTGGCGGAGGGGTGAAGAAGGTTGAATCTCAAGTCTGACTCACAGTGGGCCCAATTGCCCATGAACTCATCTGTGGTTACTTCCCTGGTCCCTGGAAGTATAATGGGAATAGAAATACTTGGCAACTGGCAGTATCCACCCGTTGTCTCTGACCTATGGGATCATCATGGGTCATGAGGGCTAAGTGGAAGCCTCTGGAACTTTCATCTCCTGCCAAGATAGTGAATCAGAAGCAATACTGTATCCCCTAGGGGAGCGTAGAAAATACTCCCATCAAAAATTTGAAAGAAGCAGGGCTAGTGATTCCTAACCGTCCCATTTCATTCACCAGCTTGACCTGGGCAAATGTCAGGTGACTGTTAGAAAAGTGACTGTTAACTATTAAATACCTAATCTGGTGTGATTCCCACTACAGCTGCATCCAGGCATAGTCTCTTTACTGTAATATCTTTTACTGGATGTATGACTCATCTAGAAGTTGTGTATGCATTTTAAATTTACAAAAAATACAGAACATTAAACATAGCTTTTTAAAATATTAATTTCTAACAATTGCATTATGGTTTAAATATATACTTTTGTATAATAATAACCTTTGCACCATGTTAAGATTTATTTTATATCTGAGAACATCAATTTTTGCCATTTGTGTAAATGTCTCCTGGATACCTGACAAGAATGTGAATTCTCTAATAATCACATGCAAGTTTGCTTATCAATAATAACTAGCTAATATATTTCTTACTAACTTTTTTTGATGTAGAAGTTTCTGTTAAATATCCTATTTGGGGGCCTCCCTGGTGGCACAAGGGGTTGAGCACAGCACCGTGAAGCTGTCCGTAGCCTCTGCAGCACGACTTCGATCCCCGGCCAGGGAGCTACCCACATGGCGTAGCAGACCTCTCCTGTCTTGCCTACTGCTCCCCTCAGCAGTGCGTTTCAGTGGATCTGCCTGTTCTGTTCCCCACTCTATCTCTGGTGAATTCTCTCACCTCCCTCCCCCCTGTACCTCTGGTCTGTACCCCAGTTCTTGTATGCATAAATAAATCTTTAAAAAAAATTCCCATTTTCCTTGGGAATTAAAAAATTCTCCTTATAATTCTGTCAAGTGTTTGCTTCCTGTATTTACAGACTCTATTCTTTTGTACATAGAAATTAATAATTATTAATTTTTCCTTGTGAACTGTATAACCTATAATTATGCAGAGATCAGTTCATTTCCAATAATGCTTTCTTTTGGTTAGGTTTTTGTCTGACGTGTCATTTGCTGCCTTTTTATTTTCAACTTTTCTGTGCCTCTTTTCTTGTTTTTTATTATTTTAAAAGATTTATTTTATTTATGCATGCATGCAAGAGCTGGGGTGTAGAAATACACTGCTGAGGGGAGCAGCAGCAGAGATGGGAGAGACAGGAGAGGTCTGCTGCTGCCATGTGGGTGATCTCCCTGATGGAACTGGTGCTGCAGTGGCTGCGGATAGCTTCACAGTGCTGAGACTTAACCCCTTGTGCCACCAGGGAGGCCCCTGTGCCTCTTTGTTTTAAATGTACCCTAGAAAATAGCATCTAACTTGATATTTAATAACTATCCAAAGCAACAATCCTGGACAGATGAGAAAATTACATTTATTGTGACTAATGGCATGTTTGGATTTATACTATTATATTTTATTCTGTGTCTTTCCTGTGCTGCTTCTTTCCTGCTTGCATTCGGAATGACTATGTTTTCTTTTCTTTTCTTTCTTTTTTTTAAATTACCTCTCTAGTGGTTTGGAAGTTATACTTCTTACTTCTAGTCTCTTAATAAATATTTTAGGTATTTGCCCATGCATACTTGACAGTCTAAAGTTGGTTAACTTCTGTACCTTCTTTCAGAACAACAGGGGCCTCTGAATATGTCCAGCTTTCCCCTGTATCTATTTTACATCCCCCGTGTTGCTGTCCTTAGCATTGCTTTATACAGTCAGTGTAGGGGCACGCTTGTCATTATTTATACTCTTCTCTCTTGTATCTCCGTATTATGTTTCCTTCATCTTGAAAGACATCCCTTAGGAATTTTATCCTAGGTGGTTTAAGAGAGAAGCTCTGAGTTTTTCTTTGGATAAAAGTGACTTAATTTCACCCTCATTTTAAAAATATCAGCTTACTTTATATTTTAGAAATCCAGAATTTTAGATGCTTGATATTCCTATCTCAAATATTTGTGTATACATTAAAAAAAGAACTTCTGCTTACATAGCCAAATTAGCATCAGCACATCTAACAAAATGAACAATAATTTCTTTTAAGATAGTGTTTTTTTAAAATACTGTTTTTTTTAAAGATTTATTTATTTATGCATACAAGAACTGGGGTACAGGCTAGAAGTGTGTGTGGGGGGAATTAAGAGGATTCATCAGAGACAGAGTGGGGAATTAAACAGGCAGATTGACTGAAGTACACTGCTGAAGGGAGTAGTGGGCGAGTCAGGAGAGGTCTGCTGCGCCATGTGGGTAGCTCCAGGGGTGGGGATTTAACTTGTGCTACAGAGGCTGAGGATAGTTTCATAGGCTGTGCCTTAACCCCTTGTGCACCAGGGAGGCCCAATAATAATTTCTTTTTCTTTTTCTTTTTTTTTTACAATTTTCTTTTATTTTTTTTAAGATTTATTTATACAAGAACAGGAGTACAGAGCAGAAGCACGGGAGGGTGAGAGGATTCACCAGAGACAGAGTGGGGAGCAGAACAAGCAGATAGACTGAAAACACTGCTGAGGGGAGCAGTGAGAGAGACAGAAGAGGTCTGCTGCACCATGTGGGTATCTCCCTGGACAGCTAGGAATCGAACCCATGCTGCAGAGGCTGCAGACACTTCACAGTGCTGCGTTCAACCTACTATACCACCGGGGAGGCCTCCAACAATAATTTCTTAACATCAGCTAAAATCTATTCCATATTCAGATAGTCCCACTTATCCCAGTAATGTCTGGTTTTCCAAATCACATCCAATCCAGAACTACACCCAGCATCAACTTACTAAGTTCATCAATGAAGCCTCTATTTTTTATTTTATTTTTATTTATTTTTTTAAAGATTGATTTATTTATACAAGCTTTGGGTACAGTCAGAAATGCGGGAGGGTGAGAGAATTCACCAGAGCCAGAGCAGGGAACAGAACAGGCAGTGATGAAATACACTGCTGAGGGGAGCAGCGGGTGTGGCAGGAGAGGTCTGCGCACCATGTGGGACCCTCGCCAGCAGCTGGAGATCAAAACTGGCGCTGCAGAGGCTGCGGGCAGCTTCACAGCCCAGTGCTCAACCTCTGTGCCACCAGGGGAGGCCCTATTTTTTAAATTTATATTTATTTATTTGCACGTAGAAGAACTGGGTGTAGGAAACTCAGGCTGTAGCAGTGATAGCACTGAGACTAAAGCCCTAGGCCCCCAGGGAGGTCCTGAAGCCTCTTTTTTTTTTTTTTAAAGATTTATTTATTTATGCATACAAGAACTGGGGCACAGGCCAGAGGTGCAGGGGGTGAGAGGATTCACCAGAGACAGAGTGGGGAGCAGAACAGGCAGACCGATGAAATACACTGCTGAGGGGAGCAGCGGGCGAGACAGGAGAGGTCTGCTGCGCCATGTGGGTTGCTCCCTGGCCGGGGATCGAACTCGCGCCGCAGTGGCTGCGGATAGCATCATTGGCTGTGTCTTAACCCCTTGTGCCACCAGGGAGGCCCCATGAAGCCTCTTTTAACTTCAGATAGTTCCTTTTTTTCTGACTCCATTTAGCGGACCAGATGGGGTCAGGTGTCCTGTGGAATCTCACCCAGTCTGACCCCTTCTTTGAGGTGGTCTTTGGCATGTTTCTCTTTCCCCTGTATTTCCTTTAAACTGTAAGTTAGCACCTCCCTGGTGGTGCAAGGGGTTAAGCACAGCACTGTGAAGCAATCCGCAGCCTCTGCAGCACGAGTTCGATCCCCAGCCAGCCAGGGAGCTACCCACATGGAGCAGCAGACCTCTCGTATCTTGCCTGCTGCTCCCCTCAGCAGTGTATTTCAATCAGTCTGCCTGTTCTGTTCCCCACTCTGTCTCTGATGAATCCTCTCACCCCCTGCACCTCTGGCCTGTACCCCAGTTCTTCTATGCATAAAATAAATAAATCTTTAAAATAAAATAAAATGCCATTGGTGTGCCAGTTCCATAAGCCTTGTGTACTAGGTCCTTCATTAACACTTTGTTTCAGGTTTCTCTAGATAAGACTTCTCTGTGATGGATTCTTGTGAGAACACAATAAACAAGAGGCTGGAAACAATGGATGCCAAGCTCGCAGGGACACATATTTTTAACATCTAACCAGAATGCAATGGGGACTTCTTGACTGTGCCTCTGACATGGAGGGGAATTTCTCTAGGATATAAACTGAAAAACTAGCATTTTTTTTTTTAAGATTTATTTATTTATACATACAAAAACGGGGGTACAGGCCAGAGGTGCAGAGGGGGGAGAGGATTCATCAGAGACAGATTGGGGAATAGAACAGACAGACTGACTGAAATAAACTGCTGAGGGGAGCAGCAGGCGAGAGAGAAGAGCTTTGCTGCGCCATGTGGGTTGCTCCCTGGCCGGCCGGGGATTGAACTCATGCTGCAGAGGCTGAGGATTGCTTCACAGTGCGGTGCTTAGGGAGGCTCTGAAAAAGCAGCATTTCTGGTTAAGGAAGGAATTGTATCTTCAACTTTGCCACTTGACACCAAGTTACTTTCAAATTAGACAATTTATGCTAGACTTTTTTCCCCCCAATTGCTTGGCATTTTCAGATTTTTAAAATTTTAGCTAGTATCATTGTGTAGATAATATCTGATTGTGGTTTTTTAAGTTAATACACACATTATGACATTTCACCTCTAAATTCTTGAGTATTCATCTTATGAAAACAGGACAATATCGTTATTAATAAAATAAAGAAAATAATATCTAGTCTGTATTCACATTTCTTCAGTTGTCTAAAAAATTGATATGGATTTAGTAAATCTAAGCAGGAGCTGACTGTTTACTAGGGGTTGGAGTAGCTGGGTGTGATGGTTTGTCTGATAGTCCTGTTATAGGACAGGGAGAGGGGCAGCCCAAAACCCCGCAACCCTGCCTATTCTAAATGGGTTCTGCCATCCGCCGCATCAACACAAAACATAGGAGACTTTAATGGGAAGGAACTTTAATAAAACTAGGAAACAATACAGGTAAGGCCAAGAGTCTAGTTTCTAAATGAAGCACCCAAAGTTACCCGTCCCCTCGTGGGTAAAAGTCCATCCATATGGGATTGGCCCAGAGCAAGGCCCCACGGCCTGCCACAAGTCTAAAGCATCTTCCAGTGGGGACCCACAGAAAAGGATCACAAACAACCAAACAAGCCCGGAAGGAAAAGAGCAAAATCAACATCAAGATAAAAGCTGCCATGGTCACCTCTCCACGGGTCTCATCCACATCTGTGTCACCCAGTCCACGACCAAAAGACAAGCACAGTTTCTTTACGTGTCTCTAGGCTCCATGCGCCTCCTCCAGGTCTCCTGGCTCCATCCTGCTTCCTTCCTCAGTCTCTTCTGCAGCTTCTCCTCTTCCTGCTCAGCTCCACCCTTCCTTGGGTGGGGCAGGGAAACTGGAACCTCCCCCTTTCCTGGGGACCACCCTGTTACAATCCCCCCTTTTAATTTTTATTCCACCATATCTATGGTGGCACAATCTCAGGGTGTAGTCTTAGGAGACAGTCTTTTTTAGGGTTACAATGCGTGTAAGAGAAGCAACAATTAGTCAGCAGCATTGTCTATGAATGTCCAGTATGACAGTTTTCCATTCTGAAAACAGTCCATTATACCAGCCAAAAGAAAAAAAAAATCGGAGCGTTAGCTAAAACAAGACAGCAGATATGTCAAAATCACAGGAAAAAAAGTTAAAATGGTTCAACTTATGCAAAAATGAATTCTCTCAACCTTGATCCCAAACTTTAACAGCATAGCAAAAGTTTGCAAATTAAATCTACTTTTAAACCATTTTTCCTATTTTTGCATAAAATCACAGGGCAGAAATAACTAACAGCAATTTTTAGCTGGCTTTGTTGAAATATTCCATACAGGATCAGAGCGAACCGGTGGCATCCAGTCGATGTATGCTTCAGGTATAAAGTTGGTCTCATCAGACTCCACCTGGGCTTTCCTCTTCTCGAGGGTACCAGGGCATTTTCGTTGGCCGGGTTGTCCAGTCCTGCCAATGGAGGCAAGCTTCCTCACCTTCTTTGGAGGTCTCTGGAACCCTACAAACAAGGGAAACAGGTTCTCCTCTTCTTGGTTCAGCTCTTTTTCAACTTTCTGGAAGAACTCCACACAAAGCCACACAATTAAACTCACGTCCAATTTTTGTTAAAACAGACAAAATCCCTATGGAAGTTATGCAAAAACAGACTATGAAATAAGTAGCAAAAATTACTACCACTATTTGTATGCTGTGTTGGTATCAAGGGGAGAGAAAATGTGACAAGTTAGCTTTGCTGGAAAAAAAATTGCAACCTTTCTGCAGATCCTGGTTACTCAAAACAAAACAAAACAAAACAAAAACTACACGGATTCAGGACAGAATGCATAAAAAAATTTCCAGTATTATGTCAAAGAAACCTTAGTAAATGTCAGGTGTATTTCCAGGTCTATTGAGTCCTTTGTAGGAAAGTTTTTTTTTTACTCTCAACAGTTCCATCAATAGGAATCTGTTGAGACCTTTTCTCCCTATATTTCCAGAAACAATTTCTATAGATGTGAAACAATTGAATTATACAATATTACAAGGTGACAATCACCACTGACAATTTACATACATACCAGATACTACTGTTAACATTTTTTACATACCAAAGTTGTACCATTTTCCCAAGTGACAATGCTTCCCTTCCAGTTTTACTTCATTAGGTAAAAGCCAAATAGAACAAATTCATCTAATGCCTTCCCAGGAGGAAAAGGGGAAGCTTCGTGGAGTGTCTCAGGAGCTCTACTGAGGTTCCACAAAATTTCCTTGCATCAGTCAAATGACAGGTTACCAAATTTGTACTTGAATTTAGATTTCTGGGAAGCTTTGCCATAAATATCAGAAAAATAACAGAAACAACAATGTTCAATCTCTATGAAGGCACCGGCTTAGTTCAGTAGCACAATGTTGACAATCAAACCATAACTTTTAGTTTTTCTCATAACTGGAGACTCTTTTTTTTTTTACGTCTATGGGCACCACATATACCAATTTTTCAACCTCTCTAGGCCAAGACAGACACAAGGACATACAGACATACAACATATAGACAAAGACAGTTTTTTTTTTTTAGTTATGCCACGTAGAATGTTATATAACTGCAGTTTTACTCCATAGGCTCAGAAAAAAAATGTCAAAGTCCAAAAAAAATGTGGAGTGTTGCTGGCAGAAAAATTTCCAGTTGTCATCCTACAAACCTAAGACTTTGGAAATAGGAAGGAAAAGTTTTATTTATCACAAGATTACATGAGCTTGTTTATCACCTTAGGGTTTTCAGTGTTGAAGACTTTTTATTAGAAGTCAATCCTGGGGTATTATCTCCAAGAATCCATCAAGGATACCAGCGATTACCAGTTACTGCTTAAGGCTACTCTTTCCTTAACACCCAGGCATACATTTGCTAATTAAAACACCACTGCTCCACAATTGGCTTGCAAAATCCATCAGGCAAGAGAGCAGGAAGTAGCCAAAGACAAAGCTACATACCACTGAAGAACCATTATTGCCTTTAGAAATGCTAATGAGACAGCAGAGATTGCAAAAAGAAAGAAAAAAAAAAAGTTCCAAAGTCCTAGCAACAAGAAGAAAACACCAAGTGGCCTCAGACGCCATCTTTGATCTGGCCACATGGTCCTACGTACTGCCTAATCTTTTGAGTAAAACTGGCACAGAACAATTTCCACAAAATCAAATGTCTTAGCAAGTCACTACAAACAAATTACATACAGACACACAGATCTTCACAAAGCCCAAGCCAGTTTTTCAACAGCAAATCGACATATGAAACAAACACACCGGAGAAACCAAAAATCACATTTGCGCTTATGGTAGCCAGTGCCATAGGGAAGCCCAATTTCCCCATGGGGCTGACTAACCACGGATGGCTCTGTCCTAAATCATGTTGGATGCCAAATCTGTTATAGGACAAGGAGAGGGGCAGCCCAAGCCCCGCAAACCTGCCTATTCTAAATGGGTTCTGCCATCCGCCGCATCAACACAAAACATAGGAGACTTTAATGGGAAGGAACTTTAATAAAACTAGGAAACAATACAGGTAAGGCAAAGAGTCTAGTTTCTAAATGAAGCACCCAAAGTTACCCGTCCCCTCGTGGGTAAAAGTCCATCCATATGGGATTGGCCCAGAGCAAGGCCCCACGGCCTGCCACAAGTCTAAAGCATCTTCCAGTGGGGACCCACAGAAAAGGGTCACAAACAACCAAACAAGCCCGGAAGGAAAAGAGCAAAATCAACATCAAGATAAAAGCTGCCATGGTCACCTCTCCACGGGTCTCATCCACATCTGTGTCACCCAGTCCACGACCAAAAGACAAGCACAGTTTCTTCACGTGTCTCTAGGCTCCATGCGCCTCCTCCAGGTCTCCTGGCTCCATCCTGCTTCCTTCCTCAGTCTCTTCTTCAGCTTCTCCTCTTCCTGCTCAGCTCCACCCTTCCTTGGGTGGGGCAGGGAACCTGGAACCTCCCCCTTTCCTGGGGACCACCCTGTTACAGTCCCAATAAGAAGATAGTCCCTATAAGCACCATTCTGCTGTCTTTTTTTTTTTTTTAAAGATTTATTTTTATTTATTTATACATACAAGAACTGGTGTGTAGGCTAGAGGTTCAGGGGGTGAGAGGATGCACCAGAGACAGAGTGGGGACCAGAACAGGTGGATTGACTGAAACACACTGCTGAGGGGAGCAGCAGGCAAGACAGGAGGTCTGCTGCTCCATGTGGGTAGCTCCCTGGCCTGGGATCGAATTCATTCTGAAGAGGTTGCAGATAGCTTCAGAGTGCTGTGCTTAACCCCTTGCGCCACCAGGGAGGCCCCCATGCTCTTTCTAATTCACCCCATTGCCCCCCTCCAGAACTATTATTGGAAAAATATACCCTTATCGGACTACTTTTCCCAGTTTCAATTTTAATTCAGGCCAATTACCCCCATGGATCAGAAAACTGTGTTAAATAATTAATGAAAAAGGAAAAAAAGCATAAAAATGCAAAAGAATTGCATTTTAAGTAGAGAAATTTTACTTCTTAATTTTCTCTCATTTTTTTCAATTTAGAATTTTGTTTATGTACCAAAAAGGCAATTAACAAGAAGTTTACTTAAGCAAAACCCCTAGAGCTCCCAGAAGCTAATAAAAATGTATCTGAGCTGAGCATTCCAATACAGCAAAAAAAAACAGTGTAAATTTAGTCCCTTAATAAGGAGTTTGCAAATGTAGCTTCAATAGAAAGAACTTTACACCAATAAAGCAGGAAACATTAAAGTTGATTGCTGGCAATCATTCCACTAGTCAATCCTTGGATTCCAGGCCCAGGCAGGCGGCTGGGATGTGCCCACTGGGAATACAGGCTGTCCTGTTTTATTGCTCTTTGCTTTATTGTGTGCCCCAGATATTTTGCGTTTTACACAAAATAGACTATATCCAGCAAGTTTGTCTGTCAGCGCCATTTTCCCAACAGTGTGCGCTCACTCGAAATCTCTGTCACACTCGGGTAATTCTCACTAAAGTACAAGCTTTTTCATGATGGTGTTACGGTGATCTGTGATGTCTGATGCTAATTATTGTGGGATGCCATAAGCTGTACCCCTGTAAGATAGTGGACCAAATCAATACATGCAGTGTGTGTTCTGACCCCTCCACCATCTAGCCATCCCCTGTATCTCTCTCTCCTGTGGCAGCCCTGTTCCCTGAGACACAATGATATTGAAATTAGGCCAATTAACAAGGCTGCAATGGCCTCTCAGTGTTCCAGTGAAAGAAAGAGTTGTTTGTCTCTCATTTTAATTCAAATTAGAAGTGATTAAGCTAAGTGAGGAAGGCTTGTCAAAAGTCGAGATGAGGGGGGAGATAATCACTTGTCCCAACATTTAAGCAAGTTGTGTAAGCAAAGAAAAAGTTATTTTTAGTATATCTGCTGCTGAAGTGAGCACCAAAGAAAGTATTCTTAAAGGAAATTAAAGGTGCTACTCCAGGGAACACATGACTGACAAGAAAGAAAAACACCTAGTGCTGATGTGGAGAAAGTTTTAGTGTTTTAGTGGCTTGGATAGAAGTTCAAGCCAGCCACAGCAGTCCCTGAAGCCTAGTTCAGAACGAGGCCCTTAAATTTCTTCTTCTTTTTTTTTAAAAAAGATTTATTTATTTATGCATACAAGAACTGGGGTACAGACCAGAGGTATGAGGGGTGAGAGGATTCACCAGAGACAGAGTGGGAAGGAGAACAGGCAGACGGACCAAAAGCACTGCTGAGGGGAGCAGCGGGCGAGTCAGGAGAGGTCTGCCGCACCATGTGGGTTGCTCCTTGGCTGGGGATAAAACTTCTGCTGTAGTGGCTGTGGACAGCTTCATAGGTTGCATCTTAACCCCTTGCACCACCAGGGAGGCCCCTAAATTTCTTCAATTCTATGAAGGCTGGAAGGAGTGATGTAGCACTAACAAGGATCCCTCGGTGACTTTTTCAGGTTTTATTGAGCTTTTTTTTTTTTTTTTAAAGATTTATTTATTTATGCATACAAGAGGTGTGTGGGGGGAGGGGTGAGAGGATTCACCAGAGACAGAGTGGGGAACAGAACAGGCAGATTGACTGAAATACGCTGCTGAGGGGAGCAGTGGGCAAGACAAGAGAGGTCTGCTGCACCATGTGGGTAGCTCCCTGGCTGGGGATCGAACTTGTGCTGTGGAGGCTGTGGCTAGCTTCACAGTGTGTGCTTAACCCCTTGTGCCACCAGGGAGGCCCTTATTGAGCTTTCTACATCATTTGAGGTCCGGCAACCAGGTACACAGCAGGCAGGAGGGCTAGGGGGTCAGGAATCTGGCAGGCCTCCCAGCTCCCAGGGAATCTTCACTCTTCCTGGGCAATCTGGCCTTCTCTCGCTGGCTCTTCTCTACTCTCTCTGCTGTCTCTGCTTTTCTGCTTCTGCTGCTGTTGCTGTTTCTGGCGTCCCCGTGACACCGCCCTTATATGCCCAGTCTCTCAGCCCAGGTGGGCCCACCTATGCATGCCCACACCCTACTGCAGGTGTCCGCCATCAGGAACACGTGTAGGACTGCAGGGGTCTATCATTAATCCTAATGGCGGGAGGGCAGAAAATCCTAACAATTTTTACTTAACCTGCAGGTGAGGAAACTGCAGAAGACAAGTTTGAAGCTAGAGAGGTTGGCTCATGAGGGTTAAGGAAAGAAGCCATCTCCATAATATCAAAGTATAAGGTGAAGCTTCAAGTGCTAATATGGAAACTACAGTGAGTGACCCAAAAGATCTAGCCAAGATCCCTGATGAAGGTGGCTACCCTACACAGTTTCTATGCAGAGGAAACAGCCCTCTACTGGAAGAAGAGGCCACCTGGATTTTCATAGTGAGAGAAGTCAATGTCTGACTATAGGGTAAATGACTGTCAGGTTTTTCTGCCCTCCTGCCATTAGGATTAATGATGGATCCCTACAATCCTGAATGCATGCCTGATGGTGGGCACCTGGAGTGTGGTGGTGTAGAAATAAATTCTAGCCTTTTACCCAGGCAGAGGAAGAACAAGCGGTACTTCAGGAATGGTGAGGTCAGGAGAAGCTTTATTACTCATGCATGAGGTCCCAGACCTGGGTAACCCCGTAAGGTCTGAGCACCCATTTAAAGACCAAGGGTTCCTTTTATACACAACTGTGTCCACATCTGTTACATTGATAGCATCGTTTTTCAGCAGGCACAACCGTTTGCGGCAAAGTCCCCAGACAAGGGGGGCAAGGCAAGGGGGGAAAGATGCAGGCATTCGGGGATGGCCTTGGAGAGAGAGACCAGCTGGTTGGCTGCCCTTATCTACCTTTTAGATAAGAGTGCTGAGGGCCTGGCCATGAATCTTGAAAGGGGAGGAGCTGTAAGTAAGCAAACTTGTTGATGATGCCTGCACTGGAGTGTTCATTGCACCTGGGCTGGAAGTTCTGCTGGAATCTTTATCATATTCATTTGCTCAATTATATATTTTCGCTTCATTGTGGGCATACGTAGGTGGGTACACCTCGGTTGAGATGGGCTTATCAGGGCGGAGTCACAAAGAACAAGCAGAGAGGAGAACAAGAGTAGCAGAATGAAAGAGAAGCAGAAGAGAGAAAATGAGGCCACAAGAGAATGCCGGAGAGCCCAGAAAGAGTGAAGATTCACGGGGGGCTGGGAAGCCTGCCAGTCTCCTGGCCCCCCGGTCCTCTTGCCTGCCGTGTACCCGGTAAACTCAATAAAAACCTGAAAAGCCACGGAGAGCTCCAGGACTCTCTTACCCATCTGCCTGCATCATAGAGAACCAGCTCTGTGCCTTCCTGGCACTACACTGACTTCAAAGCTTCAAGGACAGGCTGACTCTCTTGTTAGGGGCTAATGCAGTCGGTGACTTAAAGTTGAAGCCAATGCTTGTCAACCATGATGGAAGTCCTAGGGTCCTTGAGAATGATGTTCAATCTACTCTGCCTGTGCTCTATAAATGGAGCAACGAAGACGAGATGACAGCACATCTGTTTACAACATGGTTTACTGTAGCCCACTATTGAGACCTACTGTTCAGAAAACAAGATTCCTTTCAAAATATTACTGCTCATTGACAATGGACCTGGTGACCCCAAGCTCTACTGAACACTGTGAACACCGAGTACAAGGAGATGAATGTTATTTTCAAGTCGACCACAAAATATCTACTCTGCGACCCATGCACCAGTGAATAATTTCAAATTTCAAGTCTTATTACTTAAGAAATAGGTTTTGTGGGGGCCTCCCTGGTGGCACAGGGGTTAAAGACAGCACTATGAAGCTATCACCAGTCACTGCAGCACAAGTTCGATCCCCAGCCAGGGAGCTGACCCACATGGCGCAGCACACCTCTCCTGTCTCGCCCGCTGCTCCCCTCAGCAGTGTATTTCAGTGGACCTGCCTGTTCTGCTCCCCACTCTGTCTCTGGTGAATCTTCTCACCCCACCCCCAACCCAGTTTTTATATGCATAAATTAAAATAAATCTTTAAAAAAAAAATCCATGGAGCCAAATACCAATATTAACAATAGTTTGGAAGAAGTCACTTTCAACCTCATGGATGACTTTGAGAGTTTCAAGACTTAGTGGAGGAAACTGCTGCAGGGTGGAGGGAAGAGCAGGAGAACTAGAACTGGAGGTGGGGCCTGAAGATGTGGCCGAACTGCTGCCATCTTGTGATAAACTAACAGGTGAGGAGTTGCTTGGTAGGGATGAGGAAAGAAATGGTTTCTGGAGAAGGAATCTGCTCCTGGTGAAGCTGCTGTGAACACTGTTGAAATGACAAAGGGTTTGGAATGTTACATAAACTTAGTTGATAAAGAAGCAGCAGGGCATGAAAGGATCAATTCTCAATTGATCTGAAAAGCATTCTAGTGTGGGTAATGTGCTGTCAAACAACATAGAAATCTTTCATGAAAGGAAGAGTCCATCTACAGGGCAAACTTCATTGTTGTCTTATTTTAAGAAAATGCCACAGTCACCCCAGCCTTCAGCCAACAACACCCTGATCAGTCAGCAGCCAGCAGTGTCAAAGCAAAACCCTCCATCAGCAAAAGGACTGCAATCCATTGAAGTTCAGGTGATGGATAGCATTTTTTAGCCATAAAGTATTTTTAAATTAAGATATGGGGCCTCCCCTGGTGGCGCAGGAGGTTGAGCCCCATGCTATGAAGCTGTCTGCAGCCTCTGCAGCTCCTATTCGATCCCGGCCAGCCGGCGAGGGTCCCACATGGCAGAGCAGACCTCTCCTGTTGCGCCTGCTGCTCCCCTCAGCAGTATATTCCGTCAGTCTGCCTGTTCTGCTCCTCACTCTGTCTCTGGTGAATCCTCTCACCCTCCTGTGCATCTGGTCTGTGCCCCGGTTCTTGTATAAATAACTAAATAAAATATTAAAAAAAAATAAGACATGTATGTTGTTTTTTAGATATAAGTGCCATTGCACTCTGAATAGACTACATTGTAACTTTTATATGTACCGGAAACAAAAAATTTGTGTTATTTGTGATACACTTTATTGTGATGTTTGCTTTATTGCCGTGGTCTTGGACCAAGCCTGCAGTATCTCTCAGTATCTCTGAGGTGTGCCGGTATGGCATTCTGTGCCAGCCCCCCACATCTGTGAGACTCTTCCAAGGATGAACCAGGGATGTTCAGGAACTGCAGACCGTTTTAAATATTATCAGCATAAGCTGCAAACCTGGTTTGGAGTTAGGGGTTTTAATAAGGTAGATTCATGTCACTATTTAAAACATATGGTATGAGTTTATTTAAAGTACTGGTTTGACTGATTTGATCAATTTTCCTCAAAAAGTGAGAACTTGTTATTTGATATAAATTTAATACATGATCCTCCTGTCTTGGATTTTGCTCTAGGATACATTTTATCATATGGACTTAAAATTATTTTAACTCTAATAAGTAGTTCATTAAATAATTAAAGTTAGTCATTAACTTTGCAAATATACCCAAAGAAATACAATTTTGTTAATCTACTTAGCAAAGACAGATGACGCAGATAATTGGAATCACTGGGAGATTAACTGTCTCCAACTTATTGAACAGTTTTACATTTTGGCTGTGAGAGTTCTATGAAGAGATTAACAACCATTGCAAATATATACTGACATTATAAAGCTATTTTGTTTTTCCAAAACAGGCATACCATATAGATCTGGATTATTTCTTATATGACAAATGTGTATTGACTCGAACAAAATGAAGCCTGTGATTCTAATACCATGACATTGATGCAAGTAACCATTCTTCAAATCCAGTCTCTTAAGCATCTCAACAGGAAATACCACCTTGGCTTCCTACGTAGTTAAAGCCCCTCAAAGATAAGCTCTCTTTTTTTCAATTTCTTCAGGCTATAGAGTGAATTATTCCAAATGAAAACATTCTTTCCAAAGCTGCCATAAGAAAGTCACTGCCAGAGGCACGAGGCTGTTCATCCCAGAGGCCCTGCATGAGGCAGGGATGAGGGCCCATACTCACCTTGCACCTATGCAGGGGTTTCTAGAGGGATTATTAGGTTGGGACTATTAGGTAGCAGTGGTCACAGGTGCACAAAGCACTGCAGGTGCCTGTCCAGAAAGCGATGCCCTGGTACCCGCATGCATTGCCCAAGGATTCTGGCTCCTGTGCTGGTACTGTTACAGAGCAACACTGATGTGAAACCATTACCTGACTGTGGGACCTCACCCGAACTCTTAAAGGAGACTTATTAATGCTAAACTGCAGGCACACACAAAAGGTGAATAAAAGGTTTATTTACAAGGGAAGGAGAAATGAGGAAATGAATAACTCAGGGAGAAAAAGAGGCAGATAAATTTGTAAATGTGTCCTACCTGTTCTGCTGACCTGGAATCCCATTGACCCTCTGAGAGCTGGCAAAAAGCCAATCGCTGTGGGGCCAAGAGGGTGACCCCTGGCCACATGGCTGGTTATATACCCAAACAAAAAACATGGCTGCTTAACTCAACCCTCAGGTCCTCACAACCCTCCCTCTGGTGATCATGGGATTTGTAGTTCCCAGTGATGGAGTTGGGGGTGGAGTCCACAAAGGCTGTATGGAGTTTGCGCAGGACATCCTTTCCCACTAGCAGTACTGCTGGGCATTACCTCATCACTAACTTCTGTCTCTAATAAGTATAAAGTGGTTGTCTTCCTGATGTGAATTTTTCATTTCACTTCGTTGCATTTATCATTTCTAGAAGTTCAATTTGATTCCTTTTAAAATCTGCTATCATTATTTTTCAATCTCCCACCTACAGTATATTCAACCTATTTCTGTAAGATAACAAACTTAGTTATTAGTTATTGCAGAGTCTGTATCAGAGTTCCAATAGAGAAGGCTTGTCCCTTCTTATAAGGCTTGTCCCTAAGCCACTGGGTATCTTTATGCAAATCAGGAAAAGTGACCCTTCTTCAAGCATATTTTTTGAAAGTTAGAATACTAGCACACAACTTGACCAGCTCTACTAAGATGGACCTTCCAGCACGCAGGTGGCACAGTGTGCCCACAAGATCCCTGCATGCTGGTGATTGAGGATAAGAATAGAAAAACTGGAAAGGAGATACAAGATCAAGAACCTAACTTACACAAGGAGGTGGGGTAGAGGGGATTAACATAAGCCATTATCCCAGTTACAGAAACGGAGACCCTTAAGCATCAACACCCAGATCAGGAGGCGCAACACTGAGAAACTATCAGACTGCTGTAGGGAGTGTCAGGAGCACAGACCATCCACCCACACTGCCCCACAATGGGGCAGTAGTCTTTCTGCCCACCTGTGACTATGCAGGTGCTTCCTTTTACCAACTCTGTCCTTCTGCAGGGCAGCAGCTTCCTGCCTGCCCATCACCTGTCCCATGCCAGACTTCTCCTCATTGACCTCCCTCAGCGGAGGCAGCTCCCCTCAAGGCCGCCCGCCTGCAACCATACAGGCCTTCTTAGCAAACCTGTCCCTTTTGGGGCAGCTCTTCCTGCCTGCTTGTTTCTATGCAAGTATCCTTTATTCTTCTGTCCTTTTCTATTAAATCTGCTTTTTAAATATAACTAACGTCTCTGCCTCATGGAGAAACTCGCCTGGGAAACTCACCACGTGCTCCTGAAAGAGGAGCTCTGGTGAAACTGTTATGGAGCAGCCCCCATATAAACCAGGTTGCCTGGCTGTGGGTCCTCACCCGCGTGCTTAAAAGGGACTTATTAATACTCCACTACAGGCACACACAAAAGGTTAATAAAAGGTTTATTTACAAGGGAAAGGGAATTGAGGAAATGTACAACTCAGGGAGAAAATAGGGAAATAAAGTCTTTAATGCGTCCTACCGGATCCGCAGACCTGGAAACCCAAAGGCACTCTCAGAGCTGGCCTGATGCTGCGAGCTGGCGGGGAGCCAAAAAGGGGATTCCCCCAAGCCCACGTGTCAGGTTTTATACCAATTTGGCTGCTTAACCCCACCCTCAGGTTCCAGCCACCTTCCCTTTGGTGGTGATGGGATTTGGAGTTCCCAGTGTCTTTGGCTTTGGTCTGGAGTTGGGGTGGAGTCCACAAAGCCTGTATGGAATTAGCTTTAGGACATCCTTTCCCCCCTAACAAAACCTTTCTCAGAGTGAACCCAAGGACCCCGCACTCAAAACTCCGAAAACCCCATCACTGAGGGTACACGGCTGCTGACAGCCACACCCAGAGCCACCCGCCCCAGAATTGACTGTAGCAGCTGCAGAACTGGGCTCCTAGGCAGTGGCTGGAGACTAATTTCCTAGTTATCTTTAACCATAGGCTGGTCATCATATTTGAAAAATTATTTGTAGGCTTAATTTGAGGACCAGGATGACAGTAACTTCCTCACATAGAATGTGTGTTTGCTTCTTCCAGGGGCCTAGGGGCCTAGTCAGCGCTGAGTTATCCAAAATCAAGGCTTGAGGGGTCTCCCTGGTGGTGCAAGTGGTTAAGTTGCAATGTAACAGGGTGGTGCCCACTGGAACTTCCCCTTTTCCTGGGCACCATCCTGTTACAGCAGCACTATGACACTATCCTCAGCCACTGCTGCAAAACGCGAGTTCGATCCCGGGCTATCCAGGGAGCTACCCACACGGTGCAGCAGACCTCTCCTGTCTCCCCCACTGCTCCCCTCAGCAGTGTATTTCAGTCAGTCTGCCTGTTCTGCTCCCCACTCTGTCTCTGGTGAATCCTCTCACCCCCCCACCCCCCACTCTGGCCTGTACCCCAGTTCTTGTTTTATCCAGTTTAGCTGTTTTCAGCAGAAGGTTGCTGCAGAGTTACCCAGCTAGTCCCAGAAAGAGAAGTCCTGTTGTTTTAATTTGCATTTCTTTAGGTTGAATCCAGCTTTGCTTCTTGCATAGGGAGCAGTTCAAGTTTCCTCTTCCGTGAAAGCCTGCTCACCCCCTGTGCCCCTTTTCTCATGGTTTCCTGCCTTTCTCTTGTTGATTTGTTCCTTAAATACTCTAGATATTAATTCTGTGTTGTGGGGAAAGCAAAGTGATTCCATCTTATAACAGCAGCACCTTAGGCAGGGACTGATAACTGCCCGGCCCTGGGAAGATGGCCAATTTCCCTTGTGTTTCTGGCAAGTATAGATTCACAATTTATACTCAGTTGAATTAATCTTAATAGAACAAAGACGTGTGGGACATGTCCCCCCGACACCTGTGTATTAGTCTTATGCAAGAATGTGCACATTCAGGGTGTGAAAGGGTCTAGAAGTCCCCTGTCAGGGTGGGTGGTGGGGATCTGAAGTCCTGTCCGCCTGCTTGTGTTGAGTCCCCCTGTATGTAAGTTGCTCTTAATAATCTTTAAGTGTGATTAATGGATGTGCTTTGTTCTTCAGACTCCAATTACATTCTCAATTTGGGGAAATTTATTCGTCCCCCAAGTCACATGTGTTCACTGTGTTTATTATAATATCTTTTTTCCAGTCTTTATCCATCTTGTACCTTTATGGTGTTCTTTGCTAAACAGAAATCCTTAATTCGATCAAGGGAAAATTCAATATATTTTCTTCCAGAAGGTTTACCAATGTATTGACATCATCCTTAATAACTGGTTCAGACAAAGCCCCTTCTTCCAGTATCATTTTACCTGCACAAAGTAGAGGGGTTTTGGTGCCCTATTTATTGTTCACTAAGCATGTATCATCACAGACTAAGTCTGCAGTGTTGGCAGCCTGGTCACATTGCTGCTTCGTTTGTTAGCTTGCAATAAAACCCATGTGTCCCTCACACGTGTTGCTGTTAAATCATACCCCACTCCCCACCCTGTGCTTATGAAGTTAAGTTTTAGACCGACAGGCAGAATACAGGTCTGTTATTTTTCATCTTGATTCAGCCCACCATTCCAGGCTGCTAAGTTATTTTTGGACCTGGATTTTGTCATCCAGTGCTTTAGCTGTCCCAGTTTTTTGCCACCTGAAACTTTGATAAATATGTCATCCATTCCTGTGTCCAAATTAGTGGTAAAAATGTTGACCATGAGAGGACTAGGGCCGGAGTTGTGGTTCATATTCCTGAAGTTCTCCTTCTGCTTGATCTTGATGAATGAATGATAACATCCTGCCAAGGGTTATTGGGGGAACATCTATTTGCCTGAGCCTAGACTAAGAGCTTGGACGACAGAGGTGGCCAATGAAATAATATCTCCACTCCGAGTGTTCACATCCTAGTGGGAACAGCCAATTAAATATATGAGATGAATGCTCAGAACTCATACTTTTTCAGTGCTTCTGTTCTGACAAAGCATCCCTCATAGATGGTTTCATCTGAGCGGTCTTTGGGATGGGCCATCAACCAGGAATAAATCCCCTTAACCACCAACCATCCCAACCTCTTCCGGGTATCCTTAAGTCTACCAGGAAATTAGTCATATACCTTTTTTTTTTTTAAAGATTTATTTATACATGCACTGGTTACAGTCAGAAGCGCCGGAGGGTGAGAGAATTCACCAGAGCCAGAGCAGGGAACAGAACAGGCAGACTGACGAAATACATTGCTGAGGGGAGCAGCAGGCGAGCCATGTGGGACCCTCGCCGGAAGGCCGGGGATTGAACCGGCGCTGCAGAGTCTGCGGGCAGCTTCGCAGCCCAGCGCTCAACCGCTGCGCCACCGGGAAGGCCCTAGTCACATACTTTGCTGAAATTCAGGCGTACTGTGTCTATAGTGCTACAAGTAGTTTAAACTGATCGACAGAGGTCAGTCTGGCCAGAATCATTTCTCAAACGCTGGCAGTTCGCCTTTAAAGGTTCTTGTTAATGATTGTTCATAATTCAGGGCCAGTGACACCCATGGCACTTCCTCCAGCGTCTGGGAGGCAGGATCTCTCACTGAGCTGGGTAGGCTTCATCTGGACCTGCAGATTCAAGCAGAGGCTCTTATACCCTTCAGCGCAGCAATTCTGGGGAGCCTGCTAAAGCCCCTTTCTAGGGTGACCACCCCTCCAGTGCAGGGAGGTGGGAATGACACGTTTATCCAACCCCCCAGTTGCAGCCCCACTAACGAATTATGAAATGCACGTAGCAGGTGGTGATCAGCACTTCCTTTAAAATAAAATAGAAGGAGCAGAATAGAAAGTGTGGTGAGCACTGTAGGTAGTAAGTACACGTTGCTTTGTGAAATTTTCCTTTCAGTTCCATATTACATTGTGTGCTCTGGGTTAAGATCTGAAATGCAGTTCTTACTGCGGATCTTAGTCAAGAAAGTTTGCAAGCTGCTGGCAGAGTGATTAAACACACTCACGCCTGAGTCTGCCAGGCTGGGGTGAGCTGTGGGACTTGGGGCGAGTTAGAACCGACGGGCATCCTCGCTGCTAGAACAAGAGTGTAACACCCATCTCGCGGGGTGCTGTGCGGATTAAATGAAATAACTAGTGTAAATTGCTTAGTTCAGCACCTGGAATGTAATGTGTTCAGAAGATGCTATTTTCTGGCTTTAAAGACATGCACTCAGAGCCTGGTTTCTCTTTCATCCCCAGCACTATTAATTTCACTTCCTGCTTTCTATTTTCAGCAGTTTGGAGAAGCAAGTCTGCGGCTTTCTAGCAATCCTGGATCTTATGGATAGTGTCTCTCACATCTCAGAGGGTTTCGAGGCTCATAAACCTGCCTCCTCCGAGCCAGGGCCAGGGTTGCCTGCAGATCAGATCTGAAGAAACCTCCCCGCCCCAGCCCCGCCCTCTGCCTTCAGGGCCCCTTTGGTTATGGGGGTCGGGGGATGGGAAGGGGACGATTTTGTTTGTAAAATCGCCTTTAACTTCTCGCCTTCCTTTTCCTGGGAGGAAGGGAACCCTTTTTCCTGCCTGTCCCCAGCGTTCCCTCCCGGGTTCGATGCGCTCCCACCCGCGAGTGCCTCGTCTTGCCCTCGCCCGGCACCCCGGTTCCTAGGCTGGGGCTGGGGGATACGGCCGGGCAGAGACGCACTGGAGCGCCCCAGCCCCGCCTCGTTCCAGCTCAGCGATCCAGTTCTCAGACCTCTGCCCGCCGGTTGTGGGGGGACGGGCAGGCAGCTGTGACACCACCCCCACCCTGCTCCCGCCCGCCCCGTCCTGGGTCTGGGGCAGGGAGGGCGCCTCAGGACCCCACCTCCTCCCAGAAGGAGGCAGACTTGGCAGATTCAAGGCGATGTGAAGGCACAGCTGGCCTCGCTCATTCAATCCTCATCCAATCCTTCATGCAGATCAAGTTCTGGAGACAGCGTGATGACTAAGAAATGATCCCTGCTTTCAAAGAGCTCCGTCTCCTTTTCTGTCTTTAATGCCAACCCTCAAAAAAGTCCCTATCAAGCAGCTGGGATGGAGGTGGAGGGGGGTCTAGGAAATTGTCTAAACAATAAAACTTAAATTCAAATATGTCAGACTTTATAGAATGGGGAATTGAATCGAGATCAAAGAAACTTGAAGGATGAAAGTAAGTTTGTTGTAAAATAAACTTTCCCATTTCTTGTCCACTAAGAAATAATCAGGCTATAATATAATCGAAAGAGGAAGTTTCCAAGGATCAGGTGGGGTGACGACAGCCGGAGAGTAGGTCATTTGGGTGAAACTTTTGGGTTGGCTGGCAAGTCTATGTGTCTGTTTTTGATGGGTGGGCACAAATCTTCGCAGGAAGGCTGCAGTGTGAGGATCTCTTGTTTGTTTTCATGGTTGCCCAATGGCTCAGTCAGGCCATTTGATTTTCACCTAGAATTCTCAACATGGCAGCTGAGAGACAAGATGGAGTCTGTTCCACTCAAAACAGGTTCCACACTCAACTGTGTGTAAAATGAGAACCATCTTCATTCCATACTCAGTGTCATGTGTTGGGAAGGCAGCAGCTAACGAGTATCACACCAAGAAAACCTTGGGTTGTGAAGCAGTCTGCTCTCCTGCTGGGCACAGGTCCCCTGTGAATGCCTGTGGGACATTCCCCTGCTTCACCAGGGAAGCACAAAAAAACCTGTATAATTGTTATCCTAGTAAGCAATGAAATGGATACTTCTCTAGTACTCCAAGATTATGCCCTCTTCAGTAATTCCATTAAACAGGGTTTTAGGGCCTCCCAGATGGCGCAGCGGTTGAGTGCTGGGTTGCGATGCTGCCTGCAGCCTCCGCGGCGCCAGTTCGATCCCTGGCTGCTCCCCGGCCACCGGAGGAGGGTCCCACATGGCGCGCAGACCTCTCCTGCCGCCTGCTGCTCCCCTCAGCAGTGTACTTCGGTCCTTCTGCCTGCTCTGCTCCCCGCTCTGGCTCTGGTGAATTCTCTCACCCTCCCGTGCTTCTGACTGTACCCAGTGCTTGTATAAACAAAAACAAACAAACAAATAAATAAATAAATAAAACATGCCTCTATTTAAAAAAAAAAAAATGAAAAAAAAAAAATAAACAGGGTTTTAATCTTTAGAAACAACTATTTTATTACAGCCTCTTTTAGCCAAAAATAGGTTGAAAATTTTTTTTAAACTCTGCTTTATAAACCAGGTGGGCTTTGTGTCTTTTTTAAAAAAAAAATTTTTTTAAAGATTTATTTATACAAGGGCCTCCCCTGGTGGCACAGCGGTTGAGCGCTGGGCTGCGAAGCTGCCGGCAGCGTCTACAGCACCGGTTCAATCCCCGGCTGCCGGAGAGGGTCCCACATGGCGCGACAGACCTCTCCTGCCGCCCGCTGCTCCCCTCAGCAGTGTATTTCGTCAGTCTACCTGTTCTGTTCCCTGTTCTGGCTCTGGTGAATTCTCTCACCCTCCTGCGCTTCTGACTGTACCCAGTGCTTGTATAAATAAATAAAGAAATCTTTAAAAAAAAAAAAAGATTTATTTATACAAGAACTGGGGTACAGTCAGAGGCGCAGGAGGGTGAGAGAATTCACCAGAGAAAGAGTTTGGAGCAGAATAGGCAGACGGACCGAGGACACTGCTGAGGGGAGCAGTGGGCAAGATAGGAGAGGTCTGCCTTGCCATGTGGGTTGCTCCCTGGCCAGCCAGGGATTGAACCCGCACTGCAGAGGCTGCGGACAGCTTCACAGCACGGCGTTCAACCCACTGTGCCATCGGCGAGGCCCTGGACTTTGTGTCTTATTTCAAAAGAAATAAGATGTTATAGAAAGATCAATTGAGCAGAACCCTAATCCTGAAAATATTTTTTTAAAAGTTTTATTTATTTATGCATACAAGAACTGGGGTACAGACCAGAGGAATGGGGAGAGGAGGGTGAAAGGATTCACTAGAAACAGAGTGGGGAGCAGAACAGGCAGATCTACTGAAATACACTGCTGAAGGAGCAGCAGGCGAGACAGGAGGGGTCTGCTGTGCCATGTGGGTAGCTCCCTGGCTGGCCAGGGATCAAACTTGTGCCTGTGGATAGCTTCATAGTGCGGTGCTTAACCCCTTGCACCACCAGGGAGGCCCCTGAAAACATTTCTTATAAAAGAGGCTAATAACTAATAAACAAAGAAAGTACACTTTGTTAGCAAGCAGAGTGCATAATTTTTTAATATTTTAATTTTTCATTATGATTATAAAATGCATTAGCAGCCCATGACAGAAAGTGAGCCTCTCCAGTACTCCATTTCCAGTGACAAACTTCAGAACAGTTGAGGGCCTGGCTCACCGGCAGTGAGAGGCCTGCATGTCAGCCTCTCCCAGTGTCTGTCAAGTGAGTAGAGAGGTTCGCTTCCGTCTGCTGGCTTGAAGTGTGGGAGGATGGAGTGGGATGGAGGGGCTTCTGCTGGCGTTGGGGTGGCACACTGCCAGGCCCAGCAGAAAGAGACAGAGGGAGGCCACTCAAAAGAAACACTTCAGTTTGGCATTCTTCAGTCTGGGGCTAAGGACAGGCATGGGGAAGAGCTGGGAGGTGGAAACCAGATCGCTATGGTGACAATAGAGGAGGCAGGGAGGGAACATACTTTGGGAGGGTCACATGCACTCATTCTCAGTGACTGCAGGAGAGGTCTCTGCTTTCCCTTCCCCTCTCGCACCTGCACCAGGCAGGGGTCCCGGAACAGCTCCTGCAGGGGATAGGGTGGGGGGAGGGGGGCACAGGGGGGGCGCAGACCTCCGGGGTGTCCCATAACAGCCCTCTCCCGGGGACACGTGGGGCACTGTGGGTTGTTATTTCCTACCCAACCCCTCTTTCTTTCCGTGTCGGTTATGATAGGCAGAGATGCTGGGTCTGTCCTTGATGCTCTTGAGCCACCCTTGTAGGCTGGTGATGGACAACGAACAACTTACTTAGAGGTAGGTCAAGGGAAGTTTTTGTGGAAAAGTTATGTTTAAACTAAGACTTGAAATGCATCCTCTGCCTGAACAATCTTCTTCCCGATGCTGTCCCCTTCCAGGGAATTTCACCCTGGCATCATTGTCTTTGCCTCCCTATGGAAAACTGGCCAAGACCCTTCCTAAGGCCTTCTGCCTAGTTCTTTTTTGTTTGAGGGTAAGACCACCTCAACCCACCATTCCCAAAGCACACCACTCTGTGTCCCTGTTTAAGAAATCCTATGTAAAAGTGTTATAGGACAGGGAGAGGGGCAGCCCAAACCCCGCAAACCTGCCTATTCTAAATGGGTTCTGCCATCCGCCGCATCAACACAAAACATAGGAGACTTTAATGGGAAGGAACTTTAATAAAACTAGGAAACAATACAGGTAAGGCAAAGAATCTAGTTTCTAAATGAAGCACCCAAAGTTACCCATCCCCTTGTGGGTAAAAGTCCATCCATATGGGAATGACCCAGAGCAAGGCCCCAAAGCCTGCCACAAGTCTAAAGCATCTTCCAGTGGGGACCCTCAGAAAAGGGTGAGAAACAACCAGACAAGCCCGGAAGGAAAAGAGCAAAATCAACATCAAGATAAAAGCTGCCATTGTCACCCCCCCATGGGTCTCATCCACATCTGTGTCACCCAGTCCACGACCAAAAGACAAGCACAGTTTCTTCACGTGTCTCTAGGCTCCATGCGCCTCCTCCAGGTCTCCTGGCTCCATCCTGCTTCCTTCCTCAGTCTCTTCTGCAGCTTCTCCTCTTCCTGCTCAGCTCCACCCTCCCTTGGGTGGGGCAGGGAATCTCCCCCTTTCCTGGGGACCACCCTGTTACAAAAGGACAGCAGTGGGGGCTTACCATCAGAGACCTGGGCACTGGTCTGAATCCCAAGCCTAAAGTAGGTGTCCTGCATACAAAGCCTCTTTGCCCAGAAGCCTGGAAAGTGGGCTTGGTGACGTGAGGACAAGTTTTGTGTCATGGATAACTGTAGCAGTGAACCCAGTTTCTGCAAGACCTTAGTGCAGCCTCGGCTTCAGGCGTGGCCCACGCAGCGCAGCCTTTGCAAGTTTGTTCCCTTCTACCTCCTGGCCTCTGGCCTTGGTGGTGCTGTCCCCTCCACTTCCCTGGTCAACCTCATGTGGCCTCTAGGCATCTGGCAACCCTGGTGTCATGTGCCCACTGCATGACTGACTCCAGAAAGTCAAAGCTGTGTAATACAACTCCTTCCCTACCTCCTCCTCCCCAGCCTTCTGAGAATGTGTGTGGGGTGCTGCATCCGACGCCGAGGGTTGGGTATAATAGGATCCTCGTTCCCATCAGGCAAGTGTGACTCAGTCTCACCCTCCAGCTCTAGACACGCTTGCTGTCTGCACTCCTCTGCCCCCATTCTCCCAGAACCACTCACATCTCCGTTACCATCGCTGCACCGCCAAAAGCTGTGGTGGGTTGAATGGTGCCCCCACAGAAGATAAGTCCACGGACTCACCCCCGGAGCCTATGAATGTGACGTGATTTGGGGAGCGTAGATGGGAAAAGCGTAGATATAATTAAGAGTCTTGAGGTGAGATCATTCTGGGATGAATCCTAAATCCAAGGACAAGTGTCATATGAGACACACAGAGGGGGGACGGACGGAAGCTGTGTGGAGGTGGAGCAGAGGATAAACTTCCACAGCCACATACCAGGAAACATCTGCAGCTACCAGGAGCTCCAAGAGACAAAGAATTACCCCCTAGATCCTTCAGAGGGAGCACCTCCATGCTCGCCCCAGATCTCAGACATCTGGCCTCGAGAATGACAGAATATGTTGAGCCATCCAGTGGGTGCTAATTTGCTTGGTGGCCCTAGGGAACTAGTAAGCTGTTCTCGACAAATCAGCTGTCTGCTCCCAGTCCTGCTCTCACTAACTTCGGTGGTGCTTGGAGGTGACCATCCCACCTTTAGGCACCTCCTGCACTCTGCTTTCCAGACCCCCCACAATCTTTCATGCTGGGTCCCTCCCTCCTCCTGTCTTCTAGGTGTGGGGCCTGTACCTCGATCTCCACAGCCCCCCTGGGAGAAATCCTCCAGTCCCATCTAAACACTGTCTCTATGTTGACATGGGGACTACCCCCCAGGAACCTAACATGGACGGAGGAGGGGCTCAAGAGTACTTTGGAGAAAGACTCTTTTCATTTAAATAATTTTTGTCATATTTACCATATTTCCTTTGGCAGCACTTGTAGATACAGACTCTTGCTCTTCTCACAGAAGCTCTGTGGATTTGATGACTGGGCGCTAGCTAGACCTTCAGTTCATTTGTGGTGGAAGCCAGAGTCAGCCCAGCCCCTGGACCTTCTCTAGGTCTCCCACTGAGCCTTGGCTGAGTGCCCAGAAGGTTCTCCTCTGCTCATCGCCTGCCTCTCGTAGGATGTCTGTATGGAAAGGCTTGGTGACTAAGACTTCTAGAGAAGCTCTCTGAAGCAGGGATTGGCAAAGTATGACCCATGGGTCAAATCTGGCTGGCTGCCTTTCAGTAGAGCATTTTACTGGTGCACACCCACATCCCTCATACTGCTGCCTTCGTGCCTCAACAGCAGAGCTGAGGAGCCTCGACAGAGACTGTGAGGCCCGAGGTCTACCAAATTTTCTCTCCTATCCTTCACACAACAGCTAGCTGAACCCCGCTCTGGAGTGGGCTAGCCCCAGAAAGGAGTTGCCCGCCTTGGTTTGCCCATACTATTTCTTTCCTTTACCAATTTTGGGGTATAGTAGGGGGTGACCTTCTCCTCCTTTACCACTCATCACCTTTGTGGAGTTCAAAAGTGCATGAATTCCACTACATGAAGAAAGGATCCATGACCATTAAACCTTTCTTCCCTCTTCCCTTCTGCCACGGCGCCCGCCCCCCCCCGCCAGAGTGGAGCCTGTGATGATTAATAATGTTGGTATTCCTGGTAAAGGCCTTCCCACACTACCACCAGTTTTTCTGCTAGGTGGGCTCTTGGGTGGGCCCTGAAGACCTTTCCACATCCCTGGCCATTTTTTTTTAAAGATTTTCTTTATTTAAGCATACAGGAACTGGGGTACAGGCCAGAGGTGTGGGGTGAGAGGATTCACCAGAGACAGGGTGGGGAACAGAACAGGAGGACTGACTAAAGTACACTGCTGAGGGGAGCAGCGGGTGAGTCAGGAGAGGTCTGCTGTGCCATGTGGGTAGCTCTCCAGCTGGGTATCAAACTTGTGGTGCAATGGCTGCAGATAGCTTCATAGGTTGTGTCTTAACCCCTTGCACCACCAGGGAGGCCCACCCCTGGCCATTCTTAAGCCTTCTTTGAAATACAGTAGGTCCCCTTATCTGGATCTTCTGTGTTCTGAAGCCCTGATGAACAGTGGGGGTTCCTGATGCTTACTGCCCCCCTCAGCAATCAGGAGACTCTTCCTGCGGGCTGCAGGCTGGGATGGGGTAACATTTTGCCACATTCCTCGCACTCACAGCCTTCGCTCTGCTGTGGGGCTCTGGGCACAGTGATTCTCCATACCCGCTGAGTGCTGACATTCAAGGATGATATTCGAGGGCATGCATCTAAGTTTCAGTGCTTCCTCACACGCATGCATCTGCTGGGTCTTTTCCGCCAAAGTCCTCTGGGCTGTGTGGGTTTTCTTTTCTTCTTCTTCTTCTTTTTTTTTTTTCAAAGATTTATTTTTATTGGGCCTCCCTGGTGGCACAGGGGTTAAAGCCTCAGTGCTATCAAATTTTTGCCAGCCACTGCAGCACAAGTTCGATCCCTGCCAGGGAGTTAACCCACATGGCACAGAAGACCTCTCCTGTCTTGCCCGCTGCTCCCCTCAGCAGTGTATTTCAGTCAATCCACCTGTTCTGGTCCCCACTCTGTCTTTGGTGAATCCTCTCACACCCCACACCTCTGGCCTACACCCCAGTTCTTATATGCATAAATAAATAAAAATAAATCTTTTTAAAAAGATTTGCATAAAGAAGTGGGATGTAAGCCAGGGGTGTGGCGGGGGGGTGGTGGTGGTGAGAGGACTCACCAGAGACAGAGTGGGAAGCAGACTGACTGAAATACACTGCTGAGGGGAGCAGTGGGCGAGTCAGGAGAGGTCTGCTGCGCCATGTGGGTAGCTCCCTGGTGAGGATTGAACTCATGCTGTAGTGGCTGGTGATGGCTCGATAGCACTGAGGCTTTAACCCTTGTGCACCTGGGAAGGCCCTGGGCTGCATGGGTTTTCTGACAGGCAGCAAGTTGTGCCATCCTAGTGGCTCCCTCACTGTACTCACCACAGCTGAAGGAGCCTTTACTTCCAGATGCCTTGTGGTTTCTTGGGACTTAATGAGATTCTATAACATTTCATCTTTGGAGCCCAGCCTGTGGGGTTCTCCCAGTGCCTTCCCTGCATACCAGGATCCCCAGAACCGCTCTGCTCAGAGATGTTTCCACTGCCTGGCTCTGCTCTCACCATCTGACAGCTAAACACGCAGCCTGATCCCTATTATGAGCAAAAAGCAACCTGAGGCTGGAATAATCAAGCACAAGGAGAGAAGGGTAGTGTGCAGCTGCGTTATCTTCACAACCCTTCAGGTAGGGGCGGGGACGGGACCAAAAAGGAAACCTCCAGAAGCCAGCAGACAAAGAAGGCAGCTGGTCTGGGAAAATGGAAGAATGAGAGGGAGTCAACAAAGGGCAGGACAGACACCTGGGGAATGAGAGGGAAGTGGGCTGGCTGACGCACACACCCCAGCTGGGAAGGAGTGAGGAAGCACAGCAGCAGGTAGAGGGGGCGTGGAGAGCAGCCGGCCCTGGTGTCCTCCCCACAGGCAGACAGACCAGGCGAAGCCGCCCATCCGGCCCTGGGCCTCTCTGTGGATGGCCACCCCGGAGAGGAGCAGGCCCTCAGGCGTTTACGCGGACAGTCCCCTCTCATTTCCACCTGGCAGTGTGGAGACCACGGGAACACCAGGAGTCTTTGGATCGGCCTTCTGCCCCGGGTTCTCCAATATTCTAAATGTTCCCAGGGAAGGAGCGGAGGGCTGCTGCCCCCTCACCTGGCCCGCAGCGTCTGTCCTCCGCTATCTGCACCGCTGAGCCTCGATGCTGCTCTTGCTCCAGAGGATGATCAGATCAGTCTGGAAAAAATGAAACTGTCATAACTCTGAAAACAGGAGAGGGGACATAGGGGGCCAAAACTGGCCTCAGTCCTTTCGTCGTGTGCGATAGCTGAGAGTCTGCTTGGGAAGCACAGCCAGCAGCGCTGCTGTCTAAGGGAACGCTCTCTCAGGACAGGCGGCCGGTCTCAACACGAAGGTGGGCAGGAGTGCTGGGGGGAGCGGGGAGGCCCGGAGCAGAGGGAAACTGTTCCAGCCGGGAGGAACCATGCAGCTTGTGAGGATTCAGAAACCTTTAGACCATGCTCTTGCTAACAAGTGGGTGGGAGCAATGACTTGGCAATGGATGAGTTTAGGGTCAGAGGGTCCTGGCCAGGCTGTCCACAGTCATCGCGGCGTGCTGCTGAAGACTCCTCTCAGAGGGGTGAGATGTCACCAGCCCCGTGAGCAAAATGGGTGGCCATGTCCTCACACATACCCTCAAGGTCACCTAGTGGCATGATTCTGATGCCACCAGAGGAATAACCCCTGATGGGCACAGCAGATTCATCAGGGTAAGAGAAGCTTTGCGTCTGTGTTCATGTCTGATGAGCAAGAAGAGCTGTGGAGCAAGAGACTGGGAGGGCCAGGTCAAGTGTAGGAAGACCCGCCCCAGCAGGGAAGAATGGTCTGGGCTGTTGTGTCAGCAAGTGTCACAGTAAGGGAGGCGCAAGGAGAACACTCTATTCTCCTCCGCTATTCTCAGTACTTCTGTTTCAGTGTGTTTTGGGGGGTGGGTACAATTTTCAGCAAGGTGCCCCACAATGTAACTCTGGTTCCGGCTCTGGTTACACAGAGGCGGTATCCAAGAGTTTCAAGAGCTTAATATCAGTCCCTCCCCTCCCCCCTAGCCCCCCATCTTTGCAGAGTTTGGTGGGTGAGGCTGAAAGTTTCAACCCTTAGCTCACCTGCTTTTCTGGTGCAGGTCCCATCCCCGAGGCTGCCTAGGGGCGGACCCTAAGCCCAGTAGTCAGCATGAGCTCCTGTGTGCACAAAAGGGGGGCCTTATGAGAATTCCTCCTATCACTCAGGAAATTCCAAGGGTTTTTAGGAGGCTGTGCCAGGAACAAAGACCAAATGTATTTCTTATACCACAGGAAGGAATGCAAACATAGTCTGGGTGGCGATGGGAGGTCTTGGGAAGGGCGGCAGAGGGAGCCAAGGCTTACCAGAACCCAGAAGGGCTGTGGCTGCCAGGACTGGCCTGGAGGTTTTCCTCTGCACAGGATGGATAATTCCAGTGGAGCGTGACAGAGGCTAAGGGAAGTCTGAGTTAGGACAGATAAAAAAGCTGCAGTCCCCCACTGATCAACGTCCAATACACACACACACACACACACACACACACCCCAGAATATTTACAAAGGGGTTGGAGTGGGGGGCACATGGATAACCCTGCATTCTGAACTTGTACCAAATCTACTTCAGAAACCAGGCTCTAAGGGTAAAAATGAACCCAATATCTCTTATGTGGGAGGAAAAAACAGGTAAGCTTCATTCTTAAGAATTTTAAATCATACCTATATATACCCTCACCATCTTAACTTGGGCTGCTAAATAAGTAAACAACTCAAAGTACTTTAAGTGATAAATTCCCATTGGTCATACAGATATGGCACATCTACATAATGAAATATCATGAGCTATAAAGAGAATAAAGTAGATCTAAATGGAACAACTTGGAGAAATTTTTATGATGCAGTAAGTTGCTGTAAGTGGAAAAACAAGGTTCAGCTTGATCCTTTTTTAAAGATTTTATTCATACATAAAATCTGGATGAATTTATTCTAAACTCTTGAAGGATTATGAAAAGCATTCACTTTCTACATTTTTTTACACAATGAACTTGTATTACTTTCATAATAAAAAAGTTTTCTTTCAATTTTTTTTTATTACAGTAAAATGCAAACACAAATTTATTTTGTTAACAATAGTGAAGACTTATTGTTCATCACATTACATGAGAGATCGTTTGGCAATGGCTTGGCTGCACAGCATTCAGACGAAAAGAATTCCAAACAAAATTTGCTGAGCCCAACTAGCACTTCTTTTGTTAAAATGTGGCAAAATGTACAGAAGAAAAAATTTACCATTTTAATAATTTTTAGGCAGTCTGTGGAATTAAGAACATTCATATTGTTGGGAAACCATCCCCACCTCTCATCTCCAGAATCTTCTCATCTTCCCAAATTCTGCACCCATTAAACAAAGACTCCCTATCTCCCCTCTCCCAAACCCCCAGAAACCACCATTCTACTATTTTTTTTTTTGAAAAATTTACTTTATTTATGCATACAAGAGCTGGGATGTAAGCCAGAGGGGTGTGTGGGGTGGGGTGGGGGTGGGGAGGTGAGAGGAATCACAAGAGGAAGAACAGGCAGATTGACTGAAATACACCGCTGAAGGGAGCAGTGGGTGAGACAGGAGAGGTCTGCTGTGCCGCGTGGGTAGCTCCCTGGAGGGAATTGAACTCGTGCTGCAGTGGCTGCGGATAGCTTCATAGTGCTGAGACTTCACCCCTTGCGCCACCAGGGAGGCTCTCCATTCTACTTTCTGCATCTGATTTTTATCACTTTAGGCACTTCATGTAAGTGGAATCAAACAACATTTGTTCTTCTGTGTCTGGCTAATTTCTCTGGCACGAGGTCTCAAGTTTGTCTGTGTTCATGCATGTGCATGGTCCTTCCTTTTAACAACGTACTATTGTATGGCTGTACCACATTTTATTCATCCATTCACCCATCAGTGGACACCTTGTTGCCTCTACCTCTTGGCCATTGTGAGTAATGCTGCTATGAATGTGGAATTGCCACATTCTCCATAGCAGCTGCATCGTTTTTCATTCTCACGAGAAACATCCAGGGTTCCAGTTTCTCCCTAACATCACCAACACTTTGCTGGTTTTCTTTCTTTGATATTTGGGATACCAATAGGTGTGAAGTGATATCTCAGTATAGTTTGAATCTACAATTCCTTAATAACTGCTGATATGGAACCTTGCTTCATGTGCTTGTTGCTCATTTACATTGCTTCTTTGGAAAAATGTCTTATCTAGTCATTTGTCCATTATTTAAAAAAGGTTTATTTATTTATGCATACAAGAACTGGGGTACAGGCTAGAAGTGTGGGGGGTGAGAGGATTCACCACAGACAGAATGGGGAACAGAACAGGAAGACTGATTGAAATACACTGCTGAGGGGAGCAGCGGGTGAGTCAGGAGAGGTCTGGTGTGCCATGTAGGTAGCTCCTTGGCCAGGGATCAAACTCGTGTTGCAGTGGCTGTGGATAGCTTCATAGGTTGCGTCTTAACCCCTTGCGCCACCAGGGAGGCCCCTCCTTTGCCCATTTTTTAATGGAGCTGATTTTTGTTGTTGAATTTTAAAAGCTCTTTATATATTCTAGATATCTTTCAGTTTTCATAAAATTTCTAAGAAAGTTTTAGAAAGTTTGCATGGAAAATTAATAAATTTAGACATTTATATCTTAAGTTAAAATAGCATTACAGGCTAAATGCTAAGGGTGAGCATATATGTAAGGCCAAGAAGAACAGCTGATTCTCTTAACCTATCCCAGTCCTTCCCAAAGGCTATTTACATCACAAATCGGAATGTAAAAGCTGTAGTAGAGAGAAACTGTATCTGGGAAGAATGACAAGGTCCAGCACTTAATATAGATTAGGAGTTATTTTGGCTTCATGAACAATGTCCCCGGAAAAAAATTTCCCTAAAGGTGGACAGCAGAAATCATATTTTCTATCAAAAATGAACTATGATTGGGCCTCCCCGGTGACACAGCAGTTGAGAGCTGGGTTGCGAAGCTGCCCGCGGCCTCTGTGGTGCCGGTTCGATCCCCGGCTGCTCCCCGGCCACCGGAGGAGGGTCCCACATGGCGCGCAGACCTCTCCTGCAGCCCGCTGCTCCCCTCAGCAGTGTACTTCGGTCCTTCTGCCTGCTCTGCTCCCTGCTCTGGCTCTGGTGAATTCTCTCACCCTCCCATGCTTCTGACTGTACCCAGTGCATGTATAAATAATAAATCAATCTTTAAAAAAAAAGTCGTTTAAAAAAATGAACTATGATTATTAACTGGACAGGTTTTTATCAAAAGCTTTTCCAAATTCCTATGTACAGTACATGTGATCTGGGCACTCTGGCAGGGGCTGCCAGTCACCTACCAACACCACTTTCCCAGCCTTTCCTAATAGGAGAGACACATTTGTATTCAGGCTGACAAAGTGCTCTGCTAACAAGACCACAACTCTGGACTCTCTGGCAGCCAAGGCTGGTTACAGGAAACAGTTCTGGCCAAGGAAATGAAAGCAGAAGTCACTGGACAGGCTTTTGGAAAACTCTTTATTTAAAACGTGTTATTCAAAATGTGGTGTTTTGTTAGAAATGCTGAATCTTGGGTTCCAGCCCACCCCTACAGGATCGAGATGTACATTTTAATAAGATCCCATACAGATTCACACATGCGTCTTAAGTTATGAGAAATTCTGCTTTAAGGGGCGCTGACTGAGCTACCTCTTTCTTCCAGCCTGGAATGTGAATTTGATGCCTGGAGTTACAATGGCCAACTTTTGACTGTGATATGACCTTGAGGATGCCACAGGCTAAGTCTGCTAAAGTTAGCAGTGGGGAAAAATGGGGAATCTGGGGTATTAATGCCATCATGAGCCATCATTTCTGCCCAGGATTGCCTGCCTCCAGACGTTTTAACAGGAGAGAACCACCTCTACCATGCGCATTTGCAAACAAGAGGAACTGCTACGGATGGGCTGCACGACTGAGAGAGAAATCAGAAAGGTCTGAGTAAGATAGAGCCCAGACACCCTGCAGGCTGAGCTGTGGGCTCCATCACTCCTGGGGTTGTAGCCAGTGCCAATCTACCCTTCCCCTATTTTATTTAAAAAAAAAAAAATTTTTAGGGCCTCCATGGTGGTGCAAAGGGTTAAGCACAGCACTGTGAAGCTGTCCTCAGCCTCTGCAGCATGAGTTTGATCCCTGGCCAGTAAGGGAGCTACCCACAAGGAGCAGCAGACCTCTCCTGTCTTGCTTGCTGCTCCCCTCAGCAGTGTATTTCAGTCCATCCACCTGTTCTGTTCCCCACTCTGTCTCTGCCCACTCTGTCTCTGGTGAATCCCCTCACCGCCCCCCTGCACCTCTGGCCTATACCCTCGTTTTTTTTTAAGATTTATTTATTTATGCATACAAGAACTGGGGTGTAAGCCGGAGGTATAGGGGAGTGAGAGATTCACCAGAGACAGAGTGGGGAACAGAACAGGCAGACTGGCTAAAATACACTGCTGAGGGGAGCAGCAGGCATGACAGGAGAGGTCTGCTGCACCTTTTGGGTCAGCTCCCCGGCAGGGGATCAAACTTGTGTTGCAGTAGCTGCCCATAGCTTCATAGTGCTGAGACTTAACCCCTTGTGCCATCAGGGGGGTCCCTCTTCCCCTATTTAGATCAAGTATCCCAGTAAATGAAAATTCAGTTGTTATTATTGCTTGATGTGTCTTCTAAAATGATTGATAAATAAAATGTATTGTCTTCTTCTTAAATATTTGCTGCTCTATGTGACATAGTATTATTTTCTGATTTTAGGTAATCCTGGGCATATTTTCCAATGATACAGAATGTCAGCTATTTAAGATGTCCCATGAGTCACACATACTTACACTGTTTTCTTTAGGCATTATGCTTTTAAGATTTGTTTATTTCTTACAATACCTTATGTCCCATATTACAAATAGTTTCTTATATGCCAAACAATATGTATTTTTAATTACTGTGAGATTTTTTTTTGAAGTTAAGATTTCTAAACCCTGGAAGCATTCTTAATCTGGAATAGGTCAGAACCCCGGCATATTGAATAAATAATGCTGTATTTTTAGAAGTGATTTCAAATATTTGTTATATAAATAAATCCAGCCAACTAAGAATAGAAGGAAACAAAATCTTTTAGTTAGCAAAGATTAAATGTCAAAAACCTTCAGAATATATCATATTTAGTGAAAAAGTTTCGGCCACATCCCCTTTAAGACAAGGAACAAGAAAAAGAACAGCACCTGCCACTATTTAACTACTTCTAGGGATGCCAGTCAGTGATAGAAGGAAAGAAAAATAAAAAGATCTAAGGTGGTTTTGGAAAAGCAAAATTCACTTTCTGTAGAGGATGTAATTATCTATATGCGAAATCAAAAGAAAAACTATCAAAGCTAACAGGAGAATTCAGCAAAGATCAGCCAATAGCATTTCTCTCTATATCAGCACTATCTAGAAAAAAATAACCAAAGAAATTGTAATCACTTTAGCAAAACTAATGTGAAATTAACTTAACCAAGAATATACAATATCTCTGTAAAGAAACCTTAAAGCTCTAATAAATGATACAGAGAAGAATCTGAATAAAGAGGGAGACATTTCATGTTTTTGCATAAAACCACTTATTCAGATGTCGATTTTTTTTTTCAAAATAACCTGCAAATTCTATGCAGTCTAATCAAAATTCCAATTGGATTTTGAGAAACTATCTATGCTTATTCAGAAGTGGATATAGAGAATAGCTAGGTTAACCTTAGAGAAGAATAATAAAGAGGGGGGCCTCCCTGGTGGTGCAGAGGTTAGAGTCAGCACTATCAAGCTACCGCTGGCCACTGCGGCTTGGTGGAACAGACCTCTCCTGTCTCGCCTGCTGCTTCCCTCAGCAGTGTATTTCAGTAGATGTGCCTGTTCTGCTCCCGGCTCTGTCTCTGGTGAATCTTCTTACCCCCTGCACCTCTGGCCTACACCCCAGTTCTTGTATGCATAAATAAATCTTTTTTTTTTTTTTTAAGTGAGAAAGGATTTCCCCCTGCACCTCTGGCCTATACCCCAGTTCTTGTATGCATAAATAAATCTTTTTTTTTAAAAAGTGAGAAAGGATTTTTAAAAAGATTTATTTATTCATGCATACAAGAACTGGGATAGAGGCCAGAAGTATGGGGGTGAGAGGATTCACCAGAGACAGAGTGGGGAACAGAAAAGGAAGACTGACTGAAATACACTGCTGAGGGGAGCAGTGGGTGAGTCAGGAGAGGTCTGCTGTGCCATGTGGATAGCTCCCTGGCCGGGGATCTAACTTGTGCTGCAGTGGCTGCAGATAGCTTCGTAGGTTGTGTCCCAACCCCTGCACCACCAGAGAGGCACCAGAAAGGATTTAACTAGAATTGGAAAAATACATATTATAAAGGAAAGTAAGTTTGATGAATCTTATTACCTCAACATTAAGGATCTGTGTTCAATGAGAATATCATGAAAAAGTTATTTCATGTCAGAGGCACACCAAGGGCCTCTCTCCCCTTAGCTGTCACTGGAGCTGGGGACATTCTGCCAGAGCCAGAGAACTAGGAGCCACAGTTGGGGGGAAGTGAGGGGCAAAAGAGGGGAATCTTCTTACAATTCAGCCAGCAATACTCATCAAACTGGTATATGCAGGCATTAATTATTCCTTAGAAAAGAGTTAATTACTTGTTAACAAACTATGTATAATCATTTCATTTTAAGTTAATATAGGCACACAGATATGTATAAAAATGTCTGGAAGGTGGAAGTATATACATGAAAATGCTCAGTGTTATACAGTGGGATTATAAGTAAATTTAATTTTCTTCATTATACCTTCTTTCTTGACTGAATTTTTTTATATTTTATATGAATTTTACAAGAAAAAATAATTTAAAGAGAAAATACAAGTATTTTCTTAAATAAATGTATACCTTTCTTAATGCAGACAAAAAGGCCTATGTTGAACAGATAAAGAATTGCCTACTTTGGGGCCTCCCTGGTGGCACAGGGGTTAAAGACAGCGTTATCAAGCTATCACCAGCCACTGCAGTACTAGTTCAATCCCCGGCAGGCCAGGGAGCTACCCACATGGTGCAGCAGACCTCTCCTGCAGATCTCTCCGATCTCAGCTGCTGCTCCCTCAGGAGTGTATTTCAGTAGATCTGACTGTTCTGCTCCCCACTCTGTCTCTGGTGACTCCACTCTCACACACAAACACACACACACTGCAACTCTGGTCTGCACCCCAGTTTTTGTATGCATAAATAAATAAATCTTAAAAAAAAAAGAATTGCTTACTTTGGGGGATAGCAGTGGAGTAAGGGGAAAACTACTTGACCAGTGATGACAATGAGCCTCCAACTGAGCACACTCTGCATACATTCCACTACTAAGGTCCAAAAAATTCCCAGGGCACATCACATACACTTGATTAAACTCACTAGCTGAAACAGTCCCTCAATTTTCAGACACTATTAAGTAAGTTCTGGCTACATTTCAAAATAAAATAATCCGGGCCTCCCCGGAGGCGCAGTGGTTAAACGCTGGGTTGCGTAGCTGCCTGCAGCCTCTGCAGCGCTGGTTCGATCCCCGGCTCTGCTCCCCACTCTGGCTCTGGTGAATTCTTTCACCCTCCCGCGCTTCTGTCTGTACCCAGTGCTTGTTTAATAAATAAATAAATAAATAAATAAATAAATAAAATCTTTAAAAAACAAAAACAAAAACAAAATAAAATAATCCTCGAGAGGTAAAGGCTTGTCACATCCAAGGCCTAGCTGCTCTGGTTTGTGCATTAAGACCAATAAAGTGATGTGAACTTTACAGCTTTTTACAGAGTTCGTCCCACACAGTGCTCCAGTCTCTTCAGGGTGTTTACAAGTAGGTTTCAAATGTTTTTAGCATTTCCATGTCCGGTAAATGTTCAAATGTTTCAATGTACAGTAAATGTTCAAAAGTTCAAATGTTTTTAGCGTTTCTATGTTCAGGCGGAGGGCAATGAGCAGTTTTCATCCTCACATCTATCAGTGGCCATAGTGATATATACATGTATTAACTGGAAGGCAACTCTTAAAGTACAGCTTTCCAGGATCCTGCTTGTTTTTTTTTTTTTTTTTAAAGATTTATTTATTTATTTATACACAAACCAGGATACAGGCCAGATCCACGGGAGCATGAGAGGATTCACCAGAGACAGAGTGGGGAACAGAACAGGCAGACTGACAAAATACACCACTGAGGGGAGCAGAGGGCGAGACAGGAGAGGTCTGTCGCACCATGTGGAACCCTCGCCGGCCGGCCGGGATCCAATCCGTTCTGCAGAGGCTTAGGACAGCTTCACAACATTGCACTCAACCACCTGTGCCACCAGGGGAGGCCCCTGCTTGTTTTTTTTTTTTTTTAAGATTTATTTATTTATGCATATAAGAACTGGGGTGTAGGCCAGAGGTGCGGGGGTGAGATGATTCACCAAAGACACAGTGGGGAGCAGAACAGACGGATCTACTGAAATACAGTGCTGAGGGGAGCAGAGGGCAAGATGGGAGAGATCTGCTGTGCCATGTGGGCAGCTCCCTGGCCTGGGTGCAGATAGCTTCCTAGTGCTGTGACTTAAACCCTTGTGCCACCAGGGAGGCCCTCCAGGATCCTGCTTTTAAGGAAAAATTCTCAAATACACACAAAGTTTAAGAAACACTGTAACATCCTGTTGCACATACTTCCCTTTTTTCTGTCTTGTTCTACTCTCCACATGGGAGAGATTTTCAAAAATTATATGTGAGAGATTTTCAAAAATTAAAAAAAAATTGAAGCTCTCTTTTGAATACAGCCAAAATTGTCCTTACAACAATCCAAACTGCCAAAACTCAAGCTAACAATCTAACAAGAGAGTATCTGACCAGATACTAGTATGCTGATACCACACACTAAAATCCATTACCAGACCTCCCCTGTAGTGCAGCGGGTTGAGAGCTGCGCTGTGAGGCTGTCCGCAGCCTTTGCAGCACAGGTTCGATTCCTGGCTGGCCAGGGAGAAATCCACATGGAGCAGCAGACCTCTCCTGCCTTGCCTGCTGCTCCCCTCAGCAGTGTCTTCAGTCCTTCTGCCTGTTCTGCTCCCCACTCTGTCTCTGGTGAATCCTCTCACGCTCCTGTGCCTCTGTCCTGGACCCCAGCTCTTGCACAAAAATAAATAAATCTTAAAAAAAAAAAATCAATTACCACCTAAGCATGCCAGAAAGACTGTATACAGCAAGTCTTTGCTTGCGCTTAAAAATTACACACACAATTAAATCAATTTGCAAGTGTCTCTAAGAGAAAAGAAGACTGATTAATTTCCCTCAACTATGCATTCATCCAATAGTGCACAAAGCCAGTACTCATTACTAATACACAATAGTTAGATGTCACAACGATATGGATTCTCTCCACACAAGGAAATGAGAGGTTGAAAAGAGAGATCACAAGGTAGCATGTTATCATGAAGGACAGTCATGGAAGGCATTGGGAATGCACTGGGGTCCAGGGTGATGGAGCGACAAGACCAAGCCCCTGTATAACCTATTCACTCAGGTTACTCCAAAGGTGTGGACACCCTGACATGCACAATTTGGACATTGTCTTTGGTGTAACTTGGAAAGCTGTGATGCAGACAGTCTTACTGGAACATGTGCAAATATGTATCAACAGGCTATTTAGATACCTTGGTGGCCCTGGTTATTAAGATCAATGACCCCTTTTTTTGAATTCTATGATCTAGTTTAATTTCCTACGTTCTTTCCTGTAGGGAAAAGATGCGTGACCAACTTGCAGAAATAGTCTTGTTTGCTTGCCAGATATGTTCCTCATTGTAAATTTGCATCCTGGTTAACTATAACAGCTTGGAAGTTACATAAATGTCCAACAATAGGGAATCGGTTAAGAACAAAATTCATTACAGTGCATATGTATAAGACTATGCAGCCACTAAAAAACATGCTGTAAGTTTTGCCATGGGTAAATGCTCACAATAGGGGGCATTTAAAAAAATCAGGTTATAAAACACAAGTATCGAATGACCCCGACTATGTTAAGAAATATATATATTTGGGGGCCTCCCCGGTGGTGCAGCGGGTTGAGCGCCATGCTGTGAAGCTGTCTGTAGCCTCTGCAGTGCGGGTTCAATCCCGGCCAGGCAGCAAGAATCCCACATGGTGCCGCAGGAGAGGTCTGCTGTGCCATGTGGGTCACCTCCCTGGCCAGGTATTGAACTCGTACTACAGTGGCTGTGGATAGCTTCAGAGTGCTGTGACTTAATCCAATGTGCCACCAGGGAGGCCCCTCAACTCATTTTATTTATTTTTTTTAAAGATTTATTTATTTATGCAAACAAGAGCTGGAGTACAGGCCAGAGATGGGGCGGGGGGGGGTGGTGTTGAGAGGATTCAACAGAGACAGAGTGGGGAACAGAACAGGCAGAAGGACTGAAATACACTGCTGAGGGGAGCAGCGGGCAAGACAGGAGAGGTCTGCTGTGCCATGTGGGTTTCTCCCTGGCCGGTCGGGTATTGAATGCGTGCTGCAGAGGCTGTGGATTGCTTCATAGTGCGGAGCTTAACCCCTTGCGCCACCAGGAAGACCCCCTTAACTCATTTCAGAACCCTACCCTGGCCTAATTATAGCAACTCTGATCTGTGCATGAAGACCAATTTAAAGCGGTATGAACTTTACAGCTTGTTGCACAGGACAGCCAACTCAGCGTTCCTTTCTCTTCTGGGTGTTTACAACAAGGTTGCAAATAGTTTGAGTGTTCTATGTGTAGGAAGTTGTTCAGGCTATGGCAATGAATAGTTTTCGTCCTCACACCACATCAGTGGCCAATGTAATGACAGAGACCAACAGACAACCGAAAGGGATTCCTGGGTTGCACAGTTGAGGGAGCCTGTAGGCCGGTTAGTCTCACTGGTCTCAGAGAAGGATGGCAGGGGAGGGAATTCAGGGATAGGAGCTGACACTGGAGCAAAAGTGACCTGCCCTAGAGCTGCAGGGACAATGATTTATTGTCACAATGGAGATATTTCTTAGTTCTAAAAGGGCATGCTATTAATAATTACACCAGGACTTCAGTACCTGACTGGAGCTTTCTCGAATTGGGACGCATGGCCGGCCACCCTATTAAAATGAAACTGTTCCCGAAGGTCAAGGGTAAACTCTCACTCTCCACCTGAAAACTATTTACTTAGGTGACGGGAAAAAACCTCTTCAAACCATTGTGTACTGACTATTCCAGAAGACAGAGCTCAAGGGCTTACCACACATAAAAATTTGGGATCTTCCTCTGGCACCCAGGACAGAAAGCTTCCAGAGGCAGGTGGGAGGGCAGTGACTCCCAGAGTTTAGACAGTGAAAAATGTTGCAGGAGGAAATGGAACAGAGATTAGTTGATCTCTGACTCTCAATTCTGGGCCCCTCCCTGGACTCCTGACACTGTGCCAGCCTTGAGATGGGGGTGGGGCCATGTGAGCAAGGGCTCCACAAGGACTCAGTGGGGTCAGGCACTGTCCCACCAGCTTCCTTCTGCCCCCAGTCTAAATTCAACCCCAGGGGTTACTGATCAGTCCCTGGCTCAAAACCCACCAGCATAGCAGTGATGGAGATCCTGATTACAGATCCGAGACCATGCGAGTGTTTGGGCCCACTGGGGTTTTTAATATGATGTGCATTCTACCTAACAAGCATCCTCCAGATGGAAAATGAACTTCATTACATTCCTGTGTTCTGTTTGACAATTATCCTATTGAGCCCTTTTCCTCTTTATGTCGTGAGTTTTGAGCTTCTGAGATTTGCCCTGCTTTTCTTCCTCCTGTAAGAATGGAATTCCATGTCTGGCTACCGAACCACAGGCCTTCCCAACTACTGGTGAATAAAGTCTCAGTCCTAATAAAGACTAGGAGAGAAAATGTCCTACTGCAGGAAACAACTACAGTGTGATAAAACTGCTCTCGCAAGGGTTATTTTTAAGGAATCTTTCCTTAAAGACTTCAGTGATTGGTACTGAGTCTTGGGAAGGTGATCTTTAACCTTTAAAGTCTATAATTCTGATTAGTTACTTAATAATTTGTCCAGGCACCACTATTTAAATAAATATGCTAGATTTTCTGGAAGGTGTGATTTTTTCTTTTTTAAGCCAGGAGCAGGTCATTATTAGCAACCTTTCTCCTGCTCTCCTGATAAGAGCCAGGAGGTAAGGATGAATAAAAATAACCACTTTATTGGATTTAGTTTTAAAACAGAAAGTGACAGCCTAATATTTAACCCTAAGAGCAATAAAGCTCCAACTGTTTAAATGGCTGGTGGCTGAGGTTATTATTTTGCAAACCTGGGGAGACCACAGCCCCAAATTGTCTGAATGTTAATCCTGCCTTGGGCCAGGGCCCACTCCTACAGCAACCAGGAGACCGCTACAACAGACATGAGCTCTAGGCACTCCCAGCACCAGGGAAGATTGTCATGGGGCAAAACAGTCTTTCCTGCCAATTAAACTCTCCCTGTCCTCTTCCCAGTCCAGGATCAGAAGTATCCAAGATTACTCTGAGAACAGAGTTGAGGAAGGACGTCTGGAGGTCCCAACAACACTCTCCCAACACAGCGGGTAATCAGGAACTCTATAACCCTACCCAGCAGCATGTTTGCCAAAAGGGGGCTAGCCCGACCAATAGGATCAAAGGTAAATGCCAGTCCTTTTGTTTGAAATAAAAATACATAATATAAACTAGCAATAAATACTGATTAAAAAAAAATGAAACAGGGCCTCCCCGGTGGCGCAGCGGTTGAGCGCTGGGTTGCGAAGCTGCCCGCAGCCTCTGCAGCACCGGTTCGATCCCCAGCTGCTCCCCGGCCACCGGAGGAGGGTCCCACATGGCGCGCAGACCTCTCCTGCCGCCCGCTGCTCCCCTCAGCAGTGTACTTCGGTCCTTCTGCCTACTCTGCTCCCCGCTCTGGCTCTAGTGAATTCTCTCACCCTCCGCGCTTCTGACTGTACCCAGTGCTTGTATAGATAAATAAATAAATCTTAAAAAAAAAAAAAAAAAAAGGAAACAATTTGAGCTCAGAGGTCGGACATCTTCTGTAAGTTCCCCAATCCCTGGAGCCTTCAACACCACACGAGAGGGTAAAGCGGAGGGAGATCTCAGGAAAACACTACAGTTAAGCCTTCCAGTCACACCGACTGTGGGTCACAGGAAAGTCCTCAATGTCACGAGTAGTCCATAGTCTTGAGCATCATGCCCCGGCATAGAGCCTTGGTAGGGTGTCTAGATGCTTCCACTCTCTGTCTCTGCCTCCGATAACACTCCTGTGCACCTGTTCACTCTTTGTCCACCTTGACCAAGAGTCATCCTTGAAGGATAAGCAGGACTGGGAACTTGAAGTGGGGGTGGAAGGGCCGAGAAGAGGTGCTGGACACTGAGGTTGCCATGACCGGGAAAACCCTGCGCTCGGGAAGAAATGGCCACATCAGGTCTTGGGACCCGCACCTACTCACCCAGGGAGCAGGTGGCATGAATTGGTGAGGGAAAGGGAAGACAGAGGGCAAAGTGCGACACGTCCAGCATCCCCCTCATGCTTCCGATCCACTCTCGGGGAGCGATTGTAACAGAGTGGTCCCCAGGAAAGTGGGAGGTTCCAGGTTTCCTGCCCCACCCAAAAGGAGGGTGGAGCTGAGTAGGGAGAGAAGAAGCTGCAGAGGAGACTAGAAAGGAAGGAAGCAGGATGGAGCCAGAAGGAGACCTGGAGGAGGCGCAAGGAACCGAGAGACACGTGAAGAAGCTGTACTTGCCTTTTGGTGGTGCACTGGGTGACACAGATGTGGGTGAGAGACCCGTGGGGACGTGATAATGGCAGCTTTTATCTTGATTTTGGTCTTTTCCTCCCAGACTTGTCTGGTGGTTTCTGATCCTTTTCTGTGGGTCTCCACTGGAAGGTGCTTTAGACTTGTGGCAGGCTTTGGGGCCTTGCTCTGGGCCAATCCTGCATGGGCGGACGTTTACCCATGAGGGGATGGGTAACTTTGGGTGCTTGATTTAGAAACTAGATTTTCTGCCTTTCCTGTATTGCTTACTAATTGTATTAAAGTTCCTTTTCATTAAAGTCTCATATGTTTTGTGATGATGTGGCAGATGGCAGAACCCATTTAGAGCAGGCAGGTCTGGGGAGTCTGGAGTGCCCCCTCCCTGCCCTGTAACACGAGGACCCTCCACACCTCCACTGCCCACGAGGCGCGAGGAGCACCGCCCCCAGCGGACTTCCATGTTCTCTTTAGGACTCTGGAGGCGCCTCGTCTGGGGGGACCTCTCCCTGGTATCTGGGTACCGCTCCTGGCTTTTACCAGAAACGTGAGGTCCTTGGCATCTCGCTCTGGCTGCCAGGACTGTGCCCCAATGCTGCTGTCAGGTGTAACCTAGTCGTGTTCAGATTTCATGTGAATGATCTTTCAAAATACTTTTTCCCTTTGGACATCTAGAAGAAAATAGAAAAAAACAAACAAACAAGCAATGGTACTACTAATGCACAGAAATAACTACTAATAGTGTAGTAAATTTCATTCAGATATCTACAGTTTGATTTTTTGTGGATTTTTGTCATCTCTAATTTTCCTGCTTAATTTGGTCATGCAAACCCACCCCCTCTCCTTCAAACTATGGCATTCATGTAATAGCTCATTAACTGATTTATCATCATTGATTTTTATCACCACTTATTTATTTATTCTTTGTAAGATCTGGATTAAGTCCAGGAATAGCGACCTTCCCTAGAATGGTACCACCAGATTGTGTCTCAGCTTGTGGTTGGGAGATGCTGTCTGGTTTCTGTCCAAGGAGCTTCTTCATCACACAGTCCCTCTAATCTCAAAGGGGAATGTTCTTATAGTCTTGCTATCAAGAAGAGTTTGACTTTGCTAGAGCAATTGGTTAATTTATGAATTGGAGTTGAGTTGGCTACTAGAAAGCTTCGAGCAAATCTTACAGGCAAGGATATTTGATGGTAGAATTACTATTTTCTTTTGGTATTACTAATCTACTCCCACTTCGTTTTCCCTTTGTCTTTCTTGCTTGTTGTAAATGTATCTTTTAAAAAGATTTATTTATTTAGTTATGCATGGAAGAACTGGGGTGCAGGCCAGAGGTGGGTGGGGGTGCGAGGATTCACCAGAGACAGAGTGGGGAGCAGAACAGGTGGATCTACTGAAATACAGCACTGAGGGGAGCAGCAGGCCAGACAGGAGAGGTCTGCTGAGCCATGTGGGTCAGCTCCTTGGGGGGATCTAACTCAGGTCATAGTGGTGATAGCGCTAAGACTTAAGCCGTAGGCCACCAGGGCGGTCCCAGTTGTAAATATATTTTATCTTGCTTTTTGGTGTAGGCCTCCCTAAGTCACCTTAAATCGTTTTTGAAACAAGGTGGTAAAAGAAAAATAAAATTGCTCAACCATTTTTGTTGGCTTGGAATAAACAATCCTAATGTTTAGCTATTTGAAATTTTGCCAGAATGAGCAAACATTTTTTTTTTTTTTTTTAACCAAAACATACCTTATCTATTTAGGTTTTCCTATAAGCCAAATTCCTAAAAAATGCTGGATCAAGGGCCTCCCTGGTGATGCAGGGTGTTAAGACGCAACCTATAAGCTATCTGCAGCCACTGCAGCACAAGTTCGATCCTTGGCCAGGGAGCTACCCTCAGGGCGCAGCAGACCTCTCCTGACTCGCCTGCTGATTCCCTCGGCAATGTATTTCAGTCAATCTGCCTGTTCTGTTTCCCACTCTGTTTCTGGTGAATCCTCTCACCCCGCCCCCATACCTCTGGCCTGTACCCCAGTTCTTGGATGCATAAATAAATAATAAATCTTAAAAAAAAATACTGGATCAAAAAACAGCATATTCAGTGAGTTTGTGGATGCTCTGGGAGATAGAGGGGATAGGGAGGGGGGAAGGGAATCTAACATTTATTGAGAGTTTACTTCACAAGGTGCTTGGTAAGCTATTCACATGGATCCTGCCCTCAAAATATTCAGACAAAAATGTGCATTCTTATAAAAGTGAAATAACCATAAAATACGGGACCCAGTTCCCAGGAATGAACACTATCAATCAGCTAAGCGAGGTGGAGGTGGTCAGTCGACAAGGAAGCAAATATCTAGGGACACATCTGAGAGCAGAAAGGATTATTTGCAGTTGCTTGTATTTAATTTTCAATTAACTAAAACTATACATTTACGAACAGCTTTTAAGTTTTTAAGTTTAAATTGCATAACTTTAATGTTCTACTTAGAAATCTTGTAATTTTTTCATAAAAATAAGAGCAATAATTTGTTTCTTGATTAATGTTCAATTAGCCCATGGGCTTGACATATTAAATTTGCTTGAACATTACTCATGCCATTTACAAACTTAGTTAATTAAATTCTCTTAAATATTTAAACTGCATTTACAAATTTAATATACATGATTTTTTCCAAGTACTTTAAATTCCTCATAGGGCAGATTTACAAGTCAAACAAGAAAAAATCTTCTTAAGCATGTAAATAACTCCTAAACCTAATAACTCAAGCTCTAAATGTGGCAAATCAAGTTAGCGTAAAGATTTCAGTACTGTTTACAAACGTAATCAAATTATCTTATATCTTTCACCTTCAAATCACGAGTCTAAAATAAATTACACAATTCAATTTGAAATCACAAGACTAATGTCAGATTCTCTAATGGGCAAATTCTCTTAAGAAAACACACACACACAGGGCCTCCCAGATGGCGCAGCAGGTTGAACGCTGTGCTGTGAAGCTGTCCACAGCCTCTGCAGTGCGGGTTCGATACTGTCCAGCTGCAGATCTCTCCTGTCACGCCCGCTGCTCCCCTCAGCAGTGTATTTCTGTCAGTCTGCCTGTTCTGCTCCCTGCTCTGTCTCTGGTGAATCCTCTCACCCTCCCCTGCATCTGGCCTGTACCCCAGCTCTTGTATAAAAAAAAAGAATAATTTTTTTTTTAAAAAGAATATACACACACAACATCTCAACCTTCCAAAATCTTTTCCCTAACCTTTACTCAAATGAAGTAACATTATAAATTTGTTTTTATTCATTTCTATTTTCATTCCAAAGGTGGTAGAATAAAATGGTTTCTGTTCCTATATTTCTTGACAAAATTCTATAATTTTCTTATTGATTTGTGGCCCACAACAAAGGAAAATCTGGGGCCTCCCCAGTGGCGCAGCGGTTGAGCGCTGGGTTGTGAGGCTGCCCGCGGCCTCTGCAGCGCCGGTTCGATCCCCGGCTGCTCCCCGGCCACCAGAGGAGGGTCCCACATGGCGCGCAGACCTCTCCTGCCGCCTGCTGCTCCCCTCAGCAGTGTACTTCGGTCCTTCTGCCTGCTCTGCTCCCCGCTCTGGCTCTGGTGAATTCTCTCACCCTCCCGCGCTTCTGACTGTACCCAGTGCTTGTATAAATAAAAAAATAAAAATAAATTAAAAAAAAAGGAAAATCTGATAATGCCCTTCTAACTATAAACAGATTTAAACAAAACTAATATAGCTATTACTATTATTTGTCTATGCAATGAAACAAAATTAACTCCTATAATAGAGTGACTAATTCAACTAGCCATTACCTTATACTATTTAAATGATGCCAAAGTGAGGGGTGGGTCTCACCTGTATGCTGATAATTGCAAGATACCATAAGATTTAGGGTGCAACAAAAGGTTTTATTAACAAACAGGAAACTGGAGTTTCTAAGGCCGCAACTGACCCACCGTCTCACTCCAGATAGTGTCTGCAGTGTCCAGTGGTTCAAAACAAAGGACTCCGACTCTTCACCTAAATGATGTTGCACCAGCGTGGAGGTGCACTGGTAAGCAGTGGACCAGGGTCCAACTCATGGTGATGGCTGGAGCTAATCATAGGTGGGGCTGCTGAGGTGACACCACAGCAGCCCACAACAACAGTGCAAAGGCTGGGTTGGACAGCACTAGACACTTAAACCTGAAAGTGCCAGACTCAACAGCACTGGGAGGCAGTTTTGGATGATCAGAAATGATGGACAGTTTTCCAAAGTGGCTGGACACACATTGCCAATCACCAGTGCTGTTCCGTACCGGCCAATAGTACCAGTCAGCGCAGGTCAACAGGAGACAGTGTCAGAGACACTAATGTTACAGCCCTTTGTGAGCTACTGCTATAAGCTAATAGTAAGCAGACCTTTGAGACACTGGGTCCAGGCTGACAGTGCTCCTTGCAATGTCAAGGCAGGGCTGGAAGCAGGTGCAGCAGCCGGGTATCTACAAAAGTCTGTGGTCAGGAAGTCTGAGAAGGTCTTAGAGTCTGTGGATGTCATCTGCTGAATCCTCTGCTGAAGCCATCTGATGAATCCTTCTCTTTTGAGCCTATCTGCCTAATCAGTGTTTCACTTCAGGGGCACTCTGCTGAATGAATCAGGCTGCCTCCTGCTCTGCCTTATATCCTCTTCAAGATCCCCACCCTATGAGTCTGATTGGACCATTTTTCAATCCTAACTGCTTGATTAGTGCTGACTAAGCACCGACTAGCTTGCTTCATTTTCAATCTGTTTAGTGAACTACAAGACTTGATGGCAGCTAGAGAGCTTGGACCTGATTGGTCCATTCATGATCCTGGCACCAGATTCAAAAGGGAAAACCCCTACATTGCCCATAGCTGACCCCTGCACTGAGGTCAGGTCAGGCTCATGGGCATGGGGATCCAGACAGCCACAAATAGCCCTGGCTTCCCTAGGGCCAGAGGCACCCAGCACCACTCAGCAGGGCCGGGTGTTACAGTGCAGGGATCCCAGCCATTTCAGAGTGAACCACTGCTGAGGACCTGCTATTTGGCCCAGCACATTGCAGGCCTCTCTCCCTGCTGCTCCAGGAAGCCACAGCACCAGAGCAGCCCCAGCGGGGCCCCACACTTTTCACAGCAGCCCTGAACCAGGAGCTGTGGGACTTGGGAGTCACCTCCACTGCCAGAGACCCAGGACTGGCCTGCTCTGGGCAGGGCAACCACTGCTGCCGCTACCACTGCAGCTGCCCTGATTGGGGGGGTTGGGGGGGGGCTGCCCACAGGCAGTGCATGCTGGGGCCAGATGTTAGAGCCCTAATGGGGCTGCTCTCACTGGGAGCAGCATGTGGGTAGATGCCACTGCATTCAGAATGGCCTTTGCAGGCCCATAGGTTGTATGTGCTGGGGCCAGGAAGGGGATCCCTGCAGGTGAGCCCTTTTGCCACATTATAGGACACGCTGAGGTGGTTTGGTGCCAACAAAGCTGTCATGCTCCACTGCTTAAGTGGTAAGGCTTCTGTAACACTGTCAGTTTCTCTTTTCTTAGTACACATTTTTTGGTTTCTATCTGTATTTTTTTTTTTTTTTTGCTTCATCTATAAAATGAGCATAATAATTCCTGAGAGAGCGGTACAGCCACAATGAGATGTCTGTCATAAGCATAACACATATTCATTCTCTTCTTTCTTTTTTCTTAGTGTCACAACCTTTATCCCAAACTTAGATTAAAGTCGAAAAATTCCAGAGTATCTTCTTCCAAATGTAGGAGGAAGGGTTGTGTATCTGTGAGGAAGTTTTGTGAAAGGAAGAAAAACTTCTTTCTCCAGAGAATACCCCTCTCCTTACTCTGTCCACAGTGTGGTTTTGAGATGATTTACTGCTTTTAAGAGTGGAAGGAGTTAGCTGCTGCTGCCACTGTTGCCACCAGTTGCCAGGCCTGTGAGCCTGCTATGCAATGGCCTGCTGCCAGCAGAAAGGGAAGGATCGAATCATATTTGTGACCAAAGAAGACCAAAGGACCTGGAGCAATACAGGACTGATGGCCAATGACCTCAGAGGTCCTTACTATGAGCACAGGCTGAAAGTGCCAAATGGAGCCATTAATTGTAACTGCCCAGGTGTTACAAGGCCTCAGCTCCAAAGAGTGGGTACTTTGCCCTCTAGGGAAAAAATTCACCAGAGAGTGCTAGTTGCAGCTGAACCAGGAAAGGTTTTATAGGAAGACTCTGGCACAAGGGAATGAGGGAGCCAGTTCAGGAAAGCAGCATATTAACCTGGCTTTCCAGACTGAGCAGGAATTGGATGCAGAGTAAGCTAGAGAGATTTTCCCTTCACTTTAAGGAGTCATTTTCCTCCTCCGCTTCTCCTGCTCACACCCTTTAATTGTTTTCTGGGATCAGGTTCTGTTGGTTTTGGCAGTGCGTTTGAAACCCCTTGGAACTCACTCTTGAGTTCCAATTTGTGGGGCAATAATGCAACTTTCTCTTTCGTATTTCTCCTTGAATCCACACTAGTGTCTCTGTGAGTACTGACTTGCATTCCTATTTCCCCAAACTCCATCTTGGCTAAGCCATTCACAGTGGTGTCTGAAGCAGCATGGGTGAGTTGCTCTGGGTGGCTGCTTGGCTCCCCAGGGTGGGTGGCTACAGGACAGAGAGCTCTAGTACTTCTGGACATGCCAACATGTGAGGTGAAGACTTTTGCCACATTACAGGACAGGGAAAGGGATACCCCAAAATCCCTAAGCCTGCCCCCTCTAAGTAGGTTCTGCCATTGGCTGCATCCAGACAAAACATACTCTCATGCATAAGACCTTCAGTGGAAAGGAACTTTATATAATTAAATGTATGCAATACAGAAAGGGGAAAGAATAAAGTTTCCAAATTAAGCACGTGAAGTTACCCATCCCCTCATGAGTAAATGTCCAGAAAAACAGGGTTGGCCCAAAGCAGGGCCCCTGAGACCCTAAAGTCTGCCATAAGTTTAAAGCACATTCTGGTGGGGAACCCATAGATGAGGCAGAAGAGGCCCAGCATATCTGGATGGAAAAGAGCAAAATCCAAATCAAAATTAAAGCTGCCATCCTTACCTCCCACCGGTCTCTCACCCACATCTGTTTCAACCAGTCCAGGACCAAGAAGCAAGTGAAGCTTCTCCACATGTCTCTCTGCTCCATGTGCCTCCTCCAGCTCTCCTTCTAGCTCTCTATCCTTTCTTCTGAGTCTCTCCTCCAGCTTCTTCTTGTCCCTGCTTAGCTCCATCCTCCCTTGGGTGGGACAGGAAACCTGGAACCTCCCCCTTTCCTGGGGGCCACCCTGTTACAATTGGTTGGGGAAAATTTATTTATTTATTTATTTATGCATACAAGAACCAGGGTGTAGGGCAGAGGTGTGGGGTGTGAGAGGATTCACCAGAGACAGAGTGGGGAACAGAACAGGCAGAAGGACTGAAATACACTGCTGAGGGGAGCAGTGGGCAAGTCAGGAGAGGTCTGCTGCACCATGTGGGTAGCTCCCTGGCTGGGGATTGAACTTGTGCTGCAGTGGCTGTGCATATCTTTGTCTTAACCCCTTGCACCACCAGGGAGGCCTTGGTTGGAAAAACTTCTTAATTGCTTGTTGGGGCTGTGAAAAAATTAGAGATTTTTTTTAAATGCGTATTTCTTGTTAATAAAAGAGCTATAAAGGGGAAATGTGGCCTTTTTTGTGTTTATGTGCTAAATTCCAAATCTCAAATTTCTGATTAGGATCTATGAATAGGCAAAATGCAAAATAAGAGATCTCAATCTACCCATTCTCTTGTCCTCTTCATGGTCTATGAATAAGACGTTATTTTGTCTTTCTTAGAAAGAGGCCTGGTCTCAGTGAGGTCAAGCACAAACAAGCACTGTTTTGGGAAGTGTGGTGGCAAAACATTAGGGAGTCAGGGGTTGGCTGGAGACACAGGGAGAGACAGAATGGAAAAAAAGAAAACACGAATTTATTGTGCACCCTCCACATTGGAGCAGGGTTAAGATGGAAGATCATCCACAAGCAAAGGAGGGCTGGAAGCTCTCTCTCTCTCTTTCCTTTTTATTTTTAAAGATTTATTTATTCATGCATGCAAGAAGCGGGGTATAGGCTAGATGCGCGGGAGGGTGAGAGGATTCACCAGAGACAGAGTGGGGAACTGAACAGGCAGACTGACTGAAATACACTGCTGAGGGGAGCAGCAGGCGAGGCAGTAGAGGTCTGCCACGCCATGTGGGATTTCGACGGCTGACCGGGATCGAACCCGTGCTGCAGAGGCTGTGGACAGCTTCACAGTGCTGGGCTCAACTGCCTGCACCACCAGGGGAGGACCTCGCTCTCTCTCTCTTTTTTTTTTATAGATTTATTTATTTATGTATACAAGAATTGGGGTACAGGCAAGAGGGGTGGAGGTTGGGGGAGAGGACTCACCAGAGACAGAGAGGGGAGCAGAACAGGCAGATTGACTGAAATACATTGCTGAGGGGAGCAGCAGATGAGACAGGAGAGGTCTCCTGCACCATGTGGGTAGCTCCCTGGCTGAGTATCAAACTGGTGCTGCAGTGGCTGCCGATAGCTTCATAGTGCTGAACTTAACCCCTTGAGCCACCAGGTAGGACCTGAAGCTCTCTTTTGTACTCTGTTTTGGTGGGCCTTCTTACTCAGGGCACCAGTTTGGGCTGCTTATCTGCTGGGACTGTGCTGGATCTGTACTGGTCAAGGTCAAGGTGATAGATCTTATGGCTTAGTTCCCAGGCAACTATATTGACTTTCCCAGTATCTATTCAAATCTCCTAAATTTGGCTGCTGGGCAAGGAGTAGGGGCTTAATTTTTAAGCTTATTAAATTATATCCCGACAGGAAGCAATTTGTATTTTCTCTGTTTGTCTTTAAAATGGTCCTAGTCTTGGACCCTAGAGGTTTTGGTAATGCATAAAATGGGGCACTTATCGTAGTATGTAAAAATTTTAATTTCTACCTCATATTGGAAACCTTGATATAAAAGTCCATTGGAGGAGAAAAAGTGTATTGTAGGGTGTATCAAACTTAACTTATAAACCTAAGTTATTTGAGGAATTAGGCTATCTTTGTTTTGAAATTTTGAAAATGGTATAACTCTGGTGAAACTATCAACCCCTCTATTATCTCTTCCAGGAATTTAAGAAAGTAAAATGTAGCTTTAGGAAACTGGTGCAAATTTTCTCCTTTCTCAAATTGACTCCCCCATGCATGAGTCTCTGGTAAAGCCTTGTCTGGTTCACCTGCAACTAGAGCTTGCTGGTGAATTCTTTCCCTGGAGGGTAAAGGACCCACTCTTTGGGATTGATGCCCTGTAACACATGATTTGGGGGGAATGGCCTGGCGCCCTCCTTTGGGGAACAGTTCAAGGCAATGTTTTCCTGCTTCCACAGTAGAGTCATTGATGTCAAGGGCTCGGGTCTGTGCAGACCAGTTCTGGGCCATGCGGCAATGCATGCTGAATTCCTAGGCCTCCACCCAGGAGGAGCAAGAGGGGGAGGAAGAGCAGAAGAATCCTGCAGAACATTGGCAGAAACAGCTCACATTGAGTCCCTTAGTTGGGGTTAATTGTGTGGGGTTCTTGGGCCCCTCTGAGAAAAAATTCAGCAGATGTTCCATTCATCAGCACACGGCAAGTATATTGAGATGGAAAAAAAGAAGCCTGCTTAGATACAGGCGGGCAGTCTTAAAGGACAAGAAGTGCATCTTGCTATGAGGGGTGTTCTTTTATAATGTTCTCTGATGGGATTGTTGTGAAAATTATCCCCTTGGGGTCTGGTTGATTGGTCTCCTTTTTAAAAAAAAAACTTATTTATTTATGCATGCAGGAACTGGGGTACAGGCCAGAGATGTGGGGGGGGGGTGAGAGGATTCACCAGAGACAGCGTGGGGAATAGAACAGGCAGACTGACTGAAATACACTGCTGAGGGGAGCAGTGGACAAGTCAGGAGAGGTCTGCTGCGCCATGTGCTGTCACCTTCCTGGTGGGGAATCGAACTCGCGCTGCAGTGTCTGTGGATAGCTTCATGGGTTGCGACTTAATCCCTGTGACACCAGGGATAATCCTCTCTTCTTCCACCTCTGGCTGATAACCTTTCCTGACCCCACCTCCAGTTTCCGTAGCTAGATTTAGTCTAAGATTCATTAATCACCCCTACCCCCACCTCTGGTGTTTTATCCTTGTAAGAATTTCCATCCCCAATTTTTCTACTCTAAAGTTCTGCCACCTGCAACCAAAGAGCAGGGATCCAGCTAACGTAGGCCAGGAGACTTCAGACCTTCCACTCCAGAATGAGAGGAACCTTTACAAAATGCCTGTTGGTGACTCGCCAAGAAAGTGTCTTTCCCTCTATTGTTCTGTGCACTGCAATATACAAAATAAACTGTTTTGATCATCAGGGGCCTTGGCCCCTGAAAATACATGCTGAAAAAAATGAGTTTGTATGTATGTTGGTATCACATAAAACTACCAGCAAATGTAGCTGCCACTTTTGAGCTCCTTTCTCAGATTGCAAGCAAAAATCACTATCTGGGAGTGTCTCTTGTAAGTGAGCTGATTTATTCTGATTCATTATATCACTTATATTAGATCTTATACACCTTGGGGAAATGAAATAGAAACATGCTGGAGTAGGACCATTCCTAACAGAGGCGGCCAGGCCATCGGATCTCATTTCCAAAAGCCCACTTGACCTTAAGCGTATAAGGAGGTACTATATTTAATTTCTGGTGCATTATAGTTTCTGTTTTTGTATTAAGCTCCAGGTTTTCTGCCTTTGGAAAGTGGAGCTCTGGACCCTCTGAGTCACAATTGTTTTCCACGTGAAGAAAAAGGCTAGCTTCTGCCATTCTTGTTATTCTGAAGTTCTGTGTTCACATTGGCTGCCTCAACCTGTTCTGATGCAATGCTCCTGAGAGGTGGGGCCCTACTTGTTACCAAAGTAACAGCCAAGTGAGGGCACGGCATGAGTTAAGTATTCAATAAAAAGGAAAACATGATTAAAAAAAGAAATAGCATGTACACTAGAGTCTTTGGCTTAAAGGAGATACTAAAAAGTCTAAGAAAACATACTTTTTAAAGAGGAAAATCTAGTTAAATTATTTGATTAATGACTTAAATCAAGTTGGTTTATAAGCAACCCAGGTGCTCAAAGAAAACAAATCAACAAATTATAAATTAGTGATTTATGACACATTGGTTGCATTAATGACTGCAGCTCTTCAGCTTTCTCTATAACCACATCCTTCATCCTGTGACTGGATAATTCTCACAGAAGCAGAATCTAATTCCTTACCCTTTAAATCTGGACTTGGGTGTATAACTTGCATTGGCAAATAGGCTATTATCAGGCTGGAGGACAGCAGAAGATTAAGCAAGTACTTTGGGGTTTGGACATCGCCTTTAATTTTTTTGCAATTGCCATAAGAATGTGCCTGCTTTAGCCTGAGACGTATCTGGGCCGTTTGGAGGGATGTGAAAGTGACAAGAGGAAGCGCCAAGTTGCCCCTGCAGAGGCCATCCTGGACAGCCAGGCCCCAGTTGCACCAGGGGGCTAACTAAAGCACAGCAAGGAGACGACAGTCAGCTGAGCTGCTCACATGACCATTGTTAGAATAAGCTAAGGTTTGGGGGCTTCCCTGGTGGCTCAAGGGGTTAAGACGCAACCCATGAAGCTATCCACAGCCACTGCAGCATGAGTCCAAACCCCGACCAAGGAGCTACCCACATGGTGTAGCAGACCTCTCCTGTCTTGCCCGCTGTTCCCCTCAGTAGTATTTCAGTCAGTTTGCCTGTTCTGTTCCCCACTCTGTCTCTGGTGAATCCTCTCACCCCCCGCACCTCTGGCCTATACCCCAGTTCTTGTATGCATAAATAAATCGATCTTTAAAAAACAAATAAAACTGTTTCTCATTTCCAGTCTCTTAGGTCAGTGAAAGATTATCAAACAAGAAGTGACGTCAAGGGTATGAATGAAAACTGTTAAGTCCTCTGAAAAAGTCAAGGCAAAAGGGCTTCTAGGAATTTTAAAGGCATTACCCCTATAGCACCCTGACACAGCTGAGAGACTAAGTCAACAGAGAGTAAGTTCATAGAGAAGGAAGTCTCTAGAGAATTTTGGGTGTGGATCCTGGTGCATGACATGGAATCATATCAGATATATAAAACAACACCAAAATTTTAATGAATACTGTACCCCTCTACACCAGACCACTGCTATGCTAATCCAGGTAAAAAGGCACTAAGATTGCTCAATTTATACCAAGGCCTCTGGGTTGCCTACTTTCCTTCAGGAGGAAGCAAGCTGGGAAGCTTCTCAGCTACCATTAAGGGCTATTTTCTTCAGACAAAGGTAAGGAACTTGATAGAAAAGGAAAGATGCCTCAAACTTAGGGGAGCCAAAAGTCATCAAGCAGAGAGAACTGGGGAGCTAGACCAAGGAAGTAGAACTGGGTCTAACCAAGGAATGTTTCCTTCCCCAGAGTGGGGGACCTGAGTGGATTTGCCCAGCTGATTTCAGAATTGTTCTGGATCAATGACTACCATACGCCTACTATTTTTCCTTATTCTTTTTCAAGGGAGTGTCTATTCTGGTTAAGTCTGTCCCTGACTCACCATTGTATTTTGGGTACTTGTGTGGTACATAACTTTTCCTGTTAAATCATAGGCATTCAATCACCATGTACAGCACAGTGTAGATCCTAGCCTCTGAGCCTATTGGCATGATTGGATGAGTCTTTTGGGGGTCCTAAAATGGACTGAGCATATTTTGCACATGGGGAAAAGGTAAATAGTTATATCTGAAGGGCAGACTGTGACAGAAGATTACACTGATGGCTCCAAATTCACTCTTCTTTATTTTTTATTTTTTAAAAGATTTTTATTCATTTATGTATACAAGTAACAGGGGTACAGGCCAGAGGTGCGGGGGGGCGGGGGTGAGAGGATTCACCAGAGACAGAGTGAGGAGCAGAACAGGCAGATCTACTTAAATACACTGCTGACGGGAGCAGCAGTTGAGACAGGAGAGGTCTGCTGCACCATATGGGTCAGTTTCCTGGCTGGGGATCAAACAAGCCTCCGTGGCTGGCAATAGCTTGATAACGATGAGGCTTTAACCCTTGCACCACCAGGAAGGCCCAATTTCACCCTTCTCCAGATACACTTTGCAGGACATAAGAAAAGCAGAGTCTATTTCCCTGACCACTTGAAAAATGTGAGCTTGGCTATGGACTTGTAGAGCCATACAATGTTAGATTTCACACAAGCAGACATTTGAAAAAGTATCTGTTTCTGCTTCTTCCCTAGCTTCTCTGTGGTGATCACAATGGGAATGTGCCTCTAACCTGGGGGAAGGACAGGATTGACACAGAGAGGAAAGCTGAGTTGTGCCAACCAAGGTTATCCTAGACAAGCCAGCCCTCGGCTGACCTCCCAGCTGACCATACCCATGAGTGAATCCCAGCAAGACCAGCCCCATCTGGTGCAGACCAGCAGAATGGCCATGTTGAAGCTCTGGCAGTGAGGCTTTGTTGTTTCTAGTCTCCATGGTTTGGAATAGTTTTGTTACCCAGCAAAAACTAATTGATGCATGGTTATTGAGTATGTATGTGAATGCTGAAAAAGATTGGAAAGGGATTACCCAAAATGTTGAGAAAAGTAAATTATGGTGATCTTTCAGTTATTTTTTCTCTGCTTCATAACAACTATATTTTGCAGTTATAATTAAAAGAAGAGTAACATAATGGAAACAGTAAGACTTCAGAAAGATCATAGATTCTAGAACAAGTCAGACTGAAATTTTAAACTTGGCATACTTCATAAGCTTGTTAAAAGTAAATAAGATAAAATATATAAAGGGTATAGGAATGACTACCCAGTAACATAGTAAAAACTCAAACTTTTACTAGTAATAATAAATATTTTAGAAGATTTTAATGAATGAAAGTCAATTCTTTGATTAGCAGTACAATATATAATAGATACAACTAAGAATTCTTAGTTGCCCTTAAATCATATGCATGACAAAACAAGTACAAATACTAGAGCTAATCCTAAGACCTTCCATTTGATTTGGGTTTGTAGAGGCAATTTTGGTACTCAACAAATGTTTGTTGAATGAATGAAAGAAAGCATGACTGCTCATTTGGTTTCATATTTAGAGGGACAGACCCAAAAGCTATTTAAGAGGCAAACCTAAAACTTACACAAAGGTCCCAAAACTTAAAGTGAAGTGTTCTTAATGGAGCAAAGCTATTAACTGTCAAATGAATTGATTAGATCTCCAGGGGTACTGTGAATCGATTAGATCTCTAGGGGTACTGGAGAGGAGAGAAGTTGGTATTCATTGGTTTCCTGGCAGGAAGGAATTAACATTGGATGTACTGAGGGGAGAAAACATTTTTTCTTTATCTTTTCAGGTTCTTAGCTGACACCCCCTATAATAAGAGAAAAGCTTAAGTTTTTTTTTAAAGATTTTTTATTTATTCATACAAGAACTGGGGTGTAGGCTAGAGGTGTGGGGGGAGTGAGAGGATTCACCAGAGACAGAGTGGGGAACAGAACAGGCAGACTGACTGAAATACACTGCTGAGGGGAGCAGTGGGCAAGTCAGGAGAGGTCTGCTGCACCATGTGAGTTAGTTTCCTAGTAAGGGATCGAACTCATGCTGCACTGGCTGGCAATAGCTTGATAGTGACGTGTCTTTAATTCCTGAACCATCAGGGAGGCCTGAAAAAAACTGAAGTTTATTAACATGTATCCCTCATGTAGACATGGGAAATACCCATGAAAATGGATAAAATAAGTAATATCCTTAAAGTGATGCAGAATTCAGGATTAAATCCCATCATTTTTTTTTTTTTTTAAGATTTGTTAAAGAGACCTCCCCAAGGGTCTCTCACCCATGTGCCTCCTCCAGGTCTCCTTCTGGCTGCATCCTGCTTCCTTCCTTCCTTTGTCTCCTCTCTTCTCCAACTTCTTCCCCTCTCTGCTTAGCTCCACCCTCCTTTGGGTGGGGCAGGGATCCTGGAACCTCCCCTTTTCCTGGGGACCACCTTGTTACAATGATAAGCAAAGGGGAAGAGTTACATAGGTCTCTTAAAAGAGAGAGTAAATGACTTTTTTGAAGCTGAATGGGCCTCTCTGTTAGCAGGCAGAATGAGGGATACCCCATGATCCCCAAACATTCCTGCTCTAAATGGATTCTGCCATCCCCCATGTTAAGACAAAACATAAGGCCTCACTGGTAGCGCAGGGGTTAAAGAAAGTGCTGCCAAGCTATTGCCAGCCACTGCAGCACCAGTTCAATTTCTGCAGGCCAGGGAGCTACCCACATGGTGCAGCAGACTTCTCCTGACTCACCCGCAGCTCCCCTTGTTATAGGACAGGGAGAGGGGCAGCCCAAACCCCGCAAACCTGTCTATTCTAAGTGGGTTCTGCCATCCGCCGCATCAACACAAAACATAGAAGACTTTAATGGGAAGGAACTTTAATAAAACTAGGAAACAATACAGGTAAGGCAAAGAGTCTAGTTTCTAAATGAAGCATCCAGAGTTACCCGTCCCCTCGTGGGTAAAAGTCCATCCAAATGGGATTGGCCCAGAACAAGGCCCCAAAGCCTGCCACAAGTCTAAAGCATCTTTCAGTGGGGACCCACAGAAAAGGGTCACAAACAACCGGACAAGCCCGGAAGGAAAAGAGCAAAATCAACATCAAGATAAAAGCTGCCATTGTCACCTCCCCATGGGTCTCACCCACATCTGTGTCACCCAGTCCACAACCCAAAGACAAGCGCAGTTTCTTCACGTGTCTCTAGGCTCCATGCGCCTCCTCCAGGTCTCCTGGCTCCATCCTGCTTCCTTCCTTCCTCAGTCTCTTCTGCAGCTTCTCCTCTTCCTGCTCAGCTCCACCCTCCCTTGGGTGGGGCAGGGAACCTCCCCCTTTCCTGGGGACCACCCTGCTACACCCTCAGCAGTGTATTTTAGTCAGTCTGCCTGTTCTGCTCCCCACTCTGTCTCTGGTGAATACTCTTACCTCTGACTTACACCCCAGTTCTTGTATGCATTAATAAATCTTTTTTTTTTAAAAAAAAGACAAAACATACCCTTTAGTGCAAGAACTTTAATACAATTAGTGTGCCCTAGAGAGAAGAGAATGACTATTGTTTAAAATAGTTTCCAATTAAACACCCAGTTACCCATTCCCTCATGGGTAAATGCCCAGCCAAACAGGATTGGACCGAAGCAGGGCCACAGAGGCCCAAAAGCCTAAAGTGTAAGGCATCTTCTGGTGGGGAACAATAGAAAAGGGTGAGAAGGGGCCAGGCAAGTCTGGAAGGAAAAGAACAAAGTTAAAACACAAGTCAAGATCAAGGCTGCAATTGTCAGCCTCCCCTGGTCTCTCACCCACGTCCCTTTCAAGTGTCTCCTTCCATGCTCCCAAGTCCCCTGGCCAAGTCCAAGTTAGCTCAGGACATCATTTCCCCCTAACACAAGGACGAGAAGCAGGAGTGGTTTCTTCACATGTCTCTGCCTCCATGTTGCCTCCTCCTGTCTCCTTTCTCCATCTCTCTCTGCTTTTCCTTCCTTCCTCTTAGTCTTTTTCTAGCTTCACTTCCTTACCCAGGTCTACCTTTTCCTAGGGTGGGGCAGGGACCCTGGAGCCTCCCTCTTCTATGGTGATTGGTGATTACGCTGTTACGCTTCAATGACTAGATGGGAACCAGATTCGTTTGACAAAATTTGTCTGGATGTGACGTGAACGTCCAGTCTTCTCTTCTGTGATGAGTCAATTTCCCTGGTTGTGATGAAGCTGCCAGGAAGAGGGCTATGACAATTGAGTTCCTTTTAGAAGATCTATCTTTAGGCAGAAGAGGAGAACTCAGAAAACCCCTCCTTACTATTTTTTAAGCACCTACAGCTCAAACTATACTAAACTGACATATTCTGGGATGGCATATTCTGCAGCTGTCCAGATGTTAAAGGAAGAAGTAGCATGCTGAAATAAAGAAAGGGCATGGGCAGGAGGAGGCATTCCAGGTGGGGAGCACAGTGGAAACTTAGAGAAGGAAAATTTAGGATGGAAGGTCTCACAAGGACAAACACTAGAGGTGGGGGTAGGGATGATTAACAAATCTTAGACTAAACCAGCTATGAAAGTTTCCAGGAATCTGAGGTGGGGTCAGAAAAGATTATCAGCCAGAGGTGGGGGCAGAGAGGATCATCAGTCATGGAAGACAAACCCAACCTGACCCTGAGGCTGTAAATTCCTCAGTAAGGGCCTCCCTGGTGGCGCAAGGGGTTAACTATAAAGCTACCCTCAGCCTCTGCAGCACATATGATCCCTGGCCAGGGAGCTACCCACATGGCGCAGCAGACCTCTCCTGTCTCGCCCGCTGCTCCCCTCAGCAATGTATTTCAGTTGATCTGTCTGTTCTGTTCCCCACTCTGCCTCTGTTGAATCTTCTTACCCCCTGCACTTCTGGCCTGTACCCCAGTTCTTGTACGCATAAATTAATAAAATAAATCTTTAAAAAAATTAAAAAATAAATTGCTCAGTAATTCCGTCCAAGAACACTGTAAAAGAACACTCCTTAGCTCTCTGCCTGCCTGTGTTTCTGCAGGTGTCTCTTCCTTTTTTCCACTTTCCTTAATAAGATTGCCGAGTACTGATAAATGGGAACATTTGCTGGATTCTTTTTCAGAGGGACCCAAGAACCCCACACAACAAACCCCATCACCTAAACCCTGATAGATTCTGTTACATGGGGTGTGGGTTCAGGGAGGATGAAGTGGGAGGAGGCTGAAGATGCCAGTCTGGCTTGTGGACTATTTGGTAGGAATAAGAAAAAATGGTGGGTGGCCTCCCTGGTGGCGCAAGGGGTTAAGCACTACACTGTGAAGCAAATTCGCAGCCTCTGCAGCATGAGTTCGATTCCCTGTTGGCCAGGGAGAAACTCACATGGCGAGGTAGACCTCTCCTGTCTCACCTGCTGCTCCCTTCAGCAGTGTATTTCGGTCGATGTGCCTGTTCTGTTCCCCCCTCTGTCTCTGATGGAGCTTCTCACCCCTCCCCCATCTCTGGCCTGTGTCCCAGTTCTTGTATGCATAAATAAATAAATCTTCAAAAAAAAAAAAAGAAAAAGAAAAAATGGTGGAAAAGCCACTGAGGTGTCAGATGCCTCTCTGACATGAAGAGTCTGTGCCCTCCTCTGAGAAACCTCCTGCTGCATTTCGGGGACCCCAGGGTTCCTGCTCCACCTGCCACTTCTCAGCTGGGTCATCATCACTGCCTGCTGCCTCCTCCATTGAAGTGTAACTGACAGGATGGAAGCTTGGACGCTAGTGCCTGCACCAGGACCAGCAAGAAGAATGGAGGTAATGAATACAATGAAGCCAGGGAATGTTAAGAGGGGATGTGACATGATGAGTGTCTGTGAAGCGGCTTGGCAACGGTGGCATGCTGAGGATAATTTGAGCTGGGTAGGACCCAAGGAAGGGGCACTGCCAAAATCTAAACACTGAGAACACATCCCAGGGCCTTGGCAATGGCAAACCAGAGATGGGGAGGGGAGGCATGAACAGTCTATGGAAGCAGTGCCCAGTTCAGGGAGGTCGTGAAAGAGGAAGAGCATTTGTTTGAGACCCTTGTCCCAACCCCTTGCCCCCCAGCATCTCCTCCTCTCTTTTCAATTGACCTCGCCCATTGGACCACCCCCCCCCACCCCCATGAGGCACTTGGGTTTGAAACAAATCCCACAGCATCACATAGCACGGGGAGAGACTTTTCTGATATTGTGATTTATAGCAAGAAACATGTATTTGGTGTCCATCCCTTTTCCTGGCACAGTGCTCCTAAAACCCCTGCAATTTCCTAAGTGATAAGAACGATAGATAAAGGTGCTTTTTGTTATTCATAACAAATTCCTTTCCACTACACCTGAGTTTGTGTTAAAGAGGTGACTTCTTGGAAAGCCCCAAAGGAGGTGTTGGGGGGTGCTGGTGGCTCTGGGGAACAGCCTTGATTATGTTACAGAACAGGGAGCGAGCACCCCAGAACCCCCAAACCTGCCTCCTGGGTACCACCCTGTTACAATTAGAAGGTGGGAGCTTTCCAGGAGGGGAGAAGGCCTGGAGGCTGAATCAATCACCAGTGATCAATGTCCCTGTATAAAGAAGTCTCCTTGAGGATCTCTGAACTCTGGGCAAGGAAGCCCCCTCGACTGTTGGTGAACCAGAAAGCATTCCTGTTCCAGGTGACACACCATAAACTCCACTGGAAAAGAAGCTGCTGTGCTTGGGACCCTTCTAGAGCTCCCTAAGGATGTCTTCGTCTGGTTGTTCATGTTTATCTTTTTTTAAAAAAAAAGATTTATTTTTATTTATTTATGCATACAAGAACGGGGGTGTAGGCCAGAGATGTGGGGGTGGGGGATGAGATGATTCACCAGAGACAGAGTAGGGAGCAGAACAGGCAGATCTACTGGAATACACTGCTGAGGGGAGCAGCGGGCGAGACAGAAGAGGTCTGCTGCACTTGGTGGGTGGGTCAGCTCCCTGGCCAGGGATGGAACTCATGCCACAATGGCTGGTGATAGCTTGATAGCACTGAGACTTTAACCCCTGCACCACCAGGGAGGCCCTCAAGTTTATCTTTTAACAAGTTGTAATAAATTGATAATCTAGGTAATTATTTTTTCCTGAGTTCTGTGAACTGTTGTGGCATGTTAATGAAATCTGAGGAGGGGGTCATGGGAACCTGATTTTATAGCCGGTCAGAAGCACAGGTGACTACCTGGACTTGTGGCTGGTGTCTGACTGGGGGTCAGGGGGCCACTGTGGGTCTCTGGGACTGAGTCTCTATCCTGTAGAATCTGATGTTCTCTCCAGATATGTTACAGTGTGATCGCCACAAAACGGGGAGGTTCCAAGTTCTCTGCCCCCGCTAATGAAGGGTGGAGCTGCAGGGGAGAAGCTAAAGACTTGGAAGAGGGGATTGTGGGAGGAGACACTCGGTTTTGGACTCACCCCAGGGACTTGGGAGACATGGAGGGAGACACACAGAGTTGAGACAGGTAGAGACACCTTGGAAGAGAGGTGGGTGGGAGACCCATGGGGAGGCAGGCAATGGCAATCTCTAACTTAATTAGTACTTTGATTTTGCTCTTTTTGACCCAGACTTACCTGGCCCCTTCTGTCCTTTTCCTATGGGTCCCCACCAGAAGGTGCCTTAGACTTGTGGCAAGCTTTTGGGCCCCAGAGGCCCTACTTTGGGCCAATCCTGTTTGGACATTTATCCACAAGGGGATGGGTAGCTTTGGATATTTTATTGGAAAACTATTATCCTTTCTTCTCTCTCTATGCACATTATTCTATTGAAGTTCTTTCACAGTAGGAGTATGCTTTGTCTTTATGTGGTAGATGGCAGAACCTATTTAGAGAGCGCAAGTTTGGGGTACCCCTCAATCTGCACACTAACAGATAGACATTGTTGGACTTGAGTTAAAACTACAGGACAGGGCCTCCCTGGTGGCACAGTGGGTTGAGCGCAGTGCCGTGAAGATGTCCGCAGCCTCTGCAGTGCTGGTTCGATTCCTGGCCGGCCAGGGAGATACCCACATGGCGCGGTAGACCTCTCCTGTCTTGCCCGCTGCTCCCCTCAGCGGTGCTTTTGGTCCGTCTGCCTGTTCTACTCCCTGCTCTGTCTCTGGTGAATCTTCTCACCCTCCCACACCTCTGGCCTATACCCCAGCTCTTGTATGTATAAAATAAATCTTTAAAAAAACCCAAACACTACATGACATTAAGCTGGTGTTGCAGAATTGCTTCATGTAGCAACTGCCCCCTTCCCTGCCACACACACATTTGGTGTCAGAGTAGTAGTCGTGCAGTGAAGAGATAGCAGACTGGAGTGTGCTTTTCTTTATAGGAAAAGAAGCCGCTGTGGGCCCTGCCTCTCCTGTCATCCCATAGGAGGTGAACCAGGGCAGTATGGCTGGGTTACTCTATAGCATGCATTCAGAGGAAGGGCCTCCTGCCATTGCCCTGCTTTGTATGGCGCTGGCATGAGAGGGCAGCCTTACCAATGGAGGAACATCAGGCTTGGCACCATGTAGTCTGGATTTGGGGTGCCAATCCATTACATGATGCCTCAAGTCTATGGTTATCACTGTGCCTTCAGCTGACCAGGAAGGGGGCCATGGAATATTCAGAATATTCCATTCCTAAGGTAAGTTGAGCTTGAATGTGATCCAGCTCATCAGGAGAAGGAAGGGTCCACTCCTAGCTAGCCCATTGTTCAGGACACCCAGAATGACAGCCCAAGGTCAAATGAAGACAATTTTGTCCATTCTACTATACATCACAACCGGGGGTGGGGGGGGGTGTCCCCACCCCCTCACCAGAATAGCACTTCACTTTTAGTCTTGGCACAGCACATCTCCCACACTGCCTGGCAGTAGTGTTATTGAGGTTCCTGGAAATTTCATTCTTTTTTAGCAGACATGAGAACCACATCTCTAAGCCCAGACTGGTGCCTCTCTTGCACTCTGATTCACAACATCCACAATTTAGAGATGCTGGACATGCCATACACACCCTGCCTTTCTCTGGTGTGTGTCACCAGAGAATTTACAGGAAAGTGTTCCCACCCTTAAGGAAGCCTCGCTGCAGGAAATGAGCTGGAGAACTTGCTCTTAGAAGGATCAGACGTCAGGTCAGAGAGGAGTCAGGTTGAATCCTGAGAAGGTTGGTGAGTCCAGCTTTCATGCAGCCAATCACCACATAAGTTTGTACCATAAGCCTTGCAAAGTAGGTTCCTGCATGATGCAATGGAGCAGGTAACTGTGAACATGCTGTATTCTTGGCCAAAGCTGGAAAAAGTTGGGGCATTGGGCACCAGGAATGCTTCAAAGATTGCAAAAGAAGAATTGAAATGAGTAGAACAGAGAGGATACTGATTTGCATGTTATTTCAACAATGGATGCCCACTCAAACGTTACTGTCCAGATGCCATCCCCACAAACGCACACTCACACCTTCACAGTCATCCATGTGGTGCCTGCCCTCATCCACTGCCAAATCTCCTAGGCCTGGTAAAGGGAGACGCTCTGGCTTTAATCCCTTCAGCTATTAAGTGATTTTTCTCAGAAAAATCTAGCTTCTGTCCAGATTAGTCCATCACTTGATCTTGTCTTGGGAGGCTGTTCCTGTCCCAGGTCATTCAAATGGTTTGCCAGGGAACTGCTTCTGGTCATGTGCTCACTAGGCCAGACTACTGTTTTTTATTCTGTCAGCTGGTGGGCCGAATCCCCAGTCCCCCATCGTTTATATTTTATAGTCCATAATCTGGTGTTCACTTTTCAAAACACGTCCAGCAATTGGTGAACATGCCCCAGGAGGAGGCTTTTGGTGTTTTCTGGTCTCTGACCTTCTGACACCTCCAACAATCTTTGGTAACACCACTGCTCCCTCCCTCCCTCCCCCCCTTCCCTTTCCCTCCCACCCCCCTTCCCTCTCCGCCCCCTCACGAAATCATGGACATCTGTTCTGCTTAGATTAAACTACACTTATATTTTACAAGTGTCTTTGATCAGGGGATTTTACATCTGAGGTGTGCACCGCAGGAGCAGAATATGGTGTTTCCTTTAAGTAATTAAGTAATGAATTGACTTTAATTTATTTTAATGTTATTCAGATGGCTGGGTCATAAAAACTAGTTCAAACGATTGAGTGGTTTGGGCAAAGGAAGGATTTTCTCTAATTAAATGGTTTGGAGCGAGTGAGGGAGGTAAAACAAACTCCCGAGAGTCAACTGCAGGGAGTCCGGGTTCCAGGCAGGGCAGGTGTTCAGACCCGCCGGGCTCTGGGCGCGGGAGACCCCGGGCCACCCCTTCCCCAGGCGGGGCCTCCGCAGCCCGGGGCGCACGCCCCGAGGAATCCGCACCTCTGGGTGGAAAACGAAGTTACCGTTTCAGAAGAAGTACAGATTTTGAGGAACTTTTGAGAACTTAACTTCCTCAATAAATGAAGAATCCATTTCCACCTCCACCCGCGGGTCCTGTCGGTCCCTCCTGACTCGGGTGACTCCCGGCGCGCTAAGATTTCGGTTTTGTGAACTCCACCGAGACCGCACAAGTGGGCGGGTCGAGGGCAGAGGGGACATGTTCACAGCTTTCTGGGACTCCACAAGCCTTTCAGGACAGGGTGCCAACTCCTCTCTCAGAGGGGCACAGACGGCCACCGCTTCTGGCACTGCCCAGTCGCTTTCTTCCAGCTACGGCGCCGTCTGCTCTTCCCTGGGCTCACGAGTCCTCCCGCTCCGGCGGGCATGGAGGGGGCGGGGCGCCCGAGGGCCCCGCCCACTAGCGGGCACGCTGCGTGCGCTATGCGGCGGCAGCCATCTTAGACTCGGGCAGCCCGTCCACCTCCCGCTCCCGAGGGGCGGCGCGCCCCGTGCGCGCGGGGCTGGAGAGGCGATTCAGCTTCCTGCACCCCAACCCCTTGGTGGGCTTGTGTTCACTACACCAACGACCCTGTCCCCACCTCTCCCCTCTTCATGTGAAACCTCGAGCAGGCAGCTTGGTGGCAAGTACCAGCTCCCCGTCCTTTCTTACCTGGTGATCCTAGACCGGTACATCAGTATCCTTATCTGTAAAGCGAGAGTTTAAGGCCCCGCCCCCCACCCCTACCGTCAGGTCACCCACTATAATAGTGCTGATTGCACATGGATGATTAACTCAGTTTGAAGTCCGGTACATAGTCGTGTGTTCCATAAATGTGGTGTATGAGCTTTTCCTGCAGGAGATTGCGGGGTGCCTTGCAGCCACCACCCTTCCAGCCGCGCTAGGCGTGGGGGAGGGGAGCCCGCTCCAAGGTTGTATCTGTACACCGCCTCTTTGAAGACCAACTCCCAGGGCCAAGGGACCTGGCAAGCCCGCCAAGCCGGAGTGCTTGAGGACTTGCATGTAACCATTTTGGAAGGGTGTCAGAAACAGACCAGGGTGCCTAGGACTGCAAAGACTGTAGATTTTGGAACATTAAAACGCCCCCATGCTTGTTATTTTTATCACCCCTGGCTGTGTCCCCATAGGGACTCCCAGGCAGCACAAAACTCTTAGAATGAAAAGCCCGCCTGTGCTAGCTGTAGGGGCAGCGGGAAGAGGGAGCTGGGACTTTGTGTTCCAAGCAGAGTCAATGTGGGGGAGGACTTTTTGGGCCACAGTGGGTGGTGGCCTCAGGACGTGGGAGGAATTTAGGCCAAGTCTGAGGTGGCCTGTGGGGGTCCTTGGACATGCGCAGCAGCTCCTCCATCAACTCTGCAGCTAGAGCCCAACATTTTGGGGTTCCCCAATTTTCTAAGGGGGTAGAAAACTTGCTCAGAACTAGAAAAAGGGCAAGTGTCTGGAGAAGGGGCTAGAGAGAGGTGGAGAGAGGCCAAGGCCTGTTAGGGACTTCAGATCCCCCACCCAGCCCTCTATAGGATCCAGAGGCATTCTGAGGAAGAGGAAGCAGAGGGTGCAAAAATTACTGAGCAGCTGTGGGGGGATGGCAGTTTATTTTCAAATACACTCAGAGGGTGGGGGGTGGTCAGCAGGTTCCATCTGCATCCCCTCCCTGCATTTGGCTTAATCAAGAACTTCTCTCCTCTTATCTCCAAGCCCCTAGGCTGTGCAAGATAGACAAGGCACTCCCACCCTACACACAGGGGGGTGGTTTCGGCAGGTATGGAGGGTGGAGGGATTGGAGAGTAGAGTTCAAGTATTCAGTTCTCCCATCCACACCCCCAGATTACACTGTGCCCAGGCCCTCGAGGGAGGATCCCAACCCTGGGGTTCCTAGTGGGAACTCTTTCTGGGAACCCTCAAGGTGAGCACCCTCTCCCTTTCCCTGACAATAACCAACCACAGTCTGAAACCCTATATTCTGGACAAGGAGGAGGACCCAGCACTACCCTCAGCCAAGGCCTTGCCCTTCCTATTGTGGAGTGATGAAGGGCAGGTGAATGGGTTGGAGCAAGTGGTAACGTGAGGGGAAAGGAGAAAACCGAGGCCCTTAGGAGGCAGGCTCAGATGAATTCATACAGCTCTGGCCTATACCCTCACCCCACACTCCAGGCCCAGAATCCCTGAGTCCAACTGCCAAGGAAATATGGGGCAGGGGAATTGAAGCAGAGGGACATGATGCTTAGCAGGGCCAGGACTGAGCATCAGGCCAACTCAAATTCTGAACTTCCAGAGCAGTTAAATCCCGAGGAACATAGGGAGGCAAACAATCCCCATGCCCCAGATATCTTGGCCTTGGGCACGTGGTGAGAACGCAGGGATCCTCCCAAGGGTATTATAAAAAGCTAAAATAAACCATTAAAAACTCCTTGGGGTGAGAAGTGGTTCCCAGCCTTACTCCCCCCAAGTTGTCATCCTCCCCAAAGCCCAGAAAACAGGGCTGAGGGGGGGGTCTCACAGAACTGAGTGGAAGCTACAACCCCTCTCTGATAGGATGAGGCCCAGGGAGGGGGTCCATTTAGCACCATGCAATTTTGGGGCACCCTGCAGACTGACTGACCCTGGACAAGGGGCCTCCAGAGCTTGAGTGCCCAACGTACTAAAGCTTCTGTACTCATGAGGAGGAGCCCCTGTAGGGGAGGTTAGGGGAGAAGGCTTGACTGAAGTCCAGGCAGGGGTCTTAGCTGGGACCCCAAAGGGCTCCTCTGGGGGGTCATGACTTGAAGAATCTTCGTACCACAAACTGGCCCAACAGAACCACAGCCAGAACTATCAGCACATTCCGGATGGGGCCGTTGCCCAAGTCCAGGGCTGCCACCTGTCAGGAGAGACAGAAGGCTCGTGGAGGGGCAGGCGGCACTTACGGGCACCCCAGGACCAGGGTGGGACTGGGAGAGGGGCTTCTACAGCAGCCGTGAGCAGGTTGCTAGTGCACTCACCCAGCCGCCCCTCTGTGCGATCCAGCGGGCAATGCAGTTACGCAGAATAAATTCAGCCACGAAGCGGGTCACCTGGCCCAGGAAGCCCGTCAGGCCGCGCTGGTAGACGTGCAGGGCCAGGCGGTAGCCGAAGCCCAGGAGAGCCACCACTCGGCCCCAGTTGATGCCGCTTTCAAACAGGCTGCAGGCAGAATGTCAGACATGGTCAGTACAGACCTCCTAGGGGGCCCTTCAGCCTGCTTTCCCTCTGTCATACCCAGGTTCCCCCCACCTGTCTCCCAGCTGGAAAACAAAATGGCTTAGCTGTGAATCAGGGCAGCAGAGGCCCCAGGCTGGCCTCCGTTTGGGAAGAGCCTGTGTCCTGTGAAAGGAGAGAGCTCAGAGGGTGTATGAACGAGCTACTGCTGGGGTGCTGTGCCAGTGCCGCGGGGACAACAGGGCATATGGACAGGGTGGAGGGCAGAGCGAGGAGAGAGGCAGCAGGGAGATTACCTGTGGGTGTTGCTGCTGGCCTGGCAGCCCGAGGGACAGCAGAGAGAAAAGGACAGAAGAGGAGGTGTTAAGACGGGTCCTGGAATCCTAGTGGGGTTACCTCTAGGGACACGGCAGGGCATTTTAGCTCTAAGCACTATTTCTCAATCTATTACCTACTCCTGTGTTCACCCGCAGATACAAATCTACTGAGAGCAGCCCTCTTGCCCCCGATCGTGCTAACAACAGGTAACACCTTGTAACGTGGACACCGTGCCAAGCCTATTTCCCTTGTTTTATGGATGAGGAGATGGAAGGCTAGAAAGTCCATAAAACCAGTAAGTGACAAAGCTGAGGTCTGGCCCAAGTATTAGTCTCTACCACGCTCAATGCCTCTTGGACCAGATTTTAGCATCATTTCCAGAAGCCATTTCCAGGACCTGGTAGAGGTTAGTGACCTTACCATTTTTGGTGTGCCGTGTGGTTCTAAATTGGAAGGAGGGCCTCCCTGGTGGCACAAGGGGTTAAGCACCGCACTATGAAGCAATTCGCAGCCTCTGCAGCACGAGTTCCATCCCCGGCTGATCAGGGAGCAACCCACATGGTGCAGCGGACCTCTCCTGTCTCACCCGCTGCTCCCCTCAGCAGTGTATTTCAGTTCTTCTGCCTGTTCTGTTGCCCACTCTGTCTCTGGTGAATCCTCTCACCCCCCGCATCTCTGGCCTGTTCCCAACTCTCAGATGCATAAATAAATCTTAAAAAAAAAAAAGAAATTGGAAGGACAGCTATGAGCTATCTGGGGCTGGACTGGGGCACTCTGGGGACACCCCCATCCTGGGCCTTCTATATTCTGGCCTAATGGCCAAGCCCTACCTGCCAAAACTCAAACGCTGTGAGCTGATACACGAAAGATGAGGAGTCTGGCACTCAGAGACAGAGACAGGGGCCCGAGGCCACAGGTGAGGTAGCAGCAAACACGGGGTCTCCTCAAGCTGACAGAAGTAGGTGTCTCCCACCCCATGGGTAAGGCAGTGTGTGGTGGCGACAGCACAGCAGAGAGGCCGTGGTCCGCGTTACCTTTTAGCGATCTTGGTGAAATACTCATAGGCATTTTCTGCCGTAGGCTGCAGCTGATCCAACATGATCTGGAACTCCGAGTCGTAGCGCCGGTTGATGTCATCCCCTATGAGGGCGAGCTGCCGACCCACCTGCCCCATGGTGCTGGAGCAATAGGAGACAGGTCAGTGAGCAGGGTGTGGGGCACACAGCAAAGGGGGTTCACCTGAGACACCCCCAGTGGCCTGTGTGCCACTTGACAGTGTTCTCAGATACAAAGGCTGGGTCCGGGACAAGGGATATGTAGAGCCTCCCTGGTGGTGCAAGGGGTTAAGCACCGCACTGTGAAGTAATCCGCAACCACTGCAGCACCAGTTCGATCCCCAGCCGGCCAGGGAGCAACCCACATGGCGCAGCAGACCTCTCCTGTCTTGCCTGCTGTTCCCCTCAGCAGTGCACTTTGGTCAATCTGCCTGTTCTGTTCCCCACTCTGTCTCTGGTGGATCCTCTCACCCCCTGCATCTCTGGCTTGTACCCCAGCTCTTGTATGCATAAATAAATCTTTAAAAAAAAAAAGGGGGACATGCATGTGTTAAAATGGGTACAAGGTCTGGCATGGGGTGGGAACCCAAGATGAAAAAGAGGCAACAGTGGGAAAAAGACAAGACCCTCTGCCCCCAGGCCTTCCAGCTGCCAGTACCGGGTGCAAGCCTCCCCCCCCCCCCGCCCCAAGATGTCCTTGTAGGAGGGCTATTGCTCACCTGCTAGGTTCTGGGGGCAAGGTGACCATCTCTGGGTCAGCAGGGGCCCCTGCCCCCTCAGCCTGTTCCTGCTGATGGCGGTAAAAAACGTAGCTGCGGAAAACCTCCTCCGTTTCCAGGGCTACCTGCTCCTCTGAGAATAAAGTCAGGAATCAGGGAGGAAGAGCTGGGGCCAGCAGCTTTGTGGATGGTTCACGAGGCCCTGCCCCTGCCACAGCTATCCTCACCCCTTAACTCTAGCGCTCAGTTAACACCAAGGGCTTGTTCTTTGCAGGGCATCTTGAGGCCCCTTTCCATAGAAGCCTCACAGTGCTCATGCTTGGCGAAGTCGGTGATTCCCTAGTTTACAGATGGGGAAACTGAGGCACAAAGTGTTTAAGTAATTTGTACACGATCATATCTAGAGCAAGCAGTGGAACCAGGAGATAATCCCAGGTACTTGGGATTATTTCCGGAGTTTGTTTTAGTGTGTACAAGGGACCCAGCCCTTAGGACTTAGCGACTGTGGGGGCCTGAAAAATCACACCCAGAAATAGTGATAGAAGTGGGACCTGACCCCAAAGTCCAGAGAACAGCTTTTAGTGGACTGTGAGCTTCAGGCTTCCCTGATGATCCTCTGGGAAGAGGGAATTAGGGCAGCCATCTTACTTCCTCCCCAACAATTGCTTTCCATGTTTAGCAGTCCTGACTCCGGGCTAAGCCAGCTTACTTCCTTGTTTCTCTGAGTGCAGGGATAAGCTAGCCACACCCCTTTTTTCTTTCCTCCTCCTCACCTCATCACCCCCCTGCTCTGGGAATGGCACAGTGCCCACCTCACGTTCACGCCTTGGCCTCCAACTCTCCCCAGCCCAGGCTCCTCCCCACTCCCAGGACTTAACCTTGACCACATTCCAGCTTGTACTGGGTGGGGAGATACTGCTCTCCTTTATCCAAGGTAAAGGAGAGAAACTGGGGCAAGAAGTCCTGCCTGGCCCTGCCTACTGCTGCCCTTTGCATCCTCACAGATGGCCCTGGTGGTTATGGGATGGGGGGGGTGGGGGGGCAGAAAGACCCTTACCCGAAGTGGAGGATGGGTCAGGCTCTTTGCACCCCTGACTGGGAGGCCCTGGGCCTTGCCCGGATGCCATTTTTCAGGTCCCGGCAGAGGACAATGTTAGCCTGCAGAGATGGGTGAGAAAAAGCAGAGATGGGGACAAAAGCTGAGATAGTAGAGAGGATCCCCTTCCCAGTAAGACCCCACAGTCCGGGCCTTCCCCGGTGGCGCAGCGGTTGAGTGCTGGGTTGCGAAGCTGCCCGCAGCCTCTGCAGCGCCGGTTCGATCCCCAGCCGCCAGGCGAGGGTCCCACATGGCGCGCAGACCTCTCCGATCCCCAGCCGTCGCTGCTCCCCTCAGCAGTGTGCTTCGGTCCTTCTGCCTGCTCTGCTCCCCACTCTGGCTCTGGTGAATTCTCTCACCCTCCCGCGCTTCTGACTATACCCAGTGCTTGTATAAATAAATAAATAAATCTTTAAAAAAAAAAAAAGAAAAAGAAAAAGACCCCACAGTCCTAGCTCCAACCACTCTTATTCCTCTGTCGTGATGCCTGTGGAGTCTGCTGGTGGAACTCGAACTTCAAGGAGACTGGTAGAGAAAGGCACAGCCAGGCCTGCATGTCCCCCTAGGCGGGGAGCCGCAGCAGTGCCCCTTGTCAGTCAATCAAGTCACATCTCATCTTACTTGTGGCTGAGGGAGGCTAGTTTCAGAGGTGGGGCCACTTTCAGTTGCTCCTGGAGCCTCCTGCACCCTACCCGTCACCCACTGCTGCAGTCTTGTCACGGTCCAGTCAGAGACCCGTGAAGGCCACCCTCGAAGGTCCCACTTCCCCTTGGCTGGTCAGAACACACCTGTTTTCCAACTCAGGCCTGTGAGCTGCGAACGTTTCCTGATTACCCCGACAGACCTCTCCCGGGGGTGTTGGGCAACAAAATGCACATGAACCCAGCTAGGAAACCTCATCCCCATTTTACAGGTGGGAAAAGGGAGGCACAGAGAGGTCCCAGTGGAGGCCACATGGCTGGTCAGGGAGCCAGTGGCTTATCTGAATGCATCCACACATTTAATTTTCACATTAGATTTACTTTCCTGGACCACGGAGGGTATTCTCTCCAGGAAACCTCCCCCACCTGCATGCTTCCCATTCCTGCCTTGCAGTGAACTGGAGCTGCCTTCCCTGCAGCCCTCCAACCTGCCTCCCATTCTTCCCGCCTCTGCACAGGCCTCCCCCGTCCCCAAGCACAGCCTCGTTGCCTGCCGGCCCTGGCCACAGCCCACATCTGCTCTGTGAATCCTCAACAGAGGGAGTATTTCCTGGACATAGCTGTGGTTTCACTTTCAATTTGCACCCCTTCATTTCCCTTCTACCCCAAGGCTGCCTCCATCACCCAGGCAGGGTACCCTCCGATCCCCAGCTCAGCCCTGCCCCAAGTCAAGCCCACCGCTCCCTCCTCCCTGGGAGAGGTTGGTGTACCCGCCCCGGCCCATCTCTCCCTCTCAGGCCTGGGGCCACTTTCAAAAAGGCCCCCAGAGCTCTCCCAAAAGGGGTGGGGGAAGGCTGGACCGCCTGTGCACTCAGCTCTCCACTCTCAGGCATGGGCAGACCTTCCCCTCCTCCACCCCAGGGCGCCTGGGACATTAACACAGACCTTTGCTTGGCACAACCCTATCCCGGTAGTTCTTTCCCGCTTTCCCGTTCCCTGAAACCTGGCACCCCAAAACAGCAGGGCCAGAGGATGCTGACTACACCTCCAACTCCCTCTGCCACTACCCCAGGGCCTCAGTATGGGGCAGCGGGTGGGTCCTCAGTGTGGACCCCCGGATTAGAGGCTGGTGCCAACCTGGGCATACCCCTTCCCCATCCAAGTGGCCTGACTTCCTGGTAAGGGGAGTCCATTGTACCCCACCTGTGGGGCTTGCTGGGCCCAGGATGTTCCCCAGGGGGAGATGCTTGGCTGAGCTGCAGACTCAGTCTAGGGTCCCTGGGGCAGCAGGAAGCATAGTGAAAGTTCTCCCCCTGCCCTTGACCTTGGT